>NC_079476.1:24924558-25549558 GCF_026230105.1 Diorhabda sublineata
AAATGTCATTGCACTTTACCAATCAATAAAAAACTTACTTCTCTAAATAGTTTTTGGAGTGAACCAGGTGTCAGCTGAGTTTTATCGATGATCTTGATTGCCACCTCTTTTCCCGTCGGCACGTGCTTGGCCAATTTGACTTTGGCGAAATTACCTTTGCCGATAGTTTTGAGTAATTTGTATTTGCCGATGGTCGGTTCTTCTCCAACTCTCGATCTGTTCCGCATCGACGCAGAACTGCTGCGCGTCGATTCCACTGTACTGTCATTGGTCTGTAACAAATAAAAGAAATTTAATTTACAACATCTAGTTACTAATATTTGAGATAATATTCAACTGTACCTGGTTTTTTATTGTATATACACGACGTCTAAGCGTAAATCGTACCAAATCAGATGTCAAATATACGAGATCTGGCTATTAAATAATGAGGCTACACCCCTCCCCTCGCCACACACCTTTCCATACGTTTTTTTTATTGATCGAAGAGGTGCTAGATGTCTTCTTTGGTGAGAGACTTTAGGAGATCTGCCGTTTTTTGCTTTACCGCTTCCATCGACTCAAATTGGATCCCTTTCAAAGCAGATCTTCTTCTAACCTTTTGTCATATGTAATTCCTCGAGTAAAATTTTTTTAACCATTTCTTTATCGGCGTTTACATCCGGATGCTCATTCGACTATCTGCACGCACAATTTGGTTGATTTTGGTCGCTGTTTCCGGAGTTGAAACAGTCACAGGGCGACCTGGACGCTGGCCATCTTCAGTGCTCTCTCGGCCCTCACTAAAGCGCTTACAACATCCAAAAACATGCGCACGAGATAGATAATTGTCCCTATAGGTCTTTTGCAACAATGTATAGCAATCAGTCGTTCAATTTAACGAGAAATTTGAGATTGATACGTTTTTCGTCACACATGGTTTTTGGCACGAGAAAAAAAAACTTTCGTTTCAAACCCAACGCACTACTCGTTTTTTACTCCACCCGTCTACGGTGCCTTCTAGGCTCGTTATTTAATAGCCAGACCTCGTATATAATAAAAAAAAATTTTGTTTGAAAATTGAATATTCCAAATTGTAGTAAGTAGTAAGACAGATAATTCGTGGAAAATCACTTTTATTTATGTAATGTTAATCAATCTTAGAGGATACAAGCTTTGAAAACAAAGACCTTCAATTATAAATGGGCGAGGCGTAATTTGCACAATGGGTTCAATACTTGGGACACACTGTAAATCACAGATGAATTAATTTACAAGGCCTACGTCAATGCGAACCAATATCATTTTTTTCGTCGTTTTGCATTAGGTATGGTTACGTAAAAACTTTCAATATAAACATTTTAATTTAATAAAAATTAAAGACCTCACAGAAATGTTGAGATAAAACAATAAACAGTAGGAAATATTTGCTAAAAGAAAAAAGTATTTATTGTTGTTAAACATTAAAACTCAGTTTAAACGAAGGAATAAAGTTCCTTGAAGTCAAAAAATACGAGGGTTGTATGAAAAGTTTGATACCTAACAAAAAACAAGACACTTTACAACAAAGTAGACGATGCAAATGGTTATTTTGGTATTAAGTGCGTGAAATGTGTGTTTCGTTAATGGCACAAACACGAAATTTAATATACGAAATGCAAACAACATTTTCTGTACAACTGTGAACCAGATTTTACATCGTCTAAAATATATTAAAAATACATAAATTATCGCTTTAGAACGTTATAATTTGGACGAAATAGTTTCAATAACAAAATATTGATCCATTTCTCTCTAAAACAATTGATGAAATTGTGGAATTAACCCTTCAACAGCATCACGTCTTGGGAATTTTTGTTGGAAGTAATTATTCAAACTTTACTATCAATTTATTAATCTAATAAGTGAAATTGTTGTACGGTAAATAAACAATTATTGTTTTTGTTAAAAATATATCCTTTAAAAAGTAATATTTCATGTTTACGAGAACGGTCCCAGAATTACCTGGCCCAACAAAGAAAAGTTTTTTGACAGTTGTACGAAAAACTAGATTATGTCGATCAGTTTTCTAATAATAATTTCATATGTCTGAAGCACTGAAAACACCGCTGGAAAATGTGTATAGAGGTTCCGTCTTACGTAGCAAAATATTTTTCTACTCAAAATAGTCAGGTGTTCGTTGAGGCGGAAATGTCCCGACATATTAATCTTCTTTGGTTATTTCCTGAAGTATATGGTTATTCTTCTCAATACTGTTTTTACGTCTGTTGGGAGGAGGTTCCTTTCTACTTTATCTCTCTTTAAACATTTTAGAGTGATTCCTACTATCTTTAACACTTATTCGGTTCAGCTCTCCAAGCCATATTTGGTGTGCAGTATGATTATAAAAACTTCTTTAGTTCAACATCAACAAAAATACTATAAACATGGCTATTAGTCAACTTTGTATACGAATCAGTGGGAGCAGCAACATCTGTTTGAAAATGTATATGTATGACTCACAAAACGAAATGTTTATCGTTTTTATTCAACCTCCGATCGCTCCGTGCACACGCTAAGCGGGCGTGCGAAACTCTCGCACTACACATTCCGCCATTGTTGACATTCAGCCGTCAGTCGGCGTTGTGTTACAGCCACGTATACATTATTAATACTCCCGCCAATTGTGATTCGTTTTCTACAGGCTGAAGGCCATAGTGCTACAGATATCCATTGGAGAATGAGTCGTGTGTATGAAAACAACTTCATAAGTGATAGTCTGGTGTCGAAAGTTTAAAGATGGCCCTCAGATTCGCCATTAGTGCTTTGTCTACGGAATTACCAGAAGTTTCAAGGTCTGTTTGAATTCATTGGCGGCAACTTTCTTTGAAGAGGGTATTAAAAAGGTTTTGGTAATAATTATTGTTTTATATGAACTCGTCTTTTATTTATAGCCTATCGGTGATTGAAACAAAAAACGGTCCTCTTAATATTTCAATGAAAGCTCTGTTTTTAAGTGAATCACAGTAGTCGCAGTAAGATATGAAAAAATCACCTTCAATTTCGTTTATATATTATATTATATTTTTATTAATAAATCAGTCTATCTAAACGTTATCACAATGATAAATATGAGTATCTGATACGTTATGTCAAGTTGACAATGGTTGATATGTTGTAAATTTATATATTTGAATTATCAGGAAAATGAATGGTCTATATAAAAAAACTTACTTTGCGTGAAGTGCGTTCCCTAGAAAGCCTAGGCTGTCTTTTCATATTATTAACGGGTTTTTCCTGGGCATCAGAAGCTGTCCTACTCAAAGGTTGTTTACTAACTTTCGGTTTATTTTCTTTGGTATCCATACTTTTTCTTTCTTTAACATCTCTGTTAAAATTTTGCGGTTGTTCGTCTTCTTCTTTTAGTCCTTTACCAGGTAAATCTTCGACTTCGCTAAAATGTTTGATGGGACTCAATATGTGTTCTTGGGATTTGAGAAGTTCGCCGGATACTTCTAAAGGTTTTGGAGTTAATTCGACAGGGGCTATTTTAGCTTTAGTGGTAACCGTTGCTTTGGGATTGAATTTTTTAATCAATTCTTCAAATTTCTTTAGATTATTTTCTTTTTTTTCGTGTTCGTCCAATTTGCTGATGATGTTTTCTACGTTCTGTAAATGGGATAGAGTACTATCTAATGTATTGTTGTTTCCGTTTAAAATGGTACTTAGAGCAACTGGCGAAGCTTGTTTTGGTGGAAATCCGGGTGGTGATCCGATTAATTTTGGACTAGGTGGAGGCACAGCCGTATTTACACTATAAATATTAACACTTTTTCTAGTTTTATTGGTATTCCCTTTCTGAGAGAGAGCTAAGGGACTGCTTGGTTTGTGAGTACCTTCCGGTACTAATTTGAACGCTATAAGGGCGTTTTCTTGTTTATTCAAGTCATTGGTAGCGTTACTACCTTTTTTACCTACAGCCAATTTCATTTTTTCGGTTGTAAATTTCGAACAAGCCGTCGGGGAAGACTCGTCCGATCTTCCACCTTTCGCTAACTTTCGATATAGTTCCATCGTATCGCGACACTTTACACTCAAAGAGAATTTTTCTTCGTCGGGCACTTCATGAGAAAAAGCGTCTTTATACCGATCGGAATATTTTCCGGCTTTCGTAATTTTTTCTCTTCTATCTTTCAAAGTAGTCAATCCGAGATCATGTTGGTTGATCTTCCAAGGGCTAACTCCTTCGCTCATATTTCAATTCTGTTTGGACAAAGAAGTTGGTTTAGTAGATTCGAAGATTCTCCAAAGCCCTTTTCCCAGCTAGACATAAGCGTAAAAGCGAGATACCACCTGAACGATACACAAACATACAACACTTAATTTACTCAGTTCATCAAGTACCGAAAATTCAAATTATTTTCAAAAATATTGTGGAATAATTTAAAAAGCATGATACTCATATCAATTTTGTTCTATTTAAAATAATTAATTATTTTGAGATTGTTTAACGAACTATGTGAGTACATGATTTTGATTGTTTCAAAATCGACTCAAATACTTTAGAAATCTCCAAATAAGACATGAACATGTTGATAAAATATTTTATATAAATAACAATTATTACATCAATATCTACGTTATTTTGAATATATCGCTAAATAAAACTCAATAACTGTTATCTACTTGTGAATAATGTTCCATTATACACTGTTTAACTTTATATTTAAAACTTGAGGTTATAATACGAGGTGAATGAATTTCAAAACAATTAGGGTAAACATCTGTACCTTATAACGAAGTATTGCACATACTTTAACCGCAAATAACAAAAGGTGGCAATCCTAACCACCATCTACAAGGTTTGTTACAATAGTCACACGATTCCAATCATAAGTAACTTAGATAGCCACCGTACAGTCCCTACGTAGTTCCCTGCGACTTTCTAGATCTAAAGTGAAGCTCAAAGACCTCGTTTGTTATTACAATAAACTGATGAAAGTAATGCGACGAATGCGCCGAAAGCAGTAGCGAAATATAGGTTTCAGAATTGTTACAGGAAATGGAAAAACCGATGGAAACGAGCCGTATCGCGAGTGATTCTTAATTCACAAGTTTTTGGATAATGAAACTTTTCCTAATTACCGTACAGATACCATGATGGTGAACGTACTGGTCGTCCAATTGAGATGATTACTCAAAAAAATCCACAAATTGGTTATATCTAATTGTAAATTGAGATATTTGAGACAATAAATACATCAGAAGGCAGCGTCTTTACAGTTATACAAGAACCTTTGATTATGAAAAAGCTTGGGTACCGCGTTTACTCACAGTAGATGAAAAACAACAACATGTTGATGATTCGGAGCGGAGTTTGGCCATATTTACACGTAATAGATCAGATTTTTTTCGTCGATATGTGACAATGGTTGAAACATGGATCCATCACTTCACTCTGGAATCAAAACGATTATCATAAGAGTGGACTGCAGTCGGAGAACCACGTTCGAAGCACAATAGTCAGCTTGTAAGGTTATGGCTTAAGAATTTTGGGATATGCATGAAATATTGTTTATCGACTATGTCCAAATACTACATAGAGTTGTTGGATAGATTGAATGTAAAAATCAAGGAAAAAGCCTCATATATATGTCACAAGTCAATGGTTAAATTGAACGAATAACACTTCGAATTGCTTTCTCATCCACCGTATAATCCAGATCTGGCCACCACTGACTACTGGCTATTCGCTGATCTCAATAAAATGTTTATTGGTAAAAAAATCAGCTCAAATGAAGATGCAATTGCTGAAAGTGGCGCAAAAGACAAATCCTTCTACAAGCACGACATCGAGAAGACAGAAAAGCGTTGGAATGAATTTATTGCTTTTTAAGAAGATTAAATTGATAAATCAACATGGATTTTTGGCAAAAAAATGTGTTTTTCTTAGTTAGTCACACGAGTTTTTGAGAGATGTGTTAAATATGATTGCTCAAAGAAGAGTAAAAACAAGGTCAAAAATTGAGTTAGAAGCACAAAGATGGAACCAATAAAATGTCATGTTTCCAGTACAATATGTTAATAACAGAATTATAGAAAGTATAGAGTGGATATCAAGATCGGAAAATAAAAAAAAATTATAAATAAAAAATGGCGGTAGATAAAAACCACTCCCACTATAATATAAGAACCAAACCAATAAAAAACGACTCGCAATCACTAAATGAATTAAAAACTTTTCATAATTACATAATAGGGGTATTTAAATAGCACTTAATTTATTATTTATGTTTTCACAACACATTTTCGTACGGTACTTGATGACGTAAGTAAAACCACTGTTCGAAGATAACGAACCGGATGGGGACTCGTAATTCAATAATATTTTTTTCTAATTATTTTTTTTACCTGTCGCCAATCGGACAATCGCGCCGAAATCAAAAACGAAACTGTTCATTTTGTTATGTACAATAATTTTCCTTGAATCGAGATATGAATCGAGCAGATGGCGCAAAAAATTATAACTACTAGATCACAGTGCGGTAAACAACGACGACGACGAAAACAATGAAAGAGCGAAATTTACAGCTGATCTCACACGCTCTTATCACTTGCGACTGCGCAAATTAACCAATTCTTCTCTTCTTTTTTTTTTCGTTTTCAATAAAAATTAATATTATCGACGATGTTTGGGAGATAATCGCGATGATTCTACTCCACCGACTGTTGTTTATTAAACTGGAACACATACGAGGTATTTCCAAGGTTGTTGCTAGATTGTTATATATAGTACAGTCGATAAGTAACATTTTTCATAATTATTTAACCAGTCGAAACTAAGGTTGCAGGACAACTCAAAGTTTTTTAGGAATATAATAATTTGAGTTTTGGTTATTAGAAATACTTTTAAATTTCGAATGGTGTTGCGGGTTGAAGACTCAAAATAAAACTATCCAAAAGCTTTGTCAAAATGACAACGTTTCGATTTTTTAAGGAGAATTATCTCTTCATGAGGAGTATGTAAATAAAAGATCGAAACGTTGGAATTTTAGAAAACTTTTGCGACTGTTTTACATACTAGAAAAGACAGCAATTTCAACAATATTTTTAATGTTAAAAGGGGTCTCTAAGGTAATAAATGAACAGGTGGTTTAGTTGAAAAAACTATTTTACTTTTTACTTATTTTACTGCCAATTACCTGCTTAATTTCATTGAGAAATTTAACTCATGAAAATTTCATGCACTAAAGTTGCTGCTTGGCACCTGATTCAGAAAAAACTGAAAAAGAAAACATCTTTTTTGTATATTGATATTCTTCAACGTTGGTGCCCATGCTTAACTAGACAGCTACACACCACCGGGCTCGGACAAGCGGCTGATGTAGCCGAATTGGGAGGACGAAGCCGGGTTACAGGGACATTATAAAATCCTACCTCTGAAGGATAAGCATTCATTTTCTCGAGAAGTAAGGGTTAAGTGTCAAATTATTTCCGATGGAAAAATGAATTTGGTCCAATGGGACAACAATAATGTTATTTTGACAAATTTCAAAATCCGCGAGTTGGTATTCCTCTTCAGAGAAAAAAGAATCTCGAATCAAATCCCCCTAGGGGTTTCTGAGTAAAATGCTTATAAGGGAGCCATCCATTTGTGCGATTCATATCCACAAATAGGATTAGAATGAGATCAAAAAAATGGCGATGGATTTATTTTCCTAGGTCATAATTGCCTACATGATCCAAGGATGACTATTCCATTGGAGGTTAGGATATAGATCTTTTGCAATTCCAAGGCAAATGTCTTCTGTACATTCGACGGCATTTTGATGGAAAGATGTACTACAAAGAAAACGATGGTGGATAATGAGAAGAGCTTACAACAACGGTGGAACACCATAAGCGTGGAAAATAATCGTACCTATACATAAGAAAGAGAAACTACAGAGGTATGGCGCTACTAGATACTAAAACAATAGAAAGGAGGTTGAGAGAATATGGAGAAAATGTTTACGATAGTATTAATAGAAATTATTTGTATACCATTGGGAATGATCCAAACATTCCAAAAAAGGTTATAAGTCTTACTAAAATGACACTAAAACCTACGAAAATAATGATGAAGGCAAATTTTTGGGAAAATGACGCTGAATACACTTGAACCAGCGATGCTTCTACTTCTTTAACCCATCTGAAAGATTTGCAAAGTGTAATTCGTTGGTGGAGTTAACTTTTTCGTTGAAGTCAAATATTTACCCAGACAATGACATTCCAGTTTGGAAACAAAAATAAATCGCACGGAGCCAAATCTGAATAATACGGTAGATGGGGCAGGAATAGCTGGGATTTCAGCTATTTTGATTCAAAATTCTCAATGTGTAATCATAAAAAGTTTTTTTCTTCCATCTTTCACAGTAATTCATAACTTGACTAACAAGTTGATGATAAATCCTTAATAAAATTGACGTCAATTCTAAGTAAAATACGTCATAATTTTTATTTTCGATTATTCGTAATTGATAAACAAAAAAGGAGGTATGTCTAAGAGGTCCTTTGCATTTTAAGTTCATATAAAAGGAAAACTAAAATTGGTTAATGAATTTTTACAAAAAAAATCTTTTTACCAAGACTGTTATAGTGAGTAGGTAGATACGTTAAAAGGCAATCGACTAGTCGAAAGTAAGTACCAATGTGGTGGAAATGATTTTATTTTATACTGGGTCATGGTTCTTAATAGGTACCACTTTTCACGCCCACGTACCCACAAAAAAAAGTGAATCATATCCCGTATGGCGTTTCTTTAAACAACGTTGCCAAATGCCAAGGATCTTCGATCGTACTGCTATTTTAGCCGAGAAAGTGTCTAAAAGGACTAACTAAAAAGAAAAATACCGAAAATGATCGATATAGATAACTAAAAAAAAGTTTTAGGTCCAAGGACTAAAAATCAAGAACATTTAGAAGCACAAACATATCAAAAGGTCCAATAAATAGAAATTAAAAAAAAAAGTAATGTTAGTATCTTTTTTGCTAATTGAAATCGTGTTTTGAAAAATTGAATTCCCTTATTCGATTGAGGTTAATTCTAAGGGATGTTTTTCTACGTCTGGATAGAATAGAATAAATAGCAGTTCTTGCTCTTGTATGTTCTAAGGAAAGGATGTAAAAATGTAAAAATCGTTAACTTCCACTTGAAACCGTAGAATTTTTCATATATTAGAAAGAGAGATTGTTAAAATTTGTAGAAAAAAGCTTCTAAAAACTGGAAAACAAACAAATAGAAGTCATTTACAGAGTAGAAGGCACTTTCCAGTATAAATGCCCTCAAATTATTGCGGAAAAAAATGATGTCTATTTGATTTCAATTGGCAAGTGATGTGCTTTTTTTGCATTGTGAAATATTGAGCCCTGCAATGAGGCTTATTCTTTGCGGTAAGGAGTATACAACCACAAATTTTTCCACACAGGAATTCCACTCATACCCATTGGTAGAACTATTTACGGGCGAGTGCGAATTTTATTTTGAAATATCCTTTAAACAAAAAAAAAAAAGCCGTGAGCAGCAGAGCTCCATCACGAAAGTCGAATTTTTCGTCGAATGAAGAATTTAACTAATACACAAACAAATCTTTCCATAAAATGAATTTCTTAGAAATGATATCAATTCTCTATCTTATTTCTTTATATGGAAAATTTGCTATTCCTCAATAACTTTTCATTTCACAAGTTAACTCTCTCCCTCGAATGAAAATTCATAATTTCAATAGACCCGGTGGTCTCGAACCCTCTTGTTCAATTCCAATTGACAACAAAGAAAAAATTGTCATAATGACAAGAAATTTCGAAAATGGGAAGTAAAAAAAATCACCCTAGCAACGATCATACTCGTATTATTCATTAAAAAGGAGGCGGTCCAGTTCAACAATTACAACGATCAAAATGATTTCGGGCGTTTTGTGCTAGAAGAACTGAAGAAGAAAACTTTGAACTTGAGAAAGACAATTCTTTAACATCACCCCTACTTGCATGCGAAGTTCGAACCCTCTAGTTAAACTTTTTCTGGCCAAAAAATAAGGAAATATAACAAAAAATACCATAAAATGGAGAGGGGTGGAGATGGAAAGTTTCGACCTTGGATAGGAAATCATCTCGCAACTAATTGAACCTACATGTGAAATTTCATTTTTCAGTCGCTTTTCGTTTGACCTGCAGAGGTGAGCAAAGGTCAAAAACCACTTTTTTTGCACTGCGACCCCTCGAAATATTCATTTGTTTTCAACCAAACTCTAATAACATCAATCCGCCGCCAAAAAAGCCATGTATGATAATTTTGAACCAAATCGGACCCATAGCAATTGCTCGAGAGACGAAAATAAGAATTATAGCTTAAACAGATATATATATATATATATATATATATATATATATATATATATATATATATATATATATATATATATATATATATACTAAAAATGCTTGATTGTTTAACACGTTGACTGCCAAAGAAATTTCCACAATTCCATTTAATAGCATTAAATCATTAAAAATGATAATTTAAATGAAAAGTTATCACTGACAGGTATAGAAAATGTAGGATTTTAAAAAAACTTTTATTTCTCATTTGAATTATGTATAAAAACTCTTCAGGGGAGGAAAATTATGAGTACATGAGTAAAAAATTATTTTGTAATTGGCAGTCAACGTTTTAATGAACAAAGTGGACATTATTTATGAAACACCCTTTATAATTATTAACAATATACTTTCTTCTGTCTACTTAACTTTGTATTTAGTTAACTTAAAACGATAGTAACTTATAAGAAATATGATTTTTTTTTAATAACCTTCACAAAAAATAAAAACAGTTATTTATTGATAATTAAGAGGTCACCACACAATAACTTTTTTTCTATTATCCAATAAAACTGGAAAATTTATTTTATTGTCTATTAATTTTTTTTTTCGTTTTCAATTCCAAGGATTTGACAACAACGCAAGCCTGACATCGAATATATAATAATTTAAATAAATGTTGCACATGTTCGTTTCGTGTTTGGCAATAATATTTAATAATTAATATCAGGGGCGTAACTAGGATTTATCAGATGTTTCATATAAACTTTTAATAACTGAATTGAACTCGACCTTGAAATCATAAGGAACAAGCTCCGACGAATACGATGGAAGTTCCAGCACCGATGATGCCCGTTGTTGAATATTTTTGATGATAGATCCAGACACGGTCTCGTATTATTTCATAAAATGTTAAATTCCGGGCGTTTTTTTAATAATTATGAGGATTACTCGCCTCTAAGCCTCGCCAGTTTTTAACAGATAGCTTAGTAGCGAAACCATCTTTCCAGAGACCGAGGCTTGATAATAACTATCGAGGATCAACTTATCAATAATAACAACTATAAAAAAATAAAAACTATTCCTGCCCACACAATAACACTAAATCGATGTTGATTCTTTGTTTGAATTGTATAAATATAAATAATGGGAATTTGTTAAACCGTCTCGTGTGAAACCAGCTTCATCAATAAACAATTATTTTTAAATATTGTTAATAAATAATAACAATTTATGATAATTTTTTCCAGAATGTCTCTTTATGACGAACAGTTTCCTCGGCATATACACGATCTAATGATCCACACATCTCTTAAACCATAAATTTATTAAGTTAAGCAAAGAATACCTTTTTGTTAAAAAATGGATCAAAAATCTCATTTTTGTTATCTTTAGTAAAAGAAACGGATTGTTAACCGTTGGGCGCGAGCCGCCCCTGGTCTTCAGATAGTAGTGTAGAATTATTTATACCGTCAAATACTTAAATATAAGTTCTAATTTCGCAATTTATAAAATGTCCCGGAACACCCTGTATATATTTATTGTGCAATCGAGTATCTTGCGAGGCTTTTTTGACCTTGGGGTCCGTGTTTGCACTCGATAGACGATGTTAAAGAGAACTAATAAACGATTTTAATAATACTGAAGTCAAAAATATCCCTTTTTAAGTAATGGATATAAAATATAATGACTGTTGGCAAACACAACAAAACATCCAGTATTTTATGACGCAAATACCTTCATATCAAAATTCAGGAATATTTACGTTGAAAATATTCATTTATCAATGTTTCTAACATATCGTACATAGAAAAATATTCCTTATTTATACTTAACTAGGTAATTACTTTCTGATGTTTATATATAAAGATACTATTCATAAAGATAAAAAAAATGTCAGCTTAAGGTTATTAAACCAGATAAGGATAAGAATATTTACACAAAGACTGATCGTAATGAATTTCTAAAATATATCACACTTTGTGCAACAGCTACATTCATTAATCAAATTATGTCGAAATCGGTAACCAAAATTTGTTTTATCCACCCGATAAAATCATTCAATTCATTTTCTTACGCCACTGATTTTTATAGATAAATTAACAAAACTACACATCATCACGGGTTATAATGATTAAAATTAGTCAGCAAATGTAGCTGAAGGTCGTAGTAATTATTATAACACATTTTAATTAAACCAATCTAACGCCGAGCAGGTATGCAACCGATCGTACTTGTTGCCTGTAACGAGGCGTGCATAACTTGAAGGGAAAATAATTGAACTGATACTTTGTTAAAGACAAGTTGGTCTCCAAAGTATATTTGTACATTCATTTCAAAACAATTCAAAATTTTCTTTAATACATTTTATGAAATATAACGAAACTGATGGGACTATTTCTCGTTGAAATGGTTTGTTTATTGAATTGGAAATTTTACGTTTTTTGACATAATTTAATTGTAATTGTAATTTAGGTTAGAATTGAAATAATAGAGGGCGTTGGTCGTGTTATATGACCATAGAGTACGCATGCCTACAAGTGAGAGCGTCTCGCGAATGAAAAGAGAAAGAGAATCATTTATGTATTTCTATCTCTTTCTTTTGTTGTGTACTGCGCATGCTTGTTTCTGATTCAACGGGCAACGGTAAAGTGTGTACACGAAATCTAATCAACGCGCATGCGCCATTAGACAGAGACAGCAGTACATAAATTATTCTCTCTCACTTTCTATCGGCCAGACGCTCCCACTTGTATGGGCGCCTATAGCATGCCTACTCTATCTGTAATATCTCTATGTATATGACAGTTCCATCAAATTTCATATATCATGTTTCCATTAATGTAAAGTAATGACAAAAACTGTGATAATTAAGAAACAATTAGAATAAACCTCTTTTAATAACCGTTGATAGTTATAACGAATGCCTAATTGATTCAAAACTACTAATTATGTATGAATAACATATCAAATTACGCAGTAAGTACACCAAATTAATTTTAAAAAAGATAGTTAAATTATTCATACTACGAGGGTTGTTTGGTAAGATCCGTATAAAAATATCTTAAAAAAATTATTTTAAAATTGATATGCATTATTTAACACTGTGATTGTGTTTTTTAAGTTGAAAAATGATAAAAATATGAGGAAAAAATTTTCAAATAAAAGGGATTTGACATCATTCCTGACATTGAGATGACTACGAAATAGATGAAGGCCTCCAAGAAATGTTTCTAATCAAAAATTATTTCAAATTTTATGTCACAAGTAGGAAACATTGTTTATTGTTGTCTATTTTTCAACATGGTCTCCATTGTTTTCCAAGACATTTTCGAAGACGGCACTCCGCCAATCATTGCGGAAGCATATGATCTTTGCTTAGACTTCATCGTAGCTCTTGAAGCGTCTCATTCCCTTGTTTTAGTTTGGGAAAGAGATGATAATTGCTATGGACTATGTCGGGGATGTAGTGTGGATGGGGCATAACAGTCCATTCAAATAGTTCATTGAAAATCTCACTTTTGTCACAAACTTCGTAATTTGTACTTATTTTCACTCATATCTGAGATAACTTGAGTATAGCATCGTTTGAAATTCCAATTTAGTTCTCACTCAAAAAGCATAAACAAAAGAAAGTCATCTGTAATGTCAGCTGCATATTTAAGATAAAACTAATTCGTTACATAAATTCTTCGAGTTAATGGAAATTCCTTGGGTATCAAATAATAAATTGATACAAAAAAAATTCCTATTATGTTAAATATGAAATTGCCGTTAATGCACCACATAAGCGTTTATTTAGAGCAAAAGATACCACAGCTGTAATGGTTATAAAACAAATCGTTATAGATAAGACTCCAACGTTCGGTTTTTATGTTATCATAAACAATCTATTTGAAAACCAACACATGAAATCACCCGCGTGTATAATTAATACAAGCGTCAAAACTGTTTCTATTTTTAGATAATTCGATTGACGAAAATAATTTGATATCGTGGTATCGTTGAATATAATTTCGATACATCGATTATTGAAGTTTTGGAATACACGTCAGTTTATTTTATTCAGAGGGTTGCATACGAATTGCATCCCGCGATCAAATTTTAATCCGCATTATTGTATTGCACTACATAAACTAATTATAGTTCCCAAGATTATCTAAATATTGAATTCTGGTAAACCATTTGCTCACCTGGAGCTCAAGTAAACAAACTTAATTAGCAAAACACCCCACAGTGGGCGAAAACCCCAAAATTCGAAAAATGAAGGCTTTTTGTCCTGCAATGTTTAGTAGGCATAATAAGAACCGGTTCCAGCGAAATTATGTTTGAAAGTATCCAAACATTTTCTTAAATATTGAATGCAAGTTAGCTTTTGATTAGCATTAAGAAAGCGTGGCACAAATAGCTTTCTCATATATTCGATTGAAATAGTTACTCAATTTTAGTGAATGAAGACATCCGTGTTGAGAAAAATAGAAAACCACTTCCCACGGGACGAAGTCTTTTCAAAATAGTATTGTCGTTACTTTTGCTTGGTTTTTTATGTAGAAAAATATGTTAAATTCGCACCAGAAGAAAATAAGTATTAAAACTAATCTATCTGTCAGGTTTACGTAAAATTTTTGGAGATGACCTTGAAGTCACTTTCCTGTTAAACCAAACTTATTCTTTCATTTTGTTTTCGTTCTTCCTTTATCACCTTATCTCTTCTAATAATCTCTAATAATAGTTTTCTCGTTATGAACTTCGTTGAATCCTTTATTAGATTTAGAGACACTAGTAATAAAATTAGAAAAAAAAAACTTTCTGATAAGAAAAAGAACGATTGGATTAGGTAACAACGGATACGGATGAAGCTCCACATTCGTTTACTTTAGCTACACAATGAACTGCTCTCGGATGTTTGTAATTTGTGAACAAATTGGGAAATTGCTAACGACGACAAAAGATAAGCTAACACTATTAAATTTATATATCAAGAAAATCGGTTATTGACTTATTTTACGGTTTTATCTTTACGAAAGTTTGCAGTCGCTTTTTAATACCTTGATAAGAAAATTTATTGGATGTGGATCTGCAGAAGGCATACGACAGTGTGCCTATTAGCGAATTTGCACAACCCTAGAACAAACCAAGCAAATCAGGATATATCTTATGGGTTTACAGCCACGAACGGTGTTAAACAATTTTGTTGCCTTGGAGCACACTCATGATTTAGAAGCAGGAATGCAGAGGAATGGGAATACGGTATATATGCTTTGCTTAGGAGACGAACAGAAATAGGATCTCGAAGTAAAAGTGAAAAAACTGAGTATTTGCATCGGAGTAACAGCACAAGACATCGATCTGGTGAACGAGACAGAAGTAAAAGGAATTCGAAGTGACGATGGTGCCAGATAGCGTTCTCTGGGAAATGTTCAACTACATTAATCAAATAGCGATGCTCTTTGACGTTGTCTTCACTTCCGGTCTCAACTTAAACGAGAGTTTGTTATACCACTCTGATGAGACGTAATAACGTCGAAACTAGTTAGTGATTACAAACCTCCCCAATAGCGAGCCATTGGGGACGTTAATATCGATAAAAATGTCGATGAATGTAATTTAATAATATTCGCCGGGGTATTAGACAGTAGTAAAAACGCCAATATATTTTCGAAATATCAAATTAAATAATATAATGAATCAAGTGGCAATACCTCTATATACCGTTCTAAATATTGTAAATAGGGTCCGTTATAATTATTATTCTAATTGTCATACTTTACGCATTGCGTCAGATAAATGGATTTAATTACTTCGGTTATGGTTGCTGAATCACTAAATCGGTTCCATAGCATAAATTAACCGCTATGTGGTAAATTACCAGAATAATACCTTTTTTTTCGATTATCAGTGCATCAATTGAACATACATTGGAAAAAAGAATTTCGCAAACAATTCACTTTTCACCGGCATGCAGAACTACCCCCACAGCATTGGTTTTTACCGATTCGAAGCTATGACCGGTACTTTTGACAAGAACGATGCCGAAGCTGCAGAGACCCGGATCCTAAGATTGCCTCAACCTACAATCCTCTTATACAAAGGGCTTCCAACTCGGATGTCCATGAAAGCCTACTAAGACCTGGTTATCGAACAACATGTAAAACTGCACCTGGAGTTACGCCAAATCGAAAGGACGATCGAATCTACAGCTGGCGATGAGTCCAACACGATAGCGGATTGTACCGATTCGAAGTTATGACCGGTACTTTTGACAAGAACGAGGCCGAAGCTGCAGAGACCCGGATCCTAAGATTGCCTCAACCTACAATCCTCTTATACAAAGGGCTTCCAACTCGGATGTCCATGAAAGCCTGCTAAGACCTGGTTATCGAACAACATGTAAAACTGCACCTGGAGCTACGCCAAATCGAAAGGACGATCGAATCTACAGCTGGCGATGAGTCAAACACGATAGCGGATTGTACCGATTCGAAGTTATGACCGGTACTTTTGACAAGAACGAGGCCGAGGCTACAGAAACCCGGATCCTAAGATTGCCTCAACCTACAATCCTCCTATACCCAGGGCTTCCAACTCGGATGTCCATGTAAAGCCTGCCAAGACCTGGTTAAACGCCCGTAGAACAATATGTAAAACTGCACCTGGAGCTACGCAATATCGAAGGGACGATCGAATCTGCAACTGGCGATAAGTCGAATACGATAGCGGATTAACGAAAGAACTTAGCTGGTTAAGAATTATATCTAATTCTTCAAAAGGTTCAAGCCGAAGCTCCTAATCGGCTTAATGCGTATAGACTTAAAAAATAAGAATGATTTTTTGCCTGTTAGGTCGAATACTTCTCGGAAAACCTTCGTGAATATTACAGATATTCGATGTGGAAACTATAGGTTCACATGATTTGCTCATTTCAGAAAATTTACAATTACATTAACTATCCCACGTAAAATAAATTTCTCGTTCAAAAATACCAATTCGCACCTCCAGGTGTACGATTCGAACTTTGTTAAAGGGGGCGTCGACTGACCCGACTTCCAGTATTACTAAATTCCCGTCGAGTATAATCAAAAAGCGTTTCTAATTTCCGATCGACGTATGGAATTTTGTTACAATTCACGGTGGGACGTGCTTCTATTAAGTTTCATTCTGGGTACGAAAATTGATATCGCCAGACGTGGATATGTATGGAAACGAATCTATTTCGTGAATAATGAATATTAAGTTTTACGTATATTTTCCAATTTCTTTAAATTGTTGTTTATCGATGACGAAAAACGTTTTATTGTATTTATAGTCCTATCAAATTAGGATTTACCCTTTTTAGGTTTATCTCAATTGAATAATGGATGCTACTCTTTTTGATAACTCGAAGACACCACCGGAAAAAAATATATAAACCGATTGTATACCACTAAGCATTCTCTCGGCGTTTTAAGTTTTCTACAGCCGGGGATCTGCTGATACCAGTACTACTTTGTACAATACGATTGTTGAATAATTTAGTCATTTAGTAATTTAATTTGTTAATTCTTTCGCTTCTGAACTAATTCTGAGGTTTACAGTGGTAAACGAACGTTTTTTCCATGGCTGGACCTTTTTCACGGAAGCTTTGGCACGTGCCATTGAGGAAACATGTTTTTTATTTACTGAAGTACTTCTGGGGAAGGTTTTCCGGCACGAATTAGATTTCCGTGGCGCCTGGATTTGACTATGTAAATCGACCCAAAATAAGTCAATAATGAAGAATACAATTTTTCGATATCTCGCTTCGTTTATGAGATATAGATACTTGAAGTTGGAAAAATTTATTTTTATTTAATATTTGTATATATCAACCTACCCTTCTCGTGGTGCACTTTGAGTGTGAAAAGTTCTTAGTTTTATTTTATTATTTTTTTTTCTATGGGGGGCTTCGCTTCGGGAGATTGAGGGCAGATAAATTCAGAGCGGGTGGATTTGGAACGATTTTTTACAGTAATTTTTCTTATTTTGTCGTTAAAAATAGGATAAATAAAGCAAAAATAATTGCTAGATATTTTTTTTAGGATAATTGTGAAATAATACAGTAGTCTGGCTTTTCAATTATAAAACAAACGAAATTAAATAACTTTTGAAAGCATCCAGAATGTACTTTTTGCTCGAAAAAAGATATTTTTACATTAAATTACCAATTAAATCTTCAAATATTTCAAATTCAAATATTTTATTTTATAAATAAAAAACCGACAATTCTTTATGAAAAATATCAAATTATTCATGTATTTATCGTATATTCATCACAGGGTGATGAAAGTTATAAAAAATGTCTCATTTTATTATAAAAATCTGTTCTTTTCAATATAATTTTGAAATATCAGGGTAAATAATATAAAAATTAAATAAAAAATCTTTTGTTTATTGAATTACAAAATTCGTATTGAATTTGAAATGAGGTATTGAACGCCATCTATTCAATAAAACGAATTTAGAACTAACGTTTGATTATAACTTTAAGTATCGATATCTCGAAAACGAAGCGAGATATCATATTTCATTCTTCATTTTCAATTTATTTTGACCTAATTAATGACTTCCGATTTGGGATAATAATAAAAACATTTTATTTTGACCTTTTCAATATCGTTGAATCCATTTATTCATAATTACACTAATAAAACAAACCTCTTACCTTTTTACTTTTATTCAAAACAACCGGTAAGGCATCTAACACATTTACTAGCCTAGTTTGGGGATGAACCACGTGAGTGTGTTTGTGATACCCATTATGGGTATGTTTAGGCGTTAGTTTCTCTATAGGTGGTGTCGCTGCCGATTTGGATCGCCTCAATAATCTCATCATTTGATTTTTAACGCTGTAAGGTTGACGCACGTGATTTGTTTGGACGTGGGGGTGACGTAAAGCTGCCGCGGCGTCCAACTTATTACCGCCGATGTTACCGACTTCGAACATCATCTCGGATGGATTTTAAGACACTTTTACACGCGATTTGGAATAGTCAACGTGTCATTTCAAGAGAGATTTTCGTCATTTACGTAACTGGTGTTGATTTTTTTTATTGAAGAAATTAGATTTTATAAATAAGGGTTTTTAATGGATATAACACAAAAATTATCGATATTTTTTGAATTTTAAACGATGAAAAGTGGTGAATTTAGTATTTCCGTGTGATTATAGAAAATTGGATACAATGAAGAAAATATAAAAGTTGGTTTTTCGCTTATTTACAATGATACGTTTAATACTATAACAGGATAACATTTTTCAGGTTTCCAAGATGAAAATAAAATTATATACGGGGGTGGTACTACATATTTTAAGATAAAGAAAACTTATTACGAGGACGGTGGTCGAATATGATCAAATAACATTGAAACCGTACTCGTATATCTGATTACGTATAGTTGATCCTATTTAACATTAATATAGAAAAAAGTGACGAAATTTTATAAATTATTTTGTTTGTTATTCAAAATTATCCATCACTATAGATGATATATTATGTCCGTTTGTTAGTTTGGATTTCGAAATTATCTCAAATTTTTGTTTCAAAAACTAACATTGATTCATCTTCTATTCTAGATACGTATTTGTTTTTATGGAAAAAATTCCTAAGATTGATGAAATAAACATTAAACAGATGTTTACATTTTTTTTTCAATATACAGAGCGAATTGGTATTAAAAAAAAGTTGAAAATTAGTATACTTTCTAATAATTACCTAAAAAATCTTTGAATAAAGTTCAACGAAAATGTTATAAATCAACTGCTCTAATCAAACATGCGTAAAATTCGACTGGTGATTAGACCAGACACGGTCGTAGTCACGGAGTAGCAGACGGAGTGCTGCTGTTGCTTGGAGGAGGAAGAAACTACAAACCACGTCATCTACGAATGCCCAATATTTACATGGCCGCGGTTCAAACACTTTGGAGAAGCTTTGGGGCGTCAAAAGGATCAAGCCAAAGAGCCCGAATGATTTTTTAAGAGACATCGGCCTTTGGTAATTTAAAGTTAAACCACTATGAACTATGGTAGCTGAACGATTACTATTGTTCCGTGTTTGGTCAAAAAATTAGTCAAAAGCATGCTGTATCTGATGGCGTATTATCGTGTTAAGAAATTCATAAATTGCCTTCAAATCTGGTTGTTTACAAGCAATGGTTTCACGTAGACACCACAAAATGGCCAAATAGTTCTCTTCATTCACCCTCTGAAACGAATCTATGGTGAAGAATCGAAAAAAAAAACTACGAGCATCATTTTTCTCGTAATTTTATCAATATCGGCTCATCTTTGGAGCGCCAATAGTTAGATTGTTGAACATATCCATAAAACTATGATTCGTAATTAGTAATGATGCGATTGATGTATACAGGGTCCTCAGTTTTCTTTTTTGAGACCTCTACTATACGTTGTTTTTGCAAAAGTTTTTTGGTTCAAGTCTATGATACCCAAAACATTTGGAGTCGATCCCTGAGAGATGTTGGGAGCTTGAGCTATATTTCGAATGCCGACAAGTCGATTTTATATTATACTCAAGGAAGTTAACATATATCGGTATATAAGGAGAAATTCCCTTGGGACGTGATCCGTTGGAGATGTCAAACACACTGCTTTAAAAAACAAGTGGTTCAAATGTCACTATCGAACCAGAGCGTGAGAGAGTCGGTGACAATTCGAGAGTTAGGTCAGGGATCTCAATTCATTGTCGTGCAAATTTAACACACAATTCAATTAACGAAACAACTGAAACCTCATGACCATGAACATCGCAGAGAGTTTATTGGATCCTGAGCTACGAACCATGATTTCACCTTGATGGGATTTTTAATCACCAAAATCGCAGCTTTTGAGGTTCGAAAAACAAATTTATCCACAACGTATCATTGGTTGGTGTTCATTTTGGACTGGAGACATAGTTTTTTTGAAAATGATTACTACATGAGATATTTCCAGTTAGTGTATTCTCTAGATCGTGTGATTTAACACCATTAGACTTATTTTCATAAGTCTACGTCAAGTCCACCACGACGCGTCCATTCAAGGAGGAGATTTCATTCAAATTTATGATAAATATCGACAAACGAATATTTGTTTTATTAAAGAAATTAAAATCACACGAAAAGAAATTGAAAGGAATCAACATTTAAAATGATCGGTTATAGCATGTATTGAACTGGCATTAATTAGTGCACATATTTTGTGGTAGAGATGACAATCGAGATTCTCCTTTTAAAATTTTCGTAAATTAAATTTTCGAATAAATAAACAGATGTTACTTTTAGATTTTCAAGGAATTTAACAAATACCTGCCTCTTAAATGATTCTATACAATCATCTGGCATACTTTGCTGTTGAATAACCACAGATTTAACATTGAACTCGTGTACCTCTCAAGGTTAACGTCACGATTTTTATGTAAGTTTACCTTCGAGAGATGATATTTTTCTGTATATATTTAAAAATAAAAATTTACGTATCGTTTATAAATGAAATGAACAAAGTGAGTATTAGGATACAGTTGAATATAATATATACGTTTTGTTTGTGATAGACTTAGGATCGTATTCAGCTTTATCTTTTTCTGAAGGACAAGTTGTTACTTGATAAAATTTAAAAGCTGCAGGTAGAAGCATTTAATTCCATCAATAGATTTTGTTAACAAAATTTTTCGGGCAGGAGCGTTGTAAGGGTTCTAAAGGTGATTTTCCGATTTCTGCCAACTACGATCCCCGTTCCATTTCAGTTGGCCCACTTAGAAAAATTCGAAATTATTAAACTTTATTTTGAAATGCCAAAAAGTAGCTGTTAGTAAAATGTTTTAAACTTTTAGTTTTACGTCTAAAATAGGTTTTGGATGAATATTGTCAAATCGTTTGAATGATATTTAACATGATGGAAATAGATAGGTCTTGTTGATAATAATGTTTTATGCATATACAAGGGTTCATTGTTTCCAAAATTGTGTTCAAATTTTCATTAGGTCTAAAATATGCAAATAATAAATTAAAAAAAATTGGAATTTTGAACAGTGGAGCTGTATACATTGGAGTGATGAGTCTCGTTTTGAAGTTTGCGTGGGTGACGATCGAAGTAGAGTTATTCGACAAAAAAATGAATCTTTTCATCCAGATTGTTTGAAGCGGAAAGTAAAATTTCCGGCATCTGTGATGGTGTGGGGCTCGATATCTGCAAGGGGGGTGGGAAAACTGCATTTCATAAACGGAATTGTCAATTCTGAAAAGTACCTCGATATTTTAGAAGAATCATTGTTGCCAACAAGAGAAGTAACTTTAACCGCTGGGAAAGCCTTTATTTTGCAGCAAGATGGAGGAGCAGCATGCCATAAGTCAAAAAAGGTCCTTAAAATGGTTTTCAGACAACAATATTCCATTTTTAGAGTGCGTTTCAAGTATAGTCCAGATTTATCACCAATAGAAACACTTTGGTATGAAATGTAAAAGCAGTTGCGTACAAATCCAGCTAGAACTGTCTTGGAATTAAAAGAAAGAAATTTGGAATGATTTTACTCCCGAATACTGCCAGAATTTAATAAACACCATGCCTCAGAGAATTATGGCTGTTAGAGGATGTTACGCAATGTAAAAGTATCTAAAATGTTTATAGAAAATATAAAGTGCTCAAAACGAAACAATTTGCCGGTTTTTAATAGCTGAAAAAGCAATAATTAGTAATTTTTTTCAATTGGGCCAACTGAAATGGGACGGGGCTCGTAAATCAATCAAACAATCGCGAGTAGTGAAGATAATGAATTTAGAACTTCGCTATCTTAACCTTAAATGCTTAAATATCCTGTACTATTCATAAAATGACTTGCAATTACTTTTCTTTTTACTTCATTTACTTTTATTTTTCCCGTCATTCTCCTCAAGGCCGATGTCATTTTTTACATTATATGTTTTAATTAAGTATAGTTTTAAAGTTGTAGCGCGGTTTTTGTAATGCAAACATGCGGGCACAAACATAATGAAGTGGTCAGGAAGAAGATGTACCACGTGAAGTTTTTTGATACATATCTTTCTTCTTCAAAACCCAGCAGTAACCAACCATCATGGCTGTATCCAATCGTCTTTGGTACCGAATTTCCATTGTTGTTATCTTATGCTGCTCATCAAAAGTTTGTCACTACAGACACAAAACGAATTTTCCTTATTGTAAAATGTGGAAAAGGCGGCATTTTTTTGTGTTTTAAATTTTTGTTTCTTTGGCAAGTAAATTCAACTCCTTAAGACAGGAATCAAGAAATTTAGACTGTTGTTTTGACTTAGCCTACAGTTTTTGTCATACAAAAATAACAATCATCAAAATATGGACTGGACTAGACCAAAGAAAAACCGTCCCTAAATAGTTACCAAACCTAAGGGACATGCCTCAGGATAATGCATCGAAAAAGTTTGACCTCAATACTAAGCTTTAGAAGTGAATGGGATCATATGCCATTAAATGGTAACGGGCGGATCTAAAGCAACAGACAGATCTGGAATGAGATCGTACGGGACCAGAACCAAACACAGAACCAAGACAAATATTTTTCAAACAGAAATCTATATAATTGAGAAATGTGTCCAGTTCAATCTAGAGACTCAAACAACCATTTGAGCTTTTTTTGCACAGAGGACGAAATCTTTATTTACATTCTCTTGAAATGTGAAACTCCAGAGCACTACACCTGGTGGTGTATGAAATAAAAGACGAAGATCTTTGGCAGCTACAGCTATCCCACATTCTTGACTTTTTAAAACGAGTGGGATAAACAAATCAGCTGCAAACACTGAGTTCCCCAGGATAGCACCAAGAAAGGCGGACACATAGATTCTCCGAGTCGTAGTGTATATGATTTGGTGGGTTCTTACATTGCCAGAACTTGAAAAGATATACTTCTTTTCTTCACTTTCATTTGTCTAAACAATGACACAGTACGAGTGGAGGACCCACTGTTTGTCTTGATTTCTGTTTACACCAAAGTACATTTATAACATTTTCAGAAATAGTTTTGGCTTGTGACTTCACCATAAATTCTCCACTAATATAACAAAACTCGTCAGAAGAAATTCAGCACCTGCTGTCGTTTTTCTATAGTCTTTTTTTATGTAAGAGTCATAAAACCAAATTTGTTATGCAAAACTTGCATTGAAAACCCAGTGGAAAAGCCGAAAAATCGTCCTTCTACAGTTGATGAAAAGACATTAATATTTTCAGACAAACATCTGTAGAACCAGGAAATTATTTGAAAGAAAGACTTTGAAGGAAAGTATACGCGTTCTTTTTTAAAAATGAATTTCTGACAGTAGGCAAAGTAATAAGGATTACCCAGAGTCGAAATGCACTATGGAAACTGTATAATAATTATGGCCCTAATCACTATTCTAAACCATTTTTGAATCGCCCTCGTGAAAATTCGAGTATATCCATCACAAAACCATCTGAATATCATAACAGTAAATGTAGCATTAAATCAGATCATCGACTCGGTTCCAAGAGAAAGCACCACATAGAAATTCATGACAATGAAAACTAACGTTTCATCGGGTTATTTACCAGATTAATTTAGCAGGAAACGGCCATTAACCTATTTTGTAATAACAAATAATAGTTTATTGTTGTTGTGTGCGCTTCGGTTTCGATAGACGGAAACCGTCAACTCAATTAATCGACACATATTTATCTTTGTCACTTATGAGTCACAAAGATATGTCTTAATCGTTGGAATAATCGATTAATTTGTTCATAATCGAATTAGTTAATAAGGAATTTAACATAACAGATAATGAAACTGTTTTCGATTTCTTGAATTAGAAGTATGTAAACCTTGAAGTTGGTGAGGGGTGGTTGAGGAGGAGGCCCGGTGCAAAGAACGGCTCATTTTTCTGATTCCAAGAGTATGAGCCATGACAAATTTATTCTTCCCCCAAAAGCTCTGAGCAAACAGGAACAACAGAACCCACTACCCCCAAAGTATCGGTTCCTACCGATGTCGATGTGTTTTTGAAAATGACCGGCTCAAAAAAAGAAGAAGAAAGGCCGAAGCAGTCTAACTAACTCTCCTTCACCAAGTGTTTCTAACCCGGAAGTTCTAGTAAAGCCTATTAAGTAGCCAAAAGTCCATCGAACAACGAGTTGGCTCCAAAAAGCGTAAAACTGCACGCGCTGTAGGACCCGGTGCTAGCTATGCGAAATCAGGAGAAGATCGTATTCTTCAGTTTCTTCCTCTGATCAGGAATCATATCCTAATTCGTCAAAAGTCCAAACTAAAACACCTGGTCGGTTTCTCAAAAAAGAAATCGGTCTTTTGGGGCACGATGAGAGTATCTATGTGATTGACGGACACTATGAACTATTCCTAGGGTGCTTTTAATCAGTCCAAAAGAATCGAGAAGCGTTCTCAATCCTTTTATGGTGATTTTTTGATGAGGTGTTTGTTACAGTTTTTCGTGATTTCCACTTTATATTTGATGGTAATAAGAAGCCCTTACGTCTTCAGGTAAGAAGGTTGCTGTCCTTGCGTTTAAAGGTGATTTTCTCTAGTAATAATTTTGGGATATAAACCAATGAGCATGTTCCGAATGAAATAAAAGTCGTTTATAGAATAGAAGGCACTTTCTAGTAAACATGTCTTCAAAATTATTGCGAGATGCGGAAAATAGATATAGATTTGATCTTCAATGGAAAGTGATTGTTCACTTTTTCGCATTGTACAGTATTGAGCCCATAACTAACTCTAAACGTAGAGTAGGTAGATGAATAATCCGCGTTTTTAAGTGGATAGCTGTGAAATGATTGTGCGTGCTTACGAATTAAGCAAACGGAACGAATATTACATTTAGGCCCTTTTCACACGTACGCGATTTTCGATTTTTATGCCCATTATGTCACGAATCCTCTTCAATTTATGCGGTTCTTTTTCTGTTTCTACTTGCAACAAACGTTCATTTCATTACCAATTTATTGTCAATTGGTTTTTTCTAGTAACTTATGAAAGGAACTTGTTATAATATGATGAATCATTCAGTATTATGTTAATAAATATAAAGGTATTAGTAAACAGGTGTTGTTTATTCTAAAATAAATATTTTCGAGAATGGATACCATCATGATTAAGCGAATGAAAATGTTAAAATGTATCATCGATATATATGAACAAATAAATTATTGCTTGTATCTTTTCAAAAAATACGTAAGCTGGTACAACTTTTTTTTGAATTTCGTGTGAAGTTTAAGCGCCATATATCAATTAATGAGTGTTTGTTTACGATGCATCTCGTAATATTGAATATGGAAAAAGGTTCAACTCGAAATTTTATGTTTCTAATAGAATTGCAGCTATGAAATCGTTGGTAATGTTGCGGAAGTAATTTGAGGAGTGATCTTCGAGGAAATGGTTCTCTAAAATCGACCTACAGATAGCAGAGGTCTTCAACATATTTTGATGAATATTTTGGGTAGGACTGTACCCAAAACTCGCTCTTTAAACCTCTTGAGAATAGTTGTTTCTATTACATTAGTGTAGTTAATCATGAATTTGTTCCAAGATGATCAAAGGATCAATGAGGACGAGTCCATTGATCGTTTTGAGGCATCTACATGAAGCAATTCATCGTAACCGACTGAATTTATGAACAAATAATTCATGTACGAGGATGGTTCCTGAAGTACCTGTCCCAACAAAGAGAACACACACTTAATCGCCAGTTCGAATTGGTTGACCAGCCACCGTATTCACTGAAACCGACCCCCAGCGACTTTTTTTGTTTTCTAACTTGCAGGAGAGAGATTTTCAATAGACGGAGACGTTATCGCAACAACGTAAATCCTAAATTTTAGCGATTTTAGAGATTAGATCATCGCTAGACTAAGCGAGGTTATAGTAAAATTGTTGGGGACGATATTTCCTGAAAATATTTAAACATGACTTGACTAAAGGAGGATTAAATGAAATTATTAAAAATACAGTCGACGTAACAGTTGCTAAACGTATTTACGAATATAATAAATGGTGTATTTGAACTTGGTTATAAAAATGTGTTTACATATAGATAAAGATTGTCTAAAGGTTTTTGAAAACAAGCATAAATTTTAATCAAAGTAATAAAGTTCCTACCAGGTCACTCGACAAAAATAATAATCTTTGTAAATACTGATAAGTTGCTCGAGAAATGTGACGAGATTAAACATTAAGATTTTGAATGATGTTTTGAAAGATCCAATAGTAAAATATTAAAAACAAACTTATCAAATCAAGCGAAAAATGCCGCATTTGGTTAAAAAGATTGTGTTGTTTCATCAAGACAATGCATCACCTCACAGATCCGTCATTGAAACGAATTAATAGATTAAAGTTGAATTGCTACCCTATTCGCCAGATTTAACACTCTCGGATTATTTTCTGTATCGAGACTTGAAAAAATTTCTCATTGGTCAAAGATTTTTCAAGAGTTAAAGGCTATTTTGAAGATCTTGACGATTCTTATTATAAAAAGTGGTCCAGGTAACCAGGGGAGAATATCTACGGTGATTTAAGAAAATTTCCATCGATGGATCTTCACATTTGGTAAAAGTTTTGGGTAAGCGGTTGAAAAAATGTTTAGAATGATCCACGTTAAAAAAGTTTGAGAACCTCTGATCTAATTCAGTTGTTTGCAATAAAAACATTTCCGCGAATTATTTTTTTTGTAATAACTATTGAAAACAAAGTTAGAAGGAAACAAAACAAATATTGTGGTGGGTAATCAATTTTCTGTAAACGAATAATGATTAATATTGATAAAAAAAATTTCCAAATGCACACTTCTCATCATATGACAAAATTTAATTGGTTTTCCATCAATTTTTGAATCTGCATTAGCAAGAAGGAAATACTAAAAGACAAACCCTTATTTATAAAATCTTCAATACATCCTCGTAATAAAAAAAAACACTATTATCACCAAATAGGGAAAAAAAACACTTCATCAACAGGACAGCAAAAAAAAGACACAAAACGTATTGGACCCGTTAAATAAACACGCCTCTGCACCAGCACCGCGACGAACTGTCAACACAGAATCCGGCAACCGACAACAGCAGAAAAATTAATCGAGGTGGTTCGCGTTCTGCTGTTGCTGCTTCGCCTTCGCGTCAATCGAGCTAAAACAAGAATGTATGTGCGTACACCTTCAGTATAGAATAGACGCACGGGGTGTGTTTTATGGTACGGCGTTGCCACGTTCAAAACCCATTTATAATGTTAAATATCACTTGAAAATTTTTAATAATGAACTATGATATCAATTTTTTTATTTCAATTCATCTACAACTCCTACATTTTGGAAGATTTTTGAATTATTATTTTCACTGTTCTAGAAATTATTCTCTTATCCAAATTAAAATATAAATAACAATTGTTTCAATTTTGAGACATTTACGTACCTCAAAAGTGTGTCACGAGATAATGGATTCACCCACAGGCAAACAAACAACAAAGCAAAGTGAAAAACAGTATTTAATAATTACTTGTTTCAAAAGCATATTTTTTATAAACGTTTTTTTACTCCACCATTTCTAGATTGGGTAATTTTAACAAAATAATACGAAAATAATGAAGTCTCGTTTAAAACGCTGTCACTTGGTTAGAATTATCTTCTTTTTTTTATAAATCAATAAATTGTAATTCAACATAGACAAATTAAAAATGTGGAGGTATCTTCAACAGGTTCTATTATTTACTTCGATATTAAAATTACCTCTAAGAATAAAATGTTATCAAACGAATTTTTTTTTCGAGCTAATCACCACGATATAAATACAGATCCATATTTAAACTACTGATTTTTATACACATTTCAAGAAATACTGTAACTTACATTGTTTTACTACAAAATAAATTTGACAACACCGCTTGTTGTTACGGTAATTGCGCGTTCGTGAGAAACCTAGCAACTACATCACGAAACGATACCGACAAGAAGCATCTTCGTTGTGGTCAACTTCGAAATTTTAATTCGAGTGGAAAATGTACAGAATCAGTTGAGGAGGTTGTTTAAGATCGAGTTAATCGTGGAATGTTTACGTGAAATAATTATTCATCTACGAAAACGATGAAATCGTAAATACAAGGTTTATGAAAATCAAGTATCCTATAAGATATTTTTCGATTTGATGAGATGGGTCAAAGTAAGGTCAAGATTGAAAATGTGAGATTAAGGTTTTATAGCACAAGAATTTATACTACAGAAAAGTACGAGGTCGCACAGGGAAAGTTTATCAATATAAAAATAAACAAGAGCGTAAAATTTCTTTTTTCTCGAATTTAAGTAGATAAAAAATTATTTTTTTTAAATTACGTGGGATCACAAACGCTTAACAAACGAAATTTTTAAACATTCCCGTAGATTATAGGAGGATAAAATTAACAATACACATTTTGTTTATTTAAGTGCAGGGTTGCCAATTTCACTCTCTTATAATGGAATTTACATAATTTCAAGTATCTATATTCACTTTATAAGAACAAATAAATAAATTGTCCGTCGATATTTTTTGTCACGTTTCAATATTTGTTTTGGACACGTTCTAAAAATTCTCTACAAGGCAACAAATTCTCATTTCTGTAAGGAAAAAACGACACACATATAACGGTTTGAAAAAATGTGTCAACATTTATGGTTGGTGTGAGAAACGCCACGTTATTTGACATAAAAAACCGTGAAATTATTTGAGCATATTTAGGCCAGTACTTACTATGCTTATATTAATAAAGTTACATCAGTATTCTCGTCAATGGAAACTATATGAATTGATGCTATACCGATGGCTTTTTATTCCCAACAAGGAAATATACAGGACGTCGTACACAAAAACCAACAGAAATATGAACGATAACTTTAAACTATTTATTTTCTTTTTTGATTTTTATATTTTCATAATTAATTGTTAGTTATACTGTTTTATTAACGCAGTTTAAATTTCCAAGATGACTCTTCAAACTATTTTCAAATTATTGGGATGTTTGTCCTACAATCAGCATAACAATCATTATATTTGCTTTCTTCTTATTCACGTTGTTTAGTATTTGTTTGGCAGCCATCAATAGTAAATCAATATGAAGTTTGGAGGCCCAAATTTCGGAAAAAATTGAAGAGAGGAATGTAATTTGGGGTATCTAGCCTAGCCTGATAGCGGGGATAAAACTAAGATGGCTTGGTCACGTCGTACGGATGCCGGAAGGTCGAGGAGTCTAACTTTTTGCATTCCGGCAAAATCCGCTGACTACCACGACGACCACGCATAGCAGGACTACGTAGAAAAGGACCTAAAAGAAATAGTCGTCTGGAACTGGCGGAGAAAAGTACACATCGAGAGGAATGGAGTTCAAGGTTCTTTAAGGACTTTAGCGCTAGTTGGTATAATTTATTTATTTATTATTATCAACCAAAACTTGGGTAAATTGTGATATTAGGCTCTGTTGACTCAAAAGATTGCCGATCTCTGTGTTAGGTCATTTAAGCAAAAATATTCTCATATCATGGATTTTTAGGGACATTTGATTCTTATACTTTTTTTACTCTTGTTATTTTTCATGAAACGCTGTCATTTCCAAGGAAAAGTTAAATATGCAAAGATATGTTTTCAAATGGCATTTAAAATTTTACGAAAATTCTCTTTCTCCGAAAATTCGAGCCGACTCTAGTGATGACCATTTTTTATTACGTTGCAACTGTTTGTAATGGGATTCCACAATTCTTCTCGAGAATCAACTAAAGAATAAACAGACTCCCCTAAAGAAAATAATCACATTTGATGTCGAAATTTTTTTAGCTTTAAATGAACGTTGTTTTTTTTTTCTATTTTTTAATTGTGTTGATTAATTTTCTTTCATTTCTATGCATTTCAATTTCTAATCATCAGACGTTCTTAAAACTTTATTTTTTAAAATCGACGTTATGGAATTTTTCAAGGTCGAAACATAACGAGAAGATGTTCATACATATTTTTTTCAAATATGTATATACGATCTCGGTTAAATTTGAAATACACGACACGTGGTTATATGAAATAACGAGACTAGCGCCGCTACAGCGTCTGTAGACAAATCAGTATAGCTGTTACCTTCGTATTTATATGGGTTGTTTTTTTGTGGTGCCTACAATCCTCACATTCGAACAACAACAACAAGCTCGTGAAAATTTCTGTATGTACACTTTGAATGAGATTGGATAATGAATCTTGCACCGTGCGACTTCTATGTCTTTTCTGAGGTCAAATCTGCATTTAAAAGAACAATATTTGAGTCTATTGAATGATTTGACAGAAAAGGATTCCTGTACTGTTTGGAACAATGGAAAATTAGTATATATAAGGTGATTTTATATTATCAGTTTTGATATTTAATAACTATACCTCGTAAAATATTTATATTTTTTGCATAATATGAACGACACCTTTGAAATCTTCAGTTTCCTTTTTGATTTTTATATTTTCATACTTAATTGTTAGTTATACTGTTTTATATTGTTTTGTTAACGCAGATGACTCTTGAAACTATTTTTAAATTATTAGGATGTCTGCCCTGTTATCAGCATAGCAATCACTATATTTTCTTTGTTCTTACTCACGTTGTTTTCAGTGAATTTGTAAAAATGGAAAAAATTGATCATCCAATATAAAAACTGAATTAGATTCTACTCGGGTCGACTCCAGAAATGTTGAACAAAATTCACTGGATGATCGTCTACTGAAAGTGCGCGAGCAAGCAGACATAGTAGACATTCCAAAAAGTGAGGTACATCGAAAATTTGGACATAAGAAAGCTGTGCACAAACCAGCATCGTGAAGATGTTGCGATCGACTGTTTTGGAATGTTTCAAAGAAATAAAGCCGAATTTTTGTACCGTTTCATAACCATGGATGAAACTACAAAGAGACTCTAATAAAAAAATGAAAATGTTATTGTTTATTGAAAACTATTCAGACCATCCTCGTAAATTAAACCCAATTTTGCTAAAAATAAATTACTTACATTGTAAATAATTCCTGTTCTTGTTAATTCTCATTTTAAACAATATTTTTTCAGATTTAATTATAACTTGATGTTTGCTTTAAGATTGTTATGATGGAAAATTATCTTGTGAGTTGTTTGAACCTTATTTAGCTTGACTTTTGTAACAAAAAAAGTTATTTTCATGCAACTGCTATCGATTCGTATTTATTAATAGACCATAATACACGGTGGTATTGAAAAAATTATAGTTTGATTATACTTCACGTGTCCGCAGCTTTTTATTTTGAGCTTGAAAAGAACCAATCCTCTTAAATTAGTAAAGAGGAGCACAGGTATGAAAATTATTGGTAATTGATTTAAAAATTACAGTACTGAATGTTTTTATTATTTATTTCATCATCTTTTCCAAATTCGTTTGGGACAGCGAGTTAAGCAAGAAACATAAAGTTACCCTACCATGGATTCAGGAACACACCTTCACGAAACCTGAACAGTTATGTGGTATCAGCTACCGAGCAATGGAAAAGATGGTAGATAGGAGCAAAACCAATTGTTGGGAGACTGTAACCATCAATCTGAATAAGAAAAATCTACGAATTCTAACAGGAATCCTATTGAAGTACTGTCATCTGAAGACGTTAAGACTTACCAGATAATGCGGCGTGCAGATTTCGTTGCTCAGAAGACGAAGCCTCTATCCACATTATCTGTGAAACATTAAGAAACTCCAGAGCATTACACCTGGGTGCGTATGAAATATAAGACCAAGATCTCTGGCAATTGAAGACATCTCACATTTTAGACTTTTTAAAAGGAGTGGGATTAACAAATCAGCTGTAAAACTCGTTTCTCCAGTATCACAGCAAGAAAGGGGGACTCAATGGATGATCCTCTGATCTTTATCTAGAATCTTAACGTGAGATTTATTTTTGCGGATGTATATACAAGTTTCAATGAGGAAAAGAGAATATATTGTATTCAAATAGACGTTTTCTAAAACCGAAAGCTCAAAACGGACATTTATTCCTTAAAAAAAAAGTATTCTTAAAACATCCCCTCCTAGATTTTCGAAAACTCGACATATAGTGCCCATTTCTTGACAAATGTTCACCTTTCATTGTAGTACTATTTTGATTTGACAAAACCCTATAAAAAATCAGTTAGAAATAGATCTGGGCTACAGAGAGGCGATGGAGTACCTCCTTCTTCATGTTGATGATGTACACTACCACTACCACTACCTGCTGTTTTGTTTATGATTCTCTAACTGTGTTTATGATTGTAGTTTAGTCCTAGTTAGCCTTGTGAGACGCAAGAACGTGCTGTGATTTATACTTTTTGGACAAAGACATATTTTTATGAGTTCGTACAGGAATTGTTTTTCTTCTCCCACATTAGTTTGGAACAACTTTACGGATACAAGGTTTCCGTATAATAAATTGGACAATGTAACTGGGTCATCCTGTATATCACAATACATTCTCTATAAGTGAAATCAAAGAAACTGCGCAACATCAACGTGGAATAATTTGATTAAATATTTACATACTTGTAGCATGACTAGATGACGTGTATGTCTCTTAATAAAACGACACGTTTCTACTTCTTCTGTCTCGTATTCAAATCGGAATAGAAACTTTATTGCCGGTTGGAAAATTTTCAAGGACGCCTCTTTTTATGCACATACATAAAATAGGTTTCCGAAGGTATACAGGGGAAATGATAAACGTGTTAAAAGTTGAAGCTAACATATATATAAATTATTCACTCACCGATCGGGAGACATTGAAAGGGATTAAAATTTTTAAAATGAGACCAATTGATACGCACATGTTTCGGTAAATAGCGACACTGATTTAGAAATAACTATCACAACTAATGCTACCCGGGAATAAACAAAAATAACAATAAATTACTATAGATAGGCAATGAAAATATTCCAAGTATAATCATTAATATTTTATTGACAATTACGATAACATAAATTATTTGTCATCTGATTATTTGTAGATTGCATCGAATTTGATTGGTGCCACGAACGATTGAAATATTATATAAACAAAAATCACATCACGTGATAAATATAAATCAAAAATAGTTGATAATTTTCATTGTTCGATAAAAAAACAGTTAATTTAATGTATTATTGCCAAAGATGGATAAAATACCCTGTAGAAAATGAATAGAAGAGATGTTGGTCGCAGTAAGAGCGGCCGTCAGGAATTTCAGGGAACAAAAATTAAAACAAGTGTACAATAATCGAATTTTTCAACAAATTCTGACCGTTTTTCAACTCGTATCTCATTAAATAAGAGGTGGGGGAGAGTAGGAGCCACAAAATATACCCAATAAAGGCCAGGACACACCTATCATACATCCTTCCGATCCTACGGTCTAGAAAGGAAAATGGTACTATAGTTTGTACAGTTCAGACCTTTCCGACACGTGCCCGATACCACTCCTACACGATTGTGTTTAACGGCTGCAGGACGCGTGTTTTTTTTTTTACTAAATTGGTAATAGAGTCGGATAGAAAACCGGAAGAGCTTATTGAAAAAGTGGGGATCTGTATGGATCTACGGATCTTCTTTTGTACCAAAAATCTGCATCTCCCTATGTTATCCATGAGATATCTCCGAGTTTTCTTCATCTTCCTCTTCTAAACAAACTCCCACCATGACTAAATCGCAGTTGCAGAAATTTTGCGTACAGAACTTTTCGCGAGAATGGCGAATGTATCGAGTTGGATCTGGAATAGGAGATGTGAGCTCACCGCGTTCGGATCCCACGCAGATCAGTTCTTTGGAGCAAAATCGGATCGGAGTAGTGTATGTCCCGGTCTTAAGAGTGCAATTACGAGGGAGATTCAACATGTTTCCATTGCATGATGCGATTTTTAAGCTATAACAACTTGCTATATCTGGTTGGTTTAGTCAAATTTAATGAAAATTCTTTATTAGAAAATTCTTGTCTAATCCCTGATATTTCCCAAGCACCCAGACATCTTGATATATAAAAATAACGATTTTCTCAATTTTTATGAAACTAAGTACTTTTTTGGAAAATTAAACCCACCCATAAATTACGTCACACTTTTATTGAATAATCTAATCAAATCAACATTCAATGTTTCAGATAATCAAAAAAACAAACAACTAGTAAAAAATATACCCTCCCGCTTCCTTAACCTTTGACGTTACGTTACTGAGTTGTACTGAAACTTTCTATTTTGAACTTTTGAAAATAACTTTTTGGTACGTCTAATAGTCCGGTTAAATTGGACCAAAAAATAAGAGTGAAGCTGTATAATTTCCCATCAAACTGAAAATCAGTAAAGTTGTTTAAAATACAATTAAAAATAAAATTTGAATGTTCCCCATCATTTGCGTGTATGGAAAAAAATTTTATTCAAGGTCAAATGGCAAAAAAATGAGTTTTTCGCGATTATCAGCAAAACGGTAAGTTTTATCATGAAAATACCTCAGTCGTAAATTGTAGACCGTAAAATTATCTACAAAAAAACGTATTAATACTTTTTTCCTACGAACCACCGTTTCTGAGATATAACGATTCAAAAAGTTGTGAAAGTTATGTTGTCATTTGATAATTTATGACAATTCCAACCAGTCAAAAGAAGTTTTTTATACAAAATTTTATGATCTATAATTTTCGTTTAAAGTATTTTTATGATAAAACTAACCGTTTTGCTGAAAATTGCTAAAAACTCATTTTTTGACCTTTGACCTTGAAAAAAAATTTTTTCCATACACGGAAATGATGGGGAACATTCAAATTCTATGTTCAATTGTATTTTAAACAATTTTACTGATTGTCAGCTTGATGGGAATTTAAGTAAATTCGAATGTCTAAATTGACTGGATTATAATTAGATTGGCCTGTAAAATCGGTCAGTATGAGTCGTTCACTACAATTGTGCGATTCTACCAAAGTGAATCAATTACGTAACTATTAATTTTTTTCACGAAATTAAACAGAACGTAACGAAACGGCATTCGAGAGAATGAATCTAGTTCGAATTTGATAAGATACGAGTTTACTTAGGCAGAAATCCGTTCCAACGTCTCACAGTATGATTATCCTTTTCTTTTCTTCTTCTTGGTTACCACAAAAAGATGACTCATTTTATAATATAAACTCGAAAAACAAATTAAGAAATTTGAATCAGTTCCGTTGATTTAGAAAGTATAAATACGCATATATACGAGGGCGAATCGAAAACACGATGTCGTTTATATTTTCAGATGATTGGGCAGGCTGTAACATAAATTTTGCAATTTACCGACAAACTACAGCAACATCCACACCTAGTTGTTTTGTTTTACAAACCTATCGAGTCGTATTAGTGGTATTTTTTGTCGAAACTGTACTCTACTAAAATGTATCAACAACAGAATTATCGCACAAGGGGTGAAAAATTACGGAAAAAATGGTGTGAAGTAATAAAAGGGGGCAGGACTACTGTTTTATCAAGTACAAGTATCGATTTTGTTGTCATGATCATGTAGAGGTAAGTGGTTTCATTTTTTTCAATATCAAATTCAAAACTTAAAACTTACGATACATGGTAGGTTAATTGCATAAATATATAAATTGATAATAATTTGTGATGTGACATTTTCAGATTTTCTCTTTGAGAAAATTTTGGTTGCTTATCAAAACCTCCTTTTAACAATAAACTGTTCCAATATCAACATATCTTGACGACCACTAGATGTTAATTACTAAAATGCACAAATATCTGTTGAAGAGATACAAACTAGTTATGAACTAATTGTGCCGCCCTCGTAAATACTTTTTGATCTCTAACGTACTTCAAACTTCTTTAAATCAAACTAACGGTAAACGGAACATAAAATTTACGGAAATACCAGAATGTTACGTGTCCTCGTACTATTCAAAACTTTTTGTGGAAAATCCGATATGAAAATAGTGAACTCGTAGTTGGCAAGTGTTCAATCTTATTATACACAATTTTATATCTATAGAACAGTTTCAAATCCATCAGTTATGCAACCAACATCACTAGTATGCTTTAGACGTAGTTTTAATAAAAAAATACAAATATCTTTGAAAAATAATATTATAATTAATTTAGAACATTTCGTTTATTATTTTTACACCCCTCATATTTTCTATATTCACTACATAATAAATAAAATATAAATAAAAAAAAATCAAATGAAGATATAAAACGAAATATAATGCATGTATATATTATGCAACCAGTTAAACATTGCTGTATATTACTGGTTATCTACATTCAACGCCAGTTCGGACTACATAATATTCATTCTGGGATGAGGTAACCTAAATGAACTTCTGTTATCTAAAGTGTTTTGTTTATATTTTTCATTCGTTTTATACTGTTTATATTTTGAATCGAATCACATATTCTGATGGAATTCTACTTGGAAGGTCATACAGAGCAGCTGCTAAACACTCTAAACACGTGACTGCGAGAATTAGTGTTAAATTCCAATATTTATAAAATATAATTAGTCCGGAGCAATCGGCGCAACAGTACCGAAAATTATTCCACCTCGATCTTATTCAAATTGCCCTAATGATGATATAAATAAAAAAGGGTCTATGACTTTTCACGATAATTATTTGGGATATGAATTTTGAAAGATTCGAAAAATCTCGAATTTAGTTACTTTTGACCTATGAAAAATATATTTAAAAAAAAAATAAAACTCAAATAATATTTTTTTTCAATTCTTCATACAATAGTTAATATTATTACTGATGAGAATTTTAAAAAAATTTTGGTTTTATACTTGTTTTTATTTTTGCGCGCTCTTAAGTATAGCCGTCTCTCTCTGACTCATGCGCTGCATCGGTCTCTCTGTGTCCTGAATCATTATTTATAATTTATCTTAAAAACTAACAACTTTTTCAAAATTGTTATAGAGAGCAATGTTATTAATAATTAAATTATCTATAATTTGTTTCTAACAAGTTTTTTTCTGGAATCAGTTTTACAAAAGTTATTTAAGCATGTATCGCAACGTGCCCAAATTCGAGATTTTTCGAATTTTAAAAATTCATATCTCTAAAAATATTAACTTTATCGTAAAAAGTCATCAGGCCTTTGTTATTTGCATTTCAATAAAGAGCATAAAAAAATTGTTCGGTTTGAAAATAACAATTCGTTGTAATTGTTTAAACAATTTCGGTTTAAACAATATAGAACGGGGTTGCTCCATGGCAACATGCAATTATATCATCCGTAGGGAAATTTGAAGAAAAAAATAGAGGTGGAATAGTTTTCGGTACTCATGCGCAAATTCCTCCTGGTCTAAATTGATTATTGGAATATACGAGGAAGGTTCAAAATATGCACATAATGTTTTTATAATAATCAAATAAAAAAAAAATTACCGTTATAAAGCACTTTCACCTACAGGACATGATATTAACCGTTATAAAAATGTTTTAATGTTTATAAGTAATATAGTATAACATTAATTACTTAGTTACGATGTACGTTAATTTTTATTTTCCAAAACTAAATTTTCTAGTGTTATGTGGTAATAATCGACAAAAAGGGAATTTTATTACTTTACCACGGTAAAAAAAGACTTTATGGTACTAGTGTGGAAAAAATACTCCACTTAAGGGACAACTATAAGTAGGGCTTCGTCTAAAAGTAGGTTAGAAGAAGATGTCCTACTTCTACTACTGATTTGACCAAAAAAAGAAAAAATAACGTGTCAGTCATAAAAATAGATTGATATGTAATGTTAAGAATACATATGGAGAGGCTAACCACCCCTTATGGGGCTGCGTCTCATTAGAGCATGGTAGGGTGGATCGAGGTTAGGTTGATTTCAATAAAAAACAAACGATATAACAAATAGAAACGTCACAGCATTTTTCTTAATTAAAGACAAGCGACAATATGCCGAAAAAGTTCTAAAAATCTACTTATCTATTTAAAAATTTCACTTTCAAAATGGCTACTGAAATTGATCCAGTTTTATCAATATTTTATTGAAATTTTCCTCATTTTTAAAAATTATTTACTCTTATTTAAAATAATTATATGTTCACAGTAAAAAGTACATAAAAATACTTTTTTAATTATATTCGATAAAAATTAACTATAGTTAAAAACTCGTCTACTGACATAGACCGTGAATTCGGTCCTGTTATATTAAATAGAATGTAATAGAATCTAAAGGCGGATGCAATTCATATTTACATTATATACGAAGACAATTTTTTTATATTGTTCTTACAACCTGCTCACAATATGTTGTGGTCAATTTCTATACTCGTTTACCACAAATTAAGCATTTCGAACATTCTAGATATGATTATAGTGTATATAAACGAGTCTCTAACAGTCGTACTAATCAGTTAATAATCATATTTCGTCGTGAACACATCGGAATATCAAAAATTAAAACAAATGATGAATTTAAATAAATAAGTGTTTAGTAATAAGTGCACAGTTAAGTTTACTAGATAATTTAGTAGATAGTGATTAGCTTAGTGCATAAATAATCAATTTATTTTTAAATACATAAGAAAAAAATTAACATTTTTAGGTCCAACTAAATTGTAAATATACCTGAAGTCAAATTTCACTATTTTGGAATTTCTTATGGGAAAAAATGTACTATCTAAAAAAATGTATTTTGAAAATTTATATTTCTGAAAAGAAAGCTCCTTTTTGGACACCTGTTTTTTATGATTCATTATAATGGACTGAACAGTTCAAAACATTAAATTATATGTAAAAATTGGCCCTTTTATTAAGGACTAATTGCACTACAATAATTTCATAAATGTGTACAATAATTCTTCCCAGGTTCACCAGGAGAGACATCCTTAGAGTCGCTTTTTTGACCCATATATTTTAAATTATGCCATTGCCAAGTTCACCAGATTGACAGGATCTTTGCATTCGAATTTAACCAACAGATAAATACAAAATTTTGTAAAATTGGTGAAGACAGATGATAATGAAGGAATTTCAAAATTTTGGAAGATTATTTTTGATAAGTTCGCGGGTGGACAAAATCTTTTGAATCGAACTTAAATCCTCTTCGAACTATCGCATGAATTCATCAATGAAATCAAATTTTGGTAATGACAGATGACAATACATTAATTTCATAAATTCGTGCCATTATCCTGATCCGTTCACAAGGAAAGCAAGCAACGAAATCCTAAGACTCGCTTCAAAATTCAAAATTTTTATAACTAATTTCATAAATTCGCGCTGTTATCCTTATTAGGAGTGTTTTTGTTTTTTTTTATAATTCCGATTACAATTTTTCGGACATGTCAACCCGAAAACTTCGATTGCCAATAATTAAGTTGAATAAATGAGAAAAATGTTATGATTTTTTTTACAAACTCCATTATTAGTAGCCATTTCGAAATGAAAAACAATTGAAAACAACCACTTACCTTATTAGTTGATGAAGGGGTGTGATAATTACGAGATCGGGTGGATTTATCATCTGATAGGGATTTGACTGGCGTTTTAGTAGTTTGAGGACCCGAAGTACCGATAGTGGGGTCGGCGTTTTTCGTCACCTCCAGACTTTCCGGCACGGTCTGAAGGGTGGAACGCATCGCTGCCGACATCGTCCCCACTAACACTATCGCACTGGCCACTTCACATTACCTGAAACAATTTTTTTTTGAAAAATAAAAACCCTAAGAGGGGCTATTTAAATATAATCAGAAAACAGCTCAGTTAACATTATTGTAGACCTCATGGATCAAATGTCAAAAGGCGAACCCACCGATAAACCCAGAACCCATCTCGGCAGAGATGGATAGAGACACCTGGCATGAGACAAGCAAAGGCACATATAGATGGACCTCTGCATCTCACATCAATTAACTGTTCCAACTAAGACGCCATCTCAACACCATGGGCATCACGGACGATCCGGAGTGCCTTTGGTGCATGAAACAGGCCGAAACCGCAAACCACGTCAACTGTGAGTGTCCAACACTTACACGAGACCGTTTTAAACTCCACAACCTGTCTACAGACATCAAAGGGTTCAAGCCAAAGCGCCTAATCGGCTTGTCAAAGATCAACGGCCTTTGGTAATTTCAAGTGGGGTACTATGAGCCTATATGAAGGCCTATGTGCTCCCATCGGGTCCTTAGTCGCCCACAATGTATCTATGAACTATGAAGGTGAGCAAAGCAAAAGATACAAGTTTGATAAACATTCTTTTGGCTAGAAAAGCACTTATCCAAACTTTGATTCCATTTCTGGGTGGTTTCTTCCGAAAAAACAGCCACTGGCCCATTTTTTGGTCTCATTCTTCGCAAACGTTCTAGTAAGCTCTCGAATAGTGTGTTCATCCACTTTTTTGCACATTTCCATCTATTTCTGAAGTCATTCCTTGTCCTTAATTTCCACTTTTAAACTGTTTTTAAATAGTTCACAGTTAGTATCATGTATAAAACAAAGGTTGGTGTCTTGCCTAGGCTTTCAGAGTGTTTGGTTTCACCGTACACTCCTATTCCAGTTCTGTTTGCTGCTTTTGACCAATCCGTGCATCATTTGACGGCATTTCTGTTCATTTATAATATGAATTGCCTTCTACAGTTTATCATTTGTCAAAGCTAAATTTTTTCGGTATTTCGTCCTGAGGTATGTCCCAGGCAAGGTCGTTTTTAAGGACAGTGATAGCATGGAAAGGTATTAACATTTTTCAAACTTATTTGACCCTTTTTCCAATAAAATTTTATTTCCATAATGTTTCACGAGAAATACCACAAAATCGATTATATGACAGACTGACAAGTCGGTACAAGTTCAAACTTGCTTCAAAACAAGAAGGTATTACACATAAGAATGATAAATTAGAAAAAATATATTTATTCCCAGTTAATACTTTTTGAAGATTGTAAGTTCTCTATTATATGTTATAAAATTAAATTTACGAATTATGATATTATATGACCAATTCACAAATTGTGACATTACATTATGCACATTTACTGTTATGTACCAAACGACGTTTTTTACTCAGATCGTTTAATATAAATATCAGGTAGATACCACACGAAGCGAGAATATTTACATACAAAAATACGAACTCCACGGAATCTCTAATGTACCTTTATTAAATCAGCAAATTAAATGAGTTTCCTCAAAGAAATTTGCCTTTATAGAACTAAAAGTCGTTACTGTTAATCAGAATGATACCTACTATGCAAATTGTTTAAAATAAATTATATATGCATCAAAATATATTTTATTTGAATATATTTGCATCAAATACTTTCTATTACGTATTTTCATTAGAAATTTTGTCGTAAATAAATTCTCACAGTTTTTAATAAACACGTGGGATTCTCAAAACTATCAAATAGAATTAGTTTTATTATATTTCATTCCATTATATAATAATCTAGTTATATAATATGAATAATTTACCGAATGCAACAATAATATACCAAACGACGTTTTTAGAAGTAGTAGGTACCAAGCGCAATGATAATAGTAATTGTTCGATCACTTGTTCAAGGTGTCTTTCACTATGATTGAAGTCAATGACTCATAGATTTGATAATTTACCGTATAATAATAATTATACCGGTGTGTTAACGAGCCAAATTTCAAAACTATTAGGTTATCTGATTTGCTTATTTCTTCATTTTTTTAATTACCTAATTTACAACTTTTTATATATACCAGGGTCACCGTAATTGTTCGCATCCTTTTTTAAACAATTATAAAACCATGGTAAGTCGAAAGTACCACAAGAGACCACTGGACGCAATGTTTTATACCCGTTAAATCGATAAACTTACATTTGAATATACAGAGGAAGAAAAAAAGTGTTCTGGCACTAAAAAAGCCTACGAGAAATGTTTATAGTCGTGGATGCAACGTTGGGAAAATTTTATGTTATGTTATTAGTTTCATAGCAGGACAACCCTTGTATAATAGGGCGGTTTCCCTCGCTAAGGCTATTCAATTATGTCGCGGTAAATGGATGGTGATCCCTTAAATAACATTTTGAGAATTTAATTATCTTAATCGACCTTCTCATAACTATTATTGTTAATGTAAAACTTTTTTGCTTTTGTAGACATTAGTTGGAAACAAAGATAGAAAAATTAATGAGTCAAGGTTTAAAAAATCATGAAAGTTGTTAATACGATTTTTTATTATGATATTAACGTAAAACTGACCTTTAGCCTTAAGCAGAATGAAATCTACTTTCTCGATTTAGTGAAAGAATATCAACCTTCGACGATTTCATAATTTTTTTATTTTGTCTGGTAGACATTGTCGATTTTTATTAGGTCTGGTGAAATATACAAGGCGTACTATAAAAAACAGACAAAATAAATATTTATTCTAAAAGACAGAAAGCCCCACCTTAGTTTAAAAACAACAAACCTCGACAGAAGTCATTTTATAGTATAAAGTTTAAATCAATGTTTTCTAGTTTTCTTAAACTACATTTGTTTTTCCCTTTTTTTAATTGATACCGTTGGCTGCTTATACACCCACATCTCGTCGAAATTTATATCGAACCGTAACGGTGTAATTGGTAAGGTTGTCTATTTGCTTAATTTTCAAAACGAAGATCGGAGGTTCGAAGCCTATCGAACGAAATTTTTGTTTTATATTCTTCGCTGGTCATACGGCGTCGTTTAAACTACTACCCGATACATTACTGTTTATAACGAAGAAGCAGTCTCACTCAAAGTAGAATCTAGTTCAGATTTTATATTGGTAGAGCTAAGGCCTCTAAACGAAGGTGATATCGCTTCTACAGACAGACGGGCGGACAAAAGTAATGACAAGAAGAAAACTGTATCCCAAATATGAAAAATTCATATATTACCTCAATGTTTTAAAATTTAAATTTACTTTGATCAAACGTTTACACAATTAGGTACCGGATTATTGAAAACAAATCTCAACTAGCTCTTAAGATAAATGTAGAAGAGCATTATTGAAACCTATTTAATAGTTTGAAATTCAATTATGGAGCTCAATGTCAATCAACATCGTCGACATCTGAAGTTCTGAGGAGATTAACAGTCCCTAATCCACAAATCAGTTCTAAATCATTTAGTTCCTTGAGATTTGTAAATTATAATTGAGCAAATTTAAGTATTTCCTATTTAATGTCTTAATTAGGGCATTATTGTTTTTTTGTGTTAGATTATTGAGTCAATACTAATTAGTTTTCTCCTACGAAGGTTGCTATTTAAGTTTTAAGATGTGAATATGTATATTGATGATTTTCTACTACTTTCAACGAGGATTAAACCAAAAGCAGTGTACCGATTAACTCATCTCAAGAAGACGAATAATTCTCCACAACAATGCTAGCTCTCGCACATCAAAATCGTTTTCGAACAGTCAAAACATCGAAATAATTGAGATGTCAACGTTTTTCTACACCTGGAGAAGCGATTGACCCGTTCAAATCACAAATTTTGGAAGTACCTCAATAAAAATGGAAAAAATAGTTCGACAATTTATTCAAAAACATGCAAAAGTGTTTTGATATTAATAGAGAATATTTTGGAAAACAATAAATCCATATCCAATTATAAATATTTGATTTTATTTGTCTATATAAAAAGTCAAGTAGCAACCCTCGTATTAATGTTTATATGAGCAAATTTAATAAAAATAACCATATCTTACAAACAAACTGCTGTTTATTGGAGTAAACCAACAGATTATCAAAGCAAATATAGTTATATAGCAATATCAACATAGAATTACGTTTGATTAATACTAATTCTGAACACTTTATTAGAATCAACTTGGATAAATTATATGTGTGTAATAATGTCAGCAATACTAAGAATCTTTAATGGATATAATTGAGGTTTTTCAATTTCTATTTTCTGTCAATGCAAAAAAGATGAATTGACTTACAATATTCCGCTAAATAGATTTTTAAATATTATTGGTATTAACAACAAATATAACGCGAATAGCCATGAAAATTTATCAAATCACATTAAATGTTTATAAATAAAAAGTATTTACATCAATATATATTATTCCTTGACAAAGAAAAGTTGGTTTAGGAATTCAGGACATTGTTCATCGGATATTTTTTGAATAAATTATGCATAAACAATTAAAATCCTCTATGGCAAGAAAGTAATGACCTCCCAGGGACTTCTATCGCCGATGACTCATTTAACGAGATACCTATACACTTGAAAACGAAGAACCTGTCTTTAATAACGCGAACACCTACCATATATTTTTTTAAAAATAATTGCCATCATTTCCGGAATATATATTTATATACCACGGTACTAACTATTGATCTGGTACGACAGGTAAATTGCAATAATAGTTGCAACGTATGAAAAAACCGTACAACAAATTTCTATACATAAATCAAAGTTCTACCTAATAAGGCTAAGTTTCTTCAACCAATATTGGCCTCTAAACGGACGACTTAGCCGAACATTAACACGTTTTTCTCAAAATAATAACAACTTAAGAACATACCATACACAAATATAGAATCTCATGTTTCCACTAAAGCTAATTTTAAGTATTAAATCTATTTTTCTGTATTTAGAGACCAAGTGAAAGCTTTGACAGGGGCACACTTTATGATGAGAAAATGTCACGTTACGATACGTTTTTTCACTTATACCACGAAATAACACAACACTAGATTTTATAAATATTACGACTCACCCATAAAATAATCCTGGTCACTTAAAAATCCTTTAAAATTAACACACACCTCAAAAAAGCATACTTTTAGATTTCTACAAGATGGCTGGGAGACTGAACGTATACAGACCAATCGATCTACGACGTGCTTCAACGAAATCGCCCTAAGAAGCACGTTGACTGCTTCAAAAACGTCAATCGTAGATTACACCAGCTTTCCGTGACGTCGGTGACAAGGTGACTACTTGTACGCATGACCAACCGGACTGTGGATAAGAAACAGTGGCAGCCAAACTTTCCAAATTCTTCCTATTCTATGATTTTTATCGTAGATGCTTATAAAAAAAGCGTAATTTACATTATTGATAAAATACTCTTATCAATTAACAATACGATTTTTTTTAAATGAATCAGCTATGAATATTTTATTAAATATTAATTTATAGAACATCGAATATTTTTTGTTGAACTATTCTGAGTGTAAGGACCTCTCTACATACAAATTTCGTAGTAGCTAGAGTACCGCATAACGGGAATGTACTAATTCTGATATTACATCTGAACAATAAGGTGATTAAATTCTAGACAGAAATATTATTATTTAATCCTATAGTAGTTTGGTAAAAATTTTAATAACTACTAAATTGTCTTATTAATAGTAAACACCATTCACTTTTGGAGAAAACAAGCCGAATACATTTGTCGAATATCTCATTTTATGGTGATAAAAATATTCTTGATACCTAATTTGTTTTCGCGTCAGTTGAATTGTAGACGCAATATTAGAAGGGAATTTTTTTCAAATCGTACAACTTGAATCAATATTGTAATAAAAACGATAAAAAACTTTGTTATGTTATAAATAAGTGACTAATTTATAATTTATCACTCAGTTTTTACTACCTACTCCTTCAAATGAATTTACACAACTTCATTCATTGGAAAATACAATATAGAATAGCTTTATTATATTAGGGATGAGAAGTTTTCAAATTGACATCCTACGTATCAAAATATTGGATGTTTATTTATATACCAACAGCAGCCTCTCCCTGCTATATTTAGAATATTCTAATAAACCCCTCAATTTCCATTTCTCATTGTTTTCACCCCAATTTCATATTGTGTAATGAATGGAATTCCAAATAAATATAACTAGAGCGTACTACCAAAAATGTAAAAGGGGATGTAACTAAGTATTGAAGCAATAATAGAAAATAAGATATCCCAGTTTAAAAACTAATATGAAAATAATTCACAAACATTACTATTTTATGGATCTTCAACTGACATTATTTACACTATTCAGTAGTTATTTCATATTAATTTTGTTCATTAGGCTCAAGTCATAACCTCTTAACTACGAGGTATGCAACTAGCTATACTTCACATTCGTTACAAAGTAGACGTCTACACCTCTGTGGTGTGGATTAGTATCACGTGATATGATTAATATAGCGTAAACGAGGGTGGATTAATAATAAGAAAGTGAACTTCTATAGAAATTCAATGGTTATACACCAATTATTACTTTTTCATGTTTGCGTAGGTATATTCCTTAAAGTATTCACTAACACAAATAACTGGAGTATTAAAATAACAAAAAAGAGATTAGTAATACATATATTATGATATTCATTTTGTAAGTGGTTTTAATAGAACTTCACAAATTACTTCGAGGCTGTCGTGATCGTATTAATTTCAAAAAAGAACAACTAGCAAGACTAGCATTATGTCGTGTTCGTAGCGTGTACAATTATCCCCGATTGTTATAATGTAGCCCAAAGGAAAATAGCTTGATTTAATGTCAAAGTTTCCGTGGACGTTACTTTACTACGTATGGTAGAGTTGAACTTTAAAATAACTTTTCTGTCATTGAAAAATGGTTTGTACAGTAGCGTAGCAAGTATAAAAAAGAAATTAACAAGTTTTAAATAGTTATGGGTTGTTTTGTGTGGCTTTGGTATTGCAATTAACGGAATCAAAAAGTGCGTATATAGCTCGTTTCTGTCCTCCGGCCTGATTAAAATTGCAAAATATTAAATATTTGAAAGAATTAAATGGGGCCCAGTACGATTTTTTTCTGATTTCCTATCCTCTTTCCCAGTTCTTCCTCTTTCCAATGTCTTCTTCTTTCTTGCTGTCAGCAGTGGGTAGCGGTAGTAATAGTTCTAATTCGCTTTATTTGTGTATAATTGTTTGGTTTGTTTATTAATAAGAGTGTTTACTGTTAAATGATTGCTTATTAAGTGAAAAATTCTTTTGCTGCAATATATGAACAAAAAACTTTCTGTAAGTACTTTTAAGCAACTGTCATATCAAAACTTAATTTTTCCAGTTTCTTATTTTATTTTCACTAATATCTAACTTCACTTTTGATTTTGCAAAAGTTTTATATGATTTTTTTTTTCAATTCTGACGTATATTTGTTTCAAGCTGATCAAGAACTATAAAATTATTTTTTTGTGAAGAATTATAACATAACCTATAACTATAACTTTTTGCTTGGACTTTGAACTAGAGTTGCGAATTTTAGTTGTAACTGTTTTTTCGTAACAGATTTATTAGGAAAACTGCCTATGTTCTCGGTGTTCTCATCTCTAAAGTTCATTAGTTTAAATTACAAGTTTGATATTGTTAGGTTGTATGTTTTATGAAAAAATCGTTTGAACGAAAAGTTTAATTTCAACTTTGATTATTGTGATAATATATTGATAACGTATTTTTGAAATTTGTTCCTTTTACGTAATCACCTAATTAAATAATTATTCTTCTATGGAATATAAATGCATAGAACCTTTAAATAACATTAATTTTGTTGTAACTGTTATTTCGTAAAAGTTATTTGATCTACTATCCTATTAATTTGCTATTATTTTTTAACACTTAGAGATCAAATACCTCACCTACGCAATTGATTTTTATGACAAGCTACTACAGCCTATGTAAATTTTTCTTGATAATACTACTCCTGGGAATCCCCCTGGCGGTTGTTAAGAATAAAACAAAATTATCTTGTTTGTGTAGGTGTAGCAGTTATTCAATACGAAAATAATGATGAAATATCACCCCTTTCCTCCTCCTATTCTCTACCGCCAACGCTAAGGGTAGTGTAGTATTAGTACGAGAGCTTAGTGCGCGTTTATATGTTTATATCTACATTTATTTTATTGACTTGATTAAATGTAGAAAATAGTTAAAATTCACTCATTTTATGGACAGTTTCATATCTTAGTTGCTTAATTATTGGAATTATATGAAAATCCCTGTAATCTGAGTGAATAAATCAATTCTTAAATGGGATTATGTGTAACTAATTTTGACTTGTCACAACTATATTTCTTTCCAGAAAAGTAAAACGTAAAAACCCCATGAGGTACGCGTATGAAAATTTTTTCCAGATTTTTGGGGTCTGAACTAAAAGTGTAAGTTTCGCGGAACGAAAAAAAATTAAAACACGTCGATGTATTTAGAAAGATTTTGATAAGAGAGAGAACTGCTCATAATTTTTTAATTTTATAGTTTTCTATAACGTATAATCAACTAAGTCCTTTAGATAATGTATTTTTTTAAACTTTTTGCCAAACAATCCGCCCTACTGTCAACTCTATTTAACTTTAATCCCACATTTCAATGAACGGCTCCTACGCCACGTTTAAATTTGAGCGTTTGCGCAATTTTATTGACGTATACTACTACACTTGCGCAGAACGTCAGTTGTGTCATTCTCAAGAAGGCCGGAAGACTTCGCAACAGTCTAAACTTTCATGTAGTCCGAGAGTGGTGTTGCCTAACATCATGGAAATAATACTTCACTTTTATTTAATCTTGTGTAAGTAAATAATTATACGTAGTGTAGTTTTTTTTTTGATAAAAAAATACGGTTAACTTTTCTACGGGATTACTTATATATTAAACAATTAAGCTTTTTGAATATGTCATGTTGATGTCATATTTGACAATGTAACTATGATTAGCTCGAATACGTTTTATCTTAGAACTTGTCTCTTGAGATTTTTCAAAACGTGATACAAAAACGAACGAATTTGGAAACACAATGTTTCGAAATATTCGCCCTTAAGGTCTATACATTGTTGCTAAACCAATTCTGGAAACATTTTTCTCACTCTGAAACTGACCAGATGGAATAGACTGTCCGCGCATCTTTTGTTTGACCGTGAATAACAAGAAAAAGTCATTAGGCGATAAATCGGGCGAATACGGACAATCAGACATTAATTCGATGTTTATTTCCTTCAAATATTCAGTTGTGTGAATTCATCTGGAACATATCTTTCTGAGACATCTAAATGTTCGTGCAAAATCGATTGTATTGCAGTCTGCGATACCCTAAGGGACGATTCTATCTGTTTGTAAGTCCCAAACCGATCTTTTTTAATCATGTTGCATGATGACAACTAATTTTGACCGACATTCATCACTGACGGACGCACGACCGGCTTAGACATCATTATAACGTCTGCTACTTTCCATAGCTAAGGTACTTTCCCCTATGGTGAGGTCAAATCCAGAGGTTTTTTTAGGTTTTATGTTCTAAATTCCGTAGAAACTTCTTTTGGAGAAGTTGGTCTAACCATCGAATCCTCCAGTGCGAATCTTATGTTTCTTCATCTTCGTTGATCTGGAAGGTTTTTCCCACGAATATATTTGATTTTTGCTTATGATCTTGTACCCAATTTCCATCTTCTTATTGGTGGGTTATGTTCTTTCGTTTACAGTAAAACTGAGAGATCAATCGCTTGCTCAAAACTGATTTCAACACTTCGCCAATTGTTGTTTACTAGTTTGGGTGCATTCTCCTTTTGTATTATATCATCACTCACAGTAAAAAGTATCTGAGAGTGGTCCGAATTTAACTGTCGAATTTCCTGGGGGGAACGTTCCCCAGTTCCGTAAAATCGCACCTGATTCATACCACATATTTCGTTACATTTTCGAATTCGAATAAATCAAGAATTTTTTCTTTCAATTCATAATGTCCACCTCTCAAAAATAAATAAGAGGATTTAAAATCTGCATTAGATGTGTGTCTGAAGATTTATTATTTGACAAATAGGTGCAACAACTTGGTCTTTAGCTTCGGCCTTAACCTTGAAACAAGCTACGACAAAACCTCGTCATACAAAAGTCAGTGTTTCTACAACTGAAGAAACCAGTCCGTTAGCAACACCAGTGTCGAGTACCGCTTCCAAAGATGATTCCGGCGTAGCTTATTACAGAATGTTCAATGATAAATCAGGAGCTACGTGTATTCTTCTTAAAACAGATGCTGTGGTCGAGGTAAGTTATACCACAAATGTAAAGAGTGCCTCATAGTTTCAACGTTGATCTTTGAACGTTCAAAAACTAATACTAAACACCTACTAAAAACAACTTTTCGGTAATGGGCAACAGAGGGTAATAGGAGCGGTGCGACTCCCAAATCAACCACATTTTTTAGATAACCAACTCGAGTTCCCGTTTCAGCACCATCTCTTGGTTCATGAGCAGTACTAAACGTACATCGTTCCTGTTTGGTTTTGGCGGCATATTTCAAATTCAAATCATATTTTTCGAAACAATCTGATGGAATTGTATCATTAAAAATGATCATGATACAGCATCTTAAGAAAGATATTCAGATTAGATAAATTCAACTATACTAGTGAGAAATGTCTTCCAAAGCTAGTGCCCTTTGTGTTCACTGAGAAACAAGAGGCTATTCTGGCTGATCATCCACATAAAATCGATTTTGTAAGGTATGCTATCTCGACTGAAAAATATGGTGTCGCAATTTAATGAAACCAAGAAGTCTGTGGACATAGATATTCTAACTGGTATTAGAAAGCCGGAAACGACAAGCATCAATGGGATATAAGGAATCAATAAAACGGAATTGGATCGATTCTTTACAAATTTACAGTATCGATGAAACCGATCTAACGACGGTCCAGGAAACGGCACTTAAGAGATAAAAATGTAAAGGTACAGTCATATCGTAGGAAAGAGGTGAAAACGTCGCAACTATCCATACTATAAGTGCTTCAGGAACTGTCATTCCATCTCGACGCAGCTAGAAAAAGTTGGTCCAAAGAATGTTCTGGTTTTGACAGCCGGTTGATCATATTTGCGTTCTTTGCAACCAGGCTTGGGCCATTATTGGTTTCCCAGCTTTGGCCCAAGTAAAGCTCCGTCGTTCAAGTCAAGTAAATGGGTTGTGATAAAGTATTCTTAAACTTTTTTCTTAGTAGGCTCCAATCCCTCGATTCTGCCTGAAAATCTAATGTGATAGACCTTTAAATTCACTCTATGAGTTACTCTTTATAATTATGTAGGTCTACTGTATATTGTTAGCGATATTTTCATAAAATTGCTATTTTTGCAAGGTTCGCTTCAAACTTCATGATTTAGATGAACAAGCTGACTCTTTTATACCAGAAAAAGCCCTCATCGAAGGTGAATGCAAAGAAGAAGATACAGCTTGGATGAGGATCTCCTGGACTGGATACAGTTTAATCATCAATTTCGCAAAAGTAATTAACCAGTTTAATAAATATACAAACCTTATTATCGATACACCCTCGTAATATAACTATAAACGTGTAATGCCATCTCGTAGATATAATATATATTACAATTTATTGTTTTAGATTTAAAGTATCGCTTAATAGATGTCGCTAATGCGTATATACGAGGGTATATTGAGTTTTATACTTTTATGAACTTCGTAATTTATATTTTCTTACCGAAGTAGGTTAGAAAGAGTTTACCGGAGGCAGCGAAACAAATAGACAATACGACGATCAAATAACGCGACTGGAGTGTATTTTTATGAACGAGAGAGTAATAAAACGATGAAATATTCGTAATCCAAAGCGTATCACTACTTTTAATAGACAATTGATTCGTATAGATACGAGGGTTGCTACTTAAGTTATGAGATACCCATCAGTACATATTCCAACAAATGTTTTTCGGTCAATATCATGTAGACTCGTCCTGGTACTACATGCTATCAAAGATGTATAAAATTTAGTTTTATGATGTTGAAATAATGCAGAAGAAGAGGCACAAGAAAGTAGGAATAAGAATTACAAGACTTTCAGGATCGGAAACTCGAAGAAAATGTCTTGTATATCAACGAGGATGATCCCAGAAGTTTGGTGTATAATATTTTGAAATATTCAATTTCGTTGATACTTATCGTATATTTAAAATAGCCTACGGAATTGTACACGAGCTGGCAACATAGCTCGATCAAAATAAGTGATGGTAGATCAGGTTAAAACGATGCGAACGCGACGATTTACCATTACGCAGATGTTCCAACACCAGATTTCGAATTTTTTCCGCTATTTGGTCATTCGACCATTCGAGGAGCCGTCGGTATGACGGGTGGTGGTGAAATGTCCTGGTTAACATCCGCCCGCATTTATACAGATTCATTCAACATACAAATTTGAGAGAATGGTTTATTTCTTTATTGTTTATTGTATTAATATTTACTTAGACACCTGGTGGTGAACGATGGTACATAAGCAGTATAGAACTCACCGTTAGTCCAGATCTACCTCAATTTCATGGTATACCAATACAAAGTAAGATAATATATATGATAATATAAACTGTATTTAAACAAAATATATAAACCCGCAGGAAAATCGTCTATCAAATTGTACCATCGTCAAATGGTGATCCCGACACCGGTGGGTAAGTCCTATTCCTGTAGCGAGGTAGAGGTACCTTTAGAAACCGACGAAGAAGACAATCCGCCGCCGGGGATGCACGGAACGCTCTATTTAAGGCTTCTACAAGTTCAAGCGTTCATGTATCGCAGCGAATCTTTCGATACGTCTTTCGAATGTAAGCTGCAGAGGTCGTTTAGAGACGAAACGGCTCCGATAGCTGTCGGGTCTACGTTAGCAGTTGCGGTGTTAGTTACCATCGCAGGTTACGCCGCTTATAGGTATTTCAAAGTGAAAAACGTCCAGTATAACACTATGGAATAAGTTTGGTTTTTAATTTGACAAATCGAATTTGTGTCTGGTATGTTTGTCGGATTGAAATTGATGAAAGTGGTTTGTTTTATGGTAGCAATAAATTCAAATATTGGTTAATGGACTACCACTTCTCCTATCCCGCCTAGTGAAAAGAAAATGGCGAAACATCTATTCGGTTCGCCGTTCGAAGATAAATGAGTTTACAGCGTTGTCACAAGTGGTTAGAACGCGTCAGTGTAATGGACGTAATAGAAATTGATAAAGCGTCTTGATTTCAGCACTTTTTTCATAGAAACTTGGTTTGATATAAACGTTTTGACCTATGTCGGTCTTTATCAAACAAAACCAAACCAATTTTCTATCAAAATCAATACGATTTATCAAAAAAAAAACACATAAAAAAGATCTAAGAAGTCTATTAATTATCTAAGACACAGAAATTTTATTCTAGGTATGTTTAATAAACAAACCTTGAATTTTTTATGACGTACAGCAATTTTTTTGTTCTCTTGATTTTAATGTCTTTTAAAATATTCGTACATACGAAGATGGCCCCCTGAAGTACCTGTCCCAACGAATAAATAGAAAAATAATCTTTTAGATCCATACACTTTTCCCAGCGATGTTCAGTAAGTTCGATACCCTTTTTATAATAAGAATGGTCAGGCTCCATTAACACCTCTTCATTGTTGGAAAATCTTTGACCACCGAACCATTTTGTCAAGTCTGGTAACAGAAAATAATCTTAGGGTGCTAAATTTGTCGAATAGGGTGCAAGAGATGGCAATTCAAACTTTAATTTATCAATTTTGGCCATTGCAATAACGAAAGTGCGAGCTGGTACATTGTCTTGATGAAACACTTTATTCTTGGCCTAACGCTGTCGTTTTTACTTGATTTCTTCGCTCAAACGTTGCAGTAAGTTCGCATAATACTCGCCGTTGATAGTTTTTCATTGTCCATGATAGTCAATCAAAATTATCCCACGCACATCCAAAACAACCGACTACATGACCTTGTCTGCAGATGGAACGTTCTTTGTCTTCTTTGGAGCTGGTTCTCCCCTTTGTTTTGCTTGTTCTTTTGTTTCGGGTATGAAATGATGGACCCACGTTTCATTCATGGTTATGAAACTGCACAAAAACTCGGCTTTCTGAGATGGAAAGACCCTTACGACGCTGTTTTTGTTCCATTGTGACCAAACGCAGCACAGAGCTGACTCATTTTTGTTCCCAACTCCGCTAATAAATAAAACAAGCTTGTGACAACACTGTTTCCATAAACTCGACTAAATATACGCGAAACTTTCATCGTGTATTGTGTGTATCATTTTGTTTTGTCATTAAACATAACCCAGCATTTTCATTTTATGATATTTATACCCACGTTTATTTTTTTTCTTTAGAAATACATACACGGTCATATCAGTTCTCAGTTCAGTATCAGTCGAACCGGTTCAATCAATTTTTCGTAAGTGTATGTAGATGTATGTATTGAGACCCAATGGATCATTGAGTCCCCCTTTCTAGATGCGATACTGGGAATACAGTATTTACAGCCGATCCATCAATCCCAATCCTTTTAAAAAGTCCAGAATGTGGGATGCTCTAGCTTCGTCTCCTATTTCATACTCTCTCACGTGAAGTGCTCTTGAGTTTCACACTTCGAGAGAATGTGGTTAGAGGTTTCGTCCTCAGAGCAATAAAATATGCGCGCCGCATTATCTGCTAAGTTTAACGTATTTAGGTGTTTGTTGAGACGACAGTGCCCAGATAGGACTCCTGTTAGTATTCGTAGTTTGTTCCCAGGAGAGTCTTTGTCTGTCTCATACCTTGTAGGTTGTCCCAATAATTGGTTTTGATCCTATCAACCTTCTTTTACAATGCTTTGTCTCTCCCTTCACTCCGGAGTGTCCCGGAATCCATTGTAGAGTATTTTTCTTGCCTAGCTCGTTTAATTTTTCTATACAGTCCCAAACGAGTTTGGAGCTTAAAATTCTAATGACTGCTTGGCTATCGGAGATGATGATGATCGTCTGTTTGCAAAATTCCCTCTCCAGATTAAACTGGACACATTTTTCATTTGTATAAATTTTTGCTTAGTGTGTTGCTTTCAGATGTTTGGTTCACTCCTATTCTGTCTGCTGTTTTAGATCCATCCGTATACCACTTAATGGCATTTCTGTTAATTTCTTGTATGGTGTTTTGACTCCACTTACTTCTACAGCTTAGTATTGAGCTTAACTTTGGTTTGGTCGTTATTTATGGACGGCTTTTTCATTTGTAATTCCGTCTCTGAACATTCTGTGATGTTTTTTCTCCAGTACAATGGGAGATTTTTTTCTAGGTTTAAAAAGATAAAAATTTAAAGGGAACTCAAACTCAGACGCTGATCTAACGGAATGAACACACCTATTTGTATCATTACAGTTCTAAGAATTCTTGTGTGTAAAAAACGCGTTAGGCCCATGCTCATACCTCAGTTTTGATTTGTGTGTTCTCGATTATGGAGTTTATTGACATTAATAAAGCATGTGTATATTTGTGGGACAAAAAGGACTCAAAATATCATAATGCAAATATAAGGGAGACTGCGTTTTGCGCTTCTGTAGGAGAAATATCAAAACGGACAACAGCATTGAGTTCAACTGAAACGGCAAAACGGACGGTTCGACTGAGACGTTATATGACCGTGTAAAAGGACCTTTAGAGAAAATGGTGAACGTAGCATTTAGCGTTTAAATTTTTGAAATTTTCCGGGGGAGAGCCCCTCGCACGGGGCCCCGCGGTGGTTAGCGCCGCCACTGAATTAGACCCAAATAATAATTTGTTTTTGGACTTCATTTACAAATTAATAAAACACACGTTGTTTTAATATTTATAGTTGTTTTATATTTAGGGCTGTTTTAATATATTTTTCTCTAAAAATATCCTAATTACATATTAAAAAAAATGTTATGAGAAATAAAATGAAAATATATTGTTCGTAATTTAAATTTATGGTTCTAAAAGTAACAATTTGTCATATATCTTAGTCAATAGAGCGTAAATTTCAACAAATCTGAAAATATCGGCGCCAATATCGAATACAGTATTAGATCGTAGCAAAAAATATGAATATTTTTCGAAAATTTTCATTAATAAAAAAAATTTGATTCTCCAATTACACTCGTCTAGAATAGTGAAAAGGCACTTCTAAATGTATATAATTATTGAAAAAATTGTAAAAATTTTGGAAAAAAAAGTGTTTCAGCGTTTCTTATACACATATTGTTAATCTAGAACCTGTAAAATTTTTGGTATCAACTCGCTCAACCTTACAAAGATCATTACCATTCTTCTTCTTTTTACACCTCTTTTAACCTAACAAATATTATTATTCTTCTTTTTTCTACATATTGTTTAACCCCACAAAGATCATTACTATTCTTCTTCTTTCTACATATCGTTTAACCTAACAATGTTCTGTCAGTTTCGTATTGTTCTGTTACTTGATTCCAGTTTTTGGATGGAGTAGGTTATGAAAATAATTACTTTAAATCTCAAGTATGCCTTGTAGGGTGTCCCTTAAAATTATTTGACACATTTTTCGCAATATTTTATAGAAAATACAACTAAAAACGATAAAAAAACACGAGAAACACAATCCAAATAATACTAATCAAAGATTGTGTTTGCCTCCCACCGGCCATATCGGTATCATAAACGTCAAAGTTTTGAAATGACCTATTCTTCTCTTTTTTACATCTGGTTTAACCTAACAAACTTTTCTTCTTTTTCTACATCTCGTTTAACCTATCAAACATCATTACTATTCTTCTTTCTACACCTAATTTACCATAAGAAATATCATAACTATTATTTTTCTTTCTACATATGTCATTCGAATTTATCAATTTTAAAGCAAAATATCAAAAGGAGTGATTTTGAGTCACTTGTTTAACCTAATTTTCGTTTTCGAACAAAAATTTTACAGGTTATTTGCTTGAAAGAAAATATTTTTACCATAATGTTCGTTATGATACATATTTATAAATGAGCAAGTACATAAACTTGTTCAAAGTAGATATAGTGTTTTTATATTATATTTCAAATGTTGTACATGATTAATTTTAACTTGAAATATTTTGCTGTTAATAGTTTGAGAAAATGGAACCTTGATGATACTCTGAATTTTTAATATAAGTTACCATGAAAAGGATGAAAAAAATAAGAAAAAGTGTTTTTTTTTCAATTTTGGGAAAATAATGAAATTTCACCTAAAAATGGTCACGCGATTTTTTTTGCATTATTGATATTTACAAAGTTAGGGTAGCTGAAGCTTAAGGGATGAAAATTACAGATTTAAAAAATCCTAATTTGATCAAAAATTGTGATTTTGCTCAAGAAAAAATACGGACATAGTTGAAATTGGAATTCATAAAATTTTAAGTATTTTCTTTGTTAAAATTGCAGTTTTTGCACTTTAACTTTGTAAATATTAGTAATACAAAACATTTCAAACTACAACTTTGATCAAAAGTTTTCTTTCCTAAATTTTACCCCATTCCTGAAATTCATAAAAAAAAATTATTCCAAAAAATTCTTGACATATCTATTTCAGACACCTCAAAGTAACTTATATAACTAACTTATATAAAATTTTACATTTAAAGGCACATTTTTCAACTATAATAACTTAGGTGATTGATTATATATTGGGAGGAACCTGAGTACATCATGACACTAAAACAAAAGACGTAAAATTGAATTCCCCAATCTTACAGCTGTGTTTATCCTGACCTTCATTTAATTAACAGTCACTAGTCACTTCACAATCCCTTTCTCCCTTGTCTATAAATTACTGCAAAACACATAGTTACATTGAAGACATCAATCGAAGATCAATCTTTGAATGAGATAAGACAAACAAGGCTAGGAAAGTAACCTAGTAAACTGTATTACTGTCCTAGATGATTGCTCTAGCTCGAAGTAGTTGGTGCAGTTTACAAGATACTGGTGACGAGGTTTTGAACCTGGAGTGCATTCATGACCAAAAAATAATTCAATTGTAACTATACCGGTTTGCACTAGATAAATTAACCTAACCAAAGAAGGCTTTCATAAAAGTATATGGACAAGACTGTGCTTTATGTGTTTCACCTACTATTTGAAGGTAGTATTATAAACCAGGATAGTTAAACCAATGGTAGAGGACAATATTAAACTACCCTAACTTGAAACACTAGTTTACTTGTTGAAAAAAAGCTAGTTCTGTATACATATACCTAGAACTACTAACTAGTCATTAGAAAAACGTGTATAAACAATACCATGGGTTTTAAGAAATAAGGAAAGTGGACAGTGCACAAGGATGCTATTAAACTCCCCTAACTTAGGTGCTAGTTTTTTACTAGCTTACTAGCCTAGAAAATAAGCTAGTTTTGTGTACATTAGACCAGAGATTCTAGTTTTTAACACTAATTTGAAAAACTATCCACATTTGATCAAATTTCTATCATCAGGCAATGCTCCATTAAATAATTCTAGGATCCTTTCACAAATATAGTGTAGTAAAATATTTTTAAATATAAAATATTGTTTTTTAAAGTTTTCTAATTGTTTAAAGTATAATAAAGTATTGCAACTTATTTATATGAATATATAGTTGTAAATATACATAAAGTATGTGGGAACCGAAAGTTGTTGATGAAAATTTGTAAAATTATTATCGTCAATTCAAAGTAGAGCATATCATTCAATTGTTTTATTCAAATACTTTGATTAGAGGGTCATACTTACGAAGGTCGAAAATCTTGACAAATAATAAACTTTTATTAATGCTCCAGACATTATAATACATATTAATACATCTTGACCAACTACTGGATCTGGATTTTTGGCATTATCCAAGCATGTCCCACAAATTTTCATATACAATTTTGAAACGCCATAGTCTGTCTTCCATATAATACGATATTTAAAATTAAACAGTAGATTGGTGTTTATTAATTTTAGGTAATTTGAATTTTATGGATATTATTATACACATATATATGAGAATAAAGTTAAACAAAATAATAAGAGTTTCATTTTTAATTAGTACCTATTGAAAACATGTTAAAACTAAACGAAAACAAAAAATTATATTATTTGGAATTTGAGTGCTATTATAAAGTTTGACATTTTTGACACTAAACATAGTTCATAGCAGTGGTACCAACATCGAAATTTATTCACTACAAATGTAAGCTAATAATTGTTCAGTAAAATCTATTATTCAACCACAGAAACTTCTATGATACGAATAAATAAATAAACATAGAATAATTATAAATATGAAATATAATTTAGAGACTGTGACAAAAAATCTCGTTTTGTGTTAATATACGCAATCATTTGATAGATGATCGGTCTGTGTTAAAGTAATTTCTTGTTCCCAGTTCTATAGTTAGCTTTTATGTTTGGTCTCTACTTATGTATTTATCCGGCCAACTATAGTATTAATATTTATTGACGAATGTTGGTATCACTGAGGAATGTAGAATAATAACCACAAATGTACTAATATGAGGAACAACAGAACATTCCCCGTTATCGAGATATAAAATTATTGGCTAAAAATTCATTTAAAATTACACAAAGAAAACTTAAAAGTGTATACGTACATTTTTATTATAATATTGTTTATATGAGCTCTAAGTGAGGTCTCCTACTGTGTTGAAACATTTCAGTACAGCGGATAAACATCTTTTGTTATATGAAATAGTGATTTTTCTGAATCTATTATGCCGTTAGTTCAGAACAATGTTTGTAGATCAAGTTTTTGCGGAATTTGTTTGCTCGAGATAAAAGCTTTTTGAGAAAAATAAAAGATATATTCAGAAGCAAATAATTTTTTGTGAAGTTATTTAAAATTTGGTGAAAATAAAAATTGTACATCGGAAATGTTTTTTCTTCACTGGCGCCTACAATATTTGTTACGTAAATATTTATTGGATGGCGTAATTCATTTTTCTCCATAATATCATAAACAAAATGGAAATTTTTTTGTTGTAAATAATTCGCGACATTATTTCATGGGGGCGAGTGGTGTAAAAGTTGAGTATATACGTAAATTTATCAAAATATTCAATTTTCCTGGTGGAAATCAGTTCATATTCTTACATTATTGTACGTTCCAGTTAAATGAACTATACTAAACGATTTATTCAGTATATCTTGGCTAATAATTGATATTTTAGACAAAACATTTGTTGACTTACCATGAAATTTGCCTCAAAACTAAGCGGTAAATGGGATCAAATCACCATAATAGAAATGAATAAAAAAGCTTTCAAATAGTGCATGAATAGCTCCAAAACGTCAGTTAGATGGAAAAGGAGCTCAATTTTGACAAGAGCTATCTGATGAAGAAAACATTGATTAGGTTTGGTTTTGCAAGATTACTAAGTAATTTTCAAGGCAAACAGATACATATTACATGGTCTAAAGGATAAAATTAATACAGTATTATATTCGTATCCAAAATATTATCTACCGCCATCAAATTTTGTTGAATTTGGATTGAGGACAACTATTTCGAAGTATTTAATCTATTTTTTCGGGCACGCTTTAAGAGATTCAGATCCTATACATAATAGGTTAAAATGAGACGTAATGATAATTATTTTGATTCTTAAATGGGTCAGCAATCGTATGTAAGTCTTTCTATTATGTTATGGAAGTACATTTTTAGAGTTTTACCCCACTTCCCCCTAACACCGATAGAAAATTTCCTGTTTTGACGTACACAATACCTTAATTAGCAATTTTTTTCAAAATGTAAGTCGTTCACAGGTAAATAATAATTTTATGGACCGTGGGAATATGCTGAAGTTTTAAGTCTCCATGCCAGACGAGATATCCGAGTTTGCGAAAAACTAACAAAGTGCTGAATAGTGTTGCAATTTTAAATCGTATGTTTTACAAGCAAAAAAATACGGTGTTTCTTATCGTTAGTTTTTTTTTTCACAATCTTGGAATGCGATGCGTTCATCCGGCAATTCGAGAAACGATCCCGGCACACTTCAACTCGAAAACAATCTACAGGGCTGTTCTAAAAATAATGTTTTAAATAAATATTAATTTCCTTCCTTTGTAAAATTATAAATTTTACAATTTCTAACAATTGTTAAACATTATAACTTTCGTGGAAATATATTTCACGTTTGTACAAAAAGTCTTGTATTCTTGGCTGCTAAAAACTTTCTGGTATCTATTCAACTACTTTATACATTACCCAGTAATAATAATAACACTTAATTTTAAAGTTTAAATTATCTTGCAGTCACTAATATGTAATTATTTGAAGATAAATCACAACAAATTTCCAATTTTTATTGTAAACAATAATACAACCTCAAAAAGTCATATTGTCTATTTCTTCAGTCTTCTTAAAATTGGCCTTTTACCTTTCGGCACCCAGCCAGAGTCATATTGTATTCGCGTATTCCCTCTATCGTTCGAGACCACATAAGAAAAAGAAGCATGTGAAATAAGATAATTTTTTAGGTAAAAATGAGTGTGCAATCTACCATTTTCATAAGTGGTCGTGAGAAAAGTATTTTTGACACTGACAAATACGTTCGGACCATACACAGTCCGTCTATTCTATTGCATCTCGTATATTAACTGGAGCCTAGTCACTTTTTTAGATCGTGCTAATTTGTGCCCAAAAAAGTATGCTACGCCACTGATTTGTACGTATTCTTTTAGTAGCGTTCCACAAATTTCACGCCCTGTTTATGTCAATCTGTCCAAGTAATCAAAAAAAAAAATCTACATCGGATAATCACATTCCTAGAAAACTTCCATTATCTAATGACCCTTATCCTTTATGTCTGAATATATGAAAAGGACTACAGTACAGATGTCAACACCTCTTGACTGATTTGAAAGATTCCGTGCAGGTAGAAAATAGGTACTGCGGTGTCCTTCATTAATATCTCACTCTATTATATTCAGTTATAAGTAAGGGATACATAAGTTCGTTTTTATCACATGAAATCTTTTGGTTTTTTTTTGAAAGATTTGGAAAGGAAAAAATCCGATAAAGAATCATTTTTTTTATTGATAATATTAAAATATAAAAAAGCAACGCTTTAGTCGTATTAAACTAACATCCATAGGTGTTAATTGAAGCTTTTTTTAGTAAGAGGTTATATTAAAAACAGCGTTGCCAGACTTTTAAACTATTACGGAGATTGACGAAACGTAAATCATATTCTATCGTTGAATCTAGTCTTAATGAATATACTTGACAGAAACTAATGAACCAAGAGGGAGATAATGAAGATTCTAGCGAAGAAGCATCATCATATGAAAAATATCTTGTTGTAATTAGGCGGCTAAGACATAAATAAGCACCAGGACTAGATGACCTTAAACTCTGCGACAGTTATAAATCAATAACTCTTCCTAAACACTTCTTTCTACCATAACTGACCATATTAGTAGGCTACAGTCTGTTTTCATCATCTGTAGTGCCCTACTCGTGTCAGATCTTGTTTCTGATGCATATTTATTGATTTCACTATCGTTATTTTGGTATTTACTTTTCGAAACTAAATCTTTTAGGCCTCCCGAAATTCGAGTCGCTTCTAAACACAACCTAGAAAATTCTGAGCTTTCTTGTAAGAAATCGAGACTATCAGCAGAGTTTCAGAGCCGGGAAATTGACAATAGATTTCCCGCATTTGATGTCATAAACAGTAGAAAAGTTCTATGAACACCGAATGAACCTGCATGTGATGTTTATAGACTTTCAATAGCAGGAAACGCATGAAGCAGGTGATGAGAAAAAAGGGGATCTCCTCAAAGCTTATATTAAATTGGTACAAATGTCGATGAACAACTCTAAGGCCAAAATTTTGACGAAAGATGGACTAACAAAGACACTTCCAAGAGAAAGAGGTGTACAACGACTTTGTTCAACATCACAATAGAGGAAGTTACATTTGGGATAGAGGCGGGGAAGACGTTACGACCTGGTACTTCTGGCAAGTGATAAGGGAAGCCTAGAATAGTGCAATTAATGGAAAAAGCTGGTGGAATGGACTTGTAGGTGAATAGAGTATATTAGAGGTGTGTAAAGTTTCTGATGAGGAAAGAGCTGGGCACGTTCACGAAGTTGAGTATATTCAAAACAAGAATTAAACCAGACATTACATATAGAGCCGAAACTATGTGCCTGTCAGGTGAGGACGAAGAGGATCTTCGAATAATGAAGATAAAGATCTTGAAGAATATACCCGAAGCGGTCAAAACCGACCTTAGGATACGTAAGAAGTAATATTGATAAAGATTCAAAGGCTTAAGAGGTTTGGACATTCACAAAGAAGAGAATCGAAAGCACTGACACAAATTTTTTATGATTGATATGTTCCATTTTGAAATTTACATAATAATAAGACATAGAATTGGAGCTAATCGCAACAAGTTAAAATATTAGATTAATGAGAAATATCCAGTGATCTATTGATCGCATAAAGGCACTTAAATAATCAATATATATTAGTTTGACTTATGGTAAAGTCCAATATTAGAAATTGCTTTCGTAACCAGTTATTTACTCGTAATTTCCCCACCGGTTCAAATTTACCACATATTTTGCAATTTTTTGGTCGATCTATTCAATGATACATCATCGTCTTTACAAGATAACACCAGTAGCTGTCAAGTGACGTGAACAAAGCTCTTTAAAAGCCCTCAACAATCCTCTCCGCCACGCCCATCGCCCAGATTTGTACAATTCCCTTTGATCCGTTCGTGTCTATCTGTCGTCGAGTTGTCGTCCTTATTTATGCGCAATCCATAAAAACAGGACCGTAATTAATTTAATTTCTAATACGAGGTTGATAAGACTTTGGCTACGAGGATTTCTTCATATTAACCTGTTCCCAAATTTAGTTTTTTGATTTATCTATTGTACATAAATACTCTTATCATTGCGTGGTACATATCTTAAGTAGCGCTAAACCTTTAGCTGCTTTCGTCGTCTGTTATTACATCTTGGTCAACGATGACACCAAGATACTTAGAATACGAGACCTAATCAAGTTATTCCTCATTTATTTTAACTAAATGGAACGACAAAATCATTATTTTGATTTTCTTTATTAAACCTGCCCTCACTTTTTGAACTCTCACAGACGCAAATGAAGAACCCGTATAGGATTTTACGATGGGCTCAGTATACGTCCAAACTTGGACCAAGTATGTACAACTCTGGCCCTAACTTGGAAGCCGTTATTGGCCCAGACTTGCTGGGAATCTGGGATGATAACAATGTCCCTCCGTTGGTTTGCAAACCTGGATCAGGCCTTAACCATATAATATTACATATTACTTTTAATGTCAAGATATCTATTATGGTTAATATATTAGAACAAAACTTTATATAGTTATTCAAAGTTCTGCCAAGCTTGGTTTAATATGGAATGGCCGAAGTCGAGTTACCCAGAGTTCAGTCTGGCTTGGGTGACTAAAGGATGTCCGAGGTCGAGTTACCCAGAGTTCAGCCACGTTTGGGTGACTATAGGATGACCGAGGTCGGGTTAGCCAGAGTTCAGCCACGTTTGGGTGACTATAGGATGGCCGAGGTTGGGTTAGCCAGAGTTCAGCCTGGCTTGGGTGACTTTAGAATGGCCGGGGCTAAGTTAGCCAAGTTTGGGCCATTATTGGTTTGCCAAGGCCGGGATGTCCAGCGTTGGCCCAAGCTAAGCCCTATCGTTCAAGTATGGGGGCTCCTACATGGGAAGATATTTACGGATCTGCTTAAGAAATAAACAAAGAAAGGCTTCGAATTATTAGAAACAACTAAATTGGATATTTCTATAAACCATTGAATATTATTCAAGAAGTTCAGATAAGACGTCTACTGGAAATCAAATAAAGGATATTTAAAACCATTTGCCACGACTTTACAACTACGAAATATGGACAAAACTGTCTAATTGTCCACTGATGTTCGACGGTTGTATTCAATTTACTCATTTCCACTTTCAAATCTCTCATATCACTTGTAAAAATCTTCAAATTCAACAGTTTACACTGTTAAACCAATGATTTGGATCCAACCAAAGGATCCTGTAAGTGATTGTTATTTTTGTTTGACTCTAACAAATGGCCAAACATACTATCCAGTAAACTTGTCTTCGGCCAAATGTTGGAAAAGGAAATGGATGAACTTACTGCAGCATTTGAGGAAGAAAATTGTTCGGACCAGAAATTATTAGACAGTGGAACTCAAAACTTATTGGCAGTCTATAATGCTCCGAAATATGTGAAAAGTCTCGATCATCTTTGTTATATGTATTACGTCAAGTCTACAAAACTTAACAAACCTGTGCAGCTTTGAAATATTCCACCAACAAGTGCAGCTGCTCATCAACATTTCAAACGTGTGTATTATCAAGTTCAAACTTGGTTAGGGCATGATTTGGAACCCCAGGTATAGGGTTATGCAATGCGAAAGATTATCTGGTGTCTATCATGACAATTTTACCATCTGCTCCAGAAGATTTGCTAAATAAAATTTTCAGTAACTGCAAGAGTGGCTGTAGTTCGCGATGCGGATGCAGGAAAGCGGGCTTGTAATGCTCTTTAGCTTGTGGCCATTGAAATGGGCAAGCTTGTCTTAATGCTCTACCATATCAGAGTAACATTAACGAAGATAAAACCTTTGACCCCGAAATCATGGAAGAACTTGAGACAAATGTCGTTAAAGTCGATAATGAAGACCAGTTTGAAATTTACCAGCAGCCGGAAGGCGACGATGAAGAGGAAGAAGATGATTAAAATGATAAATTGTAGTTTTTGTACCCTTTATTCCATTTTTTTTTACTTTTAATAAAAATAAATGTATTGAATGATATTTTGTAATAAAAAAATTTATTTGTTTTTTTTTTCATCATGTAAGAAGTAAAAAGTGGATAGGTTAGGAAAAAAATCATAAAATATAATATAATAGTTAATAAAAATTGACAAATAGTTATAATCATTGATTTATCGATACTTCATCAATTATATATGGCGCGTTTTCGACCGGAGGCACCGCGGTGCACCGGTTGACCTGAAGTGATGCTGTGACCGCGCGCTCTCTCTGACCTCTATCTCGAAAACGGTTCACCGTATGAAAAATTTTTTTAAACAAAATTTGTAGAGAATTTTGTATTCTACAATATTGATGAGAAATACAAATAAGAAAAAACCCATAGGCAATGAGATATTTACAAAAAAAGCGCAAAAAACAGATTTTTGTGGCCTTTGATCTTGAAATTTAATAGTTTTGTACACCTTACCATATGTAGGTTTTGAGACAACTTTTAGGGTGTCAATATACAAGTATTTACAGACTTACAGCTGGGTATCTCGTATTCTGCGATAAACTTTCTATAATAACTGGATTAATCCTACAAAGTGCCAGAAGGAAACTACAGAATATTTTGCTGTTTTAATTTCGAAAGGACAGAAAAATCACTGGACAAAGAAAGTGTTATGTGAAAATCTCTTCCAATCGCATCGTCTCCAATATTAATTATTCTATATCAATTCTCTCAAATTATTTTCCTCCCTTTTTACAAATTTTATTGCTGGTATCATTATGAATCTTATATTCATGACACATGTAGGACTTGTAGAATCTTTCAAAACGCTCATTTTATGGATCACATAATTTTTTGGTTTAAATACGATCCTGTAAAAAATACAGATGCTCGCCCAGGGACTAGCATCTCACCGAATAGAGCGAGCGACAACCCCCGTTTTATAATCCTGTAATATGAGTTGAGCATTGTAAGGACCAACTAGTAGAGGAAAAAGCGACGTAATAGCGTCGCAAATCTCACTTTGTTGCACCATTCATCAAATTTGTTTGCCTTTTACTGTCGATCGAGCATACAGGACGTCCTAAATTGATATACATTTAATGAAAACAAAATTTTTCTATTAAGAATTTAAATTCTAGACAAGGAGCTAACGATATCGCTAGATTTTCGAAGAAAATTCAAAGTTAGAAAAAAAAGTGAAGGAAAAAACAAATAAAAATCATTTGTTGCAATAAGAAAGTATGCATAACGTATATGACATAAAGATTATAACTTCCTATGTTTAACATAGTGAAATTAATGCATTTAACAAATTAACCTTTTAAATATTAACATAAAAAGAGTTATTGACAATTTACTTGACACTTAATTTCTTAGTTTGATGTATCAATAAGCTCTGGGATTGATTTTGGGCTAAGAAATCCAATTCTTCTTTTTAGATCATATCTTAAATGTACTATCCCCGAAAAACCATTTCTGCAATGTAATCTTTGCAGGATTCTGGTGGTTTACGGCCTTGCATTGTCATGTATAAAGGTGAATTAGTCTCCAGCGTAGTTTTCGATATATCCATCAGCAGTCAAACCTATTCTTTCGTGAACACGATCGCCCTTATCATGCAGGAATCACCTCCACAAGCACTCCGCTCTTCCAAGCAACAAATTGCTCTCTTGGTCTTCGATGCCTTGTCAAGCGCTACCATGGAAGCATATTCTAGTCTTTAGAAACTTTCTTCCCAAAGCATCAAGTGAAAATTTTGAGATAGTCCTAGGCTCCGTGTGTTCGGATCCTAGTATGGAGCTTTGTGGAATATCAGCAAGAAAGGTTAGTGGTTGACATCAGCAATAATCAACTTTGACAGAAGCTTTCTATCGAGCCCGGCGAGCCAGACCTTAGCAGAGTTTGGAAATGGGAACTGTGTGGGTAGAGCTGGGTGAAAGCTATCTCAGGCAGGGCTTCGGGTTATATGTTGGACTAGAAATTCAGTTTCATTCAGTTTCAGTTTATCAGCTAGAAAGTATACAGTTTTTAAAGACGGCGGCTCTGTTTTCTGTGGTGGAAGCTGCTTTTAAAAAGGAACGTCCTCTATTAATGAAGAACAGAGATGATGGTTTAAATGGTAAGAGAAACGATAAAGGGTAGTGGGTTTACAACAGTTGTACTTCGTTATTTATTCATTTTGGGGTGACATAATCTAAGGGAAAACTATTACAGATTAATATTTATATATGTATTTTATAAAAAATTTATTATTTACTAAACAGTTCATAAAATTGAAGAAACTAACTATATAATATAGTTTTTAGTTTAATTATTACAAGGTCAAGTATAAATTATAGTCAATTTTGCTAAACAGGGAATTTTGATATTGAATTTCGCATTAAGTATGTAAAAAATTGATATTGAACAATAAATAAACAAATGTATGATATAAAAAAATCGCTGTTATATGAAAAATTGGATATGGGTCACCTAGTTTTGCGTTTTAACATGATGGATATGCGTTTAAACTAAAGCTTACCTTCTTTTTTCTGCTACAATGTTGCAGTTTTTTACATTCCTTTCAATTTCATCACAATTGCGTAAAATCCAATGTCTTTTTTAACATATTTTGTAAAAAATAAGAGACCAAAGACTCCAAAAATTTCTCCTATTTTTATTTTCTTAGAAAAGAAAAGTATCCAGAAAGTATCGTGAAATAAGATGAATTTGGATTGAACCTCAACATTCTTTTCTTCATTAAATAAAATAAATTTCTCTGAATCAATCTTCGAACATAAAAATCCAAAAATAGATGCATTAAAAAAGTTTCATGTGACTGTAAAATAAACATGAATAAATGAATAAATATGTGTTACTTAGAAGAAGAAATAAACAGAAAGCAAAATAAAGTGAATGAATGAATGATGTGGAAAACGACAAGTGGAAGTGGATGTTGAGTAGGGACAAACAAAATTAAATATGAAATAAACAATAAAGACGAAGTAATAACAAAACAGTAATGGTATAGAATGACAAATGACGGATGGATTAAAGCTATATAGAAAGCATAATCAAATAAGAAAGGAAAGAGACGTAAACCTAATAAAACATTAAATCAAAAGAGAGCAAAAATAGCAGGATTTATAGTAAATTGTAAAAAAGAATGGACCAAGTTTATTCATGTTAAAAATATTACCTTTGGACATCTACCATTTATTGGTGTAGGGTATTAATTTATTTAATATTTAGGTTATAAACTTATCCCACGATTTTCTTGGCCTGTTCCATTTAACAGGTCATTCCTTCTTTATCCCTTATAAATAACCCAATCATATGTAGGTTGTATGTTTAGTTTTCTTTCTTATATGTTTGTATTTTATTCGCCTGAATTTTACTTCTGTTTTTCAATCAATACCCAAGATTCACATTTTCATTTAAGTCTGTTATTTACATCTGCATTTTGTGTCTCGTTTTCGTCCATTTATTGTTCCTAGTTATTTGTATCGATTTATATATTTATCTTGAAATCTTCTTTCCTAAACGACATTATGTGGTTTTGTTCTTATTTATATTGCCTATTACTGCTACCACACCTCAACGTTTTCTTGTAAATCTCTTTCGTTGTTTGCTATTAGTATAACATCGTTTGCAAAAGCTCCCAAACGGTGCATCTATTTAGGATCTGGATTTTTCCGATTTCCTTCCAATTTTTAAATGAATTAACCTCGTTTATTAAACAAGACTAATCTTATAATTAAATCTCCTCGAACGAAGCAACTGCCACTATTATAAATCGAGGTGTCAATTTCAAATGGAAACCCCTTCCGCATATTTAAAAAAACGACAAACCCTTGACGCCCCCTCCGCGGGCGTTACACAAACTAATTGAGCGGTATGGACCGTAATTTCCCATTGAATCTGTTAATGTTATATGATTTATTGCCATTAAGGCATTACAGAAGATCCAGTTACATCTGTCTGTGTCCTCTGTAATTAATTCCATCGGGAATGGCAATCATTTCAATTAGGGATGTTTTTGGCAAGGACGGAACGCAGGTGATTGAAAAGGGTAGTTGAGTAAAGTATGTTGAAAAAAATTTACGTCCAATTTGACAATAGAGGAAAACTAAACTTTTGTTTTAATCCATTTTAATTCATTTCTTCCAAATCTGACAGTTACTTTGACAGCAGGTTAGACAGCAATATTAATTGTGACAGTACTCTCTTACCTATTTAGCCTCTTACCTATTAAGATAACGTACAGTCAAATCCTTAATATTTAATCTACGTTTACTTAAACAATACTACTAATAAATTGACTAACTTAGTTTATGAAATTCCCTGCTTAAATTGTGATAAAAAATCCATTGATCCCTCACTAATCGGATAACCTCTCGCAAAAGTGACAGCAAATTATATCCTTATAAACGCTCATTGCTAAAACATGTTTTTTATGAAGGTTGTTCTATGGATTATTAATCTGCCAATCTGACAATTACTACAGAAAACGTCAGTTACTAGAAACAACATGTATTCATAAAAAAAAACTGATTTATATATCCTTAGTCTAATCTAGTAGTGTCCGGGTTTATTATTTTATCGTACGCGTATGGTTTTGAAAAAAGGGTGTCGCGCCGGAACGAAACTTCGACGACGAAAAGTATCCTTGTTGCCATGACATTAACGAGAGGATCATCACAAAGCAGGTACATCAAACACCTGTTATTGACTACGATAGAGATTCGCGTTTATTATTTTTCTTACTAGGTGCTTTTACACTGGTTCTAATTGGATTACAGAAATAATTGTATGAATCATTTAGGTCGTTATTGACAAGAAGAAAAAAAAATTGAGTAAGATACCGTACTTATTAGTTAAATCAACTTATTTATATCAATATATGAACATAACCTCAAATGACATCGTTCGTAATTTCCTAGAAAACATCTTCAACTTTATTCGTGCTATTTCAGCAAATCTAATTCTAATCTTTGGTATGTTTTGAGAAAAATGACAAATTTTTTGTTGACCTTTTAATTGCTTCTGGAGGCTGAGAATGTTACTTAACATTGTATAAACCCGTAGACGCCATTTAAATGATAAAATTGTTATTTAATACCTCGACATGTGTAAAGTGTTAGATAACTAACTGAAAAAACACGGTATCAGGTTAAACGACTAAAAAAATTACTAGGAAGAGCCTCATTCAGCTTCCGTGAGTTTTTTCTTCTATTTTCGGCAGTAGAATAAATCACGGGGGTAGTAAGTCAAGAAAATATAGTAGTTTGCATCGGGTTTCGATGGTAATATATGACGGTTTGGTTAATACAGGGTCATTCGTTTTTAATTAGATATTAGGGGTTATTCACAATTACACAAACTTGATATTCTTGGACACAAACTAACTTGATTGGATTCAGCTTATCTGAAAAGTTGTATAGACTATCTTAAGTAAAATATTACTCCCTTAAACAAAAGAGCTCATTGGTGAGTACCAAACAGGATTTAAACCACGCAGATCCACCAAATATTTAATGTCAAATAAACCATACGAAGGGCGTGGGAATATTACGCAGTTATTCACCAAATATTCGTGGATTTTAGGCAAGTCTATAGAAATACGTCTAGTGAAAGGCGCAATGACAAAGACAAAAGCAGAATCAATTCGAGACTTTAAACAGGTCTAGCATCTGTGTTATCCAAGTCTGTAGGAACAGAATGCACCAGAACCAGACGCATACTGGTCAGGTTGAGGGATCCGCGTTCGATGAACGGCCGTAGCGCGAGGGTGTCCCCGATATTACGTAAAAAATTTTTTTGGGTACTTATTTTGTATATTCGGACCCCAAAAAGTTTGACTCTATCTTAAAACTGAAAACATTTCCCACATAAGCCCTGCACATTATTTCTAAACTGTGTAAAATCATAATATGTATTCATATAAAATCCTAGCTGAATTTATTTTTCTTTATAAGTGACAACGTGTTTCTGGTGGGGGTCCGCAGCTGGGACTCCGGATCCACACTTTGCTAGGGGTATTTCATACCTCCCAGATCCCCTTTATAGGTTTTAGCTGAGAGCCCCAAATGATTTTTGTCCAATCCCGTCCAGAACGTTATAACAGGAAAAGATTTCACGTAACTGGTAATATAAATGATCAAGAATGGACATGAAAATACTTATAAAGATCAGAAGTACAATCAATTAGGCAAATAAGGAAAACTATGTACATATTTAGCTCTAGAGATGTATATATAAACAATAAAGTCAGAATATACAAGACCTGTAATAACATACGGTTGTGAACCGTGGATCTTAACACAAAAAAGTTCATTGAAGGGAATAGGACAATTGAAAGACCTCAGAAGTGGCAGTAAGAAGTTGCAGAAGACGCAATCCGTCTTCTAAAGATGGAAGGACAGCTCTGGACAGGAACAACTGAGAGACAAGGAGGTTAAGGCCTGCAGCGATCTGTAGAATGATAGAAGAAAAAGTATAGATCAGTGGCGATTCGCGATTTTAAAATTTTTTTATTCTTAGATATCATCGACTAAAATGATGGATTTGGGAAGGTTGCCACATAACAAGTCTTTATTTTACTTTAATTTTCTTCAAAGAGAATTCGCAATTTTTGAAACTGTACTAAAAATCTTGAGCAGATTTCTGTTTGTGTCTTTATATCATCAAACAGTTCATTATGATTTTCCTATTATTCAACGTACTTTCCGAATGAACTATAAAAATAAATGATATACTAGATAATTGACATTTTGGCTATCAACTTTTCACTCATTATGCATTTTTTGAACCATATGGCGTATCAATTTCTGAAAATAAAACATTAAAAATTGGCAGCAATAAATTTCTTTTCATTTTCGTGTGTCACAAAAAAAGTTGAATATTGTGTATTCGTTAAACACCGATAATCAAAAATAATTGGAAGAGCCATAAATATGACAAAATTTATGGCCCTTAAAAAGTGAAACGTTGAAAAAAAAGGGGGCATTTCTGACCTTTTGACTAACACGTTGGCCACAGACATCGCGTCTGGAATTCCTAAAGTATTCGACAGGAAAAAAAACTATTTCATCTTTTTGATTTACTAGGGTTATTTATAATAATTATTTCTGCCTTTTTACATTTTTTCACTAAAATATATTCGATTTTAAGGGATGTTAGTTTATTATTTTTTCTTATAATTTAGTTTTAACATATATGAAATGTGAAGAAAACTAAATTATAATCAGTTTAATTAATTGTAGTTATTCAAGAAACTGGGTGTTTGTTCCAATAAATTATTTTTGGATTGGATTGAAAAAGACAAGGCAAAGCTCTTAAAGAACTTTAACTCTAAACATCGAATAAATCAAGTTCAATACTACCGAAAATAAGAAACGTAAAATCTCGGGCTGCTCGGTTTCGGTAATTTCTGAACAAATCTAAAGAGTGAAAAAACCTTATCTGACATCACAAGTCGAAAATATACGTTTTCATGATTTAGATTTACATTTTTCAAAACCATTTCAAAATTTAAAATCGTGCAAATGACGCTTTTACCTCTACCTCTACAACCAAACCTCTACAAATGACGCATGAAGATCTGAAAAATCGTACTTATTAAAACTACTTCTGTATTATTGTGTGTTTAATCCTTTAGAAATGTTTTGGGGTAAATCAAAAGCAACTGTTTACGTAGAACGGTTAATTCTTAATGGTACACCACCAATTATTTGCCAGAAGTGTTCGACAAAATCAGAGAAACCAATCGCGGAAGACGAATCATTCTCAATAACAATGCAAGTTCTCACACATCAGTTCAAACAAAAACGTTTTTGAATAGTCAAAACATTGATTTCTTGGATCATCTGCCATACAGTCGTTGTTTGACAACTAATGATTTCACTGTTTCAATATGTAATCACCTTTGGCCACAGACAGACCGAGTTTGTTTTTAAAACATTCCACTTTGTCTGACAGGCTTAGAACATTTGCGTTCTGCTATTGCAGAGATTTATCTGTATATTCAACGAAATTAGTGTTTTCGTGTCTCAACTCTAACACCCTAAAAAAGTTTCCAAGTGACAACCATCTAGAATTGTTAAGTCAGATCCCTTGTCTCTGTAAATTTTTTCTTAAAAATATCATGAAATGGGTCCAAATCGTATTGGTTGCTTTTTACCGAATGAGAGCTTGAAGTTCTTTGGTTTTATTTACCATCAGTTCAGATTCCAACAAATTTTTTCCGGTCAATATCTTGTAGACTCGTCTGGTTAGTTACCGAGGCAAAAGACATCGGCAACTTCAGAGCCTTGATACATGTATAACTGTTCTATGCAGTATCGATTCTGGTTTTTCAATTGAAGAAGCGATTGATGCGATCAAATCATATGTTTTGGAGGTATCTCAATCAAAATAGAAAAAAATGCTTTGAGAGTTGGTTCAAAAGCATGCAACAGTGTATTGATCGCAATGAAGAATATTTTGAAAAACAATGAAGCCAACGCAAAATCTTTGTTTTATCGCAATGGAGAATATTTTGAAAAACAATGAAGCCAATGCAAAATCTTTGTTCTATCGCAATGAAGAATATTTTGAAAAACAATGAAGCCAATGCAAAATCTTTGTTCTATCGCAATGAAGAATATTTTGGAAAACAATGAAGCCAATGCAAAATCTTTGTTTTATCGCAATGGAGAATATTTTGGAAAACAATGAAGCCAATGCAAAATCTTTGTTCTATCGCAATGAAGAATATTTTGAAAAACAATGAAGCCAATGCAAAATCTTTGTTTTATCGCAATGGAGAATATTTTGGAAAACAATGAAGCCAATGCAAAATCTTTGTTCTATCGCAATGAAGAATATTTTGGAAAACAATGAAGCCAATGCAAAATCTTTGTTCTATCGCAATGAAGAATATTTTGGAAAACAATGAAGCCAATGCAAAATCTTTGTTCTATCGCAATGAAGAATATTTTGAAAAACAATGAAGCCAATGCAAAATCTTTGTTTTATCGCAATGGAGAATATTTTGGAAAACAATGAAGCCAATGCAAAATCTTTGTTCTATCGCAATGAAGAATATTTTGGAAAACAATGAAGCCAATGCAAAATCTTTGTTCTATCGCAATGAAGAATATTTTGGAAAACAATGAAGCCAATGCAAAATCTTTGTTCTATCGCAATGAAGAATATTTTGAAAAACAATGAAGCCAATGCAAAATCTTTGTTTTATCGCAATGGAGAATATTTTGGAAAACAATGAAGCCAATGCAAAATCTTTGTTCTATCGCAATGAAGAATATTTTGGAAAACAATGAAGCCAATGCAAAATCTTTGTTCTATCGCAATGAAGAATATTTTGGAAAACAATGAAGCCAATGCAAAATCTTTGTTCTATCGCAATGAAGAATATTTTGAAAAACAATGAAGCCAATGCAAAATCTTTGTTCTATCGCAATGAAGAATATTTTGGAAAACAATGAAGCCAATGCAAAATCTTTGTTCTATCGCAATGAAGAATATTTTGGAAAACAATGAAGCCAATGCAAAATCTTTGTTCTATCGCAATGGAGAATATATTGAAAAACAATGAAGCCAATGCAAAATCTTTGTTCTATCGCAATGAAGAATATTTTGGAAAACAATGAAGCCAATTCAAAATCTTTGTTTTATCGCAATGGAGAATATTTTGAAAAACAATGAAGCCAATGCAAAATCTTTGTTTTATCGCAATGGAGAATATTTTGGAAAACAATGAAGCCAATGCAAAATCTTTGTTCTATCGCAATGAAGAATATTTTGGAAAACAATGAAGCCAATGCAAAATCTTTGTTCTATCGCAATGAAGAATATTTTGGAAAACAATGAAGCCAATGCAAAATCTTTGTTCTATCGCAATGAAGAATATTTTGAAAAACAATGAAGCCAATGCAAAATCTTTGTTTTATCGCAATGGAGAATATTTTGGAAAACAATGAAGCCAATGCAAAATCTTTGTTCTATCGCAATGAAGAATATTTTGGAAAACAATGAAGCCAATGCAAAATCTTTGTTCTATCGCAATGAAGAATATTTTGGAAAACAATGAAGCCAATGCAAAATCTTTGTTCTATCGCAATGAAGAATATTTTGGAAAACAATGAAGCCAATGCAAAATCTTTGTTCTATCGCAATGAAGAATATTTTGAAAAACAATGAAGCCAATGCAAAATCTTTGTTCTATCGCAATGAAGAATATTTTGGAAAACAATGAAGCCAATGCAAAATCTTTGTTCTATCGCAATGAAGAATATTTTGGAAAACAATGAAGCCAATGCAAAATCTTTGTTCTATCGCAATGGAGAATATATTGAAAAACAATGAAGCCAATGCAAAATCTTTGTTCTATCGCAATGAAGAATATTTTGGAAAACAATGAAGCCAATTCAAAATCTTTGTTTTATCGCAATGGAGAATATTTTGAAAAACAATGAAGCCAATGCAAAATCTTTGTTTTATCGCAATGGAGAATATTTTCAAAAACAATGAAGCCAATGCAAAATCTTTGTTTTATCGCAATGGAGAATATTTTGAAAAACAATGAAGCCAATGCAAAATCTTTGTTCTATCGCAATGAAGAATATTTTGAAAAACAATGAAGCCAATGCAAAATCTTTGTTTTATCGCAATGGAGAATATTTTGAAAAACAATGAAGCCAATGCAAAATCTTTGTTCTATCGCAATGAAGAATATTTTGAAAAACAATGAAGCCAATGCAAAATCTTTGTTTTATCGCAATGGAGAATATTTTGAAAAACAATGAAGCCAATGCAAAATCTTTGTTCTATCGCAATGAAGAATATTTTGGAAAACAATGAAGCCAATGCAAAATCTTTGTTCTATCGCAATGAAGAATATTTTGGAAAACAATGAAGCCAATGCAAAATCTTTGTTTTATCGCAATGGAGAATATTTTGAAAAACAATGAAGCCAATGCAAAATCTTTGTTCTATCGCAATGAGGAATATTTTGAAAAACAATGAAGCCAATGCAAAATCTTTGTTCTATCGCAATGAAGAATATTTTGGAAAACAATGAAGCCAATGCAAAATCTTTGTTCTATCGCAATGGAGAATATATTGAAAAACAATGAAGCCAATGCAAAATCTTTGTTCTATCGCAATGAAGAATATTTTGGAAAACAATGAAGCCAATTCAAAATCTTTGTTTTATCGCAATGGAGAATATTTTGAAAAACAATGAAGCCAATGCAAAATCTTTGTTTTATCGCAATGGAGAATATTTTCAAAAACAATGAAGCCAATGCAAAATCTTTGTTCTATCGCAATGAAGAATATTTTGAAAAATAATGAAGCCAATGTACAATCTTTGTTTTATCGCAATGAAGAATATTTTGAAAAACAATGAAGCCAATGTACAATCTTTGTTTTATCGCAATGAGGAATATTTTGAAAAACAATGAAGCCAATGTACAATATTTGTTTTATCGCAATGAAGAATATTTTGAAAAACAATGAAGCCAATGTACAATCTTTGTTTGATCGCAATGAAGAATATTTTGAAAAACAATGAAGCCAATGTACAATCTTTGTTTGATCGCAATGAAGAATATTTTGAAAAACAATGAAGCCAATGCAAAATCTTTGTTTGATCGCAATGAAGAATATTTTGAAAAACAATGAAGCCAATGTACAATCTTTGTTTTATCGCAATGAAGAATATTTTGAAAAACAATGAAGCCAATGTACAATCTTTGTTTTATCGCAATGAAGAATATTTTGAAAAACAATGAAGCCAATGCAAAATCTTTTTTCTATCGCAATGAAGAATATTTTGAAAAACAATGAAGCCAATGTACAATCTTTGTTTTATCGCAATGAAGAATATTTTGAAAAACAATGAAGCCAATGTACAATCTTTGTTTGATCGCAATGAAGAATATTTTGAAAAACAATGAAGCCAATGCAAAATCTTTGTTTTATCACAATGGAGAATATTTTGAAAAACAATGAAGCCAATGCAAAATCTTTTTTCTATCGCAATGAAGAATATTTTGAAAAACAATGAAGCCAATGTACAATCTTTGTTTGATCGCAATGAAGAATATTTTGAAAAACAATGAAGCCAATGTACAATCTTTGTTTTATCGCAATGAAGAATATTTTGAAAAACAATGAAGCCAATGTACAATCTTTGTTTGATCGCAATGAAGAATATTTTGAAAAACAATGAAGCCAATGTACAATCTTTGTTTTATCGCAATGGAGAATATTTTGAAAAACAATGAAGCCAATGTACAATCTTTGTTTTATCGCAATGAAGAATATTTTGAAAAACAATGAAGCCAATGTACAATCTTTGTTTTATCGCAATGAAGAATATTTTGAAAAACAATGAAGCCAATGTACAATCTTTGTTTGATCGCAATGAAGAATATTTTGAAAAACAATGAAGCCAATGTACAATCTTTGTTTGATCGCAATGAAGAATATTTTGAAAAACAATGAAGCCAATGTACAATCTTTGTTTTATCGCAATGAAGAATATTTTGAAAAACAATGAAGCCAATGTACAATCTTTGTTTGATCGCAATGAAGAATATTTTGAAAAACAATGAAGCCAATGTACAATCTTTGTTTGATCGCAATGAAGAATATTTTGAAAAACAATGAAGCCAATGTACAATCTTTGTTTTATCGCAATGAAGAATATTTTGAAAAACAATGAAGCCAATGTACAATCTTTGTTTGATCGCAATGAAGAATATTTTGAAAAACAATGAAGCCAATGTACAATCTTTGTTTGATCGCAATGAAGAATATTTTGAAAAACAATGAAGCCAATGCAAAATCTTTGTTTTATCGCAATGGAGAATATTTTGAAAAACAATGAAGCCAATGCAAAATCTTTGTTTGATCGCAATGAAGAATATTTTGAAAAACAATGAAGCCAATGTACAATCTTTGTTTTATCGCAATGAAGAATATTTTGAAAAACAATGAAGCCAATGTACAATCTTTGTTTGATGGCAATGAAGAATATTTTGAAAAACAATGAAGCCAATGTACAATCTTTGTTTGATCGCAATGAAGAATATTTTGAAAAACAATGAAGCCAATGCAAAATCTTTGTTTTATCGCAATGGAGAATATTTTGAAAAACAATGAAGCCAATGCAAAATCTTTGTTTTATCGCAATGAAGAATATTTTGAAAAACAATGAAGCCAATGTACAATCTTTGTTTTATCGCAATGAAGAATATTTTGAAAAACAATGAAGCCAATGTACAATCTTTGTTTGATGGCAATGAAGAATATTTTGAAAAACAATGAAGCCAATGTACAATCTTTGTTTGATCGCAATGAAGAATATTTTGAAAAACAATGAAGCCAATGTACAATCTTTGTTTGATCGCAATGAAGAATATTTTGAAAAACAATGAAGCCAATGTATAATCTTTGTTTGATCGCAATGAAGAATATTTTGAAAAACAATGAAGCCAATGCAAAATCTTTGTTTTATCACAATGGAGAATATTTTGAAAAACAATGAAGCCAATGTACAATCTTTGTTTGATCGCAATGAAGAATATTTTGAAAAACAATGAAGCCAATGTACAATCTTTGTTTTATCGCAATGAAGAATATTTTGAAAAACAATGAAGCCAATGCAAAATCTTTGTTTTATCACAATGGAGAATATTTTGAAAAACAATGAAGCCAATGCAAAATCTTTTTTCTATCGCAATGAAGAATATTTTGAAAAACAATGAAGCCAATGTACAATCTTTGTTTGATCGCAATGAAGAATATTTTGAAAAACAATGAAGCCAATGCAAAATCTTTTTTCTATCGCAATGAAGAATATTTTGAAAAACAATGAAGCCAATGTACAATCTTTGTTTTATCGCAATGAAGAATATTTTGAAAAACAATGAAGCCAATGCAAAATCTTTGTTTTATCACAATGGAGAATATTTTGAAAAACAATGAAGCCAATGTACAATCTTTGTTTGATCGCAATGAAGAATATTTTGAAAAACAATGAAGCCAATGCAAAATCTTTTTTCTATCGCAATGAAGAATATTTTGAAAAACAATGAAGCCAATGTACAATCTTTGTTTGATCGCAATGAAGAATATTTTGAAAAACAATGAAGCCAATGTACAATCTTTGTTTGATCGCAATGAAGAATATTTTGAAAAACAATGAAGCCAATGTACAATCTTTGTTTGATCGCAATGAAGAATATTTTGAAAAACAATGAAGCCAATGTACAATCTTTGTTTGATCGCAATGAAGAATATTTTGAAAAACAATGAAGCCAATGCAAAATCTTTTTTCTATCGCAATGAAGAATATTTTGAAAAACAATGAAGCCAATGTACAATCTTTGTTTTATCGCAATGAAGAATATTTTGAAAAACAATGAAGCCAATGTACAATCTTTGTTTGATCGCAATGAAGAATATTTTGAAAAACAATGAAGCCAATGCAAAATCTTTTTTCTATCGCAATGAAGAATATTTTGAAAAACAATGAAGCCAATGTACAATCTTTGTTTTATCGCAATGAAGAATATTTTGAAAAACAATGAAGCCAATGTACAATCTTTGTTTGATCGCAATGAAGAATATTTTGAAAAACAATGAAGCCAATGCAAAATCTTTGTTTTATCACAATGGAGAATATTTTGAAAAACAATGAAGCCAATGCAAAATCTTTTTTCTATCGCAATGAAGAATATTTTGAAAAACAATGAAGCCAATGTACAATCTTTGTTTGATCGCAATGAAGAATATTTTGAAAAACAATGAAGCCAATGTACAATCTTTGTTTGATCGCAATGAAGAATATTTTGAAAAACAATGAAGCCAATGCAAAATCTTTTTTCTATCGCAATGAAGAATATTTTGAAAAACAATGAAGCCAATGTACAATCTTTGTTTGATCGCAATGAAGAATATTTTGAAAAACAATGAAGCCAATGTACAATCTTTGTTTGATCGCAATGAAGAATATTTTGAAAAACAATGAAGCCAATGCAAAATCTTTTTTCTATCGCAATGAAGAATATTTTGAAAAACAATGAAGCCAATGTACAATCTTTGTTTTATCGCAATGAAGAATATTTTGAAAAACAATGAAGCCAATGTACAATCTTTGTTTGATCGCAATGAAGAATATTTTGAAAAACAATGAAGCCAATGCAAAATCTTTGTTTTATCACAATGGAGAATATTTTGAAAAACAATGAAGCCAATGCAAAATCTTTTTTCTATCGCAATGAAGAATATTTTGAAAAACAATGAAGCCAATGTACAATCTTTGTTTGATCGCAATGAAGAATATTTTGAAAAACAATGAAGCCAATGTACAATCTTTGTTTTATCGCAATGAAGAATATTTTGAAAAACAATGAAGCCAATGTACAATCTTTGTTTGATCGCAATGAAGAATATTTTGAAAAACAATGAAGCCAATGCAAAATCTTTTTTCTATCGCAATGAAGAATATTTTGAAAAACAATGAAGCCAATGTACAATCTTTGTTTTATCGCAATGAAGAATATTTTGAAAAACAATGAAGCCAATGTACAATCTTTGTTTGATCGCAATGAAGAATATTTTGAAAAACAATGAAGCCAATGCAAAATCTTTGTTTTATCACAATGGAGAATATTTTGAAAAACAATGAAGCCAATGCAAAATCTTTTTTCTATCGCAATGAAGAATATTTTGAAAAACAATGAAGCCAATGTACAATCTTTGTTTGATCGCAATGAAGAATATTTTGAAAAACAATGAAGCCAATGTACAATCTTTGTTTTATCGCAATGAAGAATATTTTGAAAAACAATGAAGCCAATGTACAATCTTTGTTTGATCGCAATGAAGAATATTTTGAAAAACAATGAAGCCAATGCAAAATCTTTTTTCTATCGCAATGAAGAATATTTTGAAAAACAATGAAGCCAATGTACAATCTTTGTTTTATCGCAATGAAGAATATTTTGAAAAACAATGAAGCCAATGTACAATCTTTGTTTGATCGCAATGAAGAATATTTTGAAAAACAATGAAGCCAATGCAAAATCTTTGTTTTATCACAATGGAGAATATTTTGAAAAACAATGAAGCCAATGCAAAATCTTTTTTCTATCGCAATGAAGAATATTTTGAAAAACAATGAAGCCAATGTACAATCTTTGTTTGATCGCAATGAAGAATATTTTGAAAAACAATGAAGCCAATGTACAATCTTTGTTTTATCGCAATGAAGAATATTTTGAAAAACAATGAAGCCAATGTACAATCTTTGTTTGATCGCAATGAAGAATATTTTGAAAAACAATGAAGCCAATGTACAATCTTTGTTTTATCGCAATGAAGAATATTTTGAAAAACAATGAAGCCAATGTACAATCTTTGTTTTATCGCAATGAAGAATATTTTGAAAAACAATGAAGCCAATGCAAAATCTTTGTTTTATCACAATGGAGAATATTTTGAAAAACAATGAAGCCAATGCAAAATCTTTTTTCTATCGCAATGAAGAATATTTTGAAAAACAATGAAGCCAATGTACAATCTTTGTTTGATCGCAATGAAGAATATTTTGAAAAACAATGAAGCCAATGTACAATCTTTGTTTTATCGCAATGAAGAATATTTTGAAAAACAATGAAGCCAATGTACAATCTTTGTTTGATCGCAATGAAGAATATTTTGAAAAACAATGAAGCCAATGTACAATCTTTGTTTTATCGCAATGGAGAATATTTTGAAAAACAATGAAGCCAATGCAAAATGTTTGTTTGGAAAAAATATTCGGAATATAATGATTTTCACGTTTTATAATAAATAAGACTGGTATAAATAATTTTTTCCATTAGAATACGCGAAAATTGTAATCATGGCACAATCTATAGGATATATAAAGCGTAGAAAGAGATATTCATACAATATATTGTAATTATAAAAATTACAATGTATAGACAAATAAAATTATATCCTAGAATCAAGTATTTATCGTGTTATACCCGACAAATAAATAAATTCAACACGTATTTCGAACTTCTTTCATACTAAATGAAAAAATTCCTCGTCTAATGGGAAATAAACATAAAAAAACTTTGAGGGAAGCTTCCCCGATTATAACAAACCCCTCGATCGTGATTGGTTCGCGTCACCATAGAAACGCGAAATATCGCCCCCTTATTAGTGGAACGTGGTAGTAAACCGCGCCCATACAACTCAAGAGTCTGTACCCCCTATTTGACATAATTTCAGCGACAGTTAGTAATGAAACGCTTGTTGGTGTATTTCTTATGGTAAATTTCGTCGAACGATGGAAATTGACGCCGTTTCTAGCGGATCGAGTGATTCCCATATGGAGAATTACGGCCATCCCTTAAGTAACACAAACTATTACTCCGAAAATTTATTTTTTACGTCGAATTGTAAACTCGATCATTATTTCGCCGGTGAGAAATTAGTTAAAAAAACGGAAAATAATGGAAAGAAAGCGGACTATTTTCGAAAAGATGTTAATAAAAGTGATGTTGATAAAAGGGGTTTGGGGTATGTGGAATATTTCGAAAAAAAAGTCGACGAAGGGCGCAGGATGCAATTGGATTATTATAATAATAACAGTAATAAAAATGAGGGTCTTATACAGTTGAATGGAGTGGACAGTTACGGGAAAAAACCTGTCAGTTTCTCACCTGATCAAGTAAGTTTTAAAAGAAATTATTCATAAATCAATATTGAGGAAAGTTGTATTCACCTTTTGTTGATTAGGATTACACACGAGACTAGAATAAGGCAGTGGAACAAAAATCTCGTCTCGATCTCGAGAATTGTCGACAATTCCTAAAAAATCAAATCTCGTCTCATTAATTGTTTTCTTTCGTTTAATTCTAAATTATTATTATAAATATAATTTAAATTATATAATAAATAATTCTTTATTTCGTTATTATACGAAAATTTTTTAACTTGTGCATAAATTTAAGGAGACCAAAAACGAAATTAACTCGAGTCCTGTATGTTGTTTCGGTATCGCCCGCGATGTTTTCAAAAATGTCTCGTTTCGTCTCGGAAAGGCGAGATGAGAACTAAACGAGAAAAAATCTCGAACGAAACGAGAAAAAATCTCGAACTAAACGAGAAAAAATCTCGAACGAAACGAGAAAAAATCTCGAACTAAACGAGAAAAAATCTCGAACGAAACGAGAAAAAATCTCGAACTAAACGAGAAAAAATCTCGAACGAAACGAGAAAAAATCTCGAACTAAACGAGAAAAAATCTCGAAGGAGAAGAGAAAAAATTTCGAACGAGACGAGAAAAAATCTCGAACGAAATAAGAAAAAATCCCCAACGAGACGAGAAAAAATCTCGAACGAAACGAGAAAAAATATCGATAAAGTGTGAAACCCTATTGATTGAGGGTATCTTGATTGAAAATTGTTTTTTTTTGGCAAGTGAAAATATTGATATTCTCTTAATTTATTACTTCTTGATATTTTTATATGCTTTTCATGATAAATCGTATTAATTTGATAAAGAATTTTGGTCTTTATCAAAATAAGTCATATTTTTATAAAAACCGAAATAAGTCGAAACTAATTTTGGTTATTGTTCAAAAGGTTTATTTCCTATAATAAATTTCTTTAATTTTTTATTTCTTAAACCTTTTCATATTTTTATGCTTCCAAATGTTCTTGATTTTAGGTCCCTTCTGATTTAGAATTTGTTTCTTTTATAATTCTTTAAAGACAGATGCAAATTTGACGTTTCGACTTCTTTTACTTGATAGTTTAGTCTCGGGCCTCATTTCCGAACGAGGGTTGTTGAACTGCTCTGATTAGACGTAATAACGTCGAAACTAATCAGTAGCTACAGCGTCTCCCTGCAATTGCAAACGATTGGAGATGTTAATATCGACAAAAAGAACAATTAACATCACGCTCTTCAGAGAAGTTGTCATTCAATATTCATCGAGGCATTAGCCAGGAAAGTAGTTGTTTTCTCTTTTGAAGAACGGCGGAATACATTTTCAAAATATTGAATTTCGAAATTAATTCAGAGGTGAAAAATAGAAATCATTTATTTTGATTTAGTTGATTTCGTTGGAGTTCTTCTTGAACAAAAACATTGCTTTCGAAAGAGACCTAAAATCAAGAAAAAAATGACGTTTCCACCTATTTCGATCTTTATCCAAATATAATGTGACATTGACTATTTGCATAATAGTACTAATCAATAGATTTATAGTCGCGATTCGTGGTAAAAAATAGAAATAGAAATTTCTATTAATTATCAACTTCCGAGCTGATCTGCCCATAACTTTACGTCTTTAGCTATGCCTATGAGATGGTCTATGGTGGATGATTCCTTTTCTTTCTCTTCCCTTCAAGTGTTGCGGCCTCCTTGCTAGTTGGTAGAGCATTTATGTCCTTGCTTTTAATTTCAAAACCTGAAATTCCTACACTATTCCCAGCTGTACCAGTTACTTTTTTCCTTTTCCTTTTAGGCTTCAATCTGGAGCAGCTCCTAAAGCTTTCATCAATTGCATAAACGGACATTCGATCGTTCTTTTTTTGATCATTATTGTTGTCAGTGGATGGTAGCATTTCAAGCAATTTCTCACGATTTAGATGAACGACATCATATTTTCCAAATCCTGAAATTACATTTTCTTTCTTCAAGATGTTACAAAGAAGTTTTAGAAGTGAAGGGAATCTGTTCATTGGCATTGGCCTTTCCCAGGGCCTTGTTTCCACTCTTCCAAAATATTTCTCCACGACATCTTCGTCGAGAGGCTGAGTCAAAGGTGTAGAGCACGAGAAATTATTGCAGACCTGATCATATCCAGAAACAAATGAGATTTTTGCATCAATAAGGAAGAACTATTCTCTTAATCCATTCAGCAAAACAAAAAGAATGGATCCATACCGATTTTGTTTTGTTGTATCGGGATTTTGGGGGACCACCAAACCCTCCAACTGCCCCATAGGTGTTGTGTCTTGTAAACGGTTTATAATTAATAATGAAATGATTTTCAGGTGCAATGTATGTGTGAAGCTCTTCAGCAACGCGGTGATTTAGAGAAATTGGCGACGTTTCTTTGGTCACTTCCACCTTCGGAGCTTCTAAGGAGCAACGAGAGTATTTTGCGCGCGAGAGCTGCAGTGGCGTTTCACAGAGGAGCTTATCACGAACTTTATTCAATTTTGGAATCACACGCGTTTCACGCTAGGTGGCATCCGGAGCTACAAGTTTTATGGTATAACGCACATTATAACGAAGCTGAAAAAATCAGGGGAAGGCCTCTAGGTGAGAATTTTTTTTCTGTAAAATATTGAGAAAAATATGGGAAATATATAATTTCAAAAGTTCGCGAGTGAAATACCCAATCAACGACCATTTTGAAAGTGTGTAAATTTTAAATCCACTCGGACAACTTTTCACTGAGAAAATTTTTCCCATTGTGATTAAAGTTTTGTGATAATTGACACTTTATAATTCACAATAATTAATTAATATTCAGCGTTATCTCACAGTAGCTTTTCTAGGTTATATTTACAAAATTACGTGAATATTTTAGATTTTGTATACCAATATTTACTTAATGACTCTAAAATAATTAAGTTGGTATGATATCTCGTCCGACAGAAACGTCATTCTTGTCAAATTTTCAATTATAATTTACGGTTTAGAAGCGGACAGTTTTGAAGCCATAGAACTAACATTTTAATATTTACGCAGGCGCGGTAGATAAATATCGACTCCGTAAGAAATATCCGCTACCGAAGACGATATGGGACGGCGAAGAAACTGTTTATTGTTTCAAAGAACGAAGTAGAAACGCTTTAAAAGATTGTTATAGTAGAAATAGATACCCCACACCAGATGAAAAAAGAGCGTTAGCTAAAAGAACCGGTTTGACGTTGACGCAAGTTTCTAATTGGTTCAAAAATAGGAGGCAGAGGGATAGAACGCCGCAATCTAGACCGTAAGTTAATTTATCATCCATAATTTATAACATTACCTCGTATTTTCGAATTATTAACCTCATAAATAACGATCTTATTACTTAGAAAATTGAAATAGCAGTTCTTCTTTTTTATTTTCGATTCAAACAGGTAAAATTGCGAAACGTGCTTATTGGACATTCTTGTTCTTTAGTGACGGTTTAATTTTTTTTATAGCGATCGGGTGGAGTAGCACAGCCCATAACATCCTTCCGAAAGTCTATTAACAAATTAGAGACGGTACAGAAAATGTGTGTGTCTGGCTTAAATGATATTTTCATATTTTTATGAGAAAAGAATAAAATTCAATCAACGATTTGTAGCATGCAAACTTTTTATATATTTTAATATCATACAATCAAATCTAAAAACAAAAACTTTCTGTCACCCACAGGTATTTTATAACCTGTAAATGTAGTACTCTTATTAAATAATTATAATTTTATATATACTTTGTTTTTACTTTATACTTTTGACTTTTTGAGGAAATTTTGTACAAGTAAAAGTATCTTTCGTTTGATTCATATTTTTGTATATCACTGTATTATATATGACAACGCGACACTAACAACGATAAGTTTAATTCCAGATATCGAAGTTTAGTAATTTATGATAAAATTTTAACTAATTTAGATACTAATTTCTAACAACAATCATTTGTTCGTTAAAAAATATAAAAAGTTTAAGTAAATATATAAAAAATGCTTAACTGTTGCCTCCAACGACACTCTTAAATTCAGTACAATGTTGCCATATTGAATCAGAAAAACAATAAACACGTTAAGAACGTCTCTACAAAAAATAACATATAATTTAGTAGCGGGCTCACTTGAATATTTATTTATTATACAGTATTAGAATAAAACAAAATTATAAATCTTTATTTTACTAATCCATAGTTAATATTTTTAAAAATTCAGTTGCGCCATCTACAGAGACCTAGGTGAAACATGTACATACACACAACAACTTTGAAACGTTGTTTAGAAACTTCCACTATGTTTTTTGTTTTTAGGGACCTAATCATTGGGAATATGTCTCTTAGTCATCAGAGCAACATAATGACATCGATGGGAAACCACCAAGGCACACTAGATATGTCCGCTTTTCAAACTGCCAGTAAACTTTTTGATCCAACTTGTACTATAACTTCTTGTTATTCGGACTACCAAGTAGTCTAAGCCATCAATTATATATATATATATATATAATGAATTTAGAAGATATAAATTTCTATTGTATTTCAAATACAATTGTTGTTTGTATAGTTTTTAATAACCTGGTTTAAAAAATTGTGATTATTTGAGAAATAATTGTAAATATTTGTATATACTAAATGTTAATCTTCTTTTTCAATACACATTTTTTAAAATAAAATCTATTTTTTAATGTAAATTGTTAATTTGAGATCATAGTGACATCTAGGAGAAAAATATCCTATTTTAAAAATCTGCTAATTGCAATTTATAAACTACTACTATATCATTTCCATACTTTGACTCATAAATCGTAGATGGCGCTGCATCTAATATATTTTAATTGATTATCATTAAAAGAATTGATTTAGAAGTGATAAAACTTCTATGGATAATTGGAATGAATATCGTTTAATTTATTGTCAAATCAAGGGTGAGGTGGCAAAGAAAAACACAACATTTAAAATTAGTGATGTCCAAACTTTATTTACTAAAGCTTTAAATAATGTTACCCAAACCAATTGGAGTAAGGCAATCCAACATGTCCGCTTTTTTAGAAATAAAATGTGGGATATTGATAATTTAATGGAAAAACAAGTGGAACCTCTAATAATAAATTTAAGAGCTGATTCGTCCTCGTCGGAATCAGATTCCGATTTAGATTAAAATAAAAATTCATCCGCCCTTATATCCCTCTCAACCACCTTTTTAGAAAACAAAGAATTTATTCAGGAAAAGACCTTGTTTTGTTTATAAAGATTATTATTATTATTTATATCGTTTTGTATGAATTTACTTTATAACCTTTGATACGTATTTGAATAAAACATATAGCACGACATTTCTTTCTTATACCATAAATTTGAAAAACCGTCTAGCTATTTAAGGTTAGGGAAAACAAAATTACGATTAAAATAATAATTATATATATATTTATATATACTTTTAAAAAAATCAAGGTAACGTGTGAAATATGTAGATATAACATTTAGTAGTTAACTAAGTGAACGAAGATTTTAATGTATGAATGCTATGCAATTGATAAATAAAAGTATTATTTATATGATATGATATTAAAATAAAGTATTTAAAATTCAAATAAAAATGTTAGTTTGAAAAAAGCATTTAAAATTCAATTCAAATTTGCCACTAAATACCTTTTAGTGTTGTGTATGGTGTGATTCAGGCTTACAATTTCTCTCTCACGCACTATGCACGTGATTACTCTCTGTAATGAGCGGCCAGATTATAGAAAATTTTAATTATTTCCTAAATATAAATAAAAAAGACATTTATATCTTAAAATAACTCTACCCTGTCTAATAAATATGCATTATTCATAAGCCTTGTGTCAAATTTAAATTTGATTTACTCAACATTTTATCCTAGTTTAAATACAGTTGTTTTCTCTCTAATTTTACATTGATTTGTGTATGGAAATTGGGGTATCATATACACAATAAAGTATTTTAAATATATTTGTGACAAATAAACGTAACGGTTCTTATATTATATACAATTTCCAAAAGAATAAATCAAGAAAAAAGATATTTACTAAAAGCGTCATCTATGAAAAAAATACTGAACTATATTATTCTTCACAATATAGTCTATTAATAACTTAATTAAACTTTAGAAAATTGAGCGAAGGTGGCGCTGTACTTAGTTTATTTCGTGCTTATTAGTCACGAGGTGAATTGAGAAGCAATTTGAAGTCAATGAGAACGTTTATTATGAATTTCTTTGAGTACATTATTTTTTGTGAATTTTCATAACACTGGTATTAAAATTATTGTAATTCAACAAATATTTTTTACTTGTAAATGTAACTGTTCTTTTTTAATATACATTTCCACAAAATGTAATATTACGTTGTGTACAAATTTTATTTAGATACTGGAAAAGATCGTGACATCTATGGAAGAAAAGCCTAACCATAAAATTCGGTACCTATAATTATTATACTTTCAGGAAATCTACAAAAATGACGCTGTACGTGATATATTTTTTTAATTCAATTATTAATAAGAAATTTATACTTAACATGAAAGAAAAGGTACTTTATGAATGGATATAGACTGTTTATTATCTACAAGGTAAATAGAAAAAAAATCGAATTAAAACACAAAAATTTGTGTTTTATTTATTCCAATACAATTGTTTATACAATTGTTTTCGGTCAAGTTTTAGAAACATTTCTTTGAAAATTATGATTATTTATTAAATATTCGTGAGTAAGAGATGAAATTGTTCTTTTTGAATATATATTTCCTTGAATAATTATAACGTTTTTTAAAGAAGGAAATCTGTAATAGAAAATCGAAACGACTGTGACATCTATGAAAGAAGAGTCCAACTGTAATAGTCGGTATCTATAATTTATAGACACCAGTATACTTTGAACAAATCAACAAAGATAGCGCTGTACGTATAATTAGTGCTTGAATGTTTTGGTCCAAATAAAACTACATGGTGTAAATGAAATGAATTATATTCAAACTAAATCGAATAAAGTTATAAATCTGTTTGGTTGCAAGGACATTTATCTAACCAAAAATTGATATAATAAGGCGGGATTTTAGATTTTAAAGCCAGTTTAGTTAGTGTCCTCAAGTCAAAATCAGTTTCACTAATATTTTTGGAAGGATCGGTGGTTCTAACGATATTCTTGATAGGTTTTACAAATTTACCAGTGGTACTTATGTATCTTTCGTAAGGTTTAATTTCTAGCTTGGTAGTCAAATTAAATCTAGAATATGACAATTTATTAAAAAAGAATATAAAAAATCATTTTAATTAGGCTTACAGTTTTTCTCGTAAAGCGTCACTTGACGTTGGATCAGTTTCATTATTCTTATCGTGTTCATGTCGACATCGAATTTCTTCATTATATTTCAGTAAATCCTCTTGTTTCCTTAATCTTTTATCATTATATTTGTATTTATATGGCGGATGTTCGTCATAATATTCGTAATAAATTTTGTGTACTTCTTTCATGTAATTTTTCCACGGCATAGCTTTTAATAACTTTTCCAGCTCTGAAAGCTCACTGAAAATATCAATATTTTTGAAAATCCCTGTGAAAAATTATTATTCGTAGCATACTTCTTCGCATCTTGTGTATGTAGTACTCCTTTTATTTGGTGAGTACTGAGAAGATGATGTCTATCCGAAAGTATTTTAAACACCTTATAAGCATATTTTCTATTGATGCCGAAATCATCCAAGTCCATTTCACTAAACCGCCGTTGGAAAAGTAACTTTATATTTTCGTTGGCTTTCAATGCCTCCTCCCTCATTTTTATGATATCTTTGATACACACCTCGTACATACGAACCTATCGATATAAATTTTATAGAATAATTACATTCTATTCTTTTATTTGTTGTTATTTATAGTTTTTTGCTCTTTTTAGACAGTAAGAGCAATAGGAAAAGTGAAAATTAAGCTTATTTTTTGAGTAAACCTCTTATAAACTAGAACAATGTCAAAGCACACAGTGACATCTACGTAGAAGAAGCCAAAATATAACCGTGGTTTGTAACTACACTTTGAAAAAAATAACAAAATTGCCGCGATAAATAAAAGTTTAAATTTTTTTTGAAATTTATTTAAAGACTCAAATTATTATGAAACACAGATAGCCTAAATATAATTCTTACGACCAAATTCATGCTACCTGGAGGTAGAAACCTCAACTAAAAATTCAACATCATAAATTATACAGAGCCATCTAGGAGTCTAAGCGGAAAGTAGAATGTTAACTTGACTTTGAGTTAATTGCTTAAAATAGGCATTTTTAGAATATAAATTACTTGAAATTTGATAAATTTTATCATATAGAAACTTAAACTTACCATATACCCTTTCCATCTAGATTGTATTTTTTCTGCTGCCTTGTTGTAATGTTGTAAACAAAGATTATCATAATATTCTGCCATTATATCGGGTAAACGATATCTCTGTAGCCACCCTCTTACGTATTTTTGTATAATAATAGCAGATTGGTGCATTTTCTTGATTTGTTGTCGCACGTAAATGCCTCGAAAAAAGTTTTGTATAATAATCGCAGCCCAATTGAGTTTTCCAGATTCTTCATTGTGTTTTCTAGCCAGAAATTTGAATTGAGTCATTGTGTATAATAGAATTTTCATCAATTTCACAAAAGTTCTTATACGCCCATCCTCTTATCTTTTCCATGTATTTATTTCATCTTAAATTTGAATTTCGCGCCTTTTATTTCGTATTGTAGGTTAGATAAATGCATGAAACATGGATAGACACAGTGTTGTCGAACTGGTTATTTTTATTATTCTGTCTAGATTTTAAACAAAAAAATAATACAATCGTCATAATTTTGTATTAAATCATGGCGATTAATCGTTGAGACAATAATATTAGATGTGGGTGCAGGTAGTGAGTACTAAAATACCCACTTCCATCTATTTCAACTGGTAATACATACTACAGAAAGTATTAGAGCACCAATTTTAAAAGTAAATGTGGCAACGTATATCAAATGCCGGCTGTTATTTATGAATTATTTATTATGAATGCTTTATTTAAATCTAGTTTAATAATCTATCAATAATAATCAATCAATTGTGAATATTGTGCTATAGTGTGTGAATCATTATATCTAGATTGTTAGAAAAAACGAGCAGGACCGAGAACATTGGTTAGAAGTTGAAATATTTGTTAATGAAGTTCTTTTTATGATGAAATTGTAAAACCTAATGTAAACATTTTATTAAAAAGGTAGGAAGAAATGAATATTGCGATTTTTTATATTTATTTAATTTTTCCGCAATATAATCACTTTACTAAAAATTTAATACGAATATATGCTAAATGCATAAAATGTTAATAAACTTTTGCAAAGTTTTTCATGCAATTTTCTTTAATTAATTGAAATAACATTTATATACAAATAAATATAATTGAATAATAGTTTGATTTATACTTACTTGTAAGATGATACTATGAAAGCTTCTGTATGTTCGGATTCTTCAAAAAATTGATATATATGTGCCATGGAGAATCTGAATAATTTTTTGTATAAAAATTATCGTTTGACATGTTCATTTTTCTATAAATTGACATTTAAAGACAAATTCATTCTAACAATGAAATTTATAGACACGGTATATCACTACGAGGGTTGCTTTTTAAGTTTTTACAATCCAACAATAGGCTGCGTTAATGTTTAACGCAAACTCGACTGATTTAGCATTTGTTCTTATTATAATAATACTTATAAAATCGTAATTTATATTCGCTAATACTTAATCAAAAGCTTTTCAAGATCCCAAAAGTATTATTAGCTAAAAATAATACGAAAATAATTTATTTTGTATAATAGTTTGGGTTAAACATGTGGCCACACTGTCTTTATCAAGCCACTGTAGTGGCACCACTGTATGTGTGATCATTGACGTTTGTTATTATCAAGCCTGTGCATGGTTGCCAGATCTCACAATATTTGTTTTTATTTTCACGATTTTCTGATTTTTGAAAATATACATATTGTTATCCACTGATCTGACAAATTCATGAAAACAAAACTAAATAAGTTATTATCTTTACAAGTAGAGAAATTTTAAGGAGTCCACGGGATCTATTCGTTGAGTCTCTGTATTCTTAAGGATATTTGATAATTAGATAGAAGTGGAAAAAACATAATTTCAAGAAATCTAGAGAGGAGGGGGCATTTGAAGTGGATATAGTACTAGGACAAAACAGATTTACATGTTTTATGTTTGGCCTTCCACTACAAATACAAATTCTTTCCCGTATTTTTTATCTATGTAGGGTTATTCCTTTTCTTTATAAATCGTATTGATTTTTGGTTTTTTCCAACAGAAAAATAGTTTCAAAAAAATTTATAAGGTTATTTTGAAATAAAACGCTAAAATGAATTAAACATAGTTATTTATTGTAATTTTTGTATGTACATTGTTAAAGTGTACACTAATTTAATAAATATTATACCTAAATACACTTCAAAGTGTTAAACACTAATAGTTATTTTAGTGTAAAAGTGGCCGTCACTAATTCAAGCATTCTTAAACCAAAAGCTACCATCTACTTTATTATACTGACTCACCCTATAACTAGTTTTACATCCACTTTTCAATACTCATTCATAGAATTAGCATGGAAATAAAAGAAGAATTTTCTACATGTGGCGGTGCCTATGGTAAATATGTTGGTAGCGCTGTTCTTATGTCATACATTTCAAATAGAGGTTAGTTGTCACTTATCAGTTGAAGAGTGAATTTCATTTTATTTTTCAAAAGAAAAATGTAATTTGTTTTTCTACCACATTATTATGGAAATCCTTTGAAAAGAAATTTACTCCCTTTAGAAGTGCTTTATAGTATAAGTCAGTGTAAACTTGAAAAATGTTTAAAAAATCTGTAGAATTTATATAAAAGGCAGCAGCCGCCATGTTGAAAGAGCAGTAGTTCAAATGTATCATATTGTTTTGCCAAATAATGATCGGGTAAGCAAAATATTTTCCTCAAAAAAATCAATAATTAAAAGTTCTTTCACACAACAAAAATGAACAAGGAAATAAATTATGACGGCCAAAAAATAATTCATAAAAAAATACTCTTTGAATACTGCAAATAAAACATTTCCTGTCTATATAGTTAAACTATATTATTAACATTTATTTAAAGTCTATAAAATGGCAGTTGCAACAAATGGGTGAAGTATCTAATCGTTTTTTCAGCAAGTCCCTCATATACCCACCCAAAAATTTGCAACTGTGCAATAGGAACAATCTACATATAAATCTGATTTATTAGTACAGAAACATGGAAAAATAAGACTTATCACAATCAAATAAAATTATTTTAGTTCCAAAATCTAAATATATAATATTTACAAAACACAATTTATACAATATTATTAACAATATCGTTAAATGTAGCTTTCGATTGTTATAAAGACATTAGATTATCAATAATGTAGTTCGTTACCAAAAAGTTAGTACTTTTTAATTGGCAAGTATAAGTAACTTAATTAAAAAACCTTTTAAAAGGAAGAAGTCCCTTTATTTTCGATTTATTAATTGAACTACACTATCAATGTTACTTCTACTCAACTAGACATATTACTGAGGGATAATCAATGATTTTAATTTATACATTTTTACTTTTTTCGTGATGAATTGCTTTATTTTCAATCTCTCTTGATAGAAAATCAATTTAAGATAATACAAGACACTTAAAATCAAGAAAAATCATTAAGCTAAACAAATAAAATGATCTAACAAGTAAAAAGTTGAAGAAAATTAGATGCCATTTAAGAGAATTTTTCCTTTTTGTGTATATTTTCATATTTAAATTAGAAAAACAGTGAATATGCGAATAAAAGGTGGTTATATCAAAATATTATGATTATTTTTGACTTTACGGTGGATTATAGGAAGCAAATAGGAAATTAGTGAATGACAAATAAAAACATAAATTAATACAGGTTGGATCTTAGGAAGAACCAGCAGAATTTTGAACGAATTTAACAATTCATTTACAACTTAATTGACAAATAAAGACAGTTGTAGGGGCATTCAAATACCTAGAAGAAGAAAATACTGCAAACTATCTAACTTTTTGTAGTTTCTTAATAAAAGTTAATTGTGTAGATCAGAATTTCGAATGATTTATAAGGTGTTTGATTAAAAGTATTTACTATTGAACTGCACTTGAAATAGTACACGGAAAAGGTTATTGAATGGTTGTTTATTTCATTGTGAAACGGTCAAGTCAAAAATGTTTTCATTGTTTTTCACTTAATAGGAAAACTGAAAAATTATATGTATTAAATACTATTATTTAATCATTAATCATCCCGCTTTAATTTGTTCATGATACATAACATTACTTCGTTCAAGTTAGAGTCTTTTAAATTAATTTAACACTAAACTATATAAACTTGATGTTAACATCAATTCTAAAATCAAATAAATCATTATAATACTACAATATGTTTTTCTTTTCAATTTTCGAGATCTTATCAATAATAAGTCATAAAAGTTATAGAGCAAGATTGAATCGAGTTTTTACTGGGCTATTTCTAAATCTACAAATAGATATTGAAAATTATAAGTCATAGAATTTGGATTTTGTATATGAAAATTAAGAATTCATTCATTTCTAGAAAGTATATATATATATATATATATATATATATATATATATATATATATATATATATATATATATATATATATATGTACACAATAAACATACTTCTCAAATACCCTGCATACCGACTCTAATAAAAAAATATATATATAAGAAGTACAATTTTTTTAAAGGATATCAAAAAAAACAAGTTGCAAGTTGAATATGTCGAATGGATATTAAAATTGTCATATAGACATATATTGTAGATGATTAATAAAATATAAACAAAAAAATGTAAATGAAATCATTAAGGGCTATTTTCAACATTATGGCAGCCATTTGGCATCAGAATTAGATTTTTTGTTGTCAAAATGAGGCAATTAATAGATTTAGTTGTACTACTGCCTACTAGGCCTACTGTTTGTAGGCCTAAAAAGAGTTCAAGATGACATACCACTGATCAAACTATGATAAACTTTGAAAAACAACATATAAAAAACATATTGTAGCTTAAAGCACTATCGAACCGACAGAAATGGATTTTAGACCAAGAGCCGAAGACAGATCGAAGTTAGAAAGGAAGAATGGAAGAAATTGGAATAAAGAAACAAATTCATTGCATGACGAACAAAAGAAAATCTTGATTGGAATCTAGTGGGATGACGAGAAAAGGGAAATTGGGAAAAGCTGGGGACAAGGCAAACTAGTCAGTCTCTGAAGACGATAACTTGGTTATCGAAACGAGCGTCAGACATTGTAATTGCGAATATTATTGTAATGGTAAAAATAAATAGTGCGTTCAGTATGAATATCACCAACGGTTCCAAACAAATATACAGAGGTTGGAACAAATAACAATTAATAAAAGTATCCTTTAAAAAAATACATATTTTCAACATTCCTTATTACATAAAAAAATAATAAATTAACATCTATCTCAGCAACAGTCGCATATTCAGAAATAAAAGCAAATAATTACTTTGTCACATCCTTTCGTGTTTCTATTAGCGGTACCTTTTTGTGGTAACATTCGATTTTTTGAACATATCGTCAAGTATTTATGTAAATATATAAAAAATTTTGTTCAAACAATAAACATTTTACCCAACAATAATTAAAAAATCCAATTCACCTTGGATTTTTTTTCGAACAAAACTAATTTTGTGTAATATTTACGTAAGTAATCTGATATCACATTAAATTCGGAGAAATCGTTTTAAAGAAGTTGATCAGTTTTTTTGATTGTGTTGTTGTTGTTGACAGTGTGATAGTGACATTGAGACAAATCGAGGCTGCTTTTTCTACGATTCTTGCATAGAAATACCAGTAATATTACCAAAACTGTCACAAACAGCAGAGAGCACAAAACTATTATTACGATGTAAATCAAAGAATCTGAAAGTAACAAAATTTGTTTTTAGAAGCTATTTTCAATCATAAACATATTTGTCATGTATCTTTAAACACTGTTTTCTTAAAAAAAACTGTCATTTTTCTTTGGAAACTGTCATTTTTAATAAGAAATTGTTATTTGTCTGTAGAAACTGTCATTTTAATTATAAACTTGTCATTTTTCTTTAGAAACTGTCATTTTTGAAAACAAATGTGTTATATGTCTTCAGAAGCAATTTTTTTCATAAACAAACTTGTCCTGTGTCTTTAGACACTGTTTTCTTAAAAAAACTGTGATTTTTCTTTGAAAACTGTCATTTTTAATAAGAAATTGTTATTTGTCTGTAGAATCTGTCATTTTAAGAATAAACTTCTCATTTTTCTTTGGAAATTGTCATTTTTGAAAACAAATGTGTTATATGTCTTCAGAAGCAATTTTTTTCATAAACAAACTTGTCCTGTGTCTTTAGACACTGTTTTCTTAAAAAAACTGTGATTTTTCTTTGAAAACTGTCATTTTTAATAAGAAATTGTTATTTGTCTGTAGAATCTGTCATTTTAAGAATAAACTTGTCATTTTTCTTTAGAAACTGTCATTTTTGAAAACAAATGTGTTATATGTCTTCAGAAGCAATTTTTTTCATAAACAAACTTGTCCTGTGTCTTTAGACACTGTTTTCTTAAAAAAACTGTGATTTTTCTTTGAAAACTGTCATTTTTAATAAGAAATTGTTATTTGTCTGTAGAATCTGTCATTTTAAGAATAAACTTCTCATTTTTCTTTGGAAATTGTCATTTTTGAAAACAAATGTGTTATATGTCTTCAGAAGCAATTTTTTTCATAAACAAACTTGTCCTGTGTCTTTAGACACTGTTTTCTTAAAAAAACTGTGATTTTTCTTTGAAAACTGTCATTTTTAATAAGAAATTGTTATTTGTCTGTAGAATCTGTCATTTTAAGAATAAACTTCTCATTTTTCTTTGGAAATTGTCATTTTTGAAAACAAATGTGTTATATGTCTTCAGAAGCAATTTTTTTCATAAACAAACTTGTCCTGTGTCTTTAGACACTGTTTTCTTAAAAAAACTGTGATTTTTCTTTGAAAACTGTCATTTTTAATAAGAAATTGTTATTTGTCTGTAGAATCTGTCATTTTAAGAATAAACTTGTCATTTTTCTTTAGAAACTGTCATTTTTGAAAACAAATGTGTTATATGTCTTCAGAAGCAATTTTTTTCATAAACAAACTTGTCCTGTGTCTTTAGACACTGTTTTCTTAAAAAAACTGTGATTTTTCTTTGAAAACTGTCATTTTTAATAAGAAATTGTTATTTGTCTGTAGAATCTGTCATTTTAAGAATAAACTTGTCATTTTTCTTTAGAAACTGTCATTTTTGAAAACAAATGTGTTATATGTCTTCAGAAGCAATTTTTTTCATAAACAAACTTGTCCTGTGTCTTTAGACACTGTTTTCTTAAAAAAACTGTGATTTTTCTTTGAAAACTGTCATTTTTAATAAGAAATTGTTATTTGTCTGTAGAATCTGTCATTTTAAGAATAAACTTCTCATTTTTCTTTGGAAATTGTCATTTTTGAAAACAAATGTGTTATATGTCTTCAGAAGCAATTTTTTTCATAAACAAACTTGTCCTGTGTCTTTAGACACTGTTTTCTTAAAAAAACTGTGATTTTTCTTTGAAAACTGTCATTTTTAATAAGAAATTGTTATTTGTCTGTAGAATCTGTCATTTTAAGAATAAACTTCTCATTTTTCTTTGGAAATTGTCATTTTTGAAAACAAATGTGTTATATGTCTTCAGAAGCAATTTTTTTCATAAACAAACTTGTCCTGTGTCTTTAGACACTGTTTTCTTAAAAAAACTGTGATTTTTCTTTGAAAACTGTCATTTTTAATAAGAAATTGTTATTTGTCTGTAGAATCTGTCATTTTAAGAATAAACTTGTCATTTTTCTTTGGAAATTGTCATTTTTGAAAACAAATGTGTTATATGTCTTCAGAAGCAATTTTTTTCATAAACAAACTTGTCCTGTGTCTTTAGACACTGTTTTCTTAAAAAAACTGTGATTTTTCTTTGAAAACTGTCATTTTTAATAAGAAATTGTTATTTGTCTGTAGAATCTGTCATTTTAAGAATAAACTTGTCATTTTTCTTTGGAAATTGTCATTTTTGAAAACAAATGTGTTATATGTCTTCAGAAGCAATTTTTTTTCATAAACAAACTTGTCTGTGTCTTTAGACACTGTTTTTTTAAAAAAACTGTCATTTTTCTTTGGAAACTGTCATTTTTAATAAGAAATTGTTATTTGTCTGTAGAAACTGTCATTTTTAGGATATATTATTTGTCTTCAGAAGCTATTTTTTTCATATACAAACTTGTCATGTGGTTTTAGAAACTGTCATTTTTGACATTTTTGTCATTTGTCTTTAGAAACTATTTTTTTTATTAACAAACTTGCGATGAGTCTTTAGATACTGTCTTTAAAAAAACTGACATATTTCTTTAGTAACTCACTTTTAAATAGAAACTTGTCATTTGTATGTAGAAACTTGTCATTTGTATGTAGACACTTGTCATTTGTATGTAGAAACTTGTCATTTGTATGTAGACACTTGTCATTTGTATGTAGAATCTTGTCATTTGTATGTAGAAACTTTCATTTTTAAAAAGAAACTTGTCATTTGTCTGCAGAAACTCTCATTTTTAAAAACATGTTATTTTTGTCTTTATAAGCAATTTTTTTCATAAACAAACTTGCCGTTGCGTTTTTAGAGACTGATTTTTTCAAAAAAGTATTATTTATATCCAGAAACTATCATTTTTCTTTAGAGACTGTCATTTTCAAGACTAAACTTGTCATTTGTCTGTAGAATATATCATTTTTTTAAAAAAGTTGTCATTTTTCTTTATAAGCAATTTGCTATGTGTTTTTAGACACTGTCATTTCATTTCAAATCTGTTATTTGTCTCTAGAGATTGTCTTTTTCAAAAAACTATCATTTATCTTCAATACTGTCATTTTTAAAAATAGACTTGTAATTTTTCTTTATGAACTGTCATTTTTAAAAAACGAATCTGTTATTTGTCTGTAGAGGCTATTTTTTTCCAAAAACATTTGATTATCATTAACGCACAAAGAAAGACAAATAAAACATGAGTTAAGAGGGGAAAGAACTGAACAATTTAGAAATATAAAAAAGTTTCTTACCATTTTCTTTATCTGTACGCGTTACTGAAGGTTCAGTTGTAGTAGTTGTTGGGTATCCTTCGTAAAATTCTGCATTTCTATTACTAATAACAACTGGTGCAATGTCATTATCGATTTCAACGCTTTTATCGACAGTCGCCGAAGAAGTACTGGTACTAACAGTGGAACTAGTAATGGGAATAGTCGTAGGTAGTCGTTTCGTTTTATATTCGTCCAAAATTTTAATAAGATCGTTCATTGAAATATTATATCTCGTTAAGATGTCTTGTTGTAATTTGACAGAATTACATTTACATATTTCGCATCCTTTTCTGTTAATTCTGTAACCATTTATGCAAGTTTTGTTGCAATTAGCTAAAGGTTGACATTCTGCTATCGAGGTCGTTGTAGGTATTGAATCTTCGCACAATTCTCGGTTGCAATCTATCAAACCGTTGTCGCACAAACATGTCGTGCAATTATCACGTTCTATCCATTTCTCCAAATGGAGACGAGATACATTGTCTGAGCTGTTACAAGAATTGTTTCGATGCACTAAATTTACTTTTACATCGCAGTAGTGGGAGATGCATTTCTCTATACCGTTACTATAACATGGAAAATTTATCAATAAAATATTATGTACTGCAATAATAGCAGGATTATTATAAAATTATTAATAAAGGATGGGGCGAAACTTTGGATTTTTAAAATAATAACATTTGTTCGAAGAAAAATAGAAATAATAGAGAACGGGCTTATTGCATCATCTTTTTTCGCGAGGAGTCACTTCGACGGAAAGCGTGGCGCTTGTTTTACGTGATCGGTCGTTCATACGTCTTGACAAGACTGTGTCGTTAATTAAGACACGTTAATGAAGCTCCGAGTGCAAATTTAATTGAAATATGCGTTAAGCGTTTTGAATACACCGGTTCCACGTTTAAACCACCAGAAAAAGTCGTCCAAGAATATCTAGGACCACAGACAATATTGATAGGGTGAAGGTGTCAGTACGAGAAAATCCGCGTGTGTCTACTCAAAAGCGATCGGCGACTTTAAACTTGTCGCGACGAAGTTTGCAGCGAATTTTGAAGTTGGATCTTAAACTGCATCTTTAAAGTTCCAGTTAACACAGGAATTAAAAGATACCGAATTTGGAGCAACCTTGGCATTTGCTGAAGATATGCTTAGTCGATTTTCCACTTTTGACAACATCCTTTTTTCAGATGATGCTTTCATTTAAATGAGTTCGTAAACTGACAAAATTGTTGTTATTGGACCGAAAAAAATGCAAAAATGAAACATCAAAAACCATTGTATAGTCCGAAAGTAACGGTGTGGACAGCAATCTCAAGCAAAGGAATTATTTAACTCCAGAACTTGCGAGATCAAGAATAGCAAATACGAGAACTTGGTTCCAACAAGACGGAGCGACCTATCACACATCAAATGACTCTATGGCGGTTGTTTACTGCAAGACTAATTTCCAAAAGAGGTGATATCCCTTGGCCCCCATGTAGCCCTGATTTGACGCCTATTGATTTCTTTTTGTTGAGACACCTCAAACATAAAATCAACATGACAAATCCCAGGGACATCGGTGAGCTAAAGAAATATATTCGCCAGGAAATGGCAGCAATCACCCCAGATTTATTGACAAGAGTTTTCACAAATCTGAGGAGTGCCGTCTTCGAGAAGGCTATCATTTAGATGTTATTATTAAAAAATGGAAATTTTGAGAGATTCATAAGAAAATTCATTTTTCTGGAAATGAATAGTTGGAAATTTTTCAAAAAAATTAGACTGTGCATTATGTAGTTAAGAAAATGAAGTTTCAAAATAGATAGAAACTAAAGAATAAACACTTAAAAAGGAGAAACAATTATTTTAACAACGGCTTTTGTAGAAACTTGGAAAAACTAAAATTTCCAGATGATTATAGAGATATCTGTATCATCAACATAGCCCAAGACTTTTAGCTACAAAACAATTTGCAAGGTTGGAACAAAATCGTGTAGTCTCAAAAATTACAGGGTTTGCTTAGAATCACAAAATTAGAAAAATCGCAAGACGGATTTTTTTGCTGTCAAAATTTCCTTTGAAAATATTTTGCTGCAGTAGAAATCCGATGAAATCAATTAATTTGAAATCATCTGATTGAAAACAATCAATCAATACAACATTATCTGAATGTAGATCATTGATTATCACTTGCCATGTTGTCATATTGATTAATTTTGATTTTGACGTTTTAAATATTCAATACTTCAAAATGTAACGATTTCGTTGTAATATTGACGAAGAAATTATAGTTTATAGTAACAAATTTGTATGGAAAATATTTCTGTAATGATAGAAAGTATCAATTAGAAGAAAATCGGACGGTAGAGGAATTGGCGTTGATTTTAAAGGTTTGGGTTCTGAACATAAGAAAAGATAGTACGGAGTTTAATAAAGAAACCTCGTTCAAAATCATATGGAACCTAACAATTAAGCTGAAGAAAAATACAATCAGAAAAAAGAAAAAAGTTCGACATCATTAAGTTCGTAGAAATAACGAAAATGGTAAATTAATGGATTGAAAATACCCTTGAAGAGAAACAACGATGATTCTGTAACAAATCGAGTTGAATACAACCCTGATTCAGCAAGACTTCCCAAAGTGGTACTGAAAGTAAATTTTTAATAGAGAAAAACGACGGCTACGTTTGTCCTGTCCGATTCTTTGAAAAACTGATGTCGAAAAGGGCCGAATATTGAAATCGTCACTGAAAATCCAATTGTAATTTTTACTCGAGAAAAGGGCTGGCTCTCTGTACCATCGGTGGACCTAGCTCACAGCCTCTTCAAGATAATTCGCTGTGGATTCACAAAGGGCTGTAAAATTGGATGGAAAAAAGTGACGACGACGAAAAGCCCGATGATCCCCCTTATCTCTAATTGATTTATTGCTATGCGTCAAGGATTGTCGAAATGACTTATTTTTAACTTTCATAACGACTGAGTTTGTGTAATTTAAGTTGTTTAGAAAATATTATTTTAGACTATTTGCAGCTCTATATCTTAAACTGTGTATACCCACCCATGCGACATACTCTTATTATGTTAGAGGTTGCATAAGGCTTCAACTGAAAATTCAAAAGAGCACGATTTTTGAAAAAATTTGACCCTTTGCAGGTCGGACATGCCCCCGCAGTCGGTGACGATAACCGGTTAAAAGTGGTTTTAAAAGTAAATTGCTTGAAAAGTTTTGTCTGCTCCAGAGAAACAAATCTGACGTTCGATTTTTCTAATTTTGTGCTTTTCTAAAAGAGCATCGATACATAATACTTACATGCAAGTACACAAAGTACATCCTTCGTCCTTAGTCCAAGTTTCTGAATGATTATGGAATTGATTATCAACAAAACAAGATGCAGAGTCTTTTTCTTTTTGGTTAGAACAAAGCGCTAAGCCGTTATCACATCTACATAATTGTAGAGGAGGTATGAACCACTGTTCACCATTTTCATAAATGGTATTTTCATGGATACATCCTTTTATTTCTTCATTTTGTTTGCATTCATAGAGGTCGCAACATTTGCCGGGAATTCCCTTACCAGGTCTCTTAATAACAGGCTTGAAATAAAACATTTGTATCGGTTTACTCTCATTTATGTTAAAATGTTGTTCTAATAAAGTCACAACGAGTATAAGAAATTACTTACTGTCCTGTTAAATCCACATTCTGTCTTACATGGGAGACAGACACAATGATCCTCAATTTCATCTCCTTCGACATTTGTGGATTCGCTGTCTGCCGGACATTTTGTGCATTCTGTAATTTTGCAACAGCCTTCAGTATGAACCACTGGTACTGATTTTTTGTCGCACAGTATTGGAAGTGGACAAAGACGTGGATCACAAACGCATTCGCCATTAACCTATGACATTTCTTCTATTCAACTCGCTACATAATGATCATTGATGAATTTTAGGACTTTTTGTAGATTGAATTGCTTCATAAACTGAGGGCATTACGATACGTATAGTCCTAGAAGTACCTTACCTTACCTAGAGATGGCGATACTTACTTGGAAGGTACACAATATGTTTAAAGTTTGAAGACCCCACGTGCTTTAGTATTTGTTTGGCAGCCATCAATAGTAAACGTTTTCAGTGAATTTGTAAACATGGAAAAAGATTCTAGATTCTACTCTGCATGAGACGGCTCCTTCGTTATTAATAGCAAAATATTGGGTAGCAGGGTTTAAACGAGGCCGTATGACCTGCGAAGACCAGCATTGCACTGGTGGACCAAATGAGATGACGACTCCAGAAGTGTTGAAGAAAATCCACAAAGCGATACTGGATGATCGTCTACTGTACTAGTACGCGAGCTAGCAGACATAATAGGCATTTCAAAAAGTATGGTAAATCATATATTAACTAAAAATTTGGACATGAGAAAGCTGTGCGCGAGATGGGTGCTCACAATCGATCGAAAACAGCATCAAGTGTTTTACAGAAATAAAGTAGAGTTTTTGCGCAGTTTCATAACCATGGACGGAACGTGGAACCATCTTTTCATACCCGAAACAAAAAAAGAATCAAAACAATGGATTAAGAAGGAAGAACCAGCTCCAAAGTTGCCAGAGATCGTTCAAATTACAAGCAACGTCATGTCGTCGGTTTTTTGAGATGCGCGTGGGATAATTTCCATTGAAAAAGGAAAAACTACCAACGGAGAGTATTATATGAACTTATTGCAAAGTTTGAGTGAAGAAATCAAGCAAAAACAGCCGCATTTGCTTGGTTTCTTGGTACCTTATACTCCCTATTCGCCAGATTTAGCCCCCTCGGATTATTTTCTGTACCGAGACTTGAAAAAATTTCTCGGTGGTATCGAACTTATTGGTTTGAGCTAGAAGGAGATTACGTTGAAAAATGAATATGTTATTTTGCAAAATTTTTGTGTTTTTATTATTGGGCCAGGTACTTCTGGGACCATCCTCGTAGACAAATTAACATGTAAAACAGTTTTAAGAATGAATGTAGTAGTTCTATTTATACATATTCACTTATTTGTAATCGTGATCGAATTCTGTTCCACATAAATCGGCATCTTTTTTTAAATCAATCACTTCCACCGACCATTTAAACAACTCAGATCACAATTACCTTCAATATATAGTCGTAAAAACAATATCCAGTATAAAGATAACTTTGAAAATTTACCTAGCGTCATTTTCAATACTCCAAATTTATGATAACCTTTGTTTTAAATGCGGGATATTGCTCTTACTAATAATTTATAAACGACACATTGATAAGCATGGTCACGTAAATTTTCAAATTTAACTGTCGCATAAAATTGCTAATTAATAAGCATTGAAATGTCAAACGAAACGTCAAAAGTTTATATAAGTGAACGCACACCGAGCGTTCAGATTGAAATAAAGTGGATTACCGAACGATATCGAACAGTCAAGAGTCATCACCGAACGCAGTAATCGACCATTGACATATGTCAGCAGTGCGTCCAACCGTTAAAAAAACAAAAATCGCAACAACAATATTGAGAATATTGGTTCCGGTTGGTTTTTTTGAATATTTTACTCACAATATTAACCAACAGAGTTATTACATATTTATAGAGAAAAATATTTAATCTTCTTACCAAATGTTTTTCTTTGTCCACGCATTCGCATTTATATCCATTAATTACAGCGCCCTTTCCGCACGGACATTTTCCATTGATTTTTTCAGTTTCGTTACATCCTATACATTCATATGTGGGACAGCAATGACCCGGTAGACCGGTTCCATTTGTAGCTATCTGTAATTGTGAAAAACATGGAGGCTTCGAACAAGTAGACAGATCGCATTTACAGTTATCTTCAAAGATGACGCTATCGGGCGGGCAGTCCTCGATAGATGGCGCAGCAAGTATCGCTGTAAAAAAATTTCAATTTTTGAATATAAATTAATGAATTTATGAGATATTGTTTCATATTTCGTGATTATATTAATTGTTTCATTAAGAAATTGGTATATCTAATTTCTCCTAGACTTTTATGTCACAATTTTTAATTTTATCCACATGGTAAACTTTAATTCATTAATTTTGATCATTGCAATAACGGATTTGTGAGTTAGTGTATTGTCTTGAAACAATATTTTCTTCTTAATCAAATGCGGCGTTTTTGCATGATTTCTTAGCTCAAACGTTTTTCCTTTTTCAAGATAGTATGGTATTTTTTTTATTTAGCCACGTTGTAAATCTAACCTAACTTTTCTTCCTCTTTTTCAAGTTATCTCTCGACTGATTTATTTCAATCAAACAGCTAATGTTTGATATTTGATTGTACGTTTGAATGGAAGTTAGTAACATATTCGGTACTATAAAATACAATGGTTGTACTATAAAATTGATAATTGAAAATTGTGTATTTACAAGGGGTTTGAGATAAATAATATTTCCCACATATATTTCAACTAATGAAAATGATAATTGTATTAAATCTACACGGAATTGAATTTTCTTTACAAATATCGAAAGGGAAAATCAATACCGAGACGTGATACAAATAACTAGTTCTTATATTGTCAATTTCGTCATCGTCTTGGAGCATGTTATGGCGCATTTATGTTTCGAGCTAGCTTTTCAGATAATCTCAACAAGATCGTATCTCTTTGAGTAATACAATTTATCTACATGTTCTATGTTCGTGCGATCGTAGAGATACGTATACGAGGGTAATTCTATAATCAACATACCGCTAATTACTACGAGAATTTCATACGATTTCAATTTTCTCGAGATTATTTGCTCGAAATATAATAATTTCCTTACATCCGCTCCGTTCATTTTGTAACAAGCTGTACTTTAATAAGTATAATTATAAATAAATCCTTGGTAGCGTGAAACGGTTTCGAGAGGGATGGGAATTGAATTTTTTTTTTTCGACACCGCGTTTTACCCTTATATCCGTTACACTTTCCTTTTATCCGATGGCATGTTAATCTAAAATTAGTTTAAAATTCAAATTTGCCAGCAATTTACTGACGTCTCGAGTTTTATTAACAAGATAGAAAACGTTATCTAATGCCACAGCCAGAGGCATCTGAACGGTTTTTAGGGGTTGTTGGTGAAATTGTCGTCGTTCATCAATTTTTCAAAAAACTTTGTCCACTGGTGAAAAAACCGAAAACAAGATTAGATTTATCTCTAGATTTACAGAAATATAAACTACAACAAATAGTGTAGACTCAAATTTACTACACCATTGATCCGTTGGTATTTTTAGTGACTAATAAGATCAAAGGTGATACGATTTTCATCGGAGCAAAATTTCTGTCTATTGAGGTCTGATAACACGAAAAAATCGCTGGGGGACCAGACAAACCAGACCGACAAACTGATGGATACGAAATCATGCAATTTTGGCATGATTTTCGTTGGTATGTAATAGAGCACTTTCTTCTTCTTTAAAAGGACCCGTTTTTAGCGCTTTCGTCGGCTCCAATAACGCTACGTTTATGGTTTTTCCCTTATTAAAATAATCGACTTACCAGCTGACTTTCAGGTCTTTCCACGTTTTGAAATCCGTTCACCAAGTGCAGACCACTCGGTTGACCATCGATTAGACTTCATTATGGAATTATAATGCTATGTTTCATCAATTGTCACATATAGACGTTCCTTTGATAACTTCAAGGTTTCAACTATATCATTCAGGTTTACTTTACGGTTATAATGAATTATTTTGTGAAATTTTTGATGTTTTCGTCGGTTAAAGCCGCATTGGTAGTCCACTGCGTGTATCGTCTTCGAAACTTATTTCGCTTCGTTTAAATTTTACATACACGTGGGGTGAAGCTAAGCTTTGGCTTCTATAGTATTTTTTAACACAAAAATTATGATTTTATCAGTTTTTTCAGACTAATAAAAGTTGCAATAGCTCGTAAACTGCTATTATGATAGTTGTCAAATCAATACACGTATATTTTGAATGGAAAAATGTGGATTTAATACTAATAGCGCCATCTGGGTCTCCGCCCAACTAATCAGTTATAACTTTTAAACGCTGTTTTTATCCTAATTCTCGACATGCCGATTTTGAAAATCGATCGAAAAACTATCATAAGAAAAATAATGAAAATATTTTGAAAATATAGATGATTTTCTGTAGTACGTCCCTGTTTCAAATGGGATAATTTTAACGAAAGGATTTTGTTAAATTACAACTATCGTCCGGAAAATCTCTGCACTCGAAAAATAAATTAATTCGTCTTTAAGACAAATAGAATAAGGAAGATGGAAGTTGAACTTTGGGAGAAATTGCTACGCGGGATTTGAATGATTCAATTTGTTCTAGAAAATCTCTTATGAAATTGATGATTAAGCTATTGCGTTTCGTACGCTACTATAGAGACATATTTTGAAGATAATGCTATTCTACATTATTCATTATAATCTGTTTGATGCCTCTATTGTTTTGGGTTTCACCTCGTGTGTCTTAAAAAACTTATAATGGACAAGTTTTACATTTAAAATATAAAAAACTAAACATGAAATTGATTGCTATATTACTAGTACGTAAAAACATTCGAAATCTAACCTAACTTTAATAAACTGAGCTTTATTTTGCACTTGTTTGAATATTCGGTCTCTGTTTAACCTTCTGACGGATACAATGTGGAAAATTCTAAATGATTTTCCGCTTACTTGAGTAACTGATTAATTATGGTGCTATACAAGTGATTTTATTGAACTTATACATGCTATTTTCACTTTTTTCCTTAAATGACGGAGACTATCGAAAGACTTATAACACAAAGTAGGGCATAACAAAAATCTGGACGAATCTCGATTTTCAGAATGGGGTAAATAACTCGTCCAAGACATGGACCGTGAAGCCAGTCATGTTCGATTATAATTGAAGAGTCTTAAGTTTAGCGATTGCGGCTGTTCTCGGAAACGGTTTGTTTTTATATATATAGCGCCGATTAGTTTATATCGTTTAGACATTACTAAACGTTTTTTAACAAGATGAATGTTCTTAGAGCCTTCTCTATACCTCCTTCATGAACTGAAACTTCCTAGATGGTTTTCAAATTTCATTATAAACATTTAAGCTTCTGTAGACATTTTTTAGAACTTACTAAACGTTTTTTAACAAGACGGATGTTCTTAGAGCCTTTTTTAAAACTGCGTTTCATCAATAAATAGTTTATGATAGAGTGAGGCCCTTATAAGCATTCTTCACTTACTGTATGTACATTTTCCATATGCTTTTTAACGATTTGATTCTTCCTAGAACCTTTTCTATACCTTCTAGACATTCTCTTTATGAACTGAAACTTTCTAGATAGTTAAGTTTCGTTATAAAATTTCTTGAAGATTGAAGCTTCTGTAGACATTTTTTGGAACTTACTAAACCATTTTTAACAAGTTGTACGTTTCTAGATTCTTTTCTACAACTGCGTTGATCAAGGTAATATCATAAACACTTTATGATGAAGTAGGCATAAAATTGCCTTAAACTATTTTAAATGTAATTCTAGGTACTTTTTAACAATTCAGAAACTTCCTAGATAGGCTGGAGCCATCATAAATCCTGAATTTTCTGAAAGTATTGGTATTAACGATTCATATTTCTACATTTATTTTGTTTTTAAGTAAATTTAGTCGTATACATTCGTAGACATCGTATTTATTTATTTAAATGTTGAATATATTGCAAAAAAGCGTTACCTTCCATCAGATTTCAATAGGATTGGGTACCTTAAAATAAGGTTATTTGTGTAAAGTAAATGAAAATCAAGACAAGTCCATGTGTTGAATACCACGAAGTTGTGTAGAGAGGTTCTTTCTGTGTCAACAGCTGCTTTAATAAAGTGCCATTTTAACAGATTGATAGATTTCGCAATCCATTTGAAAGAGCCACTTTAAGTAATTGGTTATACTAGAATTAATTTACATTTCCGTAAGGTTACATTGAAAGATTTATAAGGATGAGAAAAAAAATATACGTCGTGAAAAATAGGGAAAAGGATATGTGTGTGTTTTTTTTGTATGGAATAATGAGTTTTACAAGGTATTTGTTTTAATAAATTACGTTTTTTCTAATTATCGAAATCTGTAAATACTTTTTCGTCTAAAGATGCATTACCAGTTTCTTCAAGTATTAGTTTTCACAGATATCCATCATCCAGTACATAAAATAAAGGACAAAGAAAATACAGAAAAGAGTAGAAAAATGTTAAAATCAAAATATTTATCACGAGCAACTGAAATAAGAAACGTACCAAACAATGATAGGTTTATCAGTTACCTACGCATGTAACTTCTAGTCAATAAACAAAAAAAACAGAGAACTGTAAACTGCACTAAAGTCGTCTTATTACGACGCCATCTCCCTACGAAGGTTAGCGATCCAAATGGCTATTGTCGCACGAGAAACCGCAGCTCTGAATATTTCTGTAGACGTCTGTCCGAGCCATCTATGCAAGTTTTTCAGTCATGAATTTTGTCTACGGCCGACCGACCGTTTTCCTTCGATCTTCTCTTCTATTATCTCATATCGTTCACCTCTCATTATATGTCTTAGGTACTGCAACTTTCTCTCTTTGATTGTCATGAGAAGTTACCCATTTGTTGAAGGACCTTTATCTTTGTCCTATGTTCCGTCCAAGATATCCGCAGCACTCGCCTGTAGGCGTACATTTCGAACGCATCAATTTTCTTCTTTGTGACCGCGTCCATGATCCAACTTCCGCATCCGTACAGGAAAGAAGTAACAGCGAAGCATTTTGGTCCGGAGTTCCAGGCTGAGGTTGTGGTTTGCTAGAAGTGTCTTTATGTTGTTCGGAGCTTGCTCTTGCTCAATTCTTGATCTGATGTCTTCGTACCAAAGTACTTGATAAAAGATAGTTGGGTAAAATGAATACTTTCCAGAAGATTCTCAACGCATACAAAATACTTCACAAGAAGTACAGAAAGGTACTAGAGGTTTACGACTAAAAAAGAAGGTAGTAGGGCGTTTAAATAATGATTGAAATTTCCAGAGGGTCTACAAGAAATATAAAAATCTCCAGAAGGTATGAAAACAATCTCCAGAGGTTTAAGGACAATTAAGTGTCTGGAGGTCTTAAAAGAAGTAATAGAGTTTCCAAAAGACTTACTAGGAATAAATAAGTTTCCAAAATATTTACAAAGAACTCCACAAGAAGTACAGAAGGCTCCAGAGGTTTACGATTAAGAAATAAGGTTATAGAGAGTTTAAAAGAAATAAAGAAGTCCCCAGGGGGTTAAAAAACAATATGAAGTGTTTACAAGGAAGAAAATAGTTTCCAGAGGTGTTGAAAGTACCATTAAAGTTTCTAGAGAGTCTACAAGAAATATAAAAATATCCAGAAGATATGAAAATAGTTTCCAGAGGTTAAAAGACAATTAAATAAGTGTCTAGAGGTCTTAAAAGAAGTAATAGAGTTTCCAGAAGACTAGCTAGGAATAAATAAGTTTCCAGAAGATTTACAAAGAACTCTACAAGAAGTACAGAAGTCTCTAGAGGTTTACGATTGAGAAATAAGGTTCTAGAGAGTTCGCAAGAAATAAAGAAGTCCCCAGTGGATTATCAAATAATATGAAGTGTTCACAAGGAATAAAATAGTTTTCGCAGATGTTTAAAGAACCATTAAGTTTCTAGAAAGTCTACAAGAAATATAAAAATCTCCAGAAGGTATGAAAACAGTCTCCAGCGGTTTAGAGACAATTAAAAAAATCACTGGAGGCCTTATAAGAAGTAATAGAGTTTCCAGAAGGCTAACTAAGTATAAAAAAGTTCCCAAAAGATTTCCAAGGTATACAAAGAACATCACCAGAAGTACAGAAGTCGCTAGAGGTTTACGATTGAGAAATAAGGTTATAGAGAGTTTACAAGAAATAAAGAAGTCCCCAGTGGGTTAACAAACAATATGAAATATTTACAAGAAAGAAAATAGTTTCCGTAGATGTTTAAAGAACCATTAAAGTTTCTAGAAAGTCTACAAGAAATATTAAAATCTCCAGAAGGTATGAAAACAGTCTCAAGCGGCTTATTGATAATTAAAGAAGTCTCTAGAGGTCTTAAAAGAAGTAATAGAGTTTTTAGAAGGCTAACTAGGTATAAAGAAATGTCCAGAAGGTATACAAGGTTCTAGAGAGTTTTCAAGAAATATAGAATTAAACATAAAGTAATTACAAGGAATAAAATAGTTTCCAGAGGTGTTTGAAGGTCATTTATATTGAATTTGGAGAAAACTTTGATTCTAAATTGGGAGTTTTTGTGGATAAAACGTTGAATTGTATTCAGATGTATTTTATACAAGCGAGAAAATGAATGAAATAGATAAATATAGTAACAATTGTCATTGAAATGTTTAATTCCATTATTATTAATTCCCATATGAACAAAATTGTCATTTTCTATAAATATCTGATTACAAAGACAGACAAAGGTGCAATTAGTTGACAAATGCGATTCGTTTTGCTAATGTGCAAATATGATAGACGTTAAATAAAACCCACACAGTTTGTTTATGAAGAAGCTGTTATACTGATTACTGGAATAACATTTTTTTAACCTTTAAATGTCATTTACAGCAGTCAAACGTCGTTTTTGTATTTCTTATGTGAAGTGTACAGTTAAAAACTTATGAAATGTGTAGGTATGCATGCTAAATAAAATGGATAAACTTACGCCTACACTGAAAAATTGTTTTTACCCGCATGCAAATGTGAACCAATTTCAATGCAACTTCTGTCACATCAAATAATGATGAATTATGTAAAATTACAATTTTGTAGAGCTGATAGTACGTTCAAGAATAATTCTTTATTCAAAAGTCATCTTATAACAGACAATAATACAGGTGCTGTTAAAATTACTACTGATTCAACAAATATTTTGTCTCGTTATAGTTAAGAAAGGATTTTATGGAGATAGGACACTAAAATTAATCTAGTCTTAAAACTGGTTTTCCAAATCTCTTCATACAGCTTAGAATCGTGATCACTTGGAACTAAGGAGCTGATGACACCATCATATTGGTTACAACGAAGGAGAAAATGGCAGTTCTCCTATACAGAACAGAGCAGGAGAGTGGAAAGCTTCGTTTAACAATAAACAGAACTAAAACATCCATCTGCTTGAAGATCTTGAAAGGGTTAACAGCTGGAAAATCTCAGACATAACCAAAAACGCTAAATTGAATCTGGTTCTAAAACTGGTCTTCCAAATCTATTCATACAGCTCAGAATCGTGGTCACTTAGAACTAAGGAGCTGATGACACCATCATATCTGATATAACGAACAATAAACAGAACCAAAATATCCACCTTCTTGACGATCTCGAAAGGGTTAACAGCTGGAAAAGCTCGGACATAACCAAAAACGTTAAATTGAATCTGGTCCGAACGTTGGTCAGAATTATGGTCACTTACAGTTAAGAACAGCAAATATATTGATTCATTTGAAATGTGGTGCTAACAAGTTATTGTTTAGGATTCCATGAACTGAGAAAAGAGCTAATGAGTAAATACTGGAAAAGTCAAGAATGAAAAAAGTGCTGCAGTACCGTGGACAGCTTTGCAAACAAACGATGCAGAGAAAATGCGGTTCGTGAGTTGGTGAATAACATTAAATGCAGGAATTAGTTGATTATGATGGGTAAAATCTCCAACTAGAAGCTCGAATATGAGATGTCAATATAGACAGGAATAAGAATTAGAGGTTAGGTTAGAAGATGATCTGATCAAGCAAATAAGACACAATAAGACAACCCCTTCACGTATTGTTTGATCAGGATGGTGATTAGAAATATGGAAGGAGACAATCAAAAAGGGATCCTCTTGATAGAGAAAACGAACAAAAATAGAGTGAATTAAGAACACAGTACTTCGATTTCGAACACGACTAGTATTTTTTTGTTGATTGGGCTTCAAGGTTGGCTCCAACTACTGCGCGAGTGCATTTGACGAAGTCTTTGTCATCTGTAAAGCCTAATAAATGAACTAAATCATTCGCTTATGTTGATCAACACGTACATGTATCATTCTAAGAACCAGTTTAAAACTTCGACATGAAAGGACGTTCGCTTTGCTTCAGTGCGTTTTGGACAGTAATGTATCAGAAAATTCATAATACTACACTTAGTATCACCTAATCTTTTCACTGCGACGCCCTCTTATAGTCAGGCCAGTGAAGCTTTCCTGGATTTGCGCCATTTTAGTAGTTCCAGACGAATGTTTCGTGCTGCGGACCACCCCTAAAATGCAAGATTTTCCACAACCAACTAAAATATACCCATAAATGCGTTCTAATGGATTTTGGACTTGTCGAAATGACTACTTGAAGTGTACATCCGATTTTCTTTGTTTGAACGTCTCATAGTTCCTGTTGTATAAAAATATATTATTCCATGAGGGTGCGAGAGCTATTACTTGAGTCAAAATACTTGTAAAAACGATTTTTATTGGATTATTCAAACTACACAATCCTTATTATTTTAACAAGTCCGTTCTTCTAATACAAGAAACAACACCTGTGAAAAACTGATTTTTTGATGAAAAGCATCATTGTAAACACTTATTTTCACTAGTAATTATGATTTCTAGATGTTTGAATCATATTTTTTCTCGGTGTATGTAGAACAAATAAAGTTGTTCTGAAAGTTGAATTATTATTGGGGCAACGTCATGATAATTTCACCATCAACTGGTGTAATTGACGTATTTACTGTGACAATGCGTTAATAATTCAACCGCAATTAACATAATTAAACTAGTTCGCCCAATACAATCTCCAATTTGGTTCCGAGTCACATGATGAAGACAGAGGTGATGGTAATGTCGATGTACTGCCATCTAACGGATCGATAATTTCATTAATTCGCGCTTAAATATGATAATTAATTTTTTATAACATTAAATTTGAAAGTTACTATACGAAACTTTCGAAAAAATAATTGATTTTTCTGAAAAGGTAATTAGAAGGTTGCAGTGAATGTTTAGCGATATAGATTATACAATTTTTTTAAGCCTCAATTAAAAAATAAGAAAACATTTTACCAAGTATTAATTTCACTAAACTAAAATGCACATTGACCACCGATTTTATGTGACTTGATACATTTAGATTATTTTCTTTGGGGACTAGTAGGTAAGAAAATTTCACCTCAACATTGCTTCACGTACACGTCTTGTGTAGTCGCAGAAATCATAAAATTTATATTTAAAATATGAAAAAAAAGTTTTTCTCTTGCCTATATCGTATTTTGATGGACGTAATTTATAATTACCAAAAAGATATCGATTTCTCTTGACCACGAGTTGTAAGTCAACGTAAATTTGGATTTAGGTTTTACTTCCTTTATTCCAAAATCTACCCTGAGCTGAAGGTTCCTTTTTTATAGGTAAAAACTAGCCCTATGTAATCAAATTAAATCATTGGAAAAATTAATAAAGATATTGAGCTGTTTTTGGATCCAGGTTTTGCTTACTCTCTATTTCAAAGTTCACTCTGCGTCAGGGGTTGATTTTTTCTAATTTGAGATAAAAAATACCCTCATTCGAAAAATTCATCAAATACTAGCATGCAAGCATCTGTAAATATGTTGAGTTAACATGGATGGATAATTTCTCATGTGTTAATCCTCGTGTGATTTTGGTTTTTTCCCTATAATTGGCTTAGTTTCATATTCATAAAAAATTCAATATTTTACAAAATTTTGGTTATCATAAATAGTTTTTGAGTTATTTTGAAGAAAAGGCGATATTTCGCTAAATTACGGAAATGATTTTCTGAAAATAAAATTCGACATTATTAGTTTTGATTTTATAAAAGGTTTTTCACAGGAATTTAGAAAAGTTTCCTCCGAATAATTCATTGTTTTTTCATTATTTATCCATCTTGGCGTTGACTAGATGTATATTTTTCAAGTTATTCACGAAAAACCGTCTGAAAACTTGGTTTGTTTTGCCTGAAAACCGTCAATAAGTCGAAAAGACTTCTTAGATCAAAATTTGCTTAGAATGAATCAATTTAACGATTTCCGCATTTATTTTCAATCCTCCATGGAAAAATAAACCCCCCGAACAAAATAGACTTTGATATAGAAAACAAATAGAACTTTTGGTTCTGTTCATTGACTGGACTAATCTTATTTACTTAAAAAACATGTGACATTATAAGAAAATAATATTTTTTGGCGATTTTTTGCTCAGCAAACTTAATATCTATATCCCAATCCTTCACATTTCTTTTTTTAGTTGAAAAACGAAGTATCCAAAACCAAAACGTCGTATGTTTGCTATCTAAAACCCCAAATGAGAAATGAGCGTAAATTTTTTTCACGCCAGATAATAAAAAATATTGTTTCCATAGAAAATTAACTCATAGAACAAATTTTCATCAACATTGTGTTTCACATGCATTTTCATTTTGTGATGTGACTGTAAAAAAAATCTACTAAACAAACTTTTCTTCTTACAAACTCATAAATCTTTAATGTGGAGGAATAGAAAACGGGAGAGAGAGAACTCGCGGCAACGCCTTTTGTGGATAAAGCGTCACATCCAGAAAGTATCCTAAGTACACGGAAAGTCACATTTTAAACTAGGTGAAACTAAATTTCTGGCTATCTATTACCTTATAAGGAGAAATGAGATTAATTTATCTTTTATGAAGTTAACAGATAACTCTTATAATAAAATTATGTTAAAGGACCTTAGCTGACACATCATAAATTATTCTTAATTGAATAAATTGATTTGACATGTAATCAGTAGTGGCATATAAATATTTATCCTGAAGGTATTGAAATAAAAAGTAGAAAAAATATTATACAACATATAAGCAATCTGATTAGATATTTTGGACGGTAAAGACAGACCAAAAACTGGTTCAACTTCCTCTTCAATATTTTCAAAAACAAGTTGATGTACCCTCCTATTCCACTAAACCTAAAAATCCAAATAATGTACATTCATTTCTAGAGAGATAATCAACAATATTGTTTCCACAATAGGGTGGAGGGTTGTTGGTCCAGCTACCACACTCTGGGGAGCAAACCATCGCCAGAATATACGTATTCCAGCCTCTCGATAAAAAACAGCGTGGTTACTCCAGTAAATATCAAAGAAGTCAACAAATTGGTTATATCTAATCCTAAATTGAAATTGCGTGATATAGCTGAGGCTATAAAGATATCAGAAGTCAGCGTGTTTAAAATTTGACCAAGAGAAAGCATTTTTTCCAAAATGCAGCAGCTACTCACAATCGATCAAAAACAACAACGTTTTTATGATTTAGAGCAGAATTTGGACATATTAACACGTAATAAATCAGATATGTGACAATGGATGAAACGTGGATTCATCATTTCACTCCGGAATCAAAACGATCATCATCTGAGTGGACTACAGCTGGTGAACCAAGTCCAAAGGCACAACAGTCAACTGGGAAGGTTTTGGCTTCAGTATTTTGAGATGCGCTTGGAATATTATTCATGAACTCATCTTCAAAATGGAGACACCATCAATAGGGAATACTACATAGAGTTGTTGGATCGTTTAAATGCAATAATCAAGAACATAACACTGTTTCACCAAGGTAATGCATCGATTCACAAGTCTAGGGCAACGATAATTAAATTAAACGAGTATTGATCTCAAACAAATGTTAGCCAGTAAAACATTCAGCTCAAATGCCTATTTGAAGGAATTACACTTCGAATTGCTTTCTTAACCATCGTACAGTCGAGATCTGGTCCCCAGTGAGAACTGATCTCAATAAAATATTTGTTGGTAAAAAAATCAGCTCAAATGAAGAAGCAATTGACGAAACTGAAGACTATGTTGATGCAAAAGACAAATCCTTCTAGTAGCACGGCATCGAGAAGTTAGAGAAGCGTTGGAAAGATCGCATAGCTTTTGGAGGAGATTACATTGATGTTTGAAATCTATTTTTGGGAAAAAAGGTGTTTTTGTTAGTCAGTCACACGATTTATTGAGTGATAATGTGATTGTTTAGACCCCTCATGCATAATACAAACAAAAAGAAGAATCTCGGTACACCTGGGTAACTCCGCTACTGATTAAATACCTCTGAACCCTACGGAGACCACTTAATCCCCGTATGAGAATATATATATCTAGATAATTTTGCGACTGGAAAATTTATGATACGATTAAGAAGGATCATTATTTTGAAATGATCGAACACGAAGCTTTGCAAGACTTCAATTGCTTTCTAATAAATAAACATTAAAATTTAAATTAAAGTTGTTGCAGCCTCTAAGGGATACGTGTAATGACTTAAAATTAAAATTAATGATGGGATAATTGAAACAGATCGGTTTTATAGGTAATCGAATCGACGCAAAAACGGGATTAATGGAAAATCCATTTTTAGTATAACCAAGGTGCGATGTGTGATGAAATTTTTGCTTATACTGCATCTGATAGATTAGTGAAATAATTCATAAAGTTGTGGTACACCTGGTAGTTTAAATGGCTCGTTGTGACAACGCACCGCTTTTAATTCGCAATTTTTCGAATACCGTGAGTCTGTATACATCTGCAGATACAAAAATTTCTAATCTATGTTCTAAAAAAGAACCACGACGCATCAGATGAAAGTCAATAGAATAATCAACTTTTTTATCATACCTCGTATATATAAGGTTAATAAATCCATCAATTTACGATTTCCAGAAATGATTATTATCGATTAAACATATTTTCACGAGTTTTCTAACTGGAAATACACTAAACAAAGTTTCGAAACTTAGAAACTCGCAGCAATGAAATTTATGAAATTGAACTTCTGAAGTCAAACATTTCCAGTTGAGAAATCATCGCTCAAACGCATAGCTTTCCTAATTCAGAACTTCTGAAGCCATCAACGCGGTTTTTGTAATGGGCTTTACTTAAGACCGAGCCAGGTATACATTTCCTTTTGATCCGCACCCGTGTAAACGTTCATCGAAACTATTAGTTTTCATGTAAATGCCCATAATGAGGCTATTAATTCGAATGTTCCATGTATAGTGTACGTTTGATTAGTACAGTCTCAAACCACGAATCAACCAAAAAATTTGGAGAAGTTGTCACTCAAAAATAGTCCTCCATCATATTTTCGTCGTATTGGAAATGATTCTGAATATATTCCCATATTATTTTTAAAACTCATTCAATACGGCAGCCATTTTCACAGATTGCCACTGAGTAAGGGGCTATTTGAGATAAACCTTTGGCTCTGACGGAAAGGTTTTTTGATACAAATTATTCGATCCAATATTAAAATATTAAAAAAATCCTGAGGTCTCATTTCCGATAATTAAGCGGGTGCGTCCCGGCACGCTCTCCGTCAGTGGTAAAGGGATCAGTTCACCTGTGTAGCGGGTAGCCTACTTCGTGAGACTTACTCTGTAACTAATTCGTTGTTGGCTCCAAGACCGAGATATTGAACTACCAATAAAAAAAAATCGAAAACGACATTTTCAAAAAATGTAATTGTGTATATTAATTACGTTAACACTTACTTAAAATCATATTTCATCTTTTTTTATTGTCAATCAAATGAAAGTGTTGTAGGAAATATAATAAATAAACAACCATTTACATTTTTTTATAAAACGTTTATTATATGTACAAGTTTTCAAAAACTTACTTATTTACTAAAATTAACATAAGAAAATTTATATAAATTCAATTAAAATTATATTTACTAACAATACACTTATGCACTCTCCATATTTTTATGATAGTTTACGAAACAGACAACTAAGCACGAGAGGGGTTTATTTGGATTAAAAAATGAATAAAAATAAACTGTGAGAAATATAGAAACGATATTGTTTTTAAAAGTTAGAATGGGATAAAGTGAAATCAGAAAAAATAAAAACAGAATGTTTTATGGAGAAATATATCCCAAAACTTGAAAAATAACTAAAACAAAACAAAACAAAGAATTTAAAAATGATGATAATTCTGAAAATGGTCTCAAAAATAAATATTTGGTCCAATTTACAAGAATATTTATACACAACTTGCGAAGTTATTTATCAAAATTAGTTTTATAAAATAGACTGAACGAAATGTTGAAATTAAATATTTTTAATTAGAAAAAATGTCAACTTATGTTAACGACTTAGTTATTCAGTTGTTGTTTTTTAACATGAATTTATTTATATACAGGTGGAATTTAAAAATTAATAGCTATTACAAAAGTAAAATCTATGAAAAATGTTTTTCACTTACCCAAAATTCAATTTTAAAAAAGGCACACTTTCACTTGTCCGATTTTAAAACGGTGAACGGCGTATTGTACACTGTTTCATCGAGAATCACGGGAGTACAAAACTGAGTTCTTTGGTTGTAACGAATAGTTTGGTGTCGAGTTGTAAAGTGAAGGGAAATGAGCGTACCGGCACGCTCTCCGTCATTGGTAAAGGGAAAAGAGTCAAACTCCCTAGGGGATAAGAGGAAAAACGAAGAAAGCGAATATTTTCATTGATAATACTCCAAATATTTACACAGAAATTAAACTGCGATTTAGAAATACTCAAAATGAAATTATTCGATATACATTTCTTCAGAGACTGGTCTAATTCAAAACGTTTGTATGGGATCTCTAATATCCCATACGACTAACGTTGCAGATGGGAAGGAATCGGGATGTGAGCAAGTATTCATTAAGGTTCAATTTACGTTTTGAAATCGATAGGCTGTGGAATTTAATAGTCCATTTTCCAGTTTACAAATCCTAGATGAATTTCCAATAGATATTATAGAAACCGGATAACAAATTAATTGGAATACATACTGTATTTCAATTTCACATTGTAGCGCAGAAAAAATAGACGACAGAAATAAAAGTTATATTGAACATTTTTACGTATAAAGTCGTATAAAAAACTTTTCCAATCTGTGAATAAGCATTTTTGAACAAAAGTAAGTCTAAGAGGATTTGATGAAATATCTTAAGGCCTTCAAAATAAGGATCCTTTGGAAATAAGGGACTTTTTTTGAGGAAAAGAAGTAGCTCGAGTTTAATTAACCAAAGATAGATCCAAAGAAATCGGCATAACTTCGTCTTCTCCTTCAACCTTATTTGATTCAATGTTCTCACCAATTGCTCCCACATCACAATGAGAATATGAGTTGGAGTGTACGATATGTGGTTGTTAAATATCGATACTGATTATTTGAAATATTTTACTCTTTAAATTCAACATATACCTCCTCTATCCCTTCATCGCTTCATGTGATTCTTCCATTGTTCGGAACTGTGCGAAAACTATAGTCAGTTCTTTTACCATGCGCGTCGTTTTCTCTTTTACAGCTTCAACAGACTTAAATCTTGATCCTTACAATGCAGATTTGTTTTCTCAAGTTTCAATATTCAATATTCAAGAGATTTCAAAGGAATTGTGTTTTTTGAGCTGCTTGCAAGAAACCAAACGATCAATTCTGATGTTCTCTGTCAACAACAAGAGAAATAATGCCAGAACACAGATGGGCTAAAACTTCAGCTTCTCAGGAAGATCCAAGTAGAGAACCAACGTACAGGATTGAACAGGACCTGATCTTATTTAAAGAGGAAGAAGAATTAATGAAACTGGATGGAAAGATTTAATCTTCCATATCTTTGGCATATCGTGGGAAATTATTAGATTTTGCGAAGTTTGTACAATTGAATTTGAATGGTCAAACTTTCACAAATGGATCTTCAATCGTACCTGGTTTCAGTATTTTGCTGATAGAGACCAGAAATTTTATGAGCGCGGAATCATGAAGATGAAACCCAATATTTCAATAATTTATACTTGCATACCTTTCAGAATAAGCATAAAATGAATACCTTTATTTTTTTCTATGTACAAAATTGATTCTGGAGAAAAAAAAAAAGATGATTCAGGTTCATAGCTAAACTCCCTCATAAACAAAATACGTCGGACCCTAAAGGTCGTTTATATTTGTATTCTTGTCGAATATCATGCACGTTTCACCTAACGGCCATCTATACAGATACAATCTTCTTCTATTCCGGACGTTGTCGTTTCGCATAATGAGACACACATCTAGTAAAATTCGCGCAAATGCATTTACTTATATAAATATGAAGCCGAACTGATAAAACAAATTTAATGTATCGAATCATTTCTGAATGATGTAATTCGCAAATTTCCCGCAACATGAGGCATGCATCAGACTAAATTTGACTAATGGCTTAAATTATATTTTATATAATTGAAAAAAAGAAATCAAGAAATCAATAATGATATTGTCAATATCATTATATTCAGTCCAAAAGTTGTTGGTAACGATAATTTACAGTTCAACCGCGAACCAAAAGATCCCCCTCCAGCTGTGATACTGGGGATCCCAGGGCTTGCAGTTGAACTATCTTAGAAAGTTCAGAAAGTTGGATGGTTGTATCTGCCATAGATCTCCGTTTTCCATTTAATAAGTTCCCAGGTTTAATGTTTTGGAGTTCCTTGGTGTTTTAAACTTCAAGAAAATGTGGATAGATGTTTCGTCCTCTGTGGAATAGAATCCGCACGGTGCAGAGTCCCCACAGGACTCCTGTTAACATTCTGATCTTCTCTGGTTATAGCTTCCTGCCTTAACCTCTGCAGATTATCCCTGATAGTAACTGATTTTATTCCTATTTATTTTTTTCCGTTGCTTTCTTTAGTATTCTATAGCTGATACCACAAAAGGGTTCAGGTTTTATGAAGGGTTCGTTTGCCCTTAGTTTAGCGAGTCTGTCAGCTATTTCGTTTCCTTTTGATCCATTGCAACAGTTGACCATTTTATTTTGAAATCACTACATTCTATGTAAGGACATTTTAGTATTTTATCAGTATATTTGAAATAGGAAATGTTATTTAACTTGTATGCATTGAATACCCGCCCGGGGTTAGCTGAGTGGCCACTAAAACATAGGAATGGTCAGTATATAAACGATATAATAAAGCAACAGCCGTTTTAAGATCTGTAGATGACGTCTAGTGCTCTAATAATGGCGAATGGATTTTCGAGAAATTTAAACAAGCACTTGTAAAAGCAAAATCCGGATAGCCTGCAGCGTAGTGAAGAAGGCTAAAGAGAGAAACTGTTTTAGATATATAACCGAGGCTGTTCAAGTTAAATAATAATGACGTGCAGAGTGCCTTAGGCCCGTTTAAATTCCAAATGTAATTAACAAGGATACAGAAAGCATCTAACAAACGGATTGGATACGCCTGTGAAGCTATTCTCAAAAATTCCCTTAAGCAGAGTTGTTGTCAGGTAAACGGAAAGTTTTTCAGTATTGAAAAAGTTACATACTTTAGTTTTAAGAATAGCAGCCCCGAAATACCAAAAGATTCAAAATTTCTCTATAAGATTTCTCCACAATGTGATTTTTAAACAAAACTATCTTCATTTTTAACAATATCGTAACTGAAAAAAAGTTTGGAAATGGAAATATATATTTGATACATTTTAATTGGATTGAAAAAATTGTTTTCTCTATGAAAATGTTAGAAATCACAATTGAAAATTATAAATTCGATCCCACAATGACTTTTCGAGGTATACCTTTAGCTTTAGGAAACCCTACAAGGAAAAAATCAAGAGGGTTCAAATTTGGAGGTCAAGGAAGTACCGGAAAATGATAAAAAACTCTTCCGTTGGAAATATATCTAATATATTGTCATCTCAATAAACGGATGACATTTCTAGTGTTAGAGGTTGCATACGATTCCAGCTGAAGAAGATCAGAGAAAAGAATGCGCCCGTTTGGCCAGCTATCTCGAAAGAGCTCAATTTTTCAAAAATTACCTCGTTGATATATCACAATCTCTTCCCACTCTTACTTTGTTGGTATCAAACGTTTCTTTAGACGTTAGGTTAGAGTTAGAGAACGAAAAGTACACTTTCCAATGATATATAGAGTAGTTTGAAAATTTGGCATTAAACAAAACTTTTTCACGATGAAATTCAGCAAAAAAACATGTGTATGAGACAAAGTATTCACTCAAACTGGTTCCCACTTATTTGAGGATATTTTTACTATACCCGACTACTAATACTACCGCTAGGCTGCAGCACTCTCGAGTTCAGAAGCGCAGCTTACCCCTGTATCTCGTCTTGCCCCAGTCTCCCCTTTTCCTTGACAAAAAAACACATTTTTTGATAAACTTCGTATACTACTTGTAAATTTTGATATTTAATTGATTTTATTGATAGATTTTAGAAAATAACTTTTTTTTCTAAAACTTTAAAACAACAACAGTTTCCATTCTGCCTTAGACACACTGTATAATAATAATGGATTCAGTGAAGTTATAACGGACAAAATCCGCCGCTCACCGTTTCGATTCGTCGATTTACCATCCAAGTGAGACGACAGTTTTTTATAGAATTGCGACATCGCCATATTTCAGGAAATGTTAGGTTATTGCATCGTTTAAAGGTGCACTCACACGAGGATTTGAGGTATTTCTATGGAACTTGTACATTTTATATCCTTTATATCGCGCAATTTGTAGTTTCTTTATGCTTTTATCGTCCATTATTTACAATAGGTAATATAAGAAATTTGTAATATGAGAATCCATTCACTTTTTCGTTAAAATATGCGTCACATGCTCGTGTAGAATCCTTAGAGCACTGCCGGTCTGTGGAGTTATTATTGTTGCAAATGACGTACTTTATACTTCATTTTTGGTATATAATTTTGCGCATTCAAAACCTACAGCTGCCATATTTTTAACATCTGTATCGACGATAACTTGTACAACCTGTATAAATCTGGCTGCGACAAATTTCTACACCTCAAACAGTCACTTCATATAATCACTACGTTTTTAACAAAATATCTTCATTCTGTTTATTTACCTTTTTGTTTGTGTTGGAACATTAGACACTACTTATTTAGATTCATTTATAAAGCCGTTAAAGACACTGTTAAGCTTCCTGTGAGAATTAAACATTTTCGACAATTTTAAATTACAGAAATAAAGGAGTTGCATTACATCGGTTTTAATGTTATTCTTAGCGAAAATAAATGAGAACCGTTTTCTTTGTATCCCGTAGGACTGCGCCATGTATTGTGGCGATATAAGGTCCAACATTAGGAAGAGTGGACGAGAAAATTGCCAGCAAGCTCTTAAATCCCTTGTTCGTTGTTAATTTTAATTAAATACACTGTTGGTTTTTTCAACACTCTAATTTCTAGGAAAGATAATTTTTCGTTTCTTTCACACGAGAAAATCATAAAATCGTTGCAAAATAGAAAACTAAAAGATATCCAGTGAACTTTTCAACAAACTAATTAATATAATGATTTAAAATTAGAAATACTCAAGAGAAAATATACGTATTGTACTGATGAGGTACAAAAATATCTAAAATTGTCTATAGTAATAGTTTTTATTCGGAAAATGGTCATCTATGATTTGAAAATTGACAAATAGGTGAGCCCATCTCTATACTTACATAAAAGGTAGTTTTATGAAAGATTCATTCAAATACCTACGAAATAAGAAAAGAATGTGAAATTGCTTCCGAGAGGAAACCAAATATTTCAATGGAAACTTAGATATTGGTTATTGGATATTCATAGTATTGGGAAAATTTACATAACATAAAAAATCAACTTTAAGTACTGACGTAAATGTCAATCACTTATAATAACTGTTCAACTAGATCTACATTTAACTCTTTGAATAAAATACTTATTAGAATCGAAATCGATCAGTTTCAAAATAAGAAGATAATATCATTATGCGTTCCAATGAATTATTATTATTTTTGGAATGGTGATAGTGAAGAAAAGAAGAAATAAAATTAGGAAATTACAATTCGAGGATGTTTTGTAGAAAGAGCGGCTGGAGCCCTAGTAAAATCTGGCTCCGGCAGTGCTCTGAAAGAATTGAAAAGGAAGAATGTACTGAAACTAATGATACGGCCTTCATAGACGCCCGATCTTAATCCGATTGAGTTGTGGAACAAATTGAAAGAACTACGGTCCTATCACGTGATCAGTTGCAATTCCACACTAAACATTTGATTAGCTATTATGGGTTGACTCATCTACAAGAAGCACCGAATCAAAAAAAAAATCATTCACTAAATGTGAAACCATTGATGGGATGCATTTTATGTTTCTTAAGGATTCTTTGCTATCATGAATTATTTTTCAAGGGATTTATTCATTGATATATGACAGATGACGTTCGATGTAAATCATATGTCAAACGTCAGTCAAAGATACATAGATAATGTTTTAACTAAATATATAGAAACCGATATATCCGTATTTAATCTCGATATTATTTATTTGCAAATACGATTTCTGCAATATAATCAAAATAAAAATATATAAAAAAAATGGTTTATGTCGTGAAAATAGCTCTTCGGCGAGTTTTACGTTCGTAGTATGATAGGTCGTTGTTTTCGATGTCTTTTTTATTTTCTTCTGATACGAAGACTTCGAGGAAGTTCAGCATCGAAATCGGTAGAAAAAAATATTTACGATGATGAGAAATATTTTTATTATCTAAGGGTGTTTTTCGACCCTACATTTTATGAGCTACAGCTGTGAGTTGATTAAGCAGATAAGTGAGAAATATTATATGATATCTATTGAATTATTTTTTGTATACAATCTCGACATACCGACAACAATTATACATTTGGGATACTTAATGTGTTCTGCGCGCTTTTTCTATGACCTACGATAGCTAACGTGATCTAAAGCAGTAGCGTGTTTAACTGTAGAAGTTGGCTGCATTCAGTTCAGCGCAATATACAATATAAAGTATGTCATGATTATTAAATAGCTTTGTTTTGAACTATCCAGGTGCCATTAACCTGTATATATCGAGTATGTAAATCCAGCAGGTACCTTACGTATGATATCTTACGGAAACTTGACTTGCTTAGACTTGCGATACAGTTAATGATAATATAGGTACGATAAGCTGATACGAACTAAAAACACATTAATCGGTCAAATTCCGAACTTCTAATTGTCAAATTTCCAATCCCACGGAAACTATGCCTTTCTCCTTTATACAGACAACTCAAGTTTTCAATTATTCAATGAACACTGCGGTATATCATGGCGTTTGGAGCGTTGGACATGAAAGTGTTGTATCTTCGTTTCTACATAAAACTAACGAACTAATCGAGGCATTAATCAATTTCTTTTTTTCCCGGAAAATACACGCGATACTCCAACTGAGCTTGTTTCAATCTAATTTACAGTACGTGCTGTGATATACCTGAATTTAATTTGCTACAGGATATAGGAAAATAGTTGAAAATAAAACCAGTTCATTGAAAAAATTTGATATTTGATTCATGTATACATATTGGTATTCGAAGGATTTTAATTAATGGACGTATTGACATACGTACATTCGTGGCTAGTACGTAAGCGCTGCAGTGCTGTAGAGCTCTCGTAATATTTAGAACTAAAAAAATGATAAAAACATAATTCTGGGGTACATGAATCTGTTATGCGCGCTTTTTCTATGCCCTACGATGACACATTAGCGTGTTTAATTGGAAAAGTTCGCTACATACTGTCTATTAGGCAATATAAGAAAGCAGGTGATTTATATCAAAATGTCGGTCGTGGGGTAAACAAGTTTTTTTCATTAGTGAGAGTTGTTGTATAGATTATTTTTAGATCTGTTTTAGAGGAATTGATACAGCTAGTACTGAGTAATTTTGCAAGTTTTTTCTTTAGTTAGTCTACAAGTAAGCTTCCGAGTAATTTCCAAAATTAAGTGACTATATTCACAGCTTATCTGCAGTAAACATTCCAAAGTGAAAAAAAAAACCAAGTGTTTCCGGGATTTCGGAAGCCATTTCGAAATAAAACTGGACTTAATAAGGTATAAAATCCAGTACAAACCACACAGGAACTTATGAAGTAAGCGTTTGTTTACCCCACGAAGGCCATTTTTGAACGGGCTTCAGTTGATTTTGACATTTGACATCAAATCAAAAAGTCTGTTTCTTTTGAAACGACGCTCATGTTGTAGCTAAATTAAATATCAATCAGCTTCTAAAAACTTGTTTGCTATAAAATGAATCAAAAACGATTTCAAATAGTTTATATTTGTCTTAATAACTAATTCGATACGGCTAAGAAAGAGCGAACTGAATAGGTAAGGAAGTTACAAAAAAAGGCGAACTGAATCCATTTTTCACGTTGTTCGGATGGGCCTTATGATAAGGTTCCGACTGCGGACAGCAACGAACGATTTTACAAGCGCAAGGAAATAACAATGAGAGAGTTGATTAAGTGTCAGATAATCTTGCCGTGGTTGCTTTTTATGAGTTAACTCGATGATACGCATTTTTTTTGCTGCCGTGCAAAGATAGCACTGAATATATAAGAAAAACTACCTCACTTTTTTGAATTATAACGAATAAAATTGTACGAGATGTGTTATTAACTAGTACGAATAAAGGCCTAAAATATACGACGATGTCTTGAATTTACAATTTAATGAATGGTCAACATCAAGTAAAATTTCGATTAGATCTTAAACAAACCATAAGAATCATCTAAAAATACACCATAAAAGTGTAAGACCGATGAAAGGCCAAGATCGTATATGCAAAACCACGATCAAGACTAACCCAGTTTTGTACTTGCTCTTACATTTACTCATCACTAAAAACATCGCTGGAAAATCGTTTTCCATCTTGATAATGAGTTTAAAAAGACAAATCACCAAATAATTCTAAAATCGAAAAATTTGCAGAGACTAAATACTAAACAAACAAGATGATAGACATATTCTAAGAACTACCAATCATGGGTCAATAAAGATTTTCTACTAGCTTGAAATGCACCTCGGTGGTATACAGATTCTTAGAAACTAGTGCAACAGGCATATTCTGTTCGATAGTCAAGAGGCCTTGAACGCCCTGAAGGCTATTAAGTGGAAATCTAAGCTAGTAAAGACGTGTAATGTCTAAAAGTACTAGCTAATAGGAAAAAAGTAATCCTAATGTGTCTACCAGGTCACTAGAGTACACCAATGTGGCAATTAACTTAGTCCTCTCCGATATACCTGGTACACGTTTTAGGAAAAACCATTATACGGTCATTCTCCTATGCTCCTAGAGCAGCACATTTAGTTTATTTTTAGAGTTAGGTACAGTGCCAAAGTGGACGGAAGAGGAGTTAACCCGTCGCCTCTAGCACCAAGATATAAAAATCACTACAAAGCTTGTTACCAAGAGGTTTGTCTGGCAATCGATTAAGAAAGATTGCCGCTTCCAAACACGAGCTTGCGACCAAAAGTTACCATGTGTTCGCACCTTTAGGAAGTTTTTTCCCACCTTCAGCAAGACTCGATCATCATGCCGATGTCTTAGGGAAAAAGTACTGCTCGACTTGAGTTTTTTTGGCTGGTCAGACGTTAAAAACGGATTAGGAATCGTATTTATTTCTGTCACTGTCACTTGACCGGTTGACGGACACTAACCACATCCACACGACAGCATACCATCCAACGAGATAGTCGAGCGTTTCCACAGAGCATGGTACAAATACACCGTTCGTTTTTCAAGATTTACGACGGACCTTACGAAGTGATTGAGCGAGGGAAGAAAACTCAAAGTCCGCAGAAAAGAAAAAACTGTAACGATCGACCGATTGAAACCTGAACGTGATATCACCAAAGGAAAATGACGTGACTATCCACTCACGAAGTCAACAAGTACCAGCAGCAGCTTCTACTTCTGAAGAAGTGATTGAGTATTCAAATCGCAAGTTTTCGAGGTACCTCAAATTTATCAATAAAAAAAATACGTTTCCTCGTCTTTATTTCAACCGTTTAAAATAATTTTACGAAACTATAGATGTTAAGATGGTCTTCATCTATATTGGTATTAATGATCTAAATGGACTTGTATTTTGAATTTAGTTGAGTAATTATGTATCTTCTGAATGAACTAAAGAATATCTTGAGTCGCCACAAAGAGTTCTTCGCATTACCATTCATCATCCTTTCTTTTTTATTTTGGAAATTAGATACGGCCATTTTGTAATGCAAATATTTCGATAATCGCGGACGTTTGTGCGGTAGCCTGTCAAAATATATGAAAGGCCACCTTTTGTTCACTCGCGTTTATCAGAGAATATAATCATGTACAATGATTATATATATATATATATATAGTAGTATATATATATATAGTATATATATATATATATATATATATATATATATATATATATATATACTACCAACTTAAACGTTTTAGTCACCCGCGATATAATAGACACTCGTTTAATCAAATCTTATTGTTGGAGTAGCGAACAGCTGTGGGTCTTTAAAAAACGATGGAATGCGGTTTTGGCATTTGCATATTTTCAAATGTAAACTCTCTATATATAAACAGATCACATATTGTTGAGAAATTTGATAATCTAATTTTGGTTATAAATTAACCAATATTTGAAGTTTTGTTTACGATCAGTAAAGTTTTATTAACCACTCCAGCAGGCACGGCGATGAACAAGCTAATCACCTGAAGAGGAAAGGCGAGATAACTGCTTTCATAGCACCATAGGTTTCTCAAAAAAACACCAGGTCTCAAAAAATCGAAGAGATTCTTTTTATTTTACTAACTTAACGAACTGGATCTAAATAGTTTAGTTTAGTAAAGAAACTCCCGATAGCTCTTGAAAATTCTGCAAGGAATCAAAGGTAACAGCACACCACCAATAAAGCAAGTATGGGAATTCACAAGACCGTTAAATTCCCTGGAAGCAAAAAATAAAATGACTGTAATGTGGGTCAATCACACCAGAATGCATGGTAATGAATAAATTCATCATTTGACCAGGAAAGGCGGAAACATTTTCGTTCATAGGACATTCTTTACTAGGTTTCTCAAAAATGTCATGGAGTAAGACCTGAAGATCTGGACAATCTAAGAGATTTCCGTCTTAATCTACTAACTGGAATGAAATGGTTTCATCAAGAAAAAATATTGTCTGTGAGGAATCTGGAATCCTGGTTTTGATAATTGTTTCTGATGTGCTAATCTCTTCTAGAAGATACATATGATGATGTAAAGCAAATATTTTATTACAAACCAAATTCCGATACTCATATTACAATTCTTGTAATGTTTTTTAAAATTTTTTCCAAGAAAAACCTTTAAAACAAGACGTAAATGTACGTTCCTTTGATTTGGAGTGCATAGTGTCTAAAATCTATTCAAGCTTTTTCTATGAAGTGATTTTAACATTTAACAGTTCTTTGAATATTTTTCTAAGCGCATGCATATAAGTCGATCGTAAATGAAAACTCGTTTTATGATATATTTCACATCAGGTTTTCTATATCGGGTTTAAAATTTTACTCTATTCGCTTTCTAAGGCCGCTTTTAATATAAGTTTTTGATTAGGTTTCATGAATAAAATAAGCATAGTTATTGTCAAGTTAACTTCAATACGAAAATATATGTGGAACGTAGTTATTTTCAACTCACCAAATACGTTTTTTTTTGTTTCTATGTGAAGAAAATCGTTTTGACTTACCTATTAAAAAAGAAAATCGTAAAATAAATAGAAATCATACTAAATATTATAAATTCCATCACGCGATAAGTCGTGCGACTAACACATAGATGGCGCTGCCATTGCCAAATCCAAATGACGTTTATAAAATACCAAATTTTAAAATACTATGACGATTAATCAGAATAAAGTGACAGTTATTCAAGTTATTATTAAAACAATTTCCTGTGTTTTATCATTGCTTCTTGATGAAAAAAATGGTGTGTAAGCTCAGCAATGGCTTCAAAAGTGTTATCCGGACTCTGCTTTTAGAGAGAAAGCTCTTATCAAAGTGAAAACCACTCCCGAATTAAAACGATCATCATCTGAGTGGACTTACACTTTCCCATCCACCATATAATCCAGATCTGGCCACCAGTGATTACTGGCTATTCGCTAATCACAAAAAAATCCTTGCCGGTGAGAAATTAAACTCAAATGAAGAAGCAATTGCTGAAAGTGAGGTCAAAGACAAATCCTTCTACAAACACGGCATCGAGAAGTTAGATAAGCGATTTTTGAACTAAATTCAGTTTCTTTTGAATGTTACTTACATATTTCTTATCGATTTCGAATTTTCTACCAAATTTTCGCAAATTGACTTCTAGTTTTTCGCAATCTTCTCTGTTTTTTTTTTCTTTTCTGCTTAATCCTGATTCTCTTTTCATCGAAATACCTGTCTCAACATGCCGAGAGATATCGTAAATTGTTTATCTAGCAATTCACATTGTTACAAAGTGATTAACCGTAAACGATTTTTTCATATCTTGTTGTTTTTCATAAAACTTTTCTTTTAGATTTTCCCATACTTGAAAATAAATTTCTAACAGCGAAGTAATGTTCATACTTGACATATTTGACAACTACCAAATTAATAGAAACAATAACAGTCTCAGTCATCGCCTACTTTACTTGCGAAGCTGTCTCTTTTATCCGTATTTCATATACTTTTCTTTATTTTCCTCGGATTTATCGCCTGTTATTATTATTACCAAGACGGTAGCCGTATAATATTACATAGTAGCTCATACAATTTTATAAATATATCGCATAAACTCCCATTTCGCCGAATAATTTTTGTTCATGACATTTAAGAGGACCTCCCTGTACGTTTATATGTTAGAAAGAGAAGAAGAGTTGAAACGTGGTCTGTGAATATTAAATTCCGTCGTTTCTACCGCGTATCGTCGACAATCTCGAATGAAGGAGTTACGTTCCGCATCGCAACGCATCGCACCCGGTATCTATTCACTCGTCAAGTTCATCATCCATTTTTTTTTTAATTTCGTAAAAAAAGGTAACAGAAGTTTCTAATCCGAAGTAATCCAATCAAATTGGCTTGAAAAAAGAATATCTTCTCGTTCAGTACACCTATTGTGAAAAATGAAGGCCATAACATTTGGTGGAATTATTTATATCCTTGTCTAAAGGGTCAAAATGTGTGATTTTGGAGGGAAAAAGGGTAGATGGAAGAGCTCGCTTGTGGACCCATCCCAGCACCTATGAATACGACCTTTTCCACTTCAAAGTGATTGCACCATATGTTCTCGTAAATTCTGCGTGAGGCGCTTCATCTGCAAAACAAACAAGGATGTGAATGATCCACGAAGATCTTCTGATGTTCGGTTGGACTTGGTATGTTTCAAATTTGCAGCGACCTAGAGTTATAAGGGACCAGTGGTGGAGAAGGTAGCATCAGCATTGATAATTTCCCCTATTCTCTATTAACAAGACCACCTTTTTTGCAGTTGAAAGCGCAATTTTAGAGGAGATCAAGGGTAGTATTGCCATACCTCATTATCGAGTTTAATTGTTTATCATCGTCAATTATAACATCCTGTAGAACTACTAGAACTAAGAGACGAAACTAAGTGTACTGGTTATTTTAACAGAAAGGAAATACTCCTCATTTCTATCCCAATCTATCAGTGATGGTATGAAAAGTACAGGTATGGCTTCTTTTATAGTTTTGTGATCAGCTTCCACCACCTTCTATACAAAAGCCCATATAAATTCAAGGGAATGCTTGGAGACATCATATGCTGCTTGGAGGCTTTGTTCACATCCATGTATTAACCTTCGAGATAAGGAATGCCCTTCAGGCCCTATAACCCTATCAAGGAATATTTTGCTGCAGACCATAGTGATGTTCAACCGTCGTTCACCTAGGATAATTTCAAATAGTTCCAGAACAAATTATAACATTATAATCTATTCCAGAACAATTGCAACGTATTTTTAATTCTTCCAGAACATTTTTATACATTCTAAGTTGTTCCAGATCCTTCTAAGACATTCCTAATAATTACGGAACAATTTTAGAACATTATAAATTGTTTTATATTATTATATGAAAATACAAATCGTTTGAAAGTTAATTTAAAACATTATAAATTGTTCTAAATACTTTCTGTATATTCTAAATTGTTCTAAATACTTTCTGTATATTCTAAATTGTTCTGGTTCATTTTAGAACATTCTGAATGGTAGAAAATCATTTTAGAAAATTCTAAAAGCTTCCAGGATAATTTCGAAACATTATATATGGTTCTAGGCGATTTTATGACAATTTCAAATGGTACCAGAACAATTGCAACGTATTTTAAATTCTTCCAGAACATTTTTATACATTCTAAGTTGTTCCATATCCTTCTAGGACATTCTTAATAGTTCCAGAACAATTTTAGATTATTATAAATTGATTTATGTGATTATATGAAATTATGAATGGTTTGAAAGTTAATCTAAAACATTATAAATTGTTCAAAATACTTCCTGTATATTCTAAATTATTCTAGTTCATTTTAAATCATACAAAATCATTTTAGAAGACTCCAAACGCTTCCAGGGTAATTTTAAAATATTATAAATGGCTCTAGACGATTTTATGATAATTTCAAACAGTTCCAGAGCATATTTAAAACATTATAATCTGTTCCAGAACAATTGCAACGTATTTTAGACTCTTCCAGAACATTTTTATACATTCTAAGTTGTTCCAAATGATCCTGAAACTTTCCTTATAATTCCAGAACAGTTTTATGACACCTAGGTCTGGTTTGACTGGAATAAATGTAAATACCTAAGGAAGTTGATTTTTTGTTAGTTACTTTTTTTATCACCTTTCTGCTAGTACTTTCTTTATAATAATTATGAAGAAAAGCATTCAAACTCGTCTGTATTTTTATGTGAATATTAAAACTATTTTTTTATTTGAAAAAAAAAATATTTCTAAGCGTTTCAGTGGCTACGGAAATTTTTTTACAAGCGTTACCCTCAATCGTTTTAAAAATTTCCATGAAGAATCCGATGCCACCTAGGTATTTAGCGAGTGTATGCTTGTCGGAAAATATGCCCCGGATATTAAATTCTAAGCTCGAAGTCGCTTTCTATGTCTGTATCCTACAGGTACGCATCTGTAAGTTTATTTCTGTCAAAATAGGCCAATATTCAATACATCTTTATTGTGTCAAGTGTTAATTTGTTATTGCTTGAGGTCGAAGGTGAGATTTGGTACAAATGTCTTTGGCTTTTCCATATACCTCGAAACAAGGGTTTATAGATAGCTACTCAACTTTTTTCAATTACCTGGTGACTAAAGTTTGATATTCGTCAATTTTTACTCAACATCCAATATCTAGTTTCAAATTCAATTCAATTCAAATGTCGAGTAAAAAGCGAATTAGAGTTCTAATTAGTTTACATTTTCAAATGAGGTTCTTTGAAATTACTCTCAAAGAATGGATATATTACAAAAAAATCTAAATTTCACTACAGGGGGCGATGAAAACGTCGTAGATTTGGATGCTTTCATAATCATGGCAGTGAACGTGTTGACATATATTTTTTTCTGGGTTTGTAACAAACATTTTTCACCGAAGAAATTTTGTGCTACTTGAAAATATAAAACAATAAGGTTTAAAGGCGTTTATGTTCTTTTTTTTGAAAAATGAAGCTCCAATTTTGTATTTTAGGGAAACCCTATATATTTTTGTACTAAAAAAACTCATATAAATCAAAATTTATCAGATATGAAGCTCATTTACTTATAATTTCTCTCAAAGAATGGATATATTATAGAAAAATCTAAATTTCACTACAGGGGGCGATGAAAACGTCGTGGAATTGGATGCTTGCATAATCATGGTAGTGAACGTGTTGAAATATATTTTTTCTGGATTTGTAGCAAACATTTTTCACTTAAAAAAGTTTTGTGCTACTTGAAAATATAAAATAATAAGTTTTAAAGGCGTTTATGTTCTTTTTTTTGAAAAATGAAGCTCCAATTTTGTATTTTAGGGAAACCCTATATATTTTTGTACTAAAAAAACTCATATAAATCAAAATTTATCAGATATGAAGCTCATTTACTTATAATTTCTCTCAAAGAATGGATATATTATAGAAAAATCTAAATTTCACTACAGGGGGCGATGAAAAAGTCGTGGAATTGGATGCTTGCATAATCATGGCAGTGAACGTGTTGAAATAGATTTTTTCTGGATTTGTAGCAAACATTTTTCACTTAAAAAAGTTTTGTGCTACTTGAAAATATAAAATAATAAGTTTTAAAGGCGTTTATGTTCTTTTTTTTTGAAAAATGAAGCTCCAATTGTGTATTTTACGGAAACCCTATATATTTTTGTACTAAAAAAACTCGTATTTATCAAAATTTATCAGATATGAAGCTCATATACTTTTAATTATTCTCAAAGTATGGATATATTACAGAAAAATCTAAATTTCACTACAGGGGGCGATGAAAAAGTCGTGGGATTGGATGCTTTCATAATCATGGCAGTGAACGTGTTGAAATATATTTTTTTCTGGGTTTGTAACAAACATTTTTCACCGAAGAAAGTTTTGTGCCACTTAAACATATAAAATAATGAGTTTTCAAAGCGTTTACTGTTTTCTTTTTGAAAAATGAAGCTCCAATTTTGGATTTTTGGAAAACCCTATATATTTTTGTACTAAAAAACTCATATAAATCAAAATTTATCAGATATGAAACTCATTTACTTTTAATTACTCTCAAAGAATGGATATATGATAGAAAAATCTAAATTTCACTACAGGGGGCGATGAGAAAGTCGTGGAATTGGATGCTTGCATAATCATGGTAGTGAACGTGTTGAAATAGATTTTTTCTCGATTTGTAGCAAACATTTTTCACCGAAGAAGTTTTGTGCTACTTGAAAATATAAAACAATAAGGTTTAAAGGCGTTTATGTTCTTTTTTTTGAAAAATGAAGCTCCAATTTTGTATTTTAGGGAAACCCTATATATTTTTGTACTAAAAAAACTCATATAAATCAAAATTTATCAGATATGAAGCTCATTTACTTATAATTTCTCTCAAAGAATGGATATATTATAGAAAAATCTAAATTTCACTACAGGGGGCGATGAAAAAGTCGTGGAATTGGATGCTTGCATAATCATGGTAGTGAACATGTTGAAATATATTTTTTCTGGATTTGTAGCAAACATTTTTCACTTTTTTGTTTTTTGTTTTTTGCTATTTGAAAATATAAGATCATAAGTTTTGAACGTGAAAAATAAATGTATTCGTTACTTTAGGATCTTAGACCGGTCTATTTAGAGGTTTAAGTGAAAACTGTATATTTTCTAAAGTGGATATACAGCTGTATAGATGATACATAAGACATCAAAGACTCGTTATGGAGGAAGATTGCTTTTTCGAGCACGTACTTCAAAATATTTACAAAAATCTATAGAAAGTCCAAATTTACCACTCATCTTTCAACAAAAAGAGTATAGCTATTATAGAAGGTGAATTTTAAATGAAATATTTCAAAATTTTCATCAAAATAAATAACACAATACCTTTCGAATAATTCGTAAAGCTCTAATACATATAATTATTCCAATATCAATTGCACAAGACAGTTATGCAAGGATCAATCAATATTTCATATACACACGGAACTTATACCAAATTAACAAATGAAAAATAATATTTAATCTCCGTATAAAATTCGGTAAACATCTAGCAAACCGTCAGTCCACGTGGACTCTGTTTACCAATGAAAACATCGAATCCTAAATATATTTCTATTGGCCGAAGCTATCCGAAGGCGTATGTACACAATGTCTGTCTAACCACTCAATATGTTCTTTGGATTCTTTTTTGTTCCCATGTATACACCATCGAAATATATCACAATAAACGACTAAATAAAAAGTGATCAGTAGAAATTTGTTATGAATTACATATTGTCATGAAAAACAAGAAAGCATGGGAAATTTTGAGCTATTAGAATGATTAAATATCGAGTTAATTTTGTTTAAGACAATTCCATCTGAACAGACAAACTAATAGAGTAAGTTAATAAAATGTAGGTGAAAAAGGTGGGTCTTTAATCAGTTTATACATTATTTTTTAAAATTTATCATGAAATCAATGAGGAAACCATCGGAAAGAGATTAAATTTCCATAAAAATTATGGTACTTGATTTTCCTTTCAATTAAAAATTCTTGAGCTCCTACACCGCTTTGGCGATTAATTGATTCGGGTTTTAGTGTTTTTCCGGTTTTGATTTCGTTCCTTTATGGATATAGAACGCAGAACTTCATGTGAAATATACCACAATTGATTATTTGATTAAATTAAATTTGACTATCTTTACTTTTTTTACGTAAAAACAAGAACAGAGGCTAAATCCTATTACACACGACTAGTTGCCTGTAATGTGAAGATGCCTGTAGATATTAATTTTGAACTTATGTAGGTTGTAATGTGATTAATTAACGTTCTGGGCGTTTGCAGTTGATTCCTATGTTCATCAGCCACGTCTGCCTGTCGAGTAGGTCTTGCAAATACTATTCTAGGTGGGATAACGTTCGATAGAGATCTTTCTTCTATGCTCTAAGCTGTTCAAGCTTCCAGTCCACTCTGGATCTATATTGAGTCGAGAATCTTCAGAGTTTGCTTTGGAGCCAAGCTCCAAATGTGCAAGCTATACTCCAAAAATAGATCTGGATCATGTGGAAGCTGTTGAGAAGTATATAGCTTTTTGGTCCAAGTTTTTATGGACCTGTCTTAGCTTATTAACGTGACTATACATATTGCTCCCAAACTCAATACCCAAAAAACGAATTTGCGGTGATATTTTATGGTTAGACACGACTAAATCCTGAGCTGCAGTTAAACTCAATTAGGTTGCTCCAGAATGTTTTCAATTTCGGTTTGCAGTTTTGTCAAGTAGATCGTTGATGTACAGGAGAGATTAGGCAACAAGATGTATCTCTGGGTAGCACCAGAGTTGACTTCAAACCTCTCGTGGGACGTGTCCATCGATAGCAACCTGGATGGATCGGTTCTTGCGAAAGCTACTAATCCAGGACGACATACCGTATGATATTAATTATTTATAAGGTTGTCAAATGCTTTCAGTCAATATAATGTAGACGTAGACCAGAAGATCCCCGGTAGATGTACTGATAATCGTCGACTCAATATATCTCAAGATTTGCTGATTAACGACTTTCTCCATGACCTAGGCAATGACCAGGACTAAAGCAATCAGACGGTAGTTGTTTGAAATTGTCGTTTTTTGGTATGGGTTGAACCTGAACAAGTTTCCAATCTGTAGGGACAAGATCTCTTCTATATGAGAGGGAAAAGAGTTTGCATGAATATGAGATAAGGTTTGTTAAGATGTTTATTCAGTTTTTTGTTTATACGCTTGAGAAACCGATTAGACCTCTTAGGAATCCGTAGGGTAACTAAAAGCCTATTTCCTTCTCATTTCTTTATATCGACGAGGTATCTCAAATTGTTGACTGTACTATGAACAGTTTTTGGTTAAGAGGCACTTTTCCTTCAATTAGACAAACGGAACTTTTACTTTTAATCTTTAAATTGCATCTCGAATTTTTCATCATTCCGTAATGTCGAATGAAGATATAACCAATTAAAAATTAATGCAAACGATTCAATTCCATTCGATCGAATCATAGAATTCGCGAGAATAACTAATGAGATCTGTTTGAAATGCAGATTCCGCGTCTAAAAAGTATTTGCAGATGTTATCTCCGTCATTTCAATTTGCATAGGAAACAGTAAAGAAAGAAGAAAATAAGTTGTATTTTTGTTACCTAATAATATTCAGTTGAATTGTTTATTATATTACTTACTTGCAAAAGCCTGCATTTTTTAACACTTACAAAATTGATTGAGAAATTTCTGATAATGCATTCGCTTAGGCAGAACCTTGAGAAACTTTTTGAACAAAAATTATGAATAAGAAATGAAAATTGAGGTTCGCGAAGGGGAAAATGCGTTTCGGAAAGGGCATCTCCAATAGTTGAAAAATTTAAAATTCGGAAAATATTACCGAGATTCAATTTTACTATTCGGGGCCTCTTACACTAATATCTTGACGGCATCGACCTGCTACGTACCGATATCGATTTAATAACCTTAAAAAGTCATAAAAGTTCTGCCAAAGAAACTGCAGTTGAAGAAATGACAAATAATTAACATTGAATTATTTCTTCATTATTTTTATAACTAGTATAACTCAGAGTTCATACAATCCTTAATATTGAGAACCTCGTACATCCTTTCTGTCATTATATTCGTGTTCAGTGACCTTGAGAACCACCAGAATATAAACATGTATCCAAATTAATGACGAATTAGCACGGGGCTCCAGAATATAACGTATAAAACAGTTACCCCGGGCATCAGGTACTTTCCAGGTCATCGTCGTCTTGATATTCGTGCTCAGCCACCTCCAGGATATATACATGTTCCTAATTTGGTTCCTAACCATTTCTTTACCAAGAAAAAGTAGTTTCAGGGCAAGAAAAATTCTTTTACTTCAACTTTAGTAATTCAGGAAGATCTTATAGAAGTTCTAAATTTATTTCGGCTTATAAAAATAGTTGAGGTTGGTTTTGACCCAGGTTGATGGTTCAAAATCAATTTTCATACCATGTAGATATCCGGAGGTTAAGGAGAATCTTCTTGTAATACTTTGATTACTTGACAGCTGTTAATTCGACTCTTTTGCTCAAAGTTTTATATCTATTGGCTTGATCATAAGAATTCTCGTTTCATTAGTCTAATAATCTAGTAATAACGCCGGAAAACAAATCTAAAAATCTCCTAATAGCTAATTAATTTTCAGAATAACAAAATCCTTTTCTTCTCAGTTGGTAATTCACTTTTATAATGACGGTATCTCGAATAAAAAGCCGAAAACGGAAACCCACTACGGAAATTCCACTCACACGGTTCAGCGTCATTCAACTTTCCTCCCAAACATAAACAAAAACCTTTCTAATTAAACCGAGATGAATTGCCATTGATATTCTTGAAAGTTAGACCGCAAAGTTTCGTGTGACTCCATTAGATTTTTTTCTGGATGCTGGTGTATGTTTGCTTTTTAATAGAAAAGTAAATAAGGGTCGCCCAAGCCGTCCATCATTTTGATTATATTGGAATTTAGTTTCAAACGGTGAGTTTTGACATTACAAACATAATTTTTATTATTAGCTACGATAATGATATTGTGTAAGAAAGAAAAAGAAACTGTTTGAGTTACTTGACACTTGATATGCATGTGAATCAAGTTTCTAATCAAGATCTGTGATTTAGCAGCAACAAAAATTTATCAAAGATGATCTTGATTTTGTCTCTAATAATTCCACGTTGGAGAAGCTTCTTTCGTAAAGGTATGTGCTCTCCAGTATAGTAGGTAATATCTAGATGTCGGCTTTAATAATTTCACGTTAGAGAAGCTGGTTTCTTAAAGATATAAGAGTATAATGTTTAGAAATTTAGAGAATGGTTCTCTTTTTTTTGGCAACAACAATAGGTTATCAAAGAGGCAATATCCAGATTTTGATTTTAATGTTCTCACGTTAGACAAGCTGCTTTCGTAAAGTTATAAATTCTTCAATATGATGTTTAGCAATTTAAAGAATCGTTCTTAATTTAACAGAAACAATTATTTATCAACGAGATAATATCCAGATGTCGGTATTAATAATTTCACGTTAGAGAAGCCGTTTTCTTAAAGATATAAGTTGTTCAGTATAATGTTTAAAAATTTAGAGAATGATTCTCTTTTTTTTGGCAACAACAATAGGTTATCAAAGAGGCAATATCCAGATTTTGATTTTAATGTTCTCACGTTAGACAAGCTGCTTTCGTAAAGTTATAAATTCTTCAATATGATGTTTAGCAATTTAAAGAATCGTTCTTAATTTAACAGAAACAATTATTTATCAACGAGATAATATCCAGATGTCGGTATTAATAATTTCACGTTAGAGAAGCCGTTTTCTTAAAGATATAAGTTGTTCAGTATAATGTTTAAAAATTTAGAGAATGATTCTCTTTTTTCTTGGCAACAACAATAGGTTATCAAAGAGGCAATATCCAGATTTTGATTTTAATGTTTTCACGTTAGACAAGCTGCTTTCGTAAAGTTATAAATTCTTCAATATGATGTTTAGCAATTTAAAGAATCGTTCTTAATTTAACAGAAATAATAATTTATCAACGAGATAATATCCAGATGTCGGTATTAATAATTTCACGTTAGAGAAGCCGTTTTCTTAAAGATATTAGTTGTTCAGTATAATGTTTAGAAATTTAGAGAATGATTCTCTTTTTTTTGGCAACAACAATAGGTTATCAAAGAGGCAATATTCAGATTTTGATTTTAATGTTTTCACGTTAGACAAGCTGCTTTCGTAAAGTTATAAATTCTTCAATATGATGTTTAGCAATTTAAAGAATCGTTCTTAATTTAACAGAAATAATAATTTATCAACGAGATAATATCCAGATGTCGGTATTAATAATTTCACGTTAGAGAAGCCGTTTTCTTAAAGATATTAGTTGTTCAGTATAATGTTTAGAAATTTAGAGAATGATTCTCTTTTTTTTGGCAACAACAATAGGTTATCAAAGAGGCAATATCCAGATTTTGATTTTAATGTTTTCACGTTAGACAAGCTGCTTTCGTAAAGTTATAAATTCTTCAATATGATGTTTAGCAATTTAAAGAATCGTTCTTAATTTAACAGAAATAATAATTTATCAACGAGATAATATCCAGATGTCGGTATTAATAATTTCACGTTAGAGAAGCCGTTTTCTTAAAGATATAAGTTGTTCAGTATAATGTTTAAAAATTTAGAGAATGATTCTCTTTTTTTTGGCAACAACAATAGGTTATCAAAGAGGCAATGTCCAGCTCCACGTTATACAAGCTGTTTTCGTAAATATATGCGTTCCTCAGTTTGGTAATTTAGTTATTCTGGCAGTAACTTGAGAAAATTTCAGTTTTTCCTTGGTCTGATTGCAAAGTACTCGATTCACGTTGAAGATAAACTCTGTTTACGTCATTAACTGACGTTGTGAAAGATTGATAAATATTTTTTCCGATTTTCCATAGTTCTTCAATTAATATTATGATTTCTTCTTATTTGATGTTAATATAAAACTTCCTTTTAACCAAAATGTTCTTTACAATATGGAAATATTGCAAAATGGAATACGAGTTTGTTCTTTTTACGTCTTACGAGGGTAATGTAAAAAGTTTTCGATCTAAGAAGCAATCCACTGTTTTGATTGTTATTTCTTTTCAGAAGACTTTGGTGGATCCAAGTTGTTATGAATCTACGATAAATGATAAGTAGGAATGATTTCGAAACTACTGAATGATGAAGCGGCATCGCGTTAAACTCTTTGATAGAAACTTTTTATTTTTTTTTCTGTTTACGATTATGTAATTGACATCAACTTTTGCGTTGACATTGGATCTAAATTTATAAGTTATACATTATACATGTATATAAATATTTCCACATTCTTTAGGTGGTCGATTTACTATCTATTTTTATTTGTAGGAAAACAAATTTCGGTGCTCAACTTGTTGATTGTATCGTAATTTACATAATACTTTGACATTAGTTGGAATACGCCCAACATATATATTTAACGCTTGAATTATTTATTGACTAGATACGTGTCGGATTTTACTCGAAATTTTTTTATCTAAAAATATATCAAAAATAAAATGTAATTCTTTAAAAAAATCAGAAATTTGCCCATCAAATAGATTTTTTTAATGATAATGACATCTTTCACGAGACGAGATAATGATGCAATATTGTTAAAATCATGTTTGACATCATTAAATTTTTATGTTTTTCAAATTGACGTATAATTAACATCTTTAGAGATAACGACGTGATGAAAAAGCTTTTAAATATAATCAACGACGTTTTATCAGAACCACTTTTTTCGTCCGCAATTCCAGTAATAACAAACGTTTTATCGGAAATTCTTCGCCGTCACATATTTTCTGAAAACTCCTCTTACCCTAGAAAACGACATGCCGTCGATGCTACTCTATAAAAAAAACTACAAAAGATACAAGCGTTCGACGGTTAGCCTGAAACCTTTAAAAAGGAAGGAGTACATTCAAGCTCTCTATAAAAGCGACTCAATTTTCAAAATGGGCCATAACAGACCGTATTTGAATGATAGCCGCGTCATAAAATCAACTAAAGTGGCTGTAACTGAGATACACAGTATATAAGTTTTTGTAGTCGGGTTGACAGATGTCATATAGTGGCGACAGCTTGTGTAAGTTACAAGGATAAATTATTGTAATAAGGGGTGACGATTTTTTCGCTATTTATTTGATTTTGAAAAAGTTGCATTCGGCATTCGAGGTAAAAAACTTGAATTACTCATTAGGCCTACATCATAAACAAGTCTGCGAAAAATTAGAGCTACCGGATATCAAAAATTAGTCCTTTGGGGTTATAATTGCCAAAATTTAGAAAAAACAACGGTTTTTTCGATTTTTGACATAGTTGCTTTTGGCATTCGTGGTCAAAAACTTGGATTTTTCATAAGGCCTACATCATAAACAAGTCTGCATAAAATCAGAACTACCAGGTTTCAAAAACTAGTCCTTTAGGGTTATAATCGCCAAAATTTGAAAAAAACAACAATTTTTTTGGGTTTTTTTTTCGATTTTTGACATAGTTGCGTTTAGCACTCGAGGTCAAAACTTGGATTTTTCATAAGGTCTACATTATAAACAAGTCTGCATAAAATCAGAACTACCAGGTTTCAAAAATTAGTCCTTTGGGGTTATAATCGCCAAAATTTGAAAAAAACAACAATTTTTGGGGGGTTTTTTCGATTTTTGACATAGTTGCGTCAGCACTTGAGGTCAAAACTTAGTTTTTTCATAAGGCCTACATCATAAACAAGTCTGCATAAAATCAGAACTACCAGGTTTCAAAAATTAGTTCTTTCGAGGTTATAATCGCCAAAATTTGAAAAAAAACAATAATTTTGTTGGGTTTTTTTTCGATTTTTGACATAGTTGCGTCAGCACTCGAGGTCAAAACTTAGATTTTTCATAAGGCCTACATTATAAACAAGTCTGCAAAAAATTAGAACTATCGGATATCAAAAACTAGTCCTTTAGGGTTACAATCGCCAAAATTTGAAAAAAAACGATTTTTTCGATTTTCGACATAGTTGCGTTTGGCATTCGAGGTCAAAAACTTGAATTACTCATTAGGCCTACATCATAAACAAGTCTGCAAAAATGAGAACTACCAGGTTTCAAAAACTAGTCCTTTAGGGTTATAATCGCCAAAATTTGAAAAAAACAACAATTTTTTTGGGTTTTTTTTCGATTTTTGACATAGTTGCGTTTAGCACTCTAGGTCAAAACTTGGATTTTTCATAAGGTCTACATTATAAATAAGTCTGCATAAAATCAGAACTACCAGGTTTCAAAAAATAGTCCTTTGGGGTTATAATCGCCAAAATTTGAAAAAAACAACGGTTTTTTCGATTTTTGACATAGTTGCTTTTGGCATTCGTGGTCAAAAACTTGGATTTTTCATAAGGCCTACATCATAAACAAGTCTGCATAAAATCAGAACTACCAGGTTTCAAAAATTAGTCCTTTGGGGTTATAATAGCCAAAATTTGAAAAAAACAACAATTTTTTTGGGGTTTTTTCGATTTTTGACATAGTTGCGTCAGCACTCGAGGTCAAAACTTGGATTTTTCATAAGGCCTACATTATAAACAAGTCTGCAAAAAATTAGAACTATCGGATATCAAAAACTAGTCCTTTAGGGTTACAATCACCAAAATTTGAAAAAAAAACGATTTTTTCCATTTTCGACATAGTTGCGTTTGGCATTCGAGGTCAAAAACTTGATTTACTCATTAGGCCTACATCATAAACAAGTCTGCGAAAAATTAGAGCTACCGGATATCAAAAATTAGTCCTTTGGGGTTATAATTGCCAAAATTTAGAAAAAACAACGGTTTTTTCGATTTTTGACATAGTTGCTTTTGGCATTCGTGGTCAAAAACTTGGATTTTTCATAAGGCCTACATCATAAACAAGTCTGCATATAATCAGAACTACCAGGTTTCAAAAATTAGTTCTTTCGAGGTTATAATAGCCAAAATTTGAAAAAAACAACAATTTTTTTGGGGTTTTTTCGATTTTTGACATAGTTGCGTCAGCACTCGAGGTCAAAACTTGGATTTTTCATAAGGCCTACATTATAAACAAGTCTGCAAAAAATTAGAACTATCGGATATCAAAAACTAGTCCTTTAGGGTTACAATCGCCAAAATTTGAAAAAAAAAACGATTTTTTCCATTTTCGACATAGTTGCGTTTGGCATTCGAGGTCAAAAACTTGATTTACTCATTAGGCCTACATCATAAACAAGTCTGCGAAAAATTAGAGCTACCGGATATCAAAAATTAGTCCTTTAGGGTTATAATCGCCAAAATTTGAAAAAAACAACAATTTTTTTGGGTTTTTTTTTCGATTTTTGACATAGTTGCGTTTAGCACTCGAGGTCAAAACTTGGATTTTTCATAAGGTCTACATTATAAACAAGTCTGCATAAAATCAGAACTACCAGGTTTCAAAAATTAGTCCTTTGGGGTTATAATCGCCAAAATTTGAAAAAAACAACAATTTTTGGGGGGTTTTTTCGATTTGTGACATAGTTGCGTCAGCACTTGAGGTCAAAACTTAGTTTTTTCATAAGGCCTACATCATAAACAAGTCTGCATAAAATCAGAACTACCAGGTTTCAAAAATTAGTTCTTTCGAGGTTATAATCGCCAAAATTTGAAAAAAACAATAATTTTGTTGGGGTTTTTTTCGATTTTTGACATAGTTGCGTCAGCACTCGAGGTCAAAACTTAGATTTTTCATAAGGCCTACATTATAAACAAGTCTGCAAAAAATTAGAACTATCGGATATCAAAAACTAGTCCTTTAGGGTTACAATCGCCAAAATTTGAAAAAAAAAACGATTTTTTCCATTTTCGACATAGTTGCGTTTGGCATTCGAGGTCAAAAACTTGATTTACTCATTAGGCCTACATCATAAACAAGTCTGCGAAAAATTAGAGCTACCGGATATCAAAAATTAGTCCTTTAGGGTTATAATCGCCAAAATTTGAAAAAAACAACAATTTTTTTGGGTTTTTTTTTCGATTTTTGACATAGTTGCGTTTAGCACTCGAGGTCAAAACTTGGATTTTTCATAAGGTCTACATTATAAACAAGTCTGCATAAAATCAGAACTACCAGGTTTCAAAAATTAGTCCTTTGGGGTTATAATCGCCAAAATTTGAAAAAAACAACAATTTTTGGGGGGTTTTTTCGATTTGTGACATAGTTGCGTCAGCACTTGAGGTCAAAACTTAGTTTTTTCATAAGGCCTATATCATAAACAAGTCTGCATAAAATCAGAACTACCAGGTTTCAAAAATTAGTTCTTTCGAGGTTATAATCGCCAAAATTTGAAAAAAACAATAATTTTGTTGGGGTTTTTTTCGATTTTTGACATAGTTGCGTCAGCACTCGAGGTCAAAACTTAGATTTTTCATAAGGCCTACATTATAAACAAGTCTGCAAAAAATTAGAACTATCGGATATCAAAAACTAGTCCTTTAGGGTTACAATCGCCAAAATTTGAAAAAAAAAACGATTTTTTCCATTTTCGACATAGTTGCGTTTGGCATTCGAGGTCAAAAACTTGATTTACTCATTAGGCCTACATCATAAACAAGTCTGCGAAAAATTAGAGCTACCGGATATCAAAAATTAGTCCTTTAGGGTTATAATCGCCAAAATTTGAAAAAAACAACAATTTTTTTGGGTTTTTTTTTCGATTTTTGACATAGTTGCGTTTAGCACTCGAGGTCAAAACTTGGATTTTTCATAAGGTCTACATTATAAACAAGTCTGCATAAAATCAGAACTACCAGGTTTCAAAAATTAGTCCTTTGGGGTTATAATCGCCAAAATTTGAAAAAAACAACAATTTTTGGGGGGTTTTTTCGATTTGTGACATAGTTGCGTCAGCACTTGAGGTCAAAACTTAGTTTTTTCATAAGGCCTATATCATAAACAAGTCTGCATAAAATCAGAACTACCAGGTTTCAAAAATTAGTTCTTTCGAGGTTATAATCGCCAAAATTTGAAAAAAACAATAATTTTGTTGGGGTTTTTTTCGATTTTTGACATAGTTGCGTCAGCACTCGAGGTCAAAACTTAGATTTTTCATAAGGCCTACATTATAAACAAGTCTGCAAAAAATTAGAACTATCGGATATCAAAAACTAGTCCTTTAGGGTTACAATCGCCAAAATTTGAAAAAAAAAACGATTTTTTCGATTTTCGACATAGTTGCGTTTGGCATTCGAGGTCAAAAACTTGAATTACTCATTAGGCCTACATCATAAAATTATTTTTTCACGGGTTTTCCGTTTTTTTTACATAGTTGCTGTTATATAAGTTACTGGACAAAGTTAACAATCGCCCGATGTAACATTCTGAACTTTTGAGTTGCAGTCTATAAGATTAACCCATATGGTATAATTGTTACTTATTTTCAGTGTCTATTTATCGTTTGTTTTTTCAGTGTACGACCGAAGAACGATAATCGTTTGTGCGCTAAAAATAAGGCAATTAGCCTACTTCATCTGGTTTTGTTCATAAAATCATGATTAATGAGTTTTATAGATTCCGATAATAGAATCTAGCAGGCTCATTGTTCTTTTCCTGGTCGACCGACGCGGCGCCTTATTCAATTCTTTGTAGAATTGATAACGCCATTATTAAATAAAAGCCAGCGTTGGTCATATCAGCAGTTCTTTGTTTACATTATTACTAAGGCATCGAATCCAGATGATAAGTTGTTGAATATCGTTTTGTTTAAGAAAAAACCACAATTCACCGTATCATCGTTTTTGTTGTTATCTATTTCTGGTTAATAAAATTATTTTGATCTTTTGTCCGTTATCATAATATACAAAACACCATAAATTATGTTGTTACTTCAACTGCATTTTGGAATTTTCGGATGGATTAGAGCAGTGTTTCCCAAAGTGGGCTAAAATCGGACAAAAAAGGTTTGGAAACACTGGATTAGAGAGATCACCAATCAGTTGATAGACGTTTTTACTTCAGAATAGTAGATTTTCCAAGAAATAACAGACCTACTGCTTTTGATAAAGTTAGTACCGTCTTCATGGTTCACCATCATTTAAGATTTGAAGAAAAAGAAAATGCTTTTCCATCAGAACAGCTCACCTTCTCAAAGGTGCTTCAAATTGGTTCGGCCACCCACTGTATTCACCAGATCTGCCCCCCAGAGACTTCTAAGTCTTTTTTCGTCAATTTCTTCTTGACAGAGCTTCAATAGACTTAAATCTTGCTCTTGTAAATGCAGATTTGACCTTAAAAGAGGTTGGAGTCGCACGGAGAATAAAGCAAAAATATCAAACAAGATATTGATAAACTGGAGACGATGAAACTATAAAAGAAAACCAGTAAGACAATAAATAGCGTTGGTCAGATAACATGGATGCTACTTTTCCAAGATAAAAGAAAATCTATGTTAAAAAATGGAAGCATGAGGCTGATTACGTAGATGGACAAATAAATCGACCGCAGAATTAGTTTTCTGTGTTATTATCGTCATGGGAATTTCAAATTATTATTAAATGACGAGTTTTATAGTTAAAATAATCTAAGAAGTTGAAATATTCATTTTATTTCACACAATATTCCCAAATACGTATAAATTCAAATGGAGCATCCCATAAAGTTACCAGTTTTCCAAGTCCATAGTTTCCTGGATGTGCATTGCACCCGACGCTTTAATGACAACATATAAATCCACAGGATGTCTAAAGTGTATATGCAAAAGAGAATAAACGTTGTACCAACATAGTGTATTATGTAGATAGGTATTTCAAGAGATAACCCCGGCAGATAGAAACCGTAAATGCGGTCCTAAAGTCCCATATAATAATTGTTTAACATTGTATGTGTGTATGTTTCGTCTAAGGATCTCTTTAGAATGCGAAAATAACAATTTGTCGATACCATCGAAGTTAATTTGTTGAATACATTACAAAGGATTTTGAAGTAGCAACGAAAATATTTACCACACTGTTTATATAATAGATTTATAGGAAACTGATACATGATTCATCTACAGAAGTAATTAAAAGATGGCGCTACAAGTGTTGGACATTCTTTTGCACCACGAATCTTGTAAATTCTAAAATTACAAGTTTGGGAATCACTTTTTTGATACTGAAACATGTACAAAGCTTCAATGGTTGTGGTCGCGGTTCATAATCTTATGGTTGGTAGGTGAAATGTCGATAAAAAGGTTTAAAATAACACCATCGAAGTTACTCGAACCAAATCCGTTGTGCATTTTATTGGTAACGCCTCGAAAGTTAACAGAATAACGTTTCAATACTTTTTTCATAAAATTGTCACTTTTTCTTTAAACTTTGTAAGTTGGTATCGATATTTTCACCTTTGGAAGTTAGTTGACGTGTTAAATAACACGCAAATGTGTTAATTCTCCCAAATTTTGTAGTGAATATACACTTAAAAGACAACATAAAGCTATTCATCAAATGCTTTTCGAGGAAATTGAAGGATACAGTAAAATACAGAAGGTGTCTTCTGTAACAAAAACAATTCCTCGATCGGAAGAAGTTGCTGCGCCTTCTCCAGTTTATGGCGCTGAAGAAAATTGAAGCAGTTGAAGAAATTGAAGCAGAAATGACTGTCAGTCCTCAAGCATCGCCTTTGAATTATCAATTGGAGCCCAATGATCTGATAAGAGATTGAAACAGTTGCATCTGTTGAAGTTGCCGTGTATCGTAAACCTCACATTTTATATGTTAATTCGTTTTCTAAAGAGAAAACTACTGTAATGACATTGGGGGCTTGATGTTGAAACTGGATTATGATCATAGCTCAGAAGAATGGAGACTCTTCATTGATTCCTCAAAGTCAAGTAGAAGAAGCAACCTTATGCTGAGTAGTATTATTTTGCTTATTAAGTAACTCCACAGAATTAAGATATGGGGATTTCGGTGGCTGTTTCTTCTTCTCGTCTCTCTGCGTCTCTCTCCCTCGCAACATGAAACAATTCTCCAACTTGTTGATTGTAAGATGTTTTTCTTATCTTAATAATTGTCAACAGCTTTCTTTTGCGACCAATGCGTCTTAGTACCTCGTCGTTGGTGATTCTGACGTAGTTGCGTTCGGCACTTGAGGTCAAAAACTTGGATTATTCATAAGGTCTACATCATAAACAAGTATGCAAAAAATAAGAAATATTGAATTCCAAAAACTGGTCTTTTAGGGTTATAGTCGCCAAAATTTGGAAAAAAAGGTTTTTTTGCGTTTTTTTTTTGATTTTCGACATGGTTGCGTTTGGCATTCGAGGTCAATAACTTGGATTATTCATAAGATCTACATCATAAACAAGTCTGGGAAAAATTAGAACTACCGGATATCAAAAACTAGTCCTTTGGGGTTATAATTGCCAAAATTTAGAAAAAACAACGGTTTTTTCGATTTTTGACATAGTTGCTTTTGGCATTCGTGGTCAAAAACTTGGATTATTCATAAGGTCTACATCATAAACAAGTCTGGGAAAAATTAGAACTACCGGATGTCAAAAACTAGTCCTTTAGGATTATAATCGCCAAAGTTTGGAAAAAACAACGATTTTTTACAGTTTTTACGATTTTTGACATTGTAGCGTTTGGCACTCGAGGTCAGAATCTATGATATTTCATAAGGCCTACATTATAAACAAGTTTGCAAAAAATCAAAACTACAGGTCATCAAAAACTAGTCCTTTAGGGTTATAATCGCCAAAATTTGAAAAAACAGCAACCTTTTTGGGGTTTTTACGATTTTTGACATAGTTGCGTTTAGTATTTGATGTCAATAACTTGGATTATTCATAAGGCCTACATAATAAAAAAATATGCGAAAAATTAGAACTACCGTATGTCAAAAACTAGTCCTTTAGGGCTATAATCTCCAAAATTTGAAAAAAACAGCAACCTTTTTGGGGTTTTTACGATTTTTGACATAGTTGCGTTTGGTATTTGATGTCAATAACTTGGATTATTCATAAGGCCTACATAATAAAAAAATATGCGAAAAATTAGAACTACCGTATGTCAAAAACTAGTCCTTTAGGGCTATAATCTCCAAAATTTGAAAAAAACAGCAATCTTTTGGAGTTTTTTCGATTTTTGACATAGTTGCGTTTGGCATTCGGGGTCAAAAACTTGGATTATTCATAAGGTCTACATCATAAACAAGTCTGGGAAAAATTAGAACTACCGGTCATCAAAAACTACTCCTTTATTGTTATAATCGCCAAAATTTGAAAAAAGCAGCAACCTTTTTTGGGTTTTTTCGATTTTTGACATAGTTGCGTTTGGCATTCGAGGTCAAAAACTTGGATTATTCATAAGGTCTACATCATAAACAAGTCTGGAAAAAATTAGAACTACCGGATGTCAAAAACTAGTTCTGTAGGATTATAATCGCCAAAATTTGGAAAAAACAACGATTTTTTGGAGTTTTTTCGATTTTTGACATAGTTGCAGGTCAAAATTTTGGATTTTCCATGAGGCCTACATTATAAACAAGTCTGAACTACCGAATATCAAAAACTAGTCCTTTAGCAAGTTTTTTTCTAGAAAATTTGGGCGCTTTAAATGACGAACATGAAAAGCGCTTTTAATTAGATATACTCCTGAAGATTTTCAAAAAAATACAAATTTTTTTCCTCTTTTTTATTTATTTTTTCTATAATCACGAATCACATAATGTTATCCACGAGGAAATTTTTTTGTTATCTAGTGTACTAGATAAAGTATTCACTTATATAATTTCGTTCTTAATGCCTTTGTGGCATTTTTAAATATATTACTAAAATTCAATCTCACGCATTAATCATAAATTTATGTTGAATTGCGTCCTTTTATACGTTTTAGTACCGTGTTCAATAATACGTGAAGATGATAAAGGATTTCAGTCGTAAAATATATCAATTTTTCCCAGACTCTCCCCGATTCAATCAATTTTCTTATAAGCCTGAAATATTGCCATTAAATTGTCTACGTCCAGTCATGTGAAAAATTACTTGATGAAAATAAAAACCGAATAACTGGCAAATGATACATATTCAAAAAAAATGAAACGTTCCAAAAAAAAATTAATTTATGGTATTAATCAGATGTACTGATGTATTTGACATGAAAAAAGATCGGAGAAATAGTTTGGGATCTTCTACGAGAATCACTTTTTTTTTAAATAAAAGCTCTTTCACATATTAACTAATACACTGTAGAATAAGCTAAAGCTTTTCGTAATGGTTCTCTGTGGACTAACAACATATATAAACGTTTATTGCTTAAAGTTTCAAATTACACCACTTTATATTAAAATTTGATTTAGGTACAACTTTCTTAATGGCGTTTTGAAAGCCGTTTTATTGGAGTAAAACTGGATTAAAAAATAACTAACATACATACAATAAGTGCTATAATAAGCAAATAGTATAGACAATCGACGTGGTTAGGTTCAAAAAATCTTAAAATCGCTACGACTTTAGAAATAAGCAAAGGAATCAAATTTTTAAGCAATCTATGATGAGCGAAAATATTTATTATTTTGACAAATTTCGAAGCAACACTTTAAAGGTATTCTTAAAGATTGTGCTTTCGATATTTCCGCAAAACCTCTACAGAAAAAGTATTTACAAGTTATCAATTTCAAGAAGTAGTTTTTGAGAATACCAGAAAAGAACGTATAGCCAAAATAAGCGATCTACAGAGTTTTGCAGCTCAGACAAATGAAGTGGTCAGAAATATTGTAAAAAACTATGATTAAAGTTCACCGGATGGCTTACAAAGGAAGTTCTAGCAAATATCTGTCGTCTAGCTTGAATGGCACGACTTCACACCCCCATAGAATTGAGTTAAGGAGATCTTGGTGGCTGTTTAATTTGTTTCGACTTACCTAGCTGTATGGAAGAGATCTTCGAAGCGATTAGACGACTAATTAGTAATAAGCGCACGTTTTTCAGAGTTTCAAAAACAGTTTTCTAGTTTGTTTACATTACATTGTTTTAAAAATAATCCATCAACGATTGTTCGATGAAATGTTTGTTTTCTTTAAACGCAAACGCTCCGTATAACCGATTCTCTCCATTTCTGAATCTAATTCGTGTTGAAATTATAGTCAATCTTAAGCAATTGAGATACACCATTCCAAGAAGATCATTAATATCAAAAGTACCATTATAAATTCTGCAAAACCGCAGTTTTCCATTGTACATTATTCCTGAGATACAAATTGTACTAATATAATTTTCTGGTTACCCATGACAGTCACAAATTACGAAGGTAATTCGAAAAGATAAGAAAAACTTCTCATTAAATTATATCTAAGACAATTCTAGATATATATGATCAATGCAATGTTGTCATAGGCTCGGGAATAACATGAATCGAGATACTTTGCGGAAACGAATTTTCAAGTGGTGGCATCCACTACATATTTTTATATTAATCTTTTATTTAAGCCGATTTCTTATATCTTGATTCCCCTCAAATTAGATCTTCTGGGTTCATTTATTATCAATTCTTATCGCCACGACACAAGACACCAATCTGGAGACCGGGACACAAATAAAACAATTAGTAACGAAGATAACACAAAATGGAACACTCAAAAAAGTGATGAAGAGGGAAATATACAGAGGAGTGAAGCTATATCTATGATGAATGGAATATTATGGAACCAGACCATATCAGAAGTCAACAAAAGACGATTTTTTAAAAATATTGTTGCATATCAAACAGAAAAAATACTAAACATGATCGAAACTTCTAGAGAATCTAGTATAAGAAAGGGAGATAATAAGAGTCATCAAAACCAAACAACTTTTGGTGTATAGTACAAAGAATGTCAGACAATAGAATACCCAAAGAGTACACCACGAAGGAAAAGGATAAGAAGCTAAAAGAGAAGATGGCAGATATAGACGGCGGTTGGAAATCGGAAGAAGTCGTGAGCAAACAAAAATATATATTTGATCGTTCAGAAGGGATCGATCTGCTGGAACTTCTTTGTATCTTAAGACTGTGTACGTGTTAACTTTTGTTGAGATACTATCCAAATTTTTGATGAAACAACTGTATTAAAATGGAAGCTACAAGGGCAGTCTGAAGCATGTGGAAACAGCCGAGTTTACTCACAAACAACAATCGTATCCGTAAGATAATTAAGAGTTTCTGTATAGTTTCGTAACAGTCGACGAAACATAATTGAAACGAATGCTCTTCCAAAGTCTACGGCCAAATTGGTCGATATGGACTTCAAACTGCTGCACCATCTACCTTATTTACCAGATTGGGTCCTGTGTCACTTCATTTTATTTTCAATTTAAAAAGGTTGATTAAATTATTTAACTTAAAACTTGGCAACAACGTTGGAATGTCTACCGTTAATTGTCTAACTCATTATTAACCAAAGTTCTCGTCTTGGTTTTGTTCTCTTCATCGACCAGACGGTTCCAAAGATTTCCCATCGGACGAATTGGATTTTAAAACGGAGACAAAGATGGCTTAATACCCTCTTCGAATAATTTAAGATGATTTTCAGGAATATCAAGAAAATTACTGTTATTATTAAAAGCGTCTCGGAGTAGATAGAATAAGAAAAAATTCAATACAGAGCGTTAATCATAAGATGATACAAGAAGAAAGAAAAATCATACTTGTAAATTGCAATTTTAAATAATTACACTGTATTATTACCGTATTTATGTTAATTTGAAATTCTATATAGTTATTAAATATGATAATTTCATAAATTCGTACTATTGTCCTTGCTAGGTCACTAGCAAGCATGGAACGGAATATTTCTACTCATTTTAAGAAAAATCAAGGAAAAACGGCTAAGGAAACACATGAAATGTTGATGGTTTCCATCATCGTTCGCTAAGATATGGGTTACATCTATTCTATGGATGATCGGAAACCATCTTCAAAGGGAATGAGACCTGGTGCTACCAGAACGATTCGGATTCCAAGCGACAATCGATGGAATTGCGCTTCGCTACCCAAAAAGTATCGCTGTTAAAAGTACATTAGGGTCAAACTGAGAACGATATTCTACGAGGTCATTGCGTCCAAAGGTGGTCGAGACTGCGTTAATTATTGGCTCAGCGTTGCGTAAACCATCTAGGTCATCCACCATATTCCTTTGATCTAGCACCTGCGGATTTATTTTTGCTTTTTAGGCTCGATTCGGGAAAAGATATTTCTGACACTTCTGACACTTTCAAACACGTTATTATAAGTTTGTTTATGTACGAAGGCGATCTCACTTTGAAGGCAAACAAAAGTAATTTATTCATATTTTCTGTGTAGTTTGTTTATATAATTTTCCGAACCTTTTATATACACCTCGTATACTAATTTAATAAATTTATTCCATTTTTATTATACTCAATATACACAAGCCATTAATTGTTATAATTTCATACTCAAATAGAGTTATCGCAATAGTTCTTTGACTACAAAAAGGCTTTTGATCATTTACAATATGTAAAATGGAAATATATAAGGCAAAAAACGATTATTTTTGACAGAAATCTATAAGACAACATCAATTTGATTGTAAAAACAAGTTTTTTTTAGTCGCTTCTGAATTTAAGCAAACAGTTTATACATTTTCTATACGAGGCGTGATATAATTTTAAGATGATTTTTTTTTGAAGCCCCATGTTTTATAGTTTGGTTTTTTATGTTCAAAACGCTAGCTATCGTTGAACCTGTTAAGAATTTTCAGACGTTTCGAGAGCAATTTCCATTCAACTTCATATTAGTCCTAACAGTTGAAGTGATGAAAAACGAAAATTGAATTTTCAGCTTTCGTCGAAAGGCTTCTAATATTGTTCCCTGTCAATTACTTTCCCTCTAATTGAGATGCTAAAATTCTAATTAAATTTAATTGTCGAATAATTATGGATCGCCGGTAACTGCTTGTTAGGCTGTTAAATCGACTGTTAATTCGTTTTTTTTTTCAATCATCGACGATGTCTTCCGAGATATATTTGCAATCTAAACAAAAATATTTAATTAAATGCGCAATTCTTAGTTCAATAAAATGAGGATTGGAATTAGTATCTAAAAGCAATGAATTTTAGAATACATTAAATGGTTTTATTTCTTTTTGGAGGAAGATATTATTCCGGTTTTTTTAAAACATAAACATAAAAATATATGGAAAAAATTGTAGGAGAAAAAATGTAGTGGTCAAAATTCTCTGTGAAACGGTTCTAAATCAATTTTGACGTAAATGCAATAGAAAACGATATATTTGCAATAAATAATATGAATTTTTTAAAAATATGCACCGATTATTGCAAAATTTTGAACAAATCGGAAAATTTTAGTAAAATATACGAGATTCAACACTAATTTTTCGTAAACGATTTTTCGCTAATTTGTTAACAGTGAAATTCAATTCAGAAATAATTTACATTCTTCTTGTTCATCACAACATTCTTGAAGAAATTCTCACACGCTTCAAGTCTAAAAATGTCTATTTTTACTCAAATAAATCGACACAAAATTATTTGGACTTGTAAAGGACCAATGACAATAAAATTTTGTTCCCCGATTTTTTTCAAGAAACTTGATTTTATCGAAAATATTCGATTTTTTTAGAAAATAATTTCATATTATTCCAACAAGTCAACACACATCCCATACTTGTGAGAAGTTTTTCAAAAATAATAGATTAATCACGAAAAGTTGTGACGTGTTATTTAGGAAATTTTCACTATGATCTGACAAAAAAGGCACCAACAAAAAGGACATTCCACCATTAACTTGAAAAATTGTTATTGTAATAAACAATACTTCAAAAATATGTAAAAGTATATCAGTGGAATATGACTAAAAGTGCGATTTAAAAAAGTATTTTTCAGAAAAACATTTCTAAGGTGGAACCCGAATTATCTGGACTGCCTTAAGTTTTGAGATATGGCAACACTGATATGAATACGTCAAATTTGACATTGACATTTTTAATGGTGAACGTACTCAGAACGAGTACCATTTGAGTTATTTAAAAATACTTGAAACATTCATCTTGGTCTAAAAATGGAATTAAATGGTGAACATTTCTCAACGATGATTGCGATGACTTTTGAGATGGATGAAACCAAAACCAGTGTGCAGATTAACTCGCTGCGACTTGGTGATGAGGCACCATCTCGAAACACTGTGTTTCTCTGGTTTTCCGTATTCAATAGTGGTCGCACTTCCTTACAGGTTGAATTTCGTGAAGCTCCACTCACGTGCAATCAATATTTCATGAACATTTGGCTGCAAAAAATATTTTGTCGCGTTTGATACCGCATAATTTGATAACTGCTCAATAAAATGCTGGAAAAATTCAATTGCGCTGCTTTGAAAGGCGTCAAAAATATTGTGACAAGCGACGAATCATGGTTCTCAACAACAATAGACTGTATGGGTCTTCAAAGACGAACCAAATCTAACCTCAAAGCAAATGGTCGACTGTTTTTTAGGTATAACTGGATATGTTCCAATAGAGCAACGTAGAACGGTGAATTCTGATTGGTATACCAGCATTTACTTGCTAAAAGTGTTCGAAAATATCGAGCAAATCAATCGTAAAGACAAATAATGCTCAAGCGCGAAAATGCGATCTCCCAGATATCAATTAAAACAAAACCGTTTTTCGGAAAAAATTCTTTGATAATTCAAACGCATGCAAAAGTATATTGATCTTAATGGAGAATATTTGTTTTAATTTGTCTATCCCAAATAACTTAGGTGGCAATAAATAATACCCCAACTTTCTCGAAAAATATTCTATTTCGAAATAAAAAAATTAATCATTCCAACAGGATAAAGCACGGACTCATGTTGTTATTCACCACTTTCTAACAAGAAATGTAGATTTTTTAAAGTGGCCATCGTTTTCCCCAAACATAAACTAAATAGAAATTATTCAGGGGATTATCAATTTTCCAGATTTCGTTTCCAAAATAAGTTACCATCATAGTTTTTATGACTTGATTGAGCTGAAAATATGATAAAAGAAGTTTGAAAGATAAAATTATTTTGTCATCTATGAAAAAGCTGAAAAAAAAGGGGAATAGTTTAGAGGTGAGAGAGTGTGTAATTTCGGAATCCCACTAATGGAAATTCGTGGAAGTAACAACTTAGAGAATTCAAGAATTTTAATTGTAGGGGCACTACGGTCACCGGCAATTATAATTATCGTTTTGAGATGGTCTATGTTGTTTTCGGTGTAGCAAATACAACGAATTCATGAGCGTACAACAAAATTTTTATTTTGTCATATATATTTAAACGGATTTAAATAATAAACGAATACCTGATAGAATGATAAATGTAGATTAAGGAAATGTGCGAAGAATATTTCATTTGTGATTTATATACGATAATCCCAACTTTCACACAACTAAGCATGTATTTAACTATAAAAAAATTATCTCAATACCTAATAATCCATCTTTTATTCATTATTTTTTTTACCTGTATAACGTAGTACCTGTTACTTTTTATATACCGTCGTATCAACACTATAAAATTTTAAAATCGGTAATAAAACTTCGCAATACTATGTTCAATGCAAATATTTGACTTTATGGAATAAAATTGAAGAGCGCAGTTTCTTTTCCATCGACATTAGTATTATTAACTTATCTATAAGGTAGTTAAAGTTTTTTACGGTAGATGGTGTTGGTAGAGGCTTATCGAGAACGTTGTATTCAAGGTTATATTCTGTTTGTTAATCAGCGTTTCTGCCTGTTAGAAGTTAGAACCACTTGGTTAGTTCTTCCAGGTTATTAAAATCCTTGCCGACAATTTCGTTCAATCTACCATAGTCGTAAATACCTAATTTTATAAATTTATTATTTTTATCAATACTTTTAACTAAATGTATATCTTAAAAGGCAATCGAATCATTATTATCTGCTAGATCGCTCACTTTCAGTCGACGTAACGTCAAACTTGAAACATATGCAACTACCGCCATCTCTAGGTCAGATCAGATACATCTGGGAGCATCCTCGCAGAAAAAATTCCTAAAAACATGATAACGGCTTCGAAGTACTTGAAATAACAATAATAAGGTTTTTAATCGTATATATTTTGAATGTGAAATATTGAATCTTCAGCATTCAAGTTTTGGTGGAATGAACATTTCAGCTCCTAGATAGGATTAAAAATCATTTTAAAAGCATTAGGAGAGGTAGAAACTTGATCAAATCCTATCAACACAAAAACATGTGTAAGGGAAACATTTTAAGGTTTAAATTATTATGACATCTGGTACTAAAACTATTTATTTTGAAATTATGATTGTTTTTTTTGTGTTTAACATATTTTGTTCACAGCATCGTTCTAATATGTAGAAGAAAAACTAGCCTGCATACATGGAATCTTAAGTGTTTAGTTTTTTTTATTGATGGAAGTCATTTAATACTTACAGGGGCTAGAAGAAATGATTTACATTATAAGATACTGTTGTATGGGGACATGAAACAACTATGTAAATCATATTTTTTTCCGATGCATTTAAATAATAATTTTCGGTGAATTATTTGATTTAGGGGGTTGAAAATCGCATTTTCTACAACCTTTTGTTAAGTTTGATTCGTTGTTTGTTTATGAATGAGTTCACAACTCAAATACTTTTCAAATTTACTTCGAACGGATTTATTAGTGCCTAATTTATTGTTTTGAATAAAAAACTTCATATTAGTCTTAACAGTTATTTTTTTGGGCACAAATACATACTTTGAGAGCTTGCTATTAAACCTTTCACATAAAATAGAAAGAGAAGTAAGGAAAAAATAAAAAAGGCTGGGGGAAAAAGATTTGATAAATTCAAAATGCCATTCCTCAATTATAGTCTTGGTAATCAATCAAGAATGTTTTTAAGCTGCGACGAAAATTGTTGGATAGACGATTATGTTGTTTAAGGAAATCTGACATGGATTTGCTTTTATCATGTAATTTTCTAATGTTGCTGATCCTTTCTGATCGATAAGAAAGATTAGAATTATCAGATATGAGCTTAGAGAAACATCTTTGGCATTTACGAACCTTAATGCATTTGGACGAACCCACAAATACGTTATTTATTTTTCACAATTTATACAAAAACGGCATAATTCTAAATAAAACAATATATATAAAATCCTTTTTAAAAAACCTTCAAGAGAGGTTAATAAAGATTATTTTTTTTTTATAAGAAATAAGAGGATTCTGAATAAAGAACTTCAATACCCTACATGCTAAGAACGAGTTTGAATAGAAAAAAAAGAGAAGAGAAGAAAAATTATAGCGGTCATCTTTATGTTTTTTTGTTCACCATCCAACACGAGATTCTGATCCGCCTTTTGTCAAGCCAAAATCTAATCACTACCCGTCTAGTCTAGACCGACATAAGACTGCCCAGCGAGTGAAACGACAAAAGGCCGAAAAGCAGGTGTGGACTCTTTTGAAAGTAAAAATAATAATATAACAACAAATTTCATATAAACGTTAAGATTGAAACGACATCCTAGTAAAACAACATGCGAGTTATGAACGTATTTTAACTACGAAAGAGGATGAGTTTCAGTTGTAAAAAATTTGTAATCAACGCCATCTCTACAGAATCTCACCCAGTTGTATTCATTCCCGTTTAATTGAAGCTTTTTCACTCGCTACTTTTTGTCTCCAAATCTATCGCACCCTCACATTCTATCACACATTTCAAATCTGTTACTATTTATGCAGTAATAAGTATTGACAACCCTAAAAAAATACAAATTAACAGCTGACATGCTTAAAAAAGTCGATGAACGTCAATATTGGAGTTAATGTCTTTATCCTGCCCTCATTTCTTCTTGCAACGCACCAATAGCTTGGTTACGTCACCAGCGCCGATCGAGCTTCGCCCGACAAGCTACAACAGCATCCATATCACGTTGTTTTGTTTTACCATCCCAGTCGAGCAGTTATTTTACCGAAATTGGATGATATTGATGTGGCCAATTTGTGATTTCAACAAGACGGTACCACATTCCATAAAGTCCATGAAACACTACTGTAAGAGACATTTAATTTTAACACTATTAGATTTATTTTTACGGGGTTATTTAAATTCACAAGTCTACGTCAACGAACCCACAACCACGCGTGCTTTAAAGGAACATACTCAACGATATTCAGCCGCATTTGTGCAGAATGGTCATGGAAAATTTTGAGGCCATTTGGACGACGTGTTTTTCATATTTAACTCTATCTTATGTACCTGATGATTCAATGAAAAAATTGCAATCAAAAGGTTAAAATTAATTCATGTTTATCAATAAAGAGAGGTCGTTAAAAATTTTTTATTTTGCAGTCAACTAAATTATCTATTCTGTTTATTCCAGGGTCTCTTCATCGAGTGAAGCCGTTTCTGTAAAGGATCAAAACTACGCGGGAGAAAGGGAAGGACCGCAAGCAAACCAGCAATGTCTGTTATGTCCTTGCTTTTGCGGAAGGACGATTATTAAGGGAGAATTTCCTTTTCAAGGGATTAAGTATCGCGTACAAGGCTGCAGGACCACGATTTATTCTTGTTTGCTACCCTGTTTAGGTTCGAACGTATATCATGTTCTAAGTTAAATCTCCTCTCAATCTCCATTCAAGACCTCCATTCAACATCATCAACGTGGTAATTAAGATGACGTTTCTGATTAAGACATAATTACTTTTCAGATATCAATGCTCTTAATGCGTTTTCATCATCATAATCTATATTATTAATTAAATTGGAAGAGTAAACTCAAATTGTTTTTAATAAATTTTATAATTCAATAGACAAAAATTTGTTTTTTGTTTTTCTCTCGTACACTCGTTGACCCATTCATTCATCTTTATTCAGTTTATCAAAAAAATATTCATTTCCCAAAATGTCTCATCTGGTTAACCAGAGAGAGATTTTGGAAGGAAAATTTTTATAGGAGGCGGGTTTGTTGGAGTAGGCCCTGATATAGTAATTATTCCTCTGCAAGGCTGTTAACCACAATAAGAAAGAAGAGGGTTTGCAAGAGAAGTTCATCCTCACAAAAGAACAATTTTGTGGGGAAAAAACAGACTTGAGAGAAAAATAAAAATTTTTTTCCACAATATTTTTTTTATTTTTCAACATAGTCTCCTTTTAAATCTATAAACATTGTCCAATAGTAAACTTTCTCGATGATATCGTTAATTGTAGAAGTTTTTCGGTCGTTTCCAACGCTCGTCGTCAACCAATTTTTCATTGAGCTCCCTAAAATCTTACGCTCTAACTCATCTTTAATTTGTTAATTTGAACTAAGCCTCCAAAATGAATCTTTACGTTAAAGTCGAAAGCTTTTTGGAAAACCCTCCAAGTTTGCATAGTGGGTAATCCTTATCATCTCGACAATAAGTCTGTCTATTGTTGGAAATTCTTGTCTAAAGACCGCATATACTTTCCTTTCAAATGATTTTCTATTTGAAATTTTGGTTTTCCTGGAGCTTTAGTTTGAAACTTCACATTTCTACATGAAAACAAACTATATGTAAGTATTTTCTTTTCTCTATTCGTTTTATTATCATTCTAAAATAATTTTTCCCATTTGAAAGAATCTACTAGTACCGATGATGTATTTGATTTATATCATTCCTACAATATATAGAAGATTTAGCAATTGATATTGAATAGAATAATGAACCAAACGACGTTCAATTGCATAAAAATTCCAATGGGAACACATCCAATTCGTTTTTTTTTGTCATTCGATTACCGAACGATTTCAATCGAATTGTTTATAAATCATAAAGAAGAGAATTATTTTTTTATAATTTGATATTAATTACGTTAAGTTTAACTATATTTTTTTAATAGAAAATTATCTCAATAAACAATGATTGTAGTAAAATTTAATACGTAAAAAGATGTTAGAACAATAAATTAACGCGACAATAAAAACCACTCTGAATCAATTGGAGTCACAGATTTAAGTGATAAATAAGCAGTGTTGTCATATTTCACATTTGAGAGGTTGTCTATCAAAACAGATTCTTACTACTGATCTTCGTGTTGAAGAGTTGACCTTGGAATGGTAAAAAGAACTTGAGGAGCTCGCAAGTATGGTGATAATGCTGATAATATCAAGAATGTCCATCAATACACTTGAAGACTTCGAAAAAGTGGACCCTTCGAAGAATGTTGCGTATACCATGGACAGACAGAATGAGGAATGAGGATGTACTAAGAAGAGCGGGGACTGAGAGAGAGTTGTTCAACTTGATCAAAGTGCGAAAAGTTGGATACTTGGGTCACGTTCTTAGAGGAGAAAGATATCCGGTTCAAAAGAAAAGATGAAAGAGGATATTGAGTCGAAATATGGAAATGAACGCTCAACTAAGAAATCTGAGAACTTCTATGGAGACAATCGCTTTAAATGGTTTTCAGAAGCTTTTGTTTCTTGCAGTAGAACTCAAAAACATAACATTACGTGAACAAGCAGCAGTTTTTGGTGATATTGCAAGTTCTAGTTTTGGTTGGAATCTTTTATTCTCCAAAGATATTCTAGAAACATTCCCACATAAATTTCCATACGTTTTTTCCATTGATCGAAGCAGTGCTGGAAATCTTCTTTGGTGAGTGCCTTTAGGAGCTCTACTGTTTTTTGCTTTACCGCTTCCATCCATAATAAACCTTGTAAATACTGTCTAAAACTTAAGTGTATGACTGGTTCCAGAGACTATTATCCCCAAAGCGGTTATAAAATAATTTGTTCGGTTTGATAAGAGATGGCGTAACTTGTATAATATTACATCGTTCCAATATTCCGAACCTGCATTGGAAAGATACTATTATTGTACGTCTTTTCAGTATATGTCATTCATTTGAAGCATTAACAACAATAATTTTGTTTCACTCAAATATGTCGAACTTTGTTCCTGAAAAAGTGTTTTTGCAAGGAGTTCTTCATTACTTTAATACGAAGAAAAATGCTGTTGACAGTCATCGTATTTTAGTGGAAGTTTATGGAGAAGATGCTCTGACTAGGCAAACATGCTAAAAGTGGTTTGCACGATTTAAAAGTGGCGATTTTGGCTTGGGCCTCCTGGGTAGCCAAAAAAGTTTGAAGATGAGGAACTGGAAACATTACTCGATGAAGATTATTGCCAAATACAAGAAGAGCTCGCAGAATCTTTGGTGGTCAATCAAGCAACCATTTCAAAACGTTTAAAAGCAGCTGGATATTTGAAAAGTAAGGAAATTGAGTTCCACATGAACTCAAGCCGAGAGACGTCAAAAGCGGTTTTGCATATGTTGGAACGCTACAAAAAGAAGTCATTTTTGCATCGGATTGTTACCGGTGCTGAAAAATGGATCCATTACGATAACCCCAAACGCAAAAAATCATATGTGAAATCCGTCCTACCAGCTAATTCAACGGCAAAGCCGAATATCCATGGCGCGAAGGTAATGCTCTCTATTTGGTGGGATCCGAAGGGTGTGTTGTATTATGAGCTGCTAAATCCAGGTGGAGAACTCTAGCGAACACAATTAATTCGTTTTAAAAGAGTAGTAGCCGAAAAACGCCCAGACACGAAGTAATAATTTTCCATCATGACAACACTCGGCTCCACCTTGCTACTGCAGTTAAGAACTATTGGGAAAACAGTGGATGGGAAGTTTCACCTCACCCGCCTTACAACGCAGATCTTGCCCCTTATGACTACCATTTGTTCAGGTCGATGCAGATCGCCCTCACTGGAAAACGGTTCACATAAGATATCAAAAATGGATTTGATTCATTCTTGGCTGCCAAGCCGGCGCAGTGCTTTTGGGATGGGATCCATAAATTGCCGGAAAGATGGGAAAAAATCGTAGCTTCAGATGGGCAATACTTTGATTACATGTTTTTTTAAACAAACGTTCAAATTTACTAAAAAATGCATAAATTAACTTACAAACCACAATAGTTATGCTGGAAAAGACTCAGATTGATTTGGATGAAGCACTGAAGACATTTTTCAATCCAACATAGTCAATTAATGAAAGGACAAATAGCATTACCAAAGCTAACAATTGACCCTTGTGTACATTTTCTGTAGCAGCAGCACATCTCTAAATTAAAGTCAGTTTGGTGTTGTTGTAGAATTCGTTTTCGTAGTAACAACTTTCCAAAGATTATGTCACATCTCTTTGAACTGTCAGTATTGATTTGATTGGATTTTTGGACATGGAAACTTTTATTATAATTCTGAAACTACTTCTGAAGTAAATATCATCAATGACATGCTTGGAACGTATTGTTTCTTTATGAATATCAATAAATAATGTTTTACACAGAAAACATTTCTAGCAAAATGTTTTCCAGGTAATATTGTATCGATCTTTCTTCTCGGTGGTCTCCTCAGGACATGAACGTATCTATTTTCTCGTTAATCATTCATATTAGGATAATCAGCTGCAAGATAGTCCGCATCTCGTTCCTCCAAACACGAAATATGCTAATGATTTCTTCTTAAATGGACAGAATTGATTTTAAATTATCTGCAGTGTTGCCAGTTACAAAAATATTAAATTAGGAAGTATTAACAACCCCTGTTTGTAATATTGAACAAAGTATGAATAATTATACTTGGATGTAGTTGAACATACTATATGTGTGGAAAAATATCAAAGAGTTTGTTATTAAAAACAATAATGGAATTCTTTTGTATCTTCGACAATATCTTCTTCTTCATCTTCTGCACTCGCAATCCGCTGGTAAACACAAGAGTTCACGAAAAGGAAAAAGAAGTATATCCATATATTTAGGTCAACAAAGTTGTTTGAAACACTGTTTGGAAGTCTTCTTCTGCCAACACCTTCAGGACTCATGTCTCTTGCAGATGAGATACCGAATTTAGCTAGAAAAATTTTAAAAAACAGAACAGAACATGGAATTTATATAATAAATAAATATGAATGAATTCAATATTAGAAAATCAATCAGTAGTATACAAATGATTTTCCTCTTCCTATCAGCAGCTGGGGCCCATTTGAACATACATAGCCGTATCATAATATTTGTGAGCCTCATATTTTAGGTTTTTGCTGGAAAAAGCATTCCAGAAAATCTTATTAGTAAGTCACAATGTTGTAGTATAGAGAAGAAATTGCTTGAGGAATATAAACATCAGAGTTGTTACTAAAACGTCCTCTATCTAGAATGCCTAGAAAAATAAAACTTAATTCTAGTAAAGTTTTTCTTTCCAAATTTGCTTTTTACATTATAATGCTGACAAAATTTATCGTATCTTTTATTTTGTGTACTAAATTCCTTGAAACAAACAGCTGCTAAGTTGGAGCGTAGCTATAATCAATTACTCAACCTGTAAGCCTTTAGGTTTTTGCTAGAAAAGCATCCCAGAAAATCTATTTAATTAGTAAGACACGATATTTTAGTATAGAGAATACCAACATGAAAGAGACGTAGATACTACTATAGATCGGCATCAAAAAATTTTGTTAAAGGTGGTTTATTGAATTTTGAATCTACGCGTTTCGATGATTACCATCAGGACTTGAATGCTGATGTTTTTCTAACAAATGATAGATCTTCTTCATCAGAACTGTATAAAGTAATCAGTTTGACACAAACAAAGAGCGATAAAGTTTAAATCTTTCTTAGCTGTGTGTTGTATTGACTTCTCATACATATGTATGCGTTTTGAAAATCATTTCCTCAAATTGAGAGAGGTATTTCGATAAAGTTGTAATTATTGACGAGTAATGATTCACCGTATGGCAACAACGCTATTATTGATGAAATACTCATTCAGTACTACTCATTTTGTTTATGATAAAAGTCGAGTGTATTAAACCGAAAATCAATATTTACCGAAATGCCTTAAGCTTTAATATTCATAGCAGCCTGCACAACATAAAAATATGGAAATTTCGGTGTATTACATAAGCCGGAACAACGTTTTAGTATTATTTATGTATTACTTGTTTTCAAAAGTTTAATCAACAAGCTTGTATTTGCATGAATTGATCGGAAAATAATGAAATATTTTATGGACTTTGTGAAAAGTGGTTTCATCAATGGGATATTTACTTTAAAAAACAAACTACTACATCTTGAAGAATTTATTTTGGAGTTTAATACTTTAACTACCCTAAATGTGAAAAATATTACATCTAGATGAACCAGTATGCAGCATACAACTTGTAATATGACAATTGGCCTGTTAAGTTTTTCATATTCCGTTTGAAGAGATTAACTTGTTTTCGATCTCCAGCTCAATTCGAAAAGATTGAAAAATCTCAGTGTCGATTCTAAAACGTCCTCTATGTAACAAAGGTAAAGCTTAATTCTAGTAAAGTTTTTCTCTCCAAATTTGCTTTTTACATTGTAATGCTTACAAAATTTCTCGTTTCTTCTATTTTGTGTACTAAATTCCTTGAAACATCGTTTTTTTTGTTTATATGTTTTTCGCTGTTCCACAGCTGCTAGATTGAAGCGTAGATGTAATCAATGACCCAACCTGTAAGCCTTATATTTTAGGTTTTTGCTGGAAAAAGCATCCCAGAAAATCTATTTTATTAGTAAGACACGATGTTGTAGTATGGAGAAGAAATTGCTTGAGTTATATAAACCTCAGAGTTGTTTCTAAAACGTCCTCTATCTAGAATGCCTAACAAAGATAAAACTTAATTCTAGTAAAGTTTCTCTTTCCAACTTTGCTTTTTACATTATAAAGCTTACAAAAGTTCTGGTATTTTTGATTTTATGTACTCAATTCCTAGAAACATCGTTTTTTTTTGGTTTATATGTTTTTCGTTGTTCCACAGCTGCTAAGTTGGAACAAGGCTATAGTCAATGACCCAACAGATGCATCTTATCTTAAACAACAGCTTTCTTATTTCCCTGTCCCTCAACACCTCAATCGGTTCGAGTTTGAGCGACCGAGACGTACTAATCAATACAAAAAACGAAAAAGGACATTTTCAGCTACGGGATCATTTGTCATATAAACATCCTGAGGAATCTACATTTTTCCGTACGATATTTTTGTTAGTGTAAAAATTTTCTTTGAACCGATGAAAATTCAGTCAATAAACACTCAATTTCCAATATAAATGAAAATGACGGTTCAACAATCCTAACATCATTCTAATTCGATTTAGCCGTAGCCCTTTGTATACTTTGAAAATTCATGGGCGGTATGTGTGTGTGTGTGTGTATACGCGAGAACAGTGAAAAATATGATTGGAACCGAACTCCTAAAATTGATGTAAAACGGACTGCACTTATTGCCGTTTGCACCATAACATTTGAAGAATATTCTTGACATTGTTGTTAATTGGAAAGGACAGTATGAAGTTAATAAGGACCTTCCTAAGTACATAATTTTCCTTTGAAACTCTTATATCGATATAAAAAACTATAAGAAGCGTTATTTGTACTATTATAAAAAAATTAGCAGCTTTTGATTATTTACAATAAATTTTCAACTTAAATTTTTCTTTGTTGATTATCAATTATCAAGTTCAAACTATTAATAGTTCTATTCTTATTTAAAGGAGCAAAAAAAACTGCGAAAGAAAAAAGTTTTATGGTAGAATTATATGTGGATTATTTAAATTCAAAAATATAGAATTCACTTCGTTGCTTTAAATCCACCACCACCAACATTCTACAGATAATCACATAAACAATTTCACACAGCGGTCTCCCTCAATTGAGCCTATCGTTGGTTAATTGAGGGATTTTATTCTGTCGATGACGTCTATTAACTGGATCGCATTTTCGTTAAAATAAAAATCATGGTGCAAATGTTGTTTAATAGGTAATTCAATATACGAAAATTTATCGCGTCGTGAGTTTATTTTTTATTTTTTATAACCCACCGCTATTGCAAAGACTGCTTAGTGTTATATCTATTTTTTCCTTCTCATTTTTTTTAAATATGAAATTGATTATGAAAAATTGCTGTACAATCTAATAATTTTAGCAAATATGCTCAAAATATCACATACACTGATCTAGAATACAGAGGTTCGCATCAGGCTCTCGAAAAATCGGTAAAAGTAACACTATCGAAAAAGTGAAAGATGTATCGAGAGTTTTCAAAAAAAGGCTCTGTTGCCGACGCGCCGCACATATAATTAACGAATTTAGAATTCTTTGAGTACAACTTAACATGTAAATGCATTGATCAAGACAATATCAACACAATATACAGTTGCCTTTTTTCGAATTCCTTTCCTAATTGTAATTTCTTTGTTAGTTAGAGTAAGTCGTCATAAATGCGATATTGTAGACTATAAAATAAAAGAAGTGATTCGCCTACCGAAAACGAATTTATTCATAAATATAAAATAAAGCACCAAACTTTTATCTCTGAAGACGACAACTTGGTAATAGAAATGTGTATTTAGTATAGACAGATAACTGTTTCCACTAGATTAAGTTATGTCCTTCGACGTGAAATGGCGTGTAGCTGTGTACCCGTTACAATAATAATAATTATGTATAAATGAACAAAAACATTAATGAAATTTTTGACAATTTAGTGCGTGAAACCTAGTTAGGTTTCTCGAAGCTTATCTTCCAAATCTCGCGAGGTCCTCTCTATTTTATTCTATATAGTTTCAATTGGGAATATGCTAGAGCTATTTAAAACCCATTCTGACAATGAAATGTTGTTTTCCCCGGGGGTAAAAGTTTATTTTCTCATGGGCAAAAACATTAACTCCTTATACCTAACCTAACCGAAAAGAAATTTAAATTTTCTTTGGAGACAATCTGGATGGAATATTTCATTTTTGTCATGTAGTTTATCTATTCTACAGGTCATTTTTTTTGTCCACTCTATATTTTGCGTGATTTAGCCTACTGCAACTGCTTAATTTCATTTTAACTATTCAACTGTACAAAATTGATCTGAACTGCTATATGTGGGTCTTCGTTCACGCTTACTGATCAATGCAATAGATTTATCTTCAGTGGTTGTCGTTTTTCGAGGTTGTTTTCTGTCTCCAAACATCCTGGTGGATGCATATTTTTTCGTTGACTATGAAAACTTGCGATTGATGCACGAATCGAACCGATAGTTTTTTTGTTTTATCCAATTTAAAACCAACAAGTCTGAATTAGCGAGATGTTTTGGTACAAAAAGTCCGATCTTGCGTACAGGGTTAACAGGGACTAAACTACAATCATAAACACCGAACAAATCATCTTGTATTTGACTGCGCTCGTATCAAAAAAAACTTTTCATTGGTAGTGTATATGTTGACACAAATTTCTAAAGCGTAATCAAAACATTCAAAATCAATTAAATTTCCGATACAAATTTTTGTTTCATCAATAATTTAGATTGTCACAGCCAAATATTAATAGCCAAAATTGAATATTTTCGTTCATTAAACGATGGATTCAAAGGGTTGATTATGCAGCTGGATACAAACCATCATTACTTTTAATTGGACTAGTTGTAAGCCTTCTGATAATAACGTACATATTTATTCACTTATTACGGATTATTATAATGGAAAACGGGAAAGGCAAATTGCAAATTTGCGATTATGTATATTGTAAAATAATGATATTTACCGCACATATAAAAATTCTTATTCCAAAATTTAGTTCCAATAGATTATTTAATACAGTACTCTCCATTACAAATAAACTTGCCTTCAAAAACTGAACCCACCCTTATGTTTTTGTTTCCAAGATACCTAGGAAGGCAGAGACGAAGTTCAAAGAAATCATCTGAAAATTTGAGTGTACCAAAGACATGGAGATTAAGAAAAACATATCGACTGACCGCGTTTAATGTTTGAAAAAAAAATATTATATGCTAAAGACAGAGAAGTTTGTATTGTAGACTGTTTTGAACACCTAATTGAACTTCACTTATTGTCCGGTCCTAGTTTAGACAACCTGACTGCTCAATGATACTACAAGATGTCGGGCAAAACAATGTAATGGCGTATGCAGGTTAAATAACGTTTCGTGTAAATTAGAGAAAACGTCTGACGTCAGCAATAAATTTTGATCTTAATCTTGGCTTGCCGCACGAAGGATTCTTCCTCGGCATTGATTTCGGATCCGCCAAGTACCTCCTTCAATTGACCAAATACATAATAGTCGCATGGCGACAAATGGGAACTATAAGGAGCGTTTCCAAACCTGTTTCGTTCAACTTTTCCATCGTAAACTGGTGAGTTTTATGTTCTCTTATAGTAATATCGCACTACACGTACTTTATTGACAGGTTTGACAGCCGACTGGTGCGCCTTGGTCTTTCTTCCTTCACTCGATAGAATATAGTTGTGGACCCAAGTTTTATTTGTGGTGAATATTCAGTACAATAAATTTTCTCCTTCCTCTTTATACCGCTGCAAAATACGCGTGCAAACTTCCCGGCGAGTAAGTTTCTGCTCAAAATCAGAAGTCTTGGCATCCATCTAGTTGAAATCGCTTACAGTACTGCGTCGAACTCCCAACATGAACTGACATTGTACCTTGTTCTGGAGCGCTGCCCATGTTGCGAGATTACCACTACATTTTACATTAGTCGTCTTTGACTTTTGTCGTTCTGCGTCTTATTCCCGACTGAATGCTATCGCCGAGCTATGGCTGCTCGGAGAGAACTGGCTGTGCGATGGAATGAAGCAATAATCGTTGTTTGTGTTATTGGGGTTATAGGATTAACTCAATGATAATTTTTATTGCCGTATGCCTGTGACTCGTCGATTTTCTTTGCCCTTGGACCTCGAAAGGTCTACGTTGAAAATATTAGTCACTCCATACAACTCGTATTGCATTTAAGTTTTAGATAGTGGTTTACCAATTACCAGTATCACTATTTAACGCGTGTTTTTAGAAAAGTTTGTTGATTAACAAGAAACTGTTTATATTTCATGTCTTATACGACCAAAGTTAAATTCAGTTTAGATCAGCTATTGTCTTGTGTTAACTTTCAAAGGGGGATGTTTCGTGAATTGAGACTTTTTGCTCAACGATTATAGTGAAATTACTTTTCACACTTCCACTTCGGAAAGAATCTAAAAGTTTATCTAAAGTTTTATAAAGTTGTTATCATGAAAATACATAGTTGATTGGAAATAATGTATAATATGATAATGAGTATAATATAAAACTTTTCTAACCAGAGTTTATTGTGAGAAATTGTTGAAATTATTTTCTCATACGGTTTTTGGTGCAAATTCCAACAATAGTTTCTACAATTCTTGCTTTTAAACGAAAACCTGTATTAGCCACACCAATTTTTTCGTTATTTCCATCGCTATTAGTTTCCTTTAGAGTAGGTTCGTAAAAATATTTATGCACGCGTCAGATACAAGTCTCAACAAGCTTTGCATAAAGTTTAAACTTGCTGAGTCGATCCATTTTATTATAGTAGAGCTCGAACGGCCACTCAATCAAATATTACGGGAAATAGAGAGAAGATTGAAGAAAAATTAAGAAATAGAAGAAGAATATGAAGAAAATATAATAAGGTATGATAAAGTACAAAGACTAAATTGGGTAGAGACGCATCATGGAAAGAAAACCTAAAGAAATGGTAAAGAAGATTACGTAATGGATGGCTAAGAGGCAGAGGCCCTGGAGAAACCAATTTGAAGAAGATGCGAAATGCAGGAAAAGAGCAAGGGAAGTAATCTACCCCAATAATTTGTATGAGCCAAAGCGCTAGCCATGATCCAGGAGATTGAACGGCATATTGATGAATCAATAATGATGATAGTTGTATAAAAACTTCAATCAGACGTTATAACAAGTTTGTGGAAATGAAGAAGAATATACTAAATAATAATCACAGTTTTTTTTCATCAGTGTTGCCATATGTCAAAACTTAAGTAGCAATCCTCGTAGAAAACAGAATACCCAAAATAATCGACGTATGAAGATACCATAAGTTGTAAAAAGCTTTTAGTCAAATTTGTCTTTTAATACATCTTTGGATAGCAAGTTTCAAGATACACACACACACACACACACACACCTTTCCATACGTTTTTCCATTGATCGAAGCTGGAAGTCTTCTTTGGTTAGTGTCTTTAGGAGCTCTGGTCAACCGCTTCCATCGACTCAAATAATGGATCTTCTTCTAACCTTTCAAGGAAATCTAAGCAGACCAGTTGACGCAAGAGCTTTTGGTCACGAGTCAGATTTTTTGGCACCAACTTCGCACAGACTTGTGTCATATGTAATTACTCGAGTAGAATTTTTGTAATCGTTTCTTTATCGTCGTTTACTGCTTCGGCAATCATCCGGATGCTCATTCGGCGTACGCACAATTTGGTTGATTTTGGTCATTGTTTTCGGATTTGAAACAGTCATGTTATTTAATAGCCCTTGTAAATCACTACACGATACTCGTGTTTCAAATTTTACAGGAATAAGTTTTTGGTTGAACATTTTAAAACGTCAAAAGAAATCTTCCATAGTCTAACCAAATAAAATAGGACTAACAAGGGATGATTCTTTCTCCCACGAGACGGAAGAATGCTCGAAACAAGTCGAAAACTCAATAAAGACACCGAAACCGAAGCTAACCGCTTTTCGAAATCGCATTTTCCTTACCGTACATGACCAGAGATCAGGTTAAATAATTTTCATAGGAAATAAGACTAGCGAATGGAGTTCCAAACTAAATCCAATTCGATTGTTATAGAGATGGATTTTAGTATAAACTTTTCACCACAGAGTCGATATTTTATTATAGTCAGTGTCTTTTTAGACTTATAGGTGGGGAGCTGGTAACCACTGAAAGTCCCGTCATAGCGGAATCAAAAAATTTTTATTTAAATAAATAGAACATCAGTATAGGACTAAAATTCAGCTCGGTATGCGTAAATTTTCGAAAATATTTTGATAGTCGCACTCAAAAACTGCCGGAAAAAACCCCATATCACCTTGAAGTGCATAAACCAAATTAGCATCTACTCCAAAATGTACGATGTTCAATATTTGGAGTAAATGCTTTTTGTGGAATAAGATGTCTTTTCCTCTGTTTAGATTAAAAATAATATATGATTCAAGGAATATTAGAAGAATTTTTATTTTAAATAATTGAAACAATGAAATAATATTGAAATAATTGACAGGAATAATCGAAATCAATTTCATTGATGCTATGACAGGACTTTCAGTGTTACCGGCTCCTGGTTGTTTCTAAAGTTTTTACAAATTTCTAAAAAATTGACCGTTTTCAAGTTGTTCAACATTGAGATGTCAAATTTTCAACAGCGAATTTGAATTTTACTTTAACAAAATATAACTTGCTAATTTATATACTTAAGCTTTGTTTTACATGATTTTTCATCATTCATCTTGGTATTGCGTATTCCGTGGACAAACCAAAACCTGGGCGTCCAAGATCTTCTATAATGGTCGAGAACGTAGACAGTGTTCTGACTTGTCTATTCTGAAGGTCTGGCTATTAAATAACGAGACTGGTTACGAAAAAGGGTTTTATTATAAAAATTATTTTACATTCGAATGCTCCCCTTCAATATACTCCCCTCCCCTCGCCACACACCTTTCCGTACGTTTTTTCCATTTATCGAAGCAGTGCTGGAAGTCTTCTTTGCTGAGTGCCTTTACGAGCTCTGTCTTTTTTTGCTTTACCGCTTCCAACGACTCAAATCGGGTCCTTTTCAAAGCAAATATTTTTCTAAACTTTCAAGGAAATCTGAGCAGACCCGTTGACGCAAGAGCTTTTTGTCAGGAGTCAGATTTTTGGCATCAACTTTTGTCATGTGTAATTCCTCGAGTAAAATTTTTCTCACCGTTTCTTTATCGGCTTTTACAGCCAACGCACTATTCGTTTCTCATCCCACCCGTTTAGGACGCCCTTTGGCCGCGAAGTCTCTTTATTTTTGCATTTTACGCAAAAATTCGGAGCTGTACCGTAACGAAATGCAGTTGATGCAAAAATTAAAGCCTCAGGATAACGGTCAGAATCTCGACTTTGTAAACCAGCGCTTTCCAACGTTTGCCAACAAATTGTTTTTAGATGAAGTTTCTTTTCATCTTAATGTACACGTCAACAAGCAAAGCTAGTAGAGTGCAATCAATTCGAAATACAAACATCAGAACCTTTACATATTCACCTAAAGTGATCAAAAGATGGAGCAACTTCATCCACGTCCAATAAATCTCTTCCACATTTTTTCTCAAGAATTGCTAGTCACAAACTATTGGTGACTGGACTAATTTCTTTTTCCAGATCATTTTTTCTTTCCAATTATTTATATAAATTTTTTTTCGATTTCTGAAGTTATAAATCTGGAGTTGCTTTCTGAATTTCTTCATTGTATCCTTGGGGTTGGAAGCATATTGTTTCTGTTGCTACTAATAGCGGATGATTGATCATAATCGTGGGATTACTCTCTGAGGTACTCATCTACCAAACACCGTTGAAAACTGGACTATGAGTAGGGTTACTTTTCTGAAAGAAGCTTCTAAACTTTGTCAAACAAACTATAGGAAAAATAAGAAGCAATGGCTAATTAAAACCGAAAAGAATAAGTTGAAAATTGGATAATTTCCATATTGAATTCTACAATTTACGATTTTACATAACTTGGCATGTGAAAAATACACATCGGATGGAAACTGTTTGAAAAAAAATGTTATCGAATTAAAAACTTTCATCGCCGCTACCACTAAGCCTCGACGTTGAAATGTGTTAGTAGAACTGAAGTTCTAGGCATATTTGGATGTGCTGGAAAGTTCTAGATTCCGTAAAGTTGAAAATAACCATTTTTAATTTTGAAGTTTGTTTTATGAAATGTTTCGAAATAATTACTCGGCAGTGATGCCGATTTTAACAATTAAAACCTACAGTTGTATCGAATTTATAAATCAACATTTTCACAGCTGATAATTTTTCAGGATTTGTCCTTAAAGACTGTATTTCTGACAAAAAAACGGTCATTTGTTAGAGACTGTATTTTCCAAAAACTAACCATCAATTGTTGTTGTGAGTTGTGTTTTTCGAAAACAAAAAGTCTTTCATTGAAATTTGTCGCTAGAGACTGTCTTTTTCAAAAAGAAACCGTCATTTATTATGAGAAACTGTCTTTTTCTAAATGTTTTATCACAGCACCAGTCACTTTTTTTAAAGTCAAACATAAATGCAATCGGCATAGCTAGCGACATATATCGGATTGAAGCTGAAGCTAACATATTTTGCCGGATTTCTAGACCATAAATTGATTTGGACTCTAAAAGTAACATAGCGGATTGATTCGTTTTGAAACTATTTATATTATTATTAATGAAGCTTGACGGTTGAACATGTTGTCAGTAAATTCAAATTTGAATATAGTTTCTGGTAGAGGAAAGAAGGGAGATATTCTGGAGAAGAAGACGAGGGAGAGGAGAACGATTAGCATGAGAATGAAGATTTTGTAGAGGAATATTAATCTGAATAGTCAAAACCAATGAAGACTCGTAAATTATCTCCCAAGAAGAAGATTCGCAGAAAAATTGTGGTCAAAAGAAGTGCGAAAAGGTAGCGATGGTTACATAAAAGTAATGACTATCTCTTGAGCTTGTAGATTTACTAAAAAAAAGTAGTACGCTTCTTGTGACGACGTGTTGATGAAGGTAATTGCAAAAAAAATGTTTCGCACTTTTAGTATGATAATGAAATAACTTTATCAGCTTAACTATTTTCAAGATTGGCCGACAAGCGTCCACACTATTAATTTTTTTTTATAAACATATATTACTTTTATTGAATAAATTAATCTTTCTACTTTGGTGTTAGAATTGGTTGGCGAGAGTTTCAAATATAAATCTTGAATATGGAATTAAAAATATTTTCATTATTTTAGTTTATAGTCCGGGATATTTAGATCCAAATTCATAGGAATAAAAAAATTGGTTCTAAACAGTAGATATCGAGATGCAGTTTTCTGCATTATCTTCATAAAGCGTTCGCCAAAAAAGATTACATATAGTAGTTGCGCCTTTTGTCAGAAATTTGCGTTCTGATGCAATAAATGCATTTTCAGTTCTAATTCCATAATTTCACAAACAATTATAAAATGGAAGCCCGGAAAAATCGCTCGAAAATAGTTTCTCGAGGATTTTCGGGCTTGTTGAGTCCAATTCTGGCAATGAAATTCGCTATGGGTACTCGGGGGTGCTAGGGGGATTACACGGATCATAAAAATTCGCCAAAAATCGGTTTACGAGGGTTTTTGGGCTTGTTGAGTCCAATTCTGGCACTGAAATTTGCTATGGGTACTCGGGGGTGCTAGGGGGATTACACGGATCATAAAAATTCGACGAAAATCGGTTTACGAGGGTTTTTGGGCTTGTTGAGTCCAATTCTGGCACTGAAATTTGCTATGGGTACTCGGGGGTGCTAGGGGGATTACACGGATCATAAAAATTCGACGAAAATCGGTTTACGAGGGTTTTTGGGCTTGTTGAGTCCAATTCTGGCACTGAAATTTGCTATGGGTACTCGGGGGTGCTAGGGGGATTACACGGATCATAAAAATTCGACGAAAATCGGTTTACGAGGGTTTTTGGGCTTGTTGAGTCCAATTCTGGCACTGAAATTTGCTATGGGTACTCGGGGGTGCTAGGGGGATTACACGGATCATAAAAATTCGACGAAAATCGGTTTACGAGGGTTTTTGGGCTTGTTGAGTCCAATTCTGACACTAAAATTCGCTATGGGTACTCGGGGATGTTAGCGGGTTTACACGGATCATAAAAATTCGAGAAAAATCGGTTCACGAGGGTTTTCGGGCATGCTGAATTGGATCCTACTGTTGAATGAATAGGGGGCACTCGGGAATGTGTATAGAACTCACCAGAATTTGCATTGTATAATTTACATACATGTTTTGTAAAAAAATTGTATGAAGTAAGTGCAGGGAATCGAATGAAACTGATTCTTAGCAAAACCGCAAAAGTTTTAAGCAGATAGAAGCGAAAAAAGTGTTTACAATACAAAAATGATAGTGTCTCAAATGTAAAGAGATTTTCTAGATCTATCAACAAATGTTTTGTGTACTAACTGAAAAGAAAAAAAGAAATGTACTGATCCTTGCGAGATATTTCGACTAGTTTTATGAGCACGCGTCAATAATAAAGCAGAATGATTTTTTTCATTAAAATACTCTATTCATTTGTTTGCAATTGCATACTTTTGGTTTGGATAGTAGATGGGATTGAATCTTTTTCTTTTAGATATACGTAGAAAAATTTTCTACGAATACATTCAAAACTTGGGGAATTTGGAATGTCACCGTGCTGCAATATTTGTTCAGATTTATGCCGGGTACACCTGGAACAATAAGGTAGAGCTCGACATTCTAACAAACACAAACACCTGTTCGGATCCGTTTTATATTTCAACACTTTTTTTATCTGTTAATTATCTAATCTTTTAGTTTGTTTGCATTCACATTTCATTATAAAACTAGTTTTTTGAAAGGTTATATCTTAATATTTGATATACCTAGTGGACTGCGAAAATCGGTCGCAAATACAAAAAAAAGGCGAGAGAAGTTAACCTCGTTTTTCGGAGACGATGTTAAAGGTCACAGCAGATGATTGATGATGACGTTGAATTTTTCATTTGGATATAAAAAGAAATATTTTATATGTCAACAACTGAATTTATGTAGGGTGTGTAAAAAATATAAATTCGAAAGTCTATAAATCAAATTTACATAATTTTATTATAGAGTTTAATAATAAACAGAGTTTGTTGAATAGATTAATGAGCATCAACAAATAGATGCTGATTTTTCGTGAAAAAACATCCCCAAGTCGTTAAAAACAGTAAGGTTAACTGTAAACTGTAATCAAAAGACACATACCATTAGAATATAACAACATGATACTAAAATAATTCTTATAAATAAATAAATAGATAAAGACACAGGTAGTTTTGGACAGTGACATTACTATCAATGTACTAACTGACCAACGTGTTGTCCATCAGGTCAGTAAACAAAATAATGTGTCTGGTCAATAATACATTAGAACCCATTTGCATCGGAATAAATGTTAAATGTGGTTGCAAAAAAATCAGACCGATTTGTACACCTTGTCAAAGCCGGTCGTGCTCTAATATTGAATCACCAACAGTGGAGGATCCATTTGATTCCAACAAGCAACTTGAACAGTGAAGTTGAAGAAGAATTTGAAAGTAAGACTACTAAAAAGTCTCATTAAAGTAGTTAGAAACTGTTTTTATAGTCTAAACTAGTTTCCAAAACATAAAAGTGTACACGGAGTGCTTGGCAAGGCTAGTTTGACATTCTCGCCGATACAAGTTGGTATGGGATTTTGAACACATATCAGAGCAAGCTTGTGGCTACTTATTTACATGTTGGCGCGTGTTTAATATCCCTCATAGCTTTTCAACATCCGTCACTTTCACTGCAGTTTCCTCTTTGTTTATATGTAGTTTAGAAATTATAGCAATGTTTTTCATGTCTCAGTAATTGTGTAAACGAAGAATTACACTTTGGTGTAACTTTTTTTAATTATTACACAGAGTGTCTCATAAGTTTTTTCAAAATTCCTACGCTTTAAATTCCAGGTTTAGTTAATGGAACGCGGGTTCTATTACAAGACAAACTTCAGTCAGTCCTCGCACCGTCAGATTCCCATTTATTCAAACTTTTTCGTGGCAAAAATTAATAATCCAAATGAGACGTTGAATATACAATGAGATAATTTTTCGCTTTTAAACTAGAGTGGTTTTACCAAAGTTCCAAATAACTTACTAAACGTTCGATGAAAATAAATTGAATACCGATATTATTTGAAACGCCCTTTGTTTTTTTTTTATTTTTCCAACTCAAGTTCTTCGAGTGGGAAAAATGTGACGAAGACAAAAAAAATTGAGAGAAGAGCTCGATTTTTGTCCTATCTGCATTTCTCGACATTTTTAACAAAAAATTCGTCCAAATCCATTTCGAAAGTTAACTGGTAGAACCTAACCTCACATACATAAAAAAACTTGCAATTCCAATAATATTTAAGATGGACACTATAGACACACGTGACATTAAGTATCTTCAGCATATTTCTTATCGCATAAAATGTTGTAGCACGTGATAATAATGTGTTTTCGCCATAATATCAAGGCGATTCAATAAAATTTCAAACATTGTAAATATTCATAGTTTTAGAATAAATTATGTCTGTAATTTTGATTTCAAGATATATAAATTAAAATTTTACGAACGTTGAACTTTTTTATTTGTTAAATACGCGATATACGCCCGAAATAAATATAATTGGGAAAGACGAGATAATATAAAAACACTTGTTGACATTTTGGAGCAATCAACAAATGTAAATAATGGTCGCGTTTTGCCCACTGTATGAATATTTAATTCGTCAGCGACGTACCACATTTCATTTTTAAAGGTGAATATTTTTCTAAATTCAAAATAGCCATTGGTCCGGGAGACTAAGAGTGCTTCTGTTTGGTCCGCCTGCTGCTAAAGTATCCTCTAGTCCTTTAAATTCTAATCTAATTTAAATCCTAGCATCCTATTTTTCATTAAAAAGTCCTTAAATTGCTACTAATACTAGTTTCACTGTCGATTGGGTAGTCACTACACACCACGAACTAGTTCATTCCGCTTATCTTCATACCTGAGAATTTATTCAACTTCCAATGGGGTTTCTGGACCGTTATATCGAAAGTTTCGATCACAAATCTTTGTCCATATTGAATGAACAGAAGTTTTGTCACTTTCCACGTACTAAAGTTCTTCTTCTGTCAGTTGTTTGAATCCATTTCAATACGAACTTAACCTTGGAAGATAGAAAACTGTCTGGCAAGTACAGCTGCTTTGAAATACTGTACTTGTTTACATAAAAAACCGAATTTGTGTATAAACATATTTATTTAATGCTGGAAACCAGCATCGGCGATTATTTTACCAATTTTTTCGTCCATTAACATTGTGATGATTTTATTGTGAATTGTTGAGTGTTTTTTTTTAAATCTCCGTCAACTCTTAAGTAGATTTTAATCACTATGTTGAAGATATTCATGTTATACAATACAGATTATTAACTGAGAACGTTATAGTGAATTTTGAAAAAAAAAATAAGACGGTTCTAAGTTATTACTAATTGAAATACGAACTCGCGATTTTTAGCCACCACACCCAAATCTTGACTGAAAAAACACTATCAACGTCGTTCTCCCCGACGACGAGATAAAAAAAGCGTATTTGGCAAACTTCGCAATCCATTCAATTGTTTTCTCCAGCTAATCGCGCAAAAAGGTTTGTCTCACGGATGGAATCGCATTTTTACGTGTTATACGAAACGGCAACACAAAATAATCAAAAGGCTTTCGAAAAGTAGACGTTTAAACTTAGATTAAATGACCTGATCTCATCCATTTCACACCTTAGGATTTTTTTAGTCCAGGAAACAATGATAATACTACGGTGGATGAATAATACAGAAGATGTCTCATGAATTATGATAAACATCTTGTCTGCATAAAAAATCTTCTCTTAGACTCAAAAAAAAACAACAAACTTTGACTCCATAAAACACTTTTCCACTTTTCATCAGTTCAATTTTTAAGTTCTTTAGCCCACTGGACCTCTTAATTTTATTTTGACGTTATAAAAGAGGTTTCTTCATTGTCAACCTTCAAAAAATGCTTCCTTCTATCAGTCTCTTTCACACTGTAGAAGTAATCAAAGGTAGATTCCTAGATTCATTGCTCTGATCAATACAATGAGTTTATCTTCAGGGGTTGTGGTTTTGCGAGGCCGCTTTGAACGTTTTTTATCGCCAGAGTCCCTAGGGATGTAATTTCCATCAAATTATAGTCTTCTGTACGTCGAGGTATTCTTAATTCGGCAGCAATGGTACTGTTATGTCAACCCAGACTTTAAACACTTGCATGAGTTTCAACCGATAATTCGTTTGTTTTATCCATTAGAACTTTCAAGTCTGAATTTACCAGAAAGAAAACAATTCACAACAAGATGTTTTGGACCACAAAGAATAAAACACATCACGTTTTTGCGTCACTCGGAGCTAACTGGGACTAAACTATAATCATCGTTTCAACTTTTGCTTGAAAATATGATGATGAAATTTTATTAAAGTTTATTTCTAAATTTAGTGAATTGATTATGGGGAAGGCACAAACTTTTGAACGGTAGTGTAGATTAAAGTCAATAGACTACAACTATATTTTGAGATAAAAATAACCTTCAAAAAAGGCTTCTTTCGAACCAATACAAGCATGCCAACGCTTAATCAAATTTCCCGTACACTTGTTATAAACCCCGATTGGGATAGCTTTCAGTATATTGAGCGAATTACTTTTTATGGCTTCTATGGATTTATGGCACGTTTCCTGAAGAGGAAAATTCACTTAAATCAAACTAGTAAATGAAACACTGTAAAAATATCCAGCTGCTCACATCACAACTTCTACTGGATTTACTAGATATCCATGCTACACCGCATCGTCAACTTAATTCACCAGAAACCGGTTCTACTATACATTGGAATCGAAACATATTCATCAGAAATTTTTTTTTGGTCGAATGACATCGTTCGTTTAGCTGGCCGTTAGCTATAGTGCTTAATACATTAAATGTGTCAGATTTTAAGCCAGCTGAGCCGCATCTGAGCAATCCAAAATCACCATTCGTGCAGTATCAAACTGGATAGGTTAATGGTTTTTTTTTTCGCACCCAGGGAATAGACCACGGTACAGATTTTTTACATTAATCCTCCACGTTGCGTATACTGGTGGTTGCCAATCGTCCTGGGTCTCGATTCCTATTCGCTTTTCCCGAGTTTGGGAAAATGTAATGGGAAAATTGACGTTTTGCTACTAAATCGAAATCACTTTCAACGATCTGCCGAAATACAATGACAAGAGCTTGTCAAACATGTACTAGGTAGTTGGCCCAGCTTTGGGAAAACTTCAAAATCTTATCCTGCTTTAGTATCGTATTTTTTGTCTTTGGAAGACGATTGTCTAAATGCGTTGAGCCCGCCTTGTCTGCCCCCGGGACCGGGACAAGAACAATTTTTTGGTTCCAGTCTGAGGATGATCAAATATCAAACAGATGTAGACGTTTTTCAAAATACTGAGAAAGTACTGAGAAAAAAAAACGTTTTAGATCATCTATTTGGTATTCTATTATGAAACAAGTTCAGAAACCACTGCAGCGTGGATTTGATAGGAACAAAACTTTTTTTTTAAATTTTAAAGTTAGAGATGAGGGCTTGCACGTAGTAGCAAAAAAATATCAGTGGAAAAAGTAGTGACTGATGAAAAATGAAGAAAATACTGCACTTCATCCAGTTTTTATTTTATACAGGTGTGCTGGATTCAATAGAAATATATTGCTGGATTCGATATCTGTCAACAATTTCTTGGTATAATAATAATGATAAGAATTTATTTTGTCCTTACGCCAGCCCTGTATCGTACCCGTTACACTTGTCGCGTTCGAATTTCGATAATACCAGAGGTGAATAATTAAAAATAGTCTGGTGATGACATGTATGCGGGTTTTAATTGATAATAGAAATTCTGTTTATTAATTAAAGGAGCGGCAATAGAAACAGAATCTCTGTAATTAATGCCGGAATACATAACTAGAACTATACGTCAAACGAAAGTGAGAACTAATAGAAAGCAACAAACGACGATTGAAAAACAGCTTCTGTATGTTGTGTGTGTCTGTGTGTCGGTGTGTTTTTATATCAATTTCAACATAATAATGCGGTCAATTTTGATATTCGAAGTTACATAAATTCCAATCAAGCTGAAAATCAGTAAAATTGTTTCAAATAAAAGTTAAAATAAAATTTGAATGTTCCCCATCATTTCCAAGTATGGAAAAAATTTTATTCAAGGTCAAAGGTCAAGTTTTTTGCAATTTTCAGCAAAACGGTGAGTTTTATCACAAAAATACCTCAGACGAAAATTGTAGATCATAAAATTATCTACAAAAAACGTGTCAATACTTTTTTTCCTACGAGCCACTGTTTCTGAGATATAATGATTCAAAAAGTTGTAAAATTTGTCATATTTAATGGTTTCATCAATTTCAAACTTTTCTTACAACATTGGGTCATTATACACTTTCACGGTCACCTGGTTTTTTGGCTCTAGAAAATCGAAAAATGGATGGATTTTAATGATCTTGGTCTCAAAATGTTCCATTTTACGGCAGATTTATAAAAAAAATTAGTAGAAATAGCTGAAATGAAAATTTCTCATAGTTTTACTGTTTTAAATCGTAAAAAACGGTTTTGCAAAATAATCCTTTACAAAAAATTATCTCATTAAAAAAAATCCAAAAAGAATGATTTTTTTCAGTTTTCATAGCTTAAAATGAAATCGATGAAAAACAATCAATTTTCGTGAATAGTTTCGTACTATATTCTTATTCTTATAGTTTTTGGACCATTACAAATCGAAAAATAGATAAATTTTATAATTTTGGTCTCAAAATGTTCCATTTTACGACGAATTTATAAAAAACACGGGGGTAGTGGCTGAATTTGCGGTTTTTAATAGTTTTAAACCTTAAATAGTGGAAAAACTTTTTTTTTCAAAATATTCATTTTTTTATGTAAATTGCGAAAAAAAATATACGAACTTGATTCCACGACGTCAGAAACAGTTACGAAGGATTATATGTAGAAAGTCATTTTTTTGCATTTAAAGTCATTTATTATACACTTATTTTTTTTAATTTTCGTATTTTTTTATAAATCCGCCGTAAAATGGAACATTTTGAGACCAAGATCATTAAAATCCATCCATTTTTCGATTTTCTAGAGTCAACCTAACCTAACCTAACCTAACCAAAAAACCAGGTGACCGCAAAAGTGTATAATTACCAAAATTTTTTGTAAAGGATTCTTTTGCACAACCGTTTTTTTACGATTTAAAACAGTAAAACTATGAGAAATATTCATTCCAGCTATTTCTACTAATTTTTTTTATAAATCCGCCGTAAAATGGAACATTTTGAGTCCAAGATCATTAAAATCCATCCATTTTTCGATTTTCTAGAGCCAAAAGACCAGGTGACCGTGAAAGTGTATAATTACCCAACATTGAAATGAACTGAGACTTGTTGTCATGTTGGACATGTTGGAACTGTCATAAGTTCATCAAATAAATTATCAATTGACGAAGATGTTTTGGTATTTATCGTGTAATCATTACAGCCATTAAATACGACAGTAAATTTGAGACATTATAACTTTTACAACTTTTTAAATCATTATATCTCAGAAACGGTGGCTCGTAAGAAAAAAGAATTGATATGTTTTTTGTAGATATATTTATAATCTACAATTTTCATCTGAGGTATTTTTATAATAAAACTCACCGTTTTGCTAAAAATTGCGAAAAACTTGAACTTTTACAGATTTTCAGCTTGATAGGAATTTATGTAGCTTCACTCTACTTCACACTTTTCGGTCAAATTTGACCGGGCTATAATCAGCGTTTTGTGTATATTATAACATTGAACGATAAAGAAAAGATTTCTTTAATGAAATTTTGACATATATTTACCAACACGTGTTAACATTATCAAGTGTTTTTCTGAAAAGAAATGTTTGTCTTTTCTTCTTTGATAATTGTAGTAGATATTTGGGTTTCAATACTTCTAATAACACAGGGTGGAACAGAATTAAATCAGCTGTAGTTAATTTGAATAACATTTTGGTGCGGTGAATTCGGCCAAAAAATTTGGGATGCGATATTTGTACCGAGTGAACATCTAAGAACTACCGCCCTATCTCACGAACGGATTATCAAGAATTATTACTGATGTGGTTCCGAAAAACACAACTAAAAGACGTATTTGAAAATATAAAATTGATTTTTTTTCAAATTCTAACCAATCAAGTGGTACTTTATATACAATAATCGAATTCTCCAATAAATTCTGCGTATTTTTCATTTCACAAGTTTTAGTCTATCTCTTCAAATAAGAGGTGGGGGAGATTGGGAAACTTATTTTGTAAAAACGCCTATAAGTCCGGTCCTGCTTACCCGATTTTTATTAACTTGATGTTGTTTGAGAGAGATTTTGATAAATTTTACAAAATATATAAAATCGAAGTAATTTAATCAGCAACGTGAATGCTAGAGGGCGTTGTTTCGTATATTTTATATATCGTGAGTTTTCTTGAAAAATTTGATTAGAAGCTTGAAAGCTTGAGTATATTTTTCAAAAATAAACTAAATTAATATCTTTTTTCTGCTCCTAGATATCTTGCGAACTCGTATCAAATATACAGGCGCGAAATTTGAGTAGTGACAGCACTTTTAAACGGTAACGCTTATCTAAGACGCCAACCACGGACGATCAGGAATCACGTTATCTATGAGTGCCCATCACTCTCATGAGCACGGTTCAACCACTCACAGCTTGCCTAATGACATCAAAAGGTTCAAACCAAAGCGCCTAATCGGTTTTTCAAAGGACTTTGGTAACGTGGACGAGCTTATCAGATGGATTATGTCCTGAAACACTACGCTACTATGAAGTATGAACGGCCATGTATGAATTCAGCTGCCTAAAGGAATATTACATTAAATTACGAAATATCGTGCTGTACATGTAAACGAAACGTTTATATTTAAAAAATTTAGAACAAAAAATTTTGAAAATTATACCTCGTAACTTCGGGATCACCCCGTATACTAAAGTCAAGAATACGTCATTTATTATTTAGAGAAATCCTCGAAGGTATGTATTAAGGCTTAATTGAAGCGAAGCTCTTCTAACTCAAGTGGAAAATATACATAAAAGCTTAGAGTTTTATGATGTAGAAAACTTCTTCAATATGCTCATCGTCATTTTTATATGAAAAGAAAAAAATATTAGGATCAGCATCATCGTAATTTTATTTAAAATTCATATAAACGTTGATATAATATGTTTTTGGAAGGGTGGCAGTGAAGGAGCGTCTTTCAGTTTCAATTGAAAATTCACTAAACTTCAATAACTTCATTTCGTTCGATTAAGTACAAGATTATCAAAGAGTGGTTCAAAAGATTGAAACTGTTGGAAGAATATGACTTTACAAGCCAGAAAGTAGAAACTGCTGAAGCAGAAGATGACAGCACTGGGAAAGAGAATAAAGTTATATCACCACAATCCATAAACAATTTTCTACATATTAGACTTGTAGAGTTTCTTTAAGAATCTGGAGTTAAGGTTTTGTCGAGACCAGAAGAGGTTTGGTGTGGATAAGATAAAAAAGAAGCCGAATCAATCTCTAAAGGTACTAGAGAAATTACTTATGTGGATTAATTATTGAGTGTTTTCGAAGTTCCACACCAAACGGTTTTTCAGAACAGCTTTGGCTGAAGCATGCATACCAAAACAGTAGTTCATAGGAGATTATTTTAGGTATGGAGAAGATGTCAACAGCATCATCATTATTACCACGCACGACACCTTGTGGTGATGATATTTTTATAAACAGCTTCACTGATTTATCTAAATGGTGATCCACAAATCATTTTCTACATATTAGACTTATATAGGGTTTCTTTAATAATCTGGAGTTAAGGTTTTGTCGAGACCAGAAGAGGTTTGGTGCGGATAAGATAAAAAAGAAGCCGAATCAATCTCTAAAGGTACTAGAGAAATTACTTATGTGGATTAATTATTGAGTATTTTCGAAGTTCCACACCAAACGGTTTTTCAGAACAGCTTTGGCTGAAGCATGCATACCAAAACAGTAGTTCAGAGGAGATTATTTTAGGTATGGAGAAGATGTCAACAGCATCATCATTATTACCACGCACGACACCTTGTGGTGATGATATTTTTATAAACAGCTTCACTGATTTATCTAAATGGTGATCCACAAATCATTTTCTACATATTAGACTTATAGGGTTTCTTTAATAATCTGGAGTTAAGGTTTTGTCGAGACCAGAAGAGGTTTGGTGCGGATAAGATAAAAAAGAAGCCGAATCAATCTCTAAAGGTACTAGAGAAATTACTTATGTGGATTAATTATTGAGTATTTTCGAAGTTCCACACCAAACGGTTTTTCAGAACAGCTTTGGCTGAAGCATGCATACCAAAACAGTAGTTCAGAGGAGATTATTTTAGGTATGGAGAAGATGTCAACAGCATCATCATTATTACCACGCACGACACCTTGTGGTGATGATATTTTTATAAACAGCTTCACTGATTTATCTAAATGGTGATCCACAAATCATTTTCTACATATTAGACTTATATAGGGTTTCTTTAAGAATCTGGAGTTAAGGTTTTGTCGAGACCAGAAGAGGTTTGGTGTGGATAAGATAAAAAAGAAGCCGAATCAATCTCTAAAGGTACTAGAGAAATTACTTATGTGGATTAATTATTGAGTGTTTTCGAAGTTCCACACCAAACGGTTTTTCAGAACAGCTTTGGCTGAAGCATGCATACCAAAACAGTAGTTCAGAGGAGATTATTTTAGGTATGGAGAAGATGTCAACAGCATCATCATTATTACCACGCACGATACCTTGTGGTGATGATATTTTTATAAACAGCTTCACTGATTTATCTAAATGGTGATCCTCAAATCATTTTCTACATATTAGACTTATAGGGTTTCTTTAATAATCTGGAGTTAAGGTTTTGTCGAGACCAGAAGAGGTTTGGTGTGGATAAGATAAAGAAAAAGCCGAATTGAGTGTTTTCAAAGTTCCACACCAAACGGTTTTTCAGAACAGCTTTTGGCTGAACCATGCAGACTAAAACATGTCGATAAGTAGAAGATTGTCAAATATTATCGTTATTTCATTGATATTATCCAATACGTTAACACATATACGAATATATTATATTTAGTTATGTTTTAGATCAAATTTGCTGAAATTTTTTTCCGCTTAATCATTAATTAGATCTAGATTTAGTGTGATCTATGCGAAATGAACGACTGAAATGTATCTCAACGATTAATTAGTTTCCACATCGCATTCGTTGTTTTACTTAATTGCCTTAATATGTCTGCCTCCTACCAACAACGGAACCGATTTGTTAATGCGACGCGACATGTCCCGTTTCCACTTCGAAAGAACCAACAGGAATGTACTTTAAATTTGAGATAGCCATTTAAACTACATTTTTTTCACTTCTACACTGGAAAAAATATTTTTGCTAACAATTTCAGAAGATTACGACCCTAAAGTTTTGGGCAACTGAAGTCAAACTTGATGTTATTGGTCATTGGCATAGGAACAGATAGAAGTTTATGACCCTAAAATTTTGGACAAGCTACATCTATCATATTCTAGGGATCCTAAAGGTTGGAACGATGTTAGTTCTTAGCCAAGGAAAATCGTGGTCGTCGTTTTCTAGCTCTTCAGAAGTTATTCACTGGTTTTGTCTACTGGAATCGCTCGATGTCCATGCGAACTATCTGCAGTTCTTCGATATGCACTCGAATTCACAGTTTGCGAACACAAATTCGAATATTCCGGTTAATCGTTGAAACGACAAATTTCCAGTGCGATACGTTAAATTTCCATTTTAGGCAATGGAATTCAACTTTAGCCGTATTGGTCATGGATTTATGTACAGAGACAAGATTACAAAGATCACCAAATGGAAATGGAGTATCGTCGAATTAAGATTAGAGAGATTCTATGGGCAAATCTAAAGAATGTATTTGCTATATACTCCTGAAAGAAATCAAGACAGTTGGTAACATAAAGTTATGGCGACCGTCTTTTCAAAAATGTGGCCAAAAGCCTGTATTTGAGGAAAAATAAATTTCATTCCATTGGCTTTACGCATCTTTTCACACTTGGGCGATCACCATGAGTGGAATCAGCGTATTTACCATATCTGTTCTCCAGTGACTTTTTTCTGTTTTCTAACCTCAAAGTTTCACTTTATAATACGTGGACGTTATTATGTACATAACCAAGTTTTAAGAAGAAAGATAGTAATTAATATTTGGAATGATTTAAAAAGTTTAGAGATGGAAAAAAATGGTTCTTCGTTAGGTCGAAAATACGCGAGGAATAAGAAAAACGATAAATAAAGAAGAAATTTTCTTGAATAGATCATAAATCGACACTATAATAAACTTACTCTATAAAATATTGAATATGGCGGCGTATTATTCATACAAAAACAGTTTTTTAGAATACTTCCAATTTAACATTGACGGTTTACAAATTATCTCGCACAATTAAAAAAAAGTGATTAATTTCTTATAGGAAAAGGAAAGAACGAGACGCCAGGTTTATGACACAAGAGAGATTAATATTGAAACTGTACAAATCATGAGCGTCACATTGAAAAGTATATATAAGTGATAAAATATTAGAAAAATGATGAAACAAATACTCGTCTAATGTTCATGGACCGTGAAGCCGGTACTGTTCGGTTATAATGGAAATCTATAATTTGGCGATTACGTTAGTTTAGGCAGTTTATTTATGAGTTTAGTCTATAATTATAAGTCATTAGAAAAGTAGTGAACGCGAAAATCGCTAAAACTTAAAAAACACAAATTTATATATGGGATCATCTCTGAAATATTATCTACTAATCAAACGAAGAATCAGAATTGGTCGTATAAAAATATGTTTCTAGCTACTGGTGTTAACGCCACTGTTCCAGATTGTAATTAATTTGATTAATGATCAGAAAGCATAGCAGGCTATTGTGAATCGGTACCAACAAAACGAAAAGATATATTGAATTGACAAAATCAGTCGCAGGCGCAAGAAAACCGTTCTTGGCAGTTAAATAAACACAGTCGTTCGCCTTCTAACAATTAGTAAGAATATTAAGAAGAAAAGTTGACAGTTGACAAATCTATAAAGCAATTGTAACTGGAAAATTAGATTTATTTGACCGTAGATTTTGAGATTACTAATTTATCAACGACGAAACCTCAAATATAGAAATAAAATCAAGATTATTTATTAATGGCAATAACCTAACCTCATTTTATATTATTTAAATGTTATAGATGCGCAAATATTAATTATTATTCATTCATACTATTTAATACACAATAGTAAGCAAAAAAATCCTTTCTTTGTCTCATTTTAATATCTCAACAACAAAAGAAATCACAAACAATGAAATTCATCAAAATAATGATTTATTTCAAGTTCCAGGCGAGGTCCTTGGTGGTGTACGTTATCTCAAGGATCATTCCTTGTCTCTCCCTCGTAGAAGCTTCGGTTCACAAAGCATTTTGAAGACTTTAAGCCTTCGAGATGTTATGAGAAGAATGTGGAAAGTCCGAGAGATTCTTCATGAAGTGACAATAAAAAACTTCGATATCTCGATCACATATCACATCTTAAGGCTCATAATCCTGGGGAAAATTATAGGAAAAAGATTATTTGGAAAGATATCATGGCTTGGGAACCTGCGGAAACGGTTTAACGTCATATTTTCTGACTTATTTAGGTCCGCAACTAAAATAGATTATGGAGATGGTATACGAAGAAGTAGAAGCTGTTTCACAATCTTTACGAATTCAGTATTAAATAACAGAAATAATTTTCACATAATATCGTTTAACGAAGGTTATTCTGCGTCATCTAAGATGACATTTCACAATGGGATAGTTATACATAAAACATTGTTTGTTGTTTGTGTTAGAAGTAAATTTCCTGTCGTGAAATTCGTTCTTCTCATCAACTTTTTCAACTATTTTCTACAGGATTTTCCTGAAATTAAATTTTACGCATTGCATTGTATTAAATATAATACATAAGCGAAACTTTTCTATACGAAAAAATTGATTTCAGTCCATATTTCTAGTTGATTGACTTTTTATGAGATTATTGTATGATGTAATTGAAAAATTTCTCGTTTTTTTTTCTGTTAAAATATGAATTCTCGTATAAACGCCTACCTTTGATGTTGCGTATTTCGATTTCGTTTGAATATCACATTTCAAAGGAATTTTTTGTTCGATTTATGACATGGTTTTAATCCCTAAATTATTTGAAAACAAGTCAAATGATTATGGTATTAATGTTGATATGAAATTACAGTAGATATAATTAACGTGCCATAGCTTTGCAATGACTTATTCATAAAATGTCGCCGCCAATCATTGGAAGTGAGTTGTGCGGGTTCCTCTAAGCTCGTCAGTTTGAAATCGCCGCTCTACAAGCCACTGCTTCAATTCGGGGTAAAAATCAAAATCACTCGATGTTAGGTCGGGACTGTACGAAAATATCCCACTGAAGTAGTCTTTGTAAGCGTCACAATGTTTCACAACATGAATCTGCATTAATTTTTGTACCAGGATGCATAAAGTCGATAAGCAACACACCTTTTTGGTCCCAAAAAACTGTGGGTCTCGTTTGTGATTGTTGTTTCGATATAAAATCCATGCGGATCTTAAAACTTTTAGTTTCCTTGACCCTCTTCGTCAAAAAATATAAGTTCGGCCCTTATTAAATGTTTGACATCATTCATGAACAAAGCCTCAATTCATAAAGGGAATTTTCTGTTTCCTTCAGCCTGCAAGAAACGAATAACACTCACCATTCATACTTGGCTGGAGAATCAATAGCGTCAGCCATGTTTATGTGACTGAAACTCAACGGGGAGTTATCTGTTTGACCGGGGTAGATGCCCAGTCGTCTACTATGCACACAAATCACCTCTGCATTCGGAAACACCCTCGTATAAAAATACTGACAAGAATATTATTTAAATTATAGAATCAAACATCAAAAAATACTGTTTACAGTAAAAAAAATTGCATGAAATAAACAAGTAAACTGAAGAAAAATATTATGAAGAAATGAAAGTGGGCACTACAAACTCCGCCATTTTTGACATTCAGGCGTCAGTCGGCGCTGTGCTATAGCCCGCCAAGTGTGATTCGTTTTTTACAGGCTGAAAGCAATAGTTCTGTAAAATTTATCGGAGAATGAGTCATGCGTATGGGGAAAACTTCATGAGTGATGGCGCTGTGCGTGAATGGTTCCAAAAGTTTGAAGTTGGCCGTAATGATGTGCATGATGAAGGGGGACCAAGGATGCAAATCTGTCGTATCAGATGACCTGGTTCAACTAGTTGACAGAATGGTTAAAGAAAACCCTCAGATTCGCCATTAGTGCTTTGTCTAAGGAATTACCAGAAGTTTCAAGGTCTGTTTGAATTCATTGGCGGCAACTTTCTTTGAAGAGCGAGCTGCTCGCGATTCTATACGACAAAAACTGCGATCAGAAAAAGGAAACAAATTTCGACATCATTAAGTTCCATAGAACTAACGAACGTGATAAATTTATGGAATTAAAATACCCCTGAAGGGTTGCAATGGAAATTCCATCACATCCAGCCGTTATAGAATTAGCTTGACGAGGTGGGGGAGCTGTTTGCTTGACTGCTTTTGTTATATCAAATCAAACAACGATGGTTCTCTAACAAATCGAGTTGAATACAACCCTGTATTCAGCAAGACTGGCCAAGGTGGTTCAAGAATGTGCACTGAAAGTAAATATTGAAATCAATAGATTATTTCTAAGAAAAACGTCACTGGAAACCCTAAATGATCACTGTTATGTTTTAATACTAATAGTATCATCAACAAATGTATTTGCTAATATCTTTGTCAGTTGTTACAACAAATATTTTAACAGATTTTCCGATATTTCAAATTCAGTTTTCAGTATTCCATTAACAAGATTTTGGAATCCAAAAAAAAAACATGACGTGCAAGGAACCGTTAGATAAAATACTATTTCAGATACACACTAAATTTTTTTTGTTATTTATTGAAATAATATTTTGTAATAATGTTTCTGTTGGGACATTTTAATTGAAAATTAATCTCTTATTTATCGGAAACAAACCAGAGGCTGTACAAATATTGATTTGAATTATTTCGTTTCGGTGTTATTGACCGATTGTTTTTAATGTCTCGTCACACGCGATACGCTTATTTGTTTTGTCCCAAAAACAGGTCGTGAATATTTTCATACCAATTCCGTAATACAAGGAAACACATGCACAAAAAATTGTGTAAGTTTTTGTTTATTTATCTTATTAAATAAAAATTCAAAACAGTCTCTTCTCTTTTAAATTGTACGAGCAAATTTCCACGGCTATCCTAAAACCGCGCCAGCGTCTTTTCTACAAAATAAACCGTCTTCGCCTATTTTGACTGCAGTACGAAAATTGCTACTCAAGTTTCGAGATAAACTAATAAAAACAAATATTCATTCACGTCGAAAGTCATAGAAAATCATCGCACGATTTTTTTCAGCAAAATGCGTGTTTCAAGGATCTGTAAATAGCACTCGTATGACAACACGTTCTGACTACGTTCACCATTAAAAATGTCAAACTTCATGATGGTAATGTCAGATTTGACATAGTGACATCAGTGTTGCCATATCAAAAAATCACTAGCTTCCATTCTTTATTTCATTTCAACATCTTGAAGCTATTAGTTTTAGCATTATAATGAATGCTCTAATAGCAGCTACCGATCGCGTTTTCATAGATCGAATGAATTTGTTCGATCCGATTCCGTGACTGGTGCAGTTCGAACTTTTCTCACAAATTCATCTCATAAATGCTCGATAGGATTTAAATCCGGGCTACTCGTTGGCAGATTCATAGCGGCAATTTTCTTTACCTACATACTCGACGTTCAGAATAAGTGCTCAATACTTTACAACGCGAAAAAATGCACAATCATTCTCCAATTGAAATCAAATCTATAACTTGGATTTAGCAATAATTTGAAGGCATATTGTATTTAATTATTTGTATATTTGTTTCTTAGTTTTCAACAAGCTTTAGTCTACAAATTGTGAACAGTTGTTTGACAATAAAGGATTTCTCTTTCAAGAAAGTAAGACCATTACATTTTGTCCTTAAAAAAAAATATGATCTTGACCCTAACCTACGTACTTGTACATTTGAAACAATGCTGTCTGTATAACGTATATTTATTATTAACCTTGAATTATTAGATAAATTTAAGTACCAATAAAATTGTACATAGATAATCGTAAATAATTCTGTTATTGTCAAAATTGAATTAATTATGAATGGTATTTAGTTGCACAATTTATTCAAAAATATTTATTCTTTCATTTCGATACGTCCAGCCGATTGTCAAACCAAAGAAAACTTCGTTATCACTGTCAGTCTCTATGTCATACCTTCCATATGCTATTCAAGACTTGCCACGTTGCCAAAATCTGAGAATATTTATAAGTTAGTAACGTAATTTTATACTTTCGCGATCCCCTCGTTTTTTTGGATCTAGAAAATCGAAAAATCGTCGATGAATTTTTTTTAAATCTCCGTTTTTACGGCGGAAATATCCCACCTGGAGATTTCGTATAGTTTTACCACTTTAAATGTGATCATGAACGCACTTTTTTGCATATAATTGTTCATTACTTTTTTACAAAGCATCAAACGCAGTTCACATATATTTTTTGTAAATCTACACAAAAAAACGAATATTTTGAAAAAAAAATGGAAAAATATTTGTTTATTCATTTTTTATCTCATTAACATTGAACCTTAGTTAGATACCATTTTTTTAATGGTGAAAATTTTCAATTTTTGAAAGTTAACTTTTAATATTGTACATTTCATCACAATAAGTGATTTTAAGAATGTTTTTGTTCATATAACTTCAATAATTACTTTTAAGAAAAATTGTTATTATTTTTAATTGTAAAAACATAATAAATCAACATTTTTTTAAAATTCTTTTTGCAATTTGTTCGTTTTATTGTGTAGATTATGAAAAAAAATACAACAACTTTATTCGATTATTTGGAAAGAAGTTATTAACAATTATACGTGGATGAGTACGTTTAAAGCGCTGACACCAATATAAGTTTTCATTTTTTTTATTCCCATATTTTTTTTCCTAAATCCACCTTAAAAACGGAGATTTAAAAAACAATTCATCAAAATCAGTTGATTTTTTGATGTTCTAGAGCAAAAAAACTATATTGTATCTATTAAATGAAAATAATAAATGTAGTCGTTTAGATTGAAGTGTCTACTTTTAATTTCGAGTTTACGGCATGTTTCACAGCAATTTTAAAAGGGTGTTTGTTTTGACAAGTAAAAATTTTAAGAATGTCCGAATATAAAATGCAGATGTGCTACTGATCTCAATTAGTCAAGGTTTCTATGGAAACATTATCAAAACAATCTGCTGGAATAAATTATTTTAGCAGCACTTGACTTTTTTGACGCCGCTTATAAATGCAAACGTATGCATGCATGAAATTAGAGAGAATGCATACAACAGATTTTTATAAATATTTTGAAACTTGATAAGGGACTTTCATATGAACCTAACATGAGAAATTATAACCCTTTCTATGTTTTCTTCAAATATTCTAGCCGCCATCTAAAAACAGGGTATCAAAACAAAAATTTCTTATTAATCTATTTGCCTTATTTTTTACCCCTGAATACATTAGAAAAAACCGGATGGTTTTATTTAAAAAAATAAAGAAATTTGATATTTATGAAGTTAAACTTTTAATACTTTTTATACACACCCTGTATAAAATGAAAAATTTTTCAGCATAGATTCAAATACGTCTAACCATGATTAAACCAAGAGAACAGAAACATGTTTCAGATCTCTAAGGGTATCCTAGTAAAAAAATAATTTATAAGGGTCTGCAATGGTCGAATTTTTTACAAAAAAATTAATAACTCAAATGTATGCGATTTTCGAAAAAAGTTTTTAGACGAAAGTATACTAAAGTTTTACGTAGATTTCAAAAATGTATTATTATATAGGGTGTTCTATTTAAAATAACAAAAATACAGTAGAACCTGAAGTCTGTCATCTTTGAAAATATTTTAGTTAAAAAGATCGTATACGAAAACTCAAACGTAGAAAGTTTCATGATTTTATTATAAATATTTTAGTTTTAACTCGTCGTTGGACACCCTGTATATGATTCATCGTTCAAGAAGCGGAAAAAACACCACCGTTGCTAGACTATGCACATGATGTGGTAATCTGGAAAAAAGATACCAGGTTTTTATAGAAATGGTTAAAATGGGCGAACACATGAAGAGAAATCTTAGAGTAGACTTAAATACATAAAAAATAATTGAATTTATATTGTATTTGACCACAATATGAGTCCCATACGATGAATACATAAGTTTAATTTTGTCACAATCCTACTACGAAAACGCTCGTAATCTAGTTGGTAAAGACTTTGTTCCAATTTATATGCCAGCTAGATTATGAGCGTTTTCGTAGTGGGATTGTGGCAAAATTAAACACCAAATTGTTATAAAGTTTTGTTGATAAATTATCTTGATTTTAAGTCTCTATAAATTGAAATTTCGTTATCTGACTATCTATCTAAGGTGATAAACAAACAGAGATTCTACCTTCGCAAGTTCTGGACTTGAAACTACCACCATCGCAACAATAACGATTAGATACTATTTGAAAATCGTATAAATCGCAAAAATTGAGTATCGAGCTTTAGATACAGTAATAGATATTCAAAGCTCGAACTAAAGATCCTGTAAAGTTTAATTATTATGATAATGTAAGCCAACCATGAATTGTTACATGTCGAATTGATACGGCACGATTTGATGCCCAAGATTAGTGCACAAAATCCGCGTAAATTCAAAACGATTTTCTTAACTACTGCTTCTAAATCATTTCTAAGACTAGTAAAAAATGTGGAAATCTTATGTTCACGTATAAATTTCAGAACGAAACCGTTGCTAATGTTTTATAACGGAAAACAACGAATACCTTTCAATCAACCACATGAGGATATGCCAAAGTTGATCGATGCATCAGCGATTTGCCCGTCTATCCGATTTAATGAGTGATGTAATTTTGGCATCAAGTCAGAAAATGAACATATGTCCGTTACGGCACGTGCGTGGGACACGAGGAATTTCATTAGGATCTGTTTTTCGAAATATAAATTAATTTATTATCGACATTGTTTTTCGTTTCAATTATTTTCAAGAAACATTTAATTCATAATCAAAAGATGTGATTTTGTGTTTACCAAAAGTTTTTGACTGGCATTAAGAAACAATATAAAAGAATTTCGATCGTAAAATTGATATACCAGGAAGAGTTTCGAAAATAACAAAACTAGTTTATGCATTATTATTAATTCCGGCTGAAAAATTAGTTTTTTTTATAAATTCGAAAGTATTTCGACGATTTTGAGTAAAATTAAGCGTCGAGAAGATTTTTTTTAAATCTACTTATACAATGTTATAGGGAATAAGATTTTTAACAATTTTGATGATTTTTCTGAGAAAAATTGATATACCAGGGCGAGTTTCCAAGATAACAAAACTAGTTTACGCATTATTATTAATTCCGACTGAAAAATTAGTTTTTTTTATAAATCCGAAAGTATTTCGACGATTTTGAGTAAAATTAAGCGTCGAGAAGATTTTTTTTAAATCTACTTATACAATGTTATAGGGAATAAGATTTTTAACAATTTTGATGATTTTTCTGAGAAAAATTGATATACCAGGGCGAGTTTCCAAGATAACAAAACTAGTTTACGCATTATTATTAATTCCGACTGAAAAATTAGTTTTTTTTATAAATCCGAAAGTATTTCGACGATTTTGAGTAAAATTAAGCGTCGAGAAGATTTTTTTTAAATCTACTTATACAATGTTATAGGGAATAAGATTTTTAACAATTTTGATGATTTTTCTGAGAAAAATTGATATACCAGGGCGAGTTTCCAAGATAACAAAACTAGTTTACGCATTATTATTAATTCCGACTGAAAAATTAGTTTTTTTTATAAATCCGAAAGTATTTCGACGATTTTGAGTAAAATTAAGCGTCAAGAAGATTTTTTTTAAATCTACTTATACAATGTTATAGGGAATAAGATTTTTAACAATTTTGATGATTTTTGTGAGCAAAACTGATATACCAGGGCGAGTTTCCAAGATAACAAAACTAGTTTACGCATTATTATTAATTCCGACTGAAAAATTAGTTTTTTTTATAAATCCGAAAGTATTTCGACGATTTTGAGTAAAATTAAGCGTCGAGAAGATTTTTTTTAAATCTACTTATACAATGTTATAGGGAATAAGATTTTTAACAATTTTGATGATTTTTCTGAGAAAAATTGATATACCAGGGCGAGTTTCCAAGATAACAAAACTAGTTTACGCATTATTATTAATTCCGACTGAAAAATTAGTTTTTTTTATAAATCCGAAAGTATTTCGACGATTTTGAGTAAAATTAAGCGTCAAGAAGATTTTTTTTAAATCTACTTATACAATGTTATAGGGAATAAGATTTTTAACAATTTTGATGATTTTTGTGAGCAAAACTGATATACCAGGGCGAGTTTCCAAGATAACAAAACTAGTTTACGCATTATTATTAATTCCGACTGAAAAATTAGTTTTTTTTATAAATCCGAAAGTATTTCGACGATTTTGAGTAAAATTAAGCGTCGAGAAGATTTTTTTTAAATCTACTTATACAATGTTATAGGGAATAAGATTTTTAACAATTTTGATGATTTTTCTGAGAAAAATTGATATACCAGGGCGAGTTTCCAAGATAACAAAACTAGTTTACGCATTATTATTAATTCCGACTGAAAAATTAGTTTTTTTTATAAATCCGAAAGCATTTCGACGATTTTGAGTAAAATTAAGCGTCGAGAAGGTTTTTTTTAAATCTACTTATTCAATGTTTAGGGAATAAGATTTTTAACAATTTTGATGATTTTTGTGAGCAAAACTGATATACCAGGGCGAGTTTCCAAGATAACAAAACTAGTTTACGCATTATTATTAATTCCGACTGAAAAATTAGTTTTTTTTATAAATCCGAAAGTATTTCGACGATTTTGAGTAAAATTAAGCGTCGAGAAGATTTTTTTTAAATCTACTTATTCAATGTTTAGGGAATAAGATTTTTAACAATTTTGATGATTTTTGTGAGCAAAACTGATATACCAGGGCGAGTTTCCAAGATAACAAAACTAGTTTACGCATTATTATCAATTCCGGCTGAAAAATTAGTTTTTTTATATATCCGTAAGTATTTCGACGATTTTGAGTAAAATTAAGCGCTGAGAAGACTATTTTTAAATCTACTTATAGAATGAAATTTATTAGGAAATTTAGAAAAATGATGGGGGATCGACATATATTCGATTAAAAGGGGGTATTCTGGTCTAGAAGCAGGTATTTACGTCAAAAAAAATGAAAAACATTTCTACTATCATTTTTTTTAATGATATACATTAACTTTTTGAGAATATAAAAAAATTGTAAAGAAAAAATCAAAATTTCAATAAAAAACGGTGCACCCTGGTAGAAAATATCAATCACAAAACGGCGTCGACATGAAATATCAAATTTTTTGTCCTTTGAATTTGAAATTTTTTAAAATCCAAGGCAGACGCGATAAAGATATCGGTCTGGTAGAACTTAAGATATCATATCAACCATTTCAAAAAAAGTTAATTCGAGAAAAACGCATTTAAAGTTTGAGAAACACTCACAAAATCCACTGTATCTTCGTAAAAAATACAAATTTTTAAAAAAATCCGTTCGAGGACATATTCTTAAGGGTCTAAGCTTTGAGAATATTAAAAAAGAATCGATTTTTCCAAATTTCTAGACCAGAATACCCCCATAAGTATATAGCTTCTGTATAGGTTCCATGTTCTTAATATTATTATTAAAAAATAAATTATTTAAAACGTTTACTCTTATTTTTTTAAACAAATTTACTCAAGTAGCATATCTCATTAAAACAGAATAAACGTTTAATTAAGGTATGTATTGCAATAAAATGCGTTTCCACGTAAAGTAGTTAACGTATTTGCAAGTTTTAATTTACGAAGATTTTTACGGAATTTAATCTCAATGCCGCTTTGTTTAATTAACATCAATTCTTACTAATGTGAATCATGACTCGTAGTTAGAATTTGTTGTACAATTTGTTATTTCGATAATTTTATAAGATTTTTGATAATACTTCATTCGCTGCTCTATGATATACACAGTGAACCAAAGAAACCGCCATCCTTTTATTGGATTTTAAGGAAATTTCAATTTTTTTCTATATTTTCATCTCTTATTAGTCATTTTCTTAAAAATACTTTAAAATTTTTCATTTAATAGATATAAATAATTTAGAAAAATAAAAAAAAGTCTTTTATAGAATCTACTAAAAAAAGTTTGAAAAACCTAAAAAACTTTCATCTCCAGAAGAAAAACAAAAAATAAATGACATCGTTTAGAAATCCACATGATCGGTGTTCAAGTCCAACAAGAGTTCAAAGAAATGCTAGGAGTTGCTGGACGAATACGACTTGAGGCAGCTAGTCTGAAGCCAAAAAGACCCCAGGCCGATTACGATTTGCGAGAGAACACGTTAATTGGATTAATAACCAATGGGGCTTCGTTCTTTTCTCAGACGAAAGCAGATTGTTCTCGCGATAGAAGGGGACAAGTCTACATAAGACCAGGAGGAAGATTTCAGTGTTGTATAAGACAAAACCTGGTTTTATGAGAAGGTTTTTGGATGAGATATGAGTGGACGTTTCATTGGAAGCAAAAACCGAGTTGGTTTCTATTGAAACTGGCGTTGGAGCGGGATTAATTACATCCTAATGTAGGACAATCCCCGTTTACATCTAGCAGGTTCCGTACGGCAATAATTACAGTAGAGAGATGCTAGAATCAAGTGGAAGCTGTAGATTTTTTACTCACGAGTGTATTTAAAATTTATATATGCTCACAAAAACTGAAAAATCGTTCGATTAATAAAGAGGTGCAAAAGAGAACGTTTACTACTTCTTATATGATGTTTTTGTCTTAAATTTTTAAGATTTTCTTACCTTATACTACGGAAATGAAATTCAACTTACCTGAAACAACGAATAAATTATATTAGTGCTTAAAATAATACAAAGTTATTTAAAATAAAAGTGTTACTTTTTAGTTTGTGAGTGGAAAAATTTGCAAAAAGCAGAGAACTGTTACGTTCGGTCTCTGAAGATGATCACTTGACTATCGAAACGCGCGTCAAACAGTGTAGGTGGATACTTTAATATCTCCCACTGCAGTTCTGATATTGTATCTAGGGCGAAACGCGTTATCCTGGGAGAAGAATGTCTGAATTGACTCTAACAGGTCAAATGGAACCCAAGGATGTTGAAAAGGATCCACCCAGAAGCTAACCTGAAGCTTTATCAAAAAATCCTGAATGATTTTTCAATTTTTTCGTTTCTGGTTCCTCAAATACTTCCGTTTAATGCTTTTCTCTGATGTATAGACTTTTGAATTTGACTCTATTAGGTCTAATGGTACCCAGAGAGCTAAATTCCCCCAAAAATCTCAAATTACTGATTCATAATTAAGAATTTTCACTTTTTTTGTTTCGGAGTACTCAAAAACTTAGTGTCTATGCTTTTCTCTGATGTATAGACTTTGGAAATTTACTCTATCAGATTAAATGGTACCCAAGAGGAGCTAAATTCCCCAAAAAATTTCAAATTACTGATTCATAATTAAGGATTTTCACTTTTTTGTTTCGAAGTACTCAAAACTCAAAAAAATCTTAAGTTGCAGATTCATAATTGATAATTTTTACTTTTTTTGTTTCGGAGTACTCAAAAACTTAGTGTCTATGCTTTTCTCTGATGTATAGACTTTGGAAATTTACTCTATCAGATTAAATGGTACCCAAGAGGAGCTAAATTCCCCAAAAAATTTCAAATTACTGATTCATAATTAAGGATTTTCACTTTTTTGTTTCGAAGTACTCAAAACTCAAAAAAATCTTAAATTGCAGAGTCATAATTGATAATTTTTACTTTTTTTGTTTCGGAGTACTCAAAAACTTAGTGTCTATGCTTTTCTCTGATGTATAGACTTTGGAAATTTACTCTATCAGATTAAATGGTACCCAAGGGAGCTAAATTCCCCAAAAAATCTCAAATTACTCATTCATTATTAAGGATTTTCACTTTTTTGTTTCGAAGTACTCAAAACTCAAAAAAATCTTAAATTGCAGAGTCATAATTGATAATTTTTACTTTTTTTGTTTCGGAGTACTCAAAAACTTAGTGTCTATGCTTTTCTCTGATGTATAGACTTTGGAAATTTACTCAATCAGATTAAATGGTACCCAAGGGAGCTAAATTCCCCAAAAAATCTCACATTACTGATTCATAATTAAGGATTTTCACTTTTTTTGTTTCGGAGTACTCAAAACTCAAAAAAATCTTAAATTACAGATTTATAATTGATACTTTTTACTTTTTTTGTTTCGGAGTACTCAAAAACTTCATTTCTATGCTTTTATGTGATGTACAGACTTTGGAAATTCACTCTTTCATATGAAATGGAAGCCAAGGGAGCTAAATTTTATGGTTTTTCGTGTACAACTTCAAAAACTTTTCTTTTATATTGAATTTACAAGCATCAGGTGCTTGTATAACCAACATGAAATGTATTGATCGAGTTCAATACTTCAGCAGGCGTCAGTAACGAAGCAGACCGATAATTTTTGATATAGTGGATTAATTTCTTGAGAAATAATTAATTCTGTTTGTAATATGATCAGAATAATAAAAAAAATTGATGTAAAAGGCGTCATTAATTTGAAAAAAATGTTTAAAAAATAATATAAAGTAACGCTCCTAAACTTTTGATAACTTCACCAACAAATTCTCCTCACTCCATAATTTATCTCTTTTCACGGGAATTCGACATCTTCTCCGTGTATTTGTTTCACTCCAGATACTTCTTAACAAGAAAAGGACCCTTGAAATAGGTCTCGATACTTCGCCTCACGCGAGCTGCATCCCTAATTTCAAGACAACTCAGGAATTGATTCGGACACAGATTTATTTGTTGAGTCAGTCCCGTCTGTTTTGCTTAAATGGAAACTGAAAACAGATGGAGAAACTGACGAATTTATAACAATAAATAAGATGAAATTATATTAATTTATTAGATTTCAATACCGTGCTCATTATCAGCGAATTCAATCTAGACAATTCCAAAATTAACCACACTCCCTAAAATATACCTGCTCTAAGTTCAGAATTAGTTAAAGGCTCAATACTTTACAATGCGAGAAGATGCACAATCACTTGCCAATTGGAATCATATTTTCCCGCATTCCTGCAATAATTTGACGGAATATTCACTATAACTTTTTTACTCATTGTGGTTTTCTTCTGTATATTGAATTTTTATTTCATTTGGATCTTTATTTAGTTATTTTTATGTTTGTTTTATAGTTTTTACAAGCTTTTTAACAATTTTTGATGCATAGATGAGGTGCCCGGGGAAATCAAGATACTGTGGTGATGTGCAACATCAGTCTATTGAGTAAATTGAGAATTTCGAAAAGTTAGTTGTCTTGTTCTATAATGAAGTATATGAACTGAACCAAACTTGACGAGATTGTCTAGGTGAGATCTAAAGACATGACATTGGATTGGTAAATCACCAGAGTCGATAAATTAAATCATGTGTCATTAATAGAAGCAAAAACTTCCAAGGGAATATGAGTAAGATCGCATCAAGCAGGATTCTATCTGGAAATTGACTGACGGTGGAACTTGTAGTCTTCATTCCAATAAAGGACCTGAACTTGAAGATGAAGATCTATTCCTTTGCGAATGATTTTGAGGATTGTTTCCTTGATTCTCTATTGATTTTTATGTTCAGAAACTATAACAACAGACAGATATTCGATTCAGCGTCATTGAAGTATTAAACCCGTGGATTGTAAATTTTTCGTTTCAGTTGTATGTGTATACAATTGATTTTACAAAGCTGGGTGTTTCGTTTGTCATAATTAGTCAATATATGATAATAAATAAGGGTGTGAGGACAAAAAAAAAACTTACGGACTGTTTGTTTTAATTTAATTATTTGCACTTTAATCAATGGAACTATGTTTATAATTTTGACAACTGCCAACATCCTCAGTCAACGCATAGTTTACTTGCTGAGCTATTTAAAATTACGATTTTTGTGTTCACGCCCTTAAAACTCTATTAGACTCGCTTCAAAAGGTGTTTTGAAGTTTGCAGTTCCCAAAAATCAAATCTAGTAAGCATCCCTGTACATCTGTACGTATCTCCGTGTATAAATTCAATATTTCTCGGTTTCTATTTTTATAAGAAAGTTATCGAAAAATTTTGATCAATTTTGTTTGTTCGACTCTCACTTGCCATTAAAACATTTCATACGAAACGTGGATTTTGACTTTGAGGTGATTTTTTTGTATATAAATAATTCAATTCGCTTGATATTTGTATGCGTATTTATCGTATATCTGTTAATTAGATTTTTTGGCTGTACTGAAAACCGGTTTTGTAGACACTACTAATAAAACTCTCGTTGAATCAATAATCGCATATGACGCGAGCGAAAAGGCGCAAATATTGCATGTAAAACGCGTGTTCACTGACTGCTATTCAAGTTCAAGGTCAACTGTTACATCTCTCGTGTGTATAGGAGTTCCTATTCTCGTCGCACTCTAACATTGATTACCTATGTCTTCCTTTTATTTTTCATATGTACCCTTCGACGGTTATTATAAGAACTCAAAGGTCACGTGCAATTTGAACAGTGCTTGACGCTCGAGAGGAGAAACTGTTGGGAAATAGCTTTCGAGTCGAGATGTTTTTTTTAATTCCTTATATTTTTATTTAGTTAGTTATCATCGTTTCCCGACGAGATATCATCAAGACGAATCATGAAATACGCCGTTAAATAAATAAGGTGAAAATTGGATTGTTTAATTTAATTTATATGACATTTTCTGAACAGAGAATCTTTTCCATATGATATTTTCATTTCATTTTCTCGAAAATATCTGTATAAATATGATTTGACCATCGTTAGCTTGGTACTGATATACGCCAATCGATTAGAGGTATTGAAAGTTTAATATATTTGAATAAAAACCTTTTTGTGTTTTGTTTGGCAGAAAAAAAATGAGGCTAGTTGGTTAAATTAGGTTAGGTTAGAATTAGATTAGGTTAAATTAGTTTAGGTTATGTTAGGTTAGTTGGTGTGTTTCCATTGACTTGGACTCACTAAAAATTCGTGGAAAATCTGCAGTTCAGAATTTTCATCAGCTCTAGTTTCAGCTATGTTCAGGTATGATACAGAATTAATTTTAATGCTCTCCTCTGATGTGTAGATTTTGTGAATTGACTCTATCAGGTCTAATGGTATCCAGAAAGCTAAATACTCCAAAATCTTAAATTTCAAATTCATAATTGAGGATTTTAAATTTTTTTGTGTAGGAGTACTCAAAAACTTTGTTTCAATGCTTTTCTCTGATGTACAGACTTTGGAAATTGACTCTATCAGGGCTAATGGTATCCAGAGAGCTAAATTCCCCAAAAAAACTTAAATTACTGATTCATAATTGAGGTTTTTTCCTTTTTTGTTTCGGAGTACTCAAAAACTTTGTTTTAATGCTTTTCTCTGCTGTATAGACTTTGGAAATTGACTCTTTCAGGTCTAATGGTACCCAAGGGGTAAATTCCCCAAAATATTAAATTTCAGATTCATAATTGAGGATTTTCACTTTTTTGTTTTGGAGTACTTGAAATCTTCGTTTCAATGCCTTTCTCTGATGTATAGACTTTGGAAATTGACTCTATCAGGTCTAATGGTATCCAGAGAGCTAAATTCCTCAAAAAAACTTAAATTACTGATTCATAATTGAGGATTTTAACCTTTTTGGTTTCGGAGTACTTGAAATATCCGTTTCAATGCTTTTCTCTTATGTATAGACTTTGGAAATTGACTCAATCAGGTCTAATGGTATCCAGAGAGCTAAATTCCCCAAAAATCTTAAATTACAGATTCGTAATTGATAATTTTCACTTTTTTTGTTTCGGAGTACTCAAAAACTTCGTTTCAATGCTTTTCTCTTATGTATAGACTTTGGAAATTGACTCTTTCAGGTCTAATGGTACCCAAGGGGTAAATTCCCCAAAATATTAAATTTCAGATTCATAATTGAGGATTTTCACTTTTTTGTTTTGGAGTACTTGAAATCTTCGTTTCAATGCCTTTCTCTGATGTATAGACTTTGGAAATTGACTCTATCAGGTCTAATGGTATCCAGAGAGCTAAATTCCTCAAAAAAACTTAAATTACTGATTCATAATTGAGGATTTTAACCTTTTTGGTTTCGGAGTACTTGAAATATCCGTTTCAATGCTTTTCTCTTATGTATAGACTTTGGAAATTGACTCAATCAGGTCTAATGGTATCCAGAGAGCTAAATTCCCCAAAAATCTTAAATTACAGATTCGTAATTGATAATTTTCACTTTTTTTGTTTCGGAGTACTCAAAAACTTCGTTTCAATGCTTTTCTCTTATGTATAGACTTTGGAAATTGACTCTATCAGGTCTAATGGTATCCAGAGAGCTAAATTCCCCAAAAAAACTTAAATTACTGATTCATGATTGAGGTTTTTTCCTTTTTTGTTTCGGAGTACTCAAAAACTTTGTTTTAATGCTTTTCTCTTATGTATAGACTTTGGAAATTGACTCTATCAGGTCTAATGGTACCCAAGGGAAGTAAATTCCCAAAAAATATTAAATTTCAGATTCATAATTGAGGATTTTCCCTTTTTTGTTTCGGAGTACTTGAAATCTTCCTTTTCTCTGATGAATAGACTTTGGAAATTGACTATCAGGTCTAATGGTACCCAGAGAGCTAAATTCCCCAAAAAATCTCAAATTACTGATTCATAATTGAGGATTTTCACTTTTGTTGTTTCGGATTACTCAAAAACTTTGTTTCTATGCTTTTCTGTGATGTATAGACTTTGGAAGTCTAATCTATCAGATTAAATGGTACCCAAGAGAGCTAAATTCCCCAAAAAATCTCAAATTACTGATTCATAATTAAGGATTTTCACTTTTTTTGTTTCGGAGTACTCAAAAACTTAGTGTCTATGCTTTTTTTTATGAATAGACTTTGGAAATTGACTATCAGGTCTAATGGTATCCAGAGAACTAAATTCCCAAAAAATTTTAGATTACAGATTCATGATTGAGGTTTTTTCCTTTTTTGTTTCGAAATACTCAAAAACTTTGTTACAATGCTTTTCTGATATGTAAACTTCGGAAAATGAAGTATCTGAGACAAACCATAGTTAGTATGACAAAAAACCTGGTAGCAAAGTACTGATGCTTTAACTAGCATCCTGAAAGTGCAATTTTGAAAATTGCGAACAATTTTCACTTTCACGGAGATTGTTGCGAGAAACTGATGGTGAGATGGATTGTTCCGCTACAAGTTTGTATCATAATTAGACATGTCAACACCGTTCCATAAGAGCAACGTAGAACGATCAATTCCGAGGTACACCAGCATTTTTTTTGTTAGAAGTTTTCGAAAAAATTAGGCAAACCAACTGCAGACGAATCATTCTCCACCACGACAATGCGTGCTCTCACACATCAGTTCAAACAAAAACGTTTTTGAACAGTCAAAACATCGAATTGATGAGTCATCCGCCGTGCAAACCTTGTTTGGAACCCAATGATTTCTTCCAATTTTCGCAGATTAAAAATAAATTCTGTTTTTCTACACCCGAAGAAGCGGTTGATGTCTTCAAATCGGATGTTTTGTAGGTACCTTAATCGAAATGGAAAAAACGCGTGTATTGATCTTAATTTTGAATATTTTGATAAACAATAAAACCATATCCAATTATAAATATTTGCTAGTTACACAATTAGCAGTGACCCCAATACCTATCAATTTAACCGAATTGGCTTTGTTTCAACTAACTGCAATCAAACCTCGTTTTCAACAAGGTTTTTAAAAATATATTTGGCCTGCAGACGTGCAGTATGACTCATTGTTATGACATTATTTATTTACAATGTTTATCTCATCTCATCATCATCATTATTATTATTACTAACTTTTTTGTAATCAACCTCCAAAGTGATCCCGTAAAACTGTTAGTCACGATTTTATATAAATAAATATAAAGGTGAGAAATTTAATTAGTTGTGTCAAACGGAAGCTTTTTCCATATTTTTTATATCACACGATATAGTGAGATTAAATCTGCTAGAAAGTCATGTACAGATGGATCTGTACTGTTTCATGGCTCGAAATGAACTGACACAGACAAAGCTATTGATACCATACACAATCCGATCCTGTTAGGAGGGAGGAAGAGCCCATGAAACGTAACAAACAATTTGAATATATTTGTTGTTAAGATAAAGTTCATGGTCTTCAGCTGACAAATGAATGGACAAGTCCCAACTCGAGCCTCACGTTCCTGATTGATACAGTGAAGAAATCATAACAGAGTAGTACCTAAATCAGCAAAGTTAGAGGTGGTACTGTGGTGCAGATAGATGAGGCTTCATTTAGCAGACGCAAGATTTTTAAAGGCCAAAATGTTGGGGATTATCGAGGATGGTTCAGAAGATTTCATATCAGAAGTTTGTGCCGAGAATCGCCGAGATAGGGAGACCGGAGGAACGTACAAAAATATACACAGATGAGTGGCGTGCTTCCATGAGACGTTGTAACATGATCCAAAGTCGTATGTCAGGAATTTACGTTGGGTTAGTCACGTTCCAAGGAAGTTTTACCGGATGCTACAGCTGCGAGCAATTGGAACCGGATAAGAAAATTAGATACAAGATTGATTTGGTTTGTGTAAAGTTCCAGATGTTTTGTAACTGATAGACTAAACTTGAAAGGGAGACTAATAATGATTAAATGTTATATTTGGTCGTACGGAGCTGAAATTTGGAAACTGGAAGCTGATACAATCAACCGTATAGAAGCATTTGTAATGAGGTTATACAGACGAATACCACGAGTTGTTATGCAAGGAAATAAGCAGTCTAAAACAGGGAAAATGCGGTTCGCCAACTTTTGATAACAGTTAAATTCATATCTCGGTCATATTCTAAGAGGAAATTGTTCAAAAGCAATTCCTGTATTAAGAATATCCAGGAATGGATAGGTAGACATAAAATCGGACAATTGTCTTCCCGTTGGAATTGCTAACATCAGGGAGACACAATAAGAAGAAGAGATGTGATATTGAATAAGTATGGAAACTCGGGTGGAAATAGAAGCTGATTAGAAACATTTATACAAACGATTTAAAATAATCAGACAACGATTAAGACACGCGTCCATGTTTCGTATAAACATATCTTAACGTTTTCTTCTCTCCGGGTCATAATCGTAAATATGCGATAAAAAGTAATTACTTGGGTACAATAATAAATGTTTATTTCTGTGTAAATATTTTGTAACAAATCAAACAAGTTTTATGATAATATAAATTTTAAACTACCTTGGCAACTGACAAATCAAACAAAACAATCGTGTCAGAACTTTGTTTCTTCTATTAAATAACTTAACTGGGTTAACTATGTGCTATTGATGCAGTTCTGGTGTCTGTTTAAAAAAAATCAAAACGAGTTATGGAATATGAAGCTTCGGTTTCATATTAAATAAATTCTGCAATTAGCTTATAACCCCAATTTTGTAATCAATTATTTTCTATATATTTCTTTTATTAAATAAACGGATTGTCTCAAAAAATTACAAGTCTCTAATTCTATGAACTGCTTTAACTATTTTAACCGATAACTTTACTCAAAATAGGCGTCTTGAGGTTAAGAAACGGAAAAAAGTCGTTGGAGACCAGATCTGGTGGATACGGAGGGTTGTTAACCAATTCATGACTTATAGCTATGGCAATCACCGACGTGTAGTAAGGTGCGCTGTCCTGATGGAAAAGCTCTTACTTTTCCTAATAATGCGGATGCTTTTTTATTATTTTTCATTTATCTTATTAAGTAGTAATGCGTAATATTCCCCTGCTATCATTTTACCTTTTTTGTAGTCGATGAACACCGTGATTATCCCAAAGAATTTTGTAGTTGTGAATTGAGGTTTCATATTCTTAAACTACACCTGGAAAAAGTTCGTTCGAATACGCTTTTGGTCCAAAACGTTTCTTTTATCTCCCTAACCTGAATCCTGTTCACTTTTTCGACGATATTGCTGGTTGTAGCAGTTTTTAGCCATCCAGAACGCTCATCGTCAGTCAACCTGATATGAAGATCATCATCATTATCAAACAGCCAGTCGCATCCTCTGCTGTACATATGCTTTCCTTAATCTCCTTAGTCACCCAACTGGAAACCATTTTCTAAATATCATTAAACCAGCGTGTTGGTGGACGTCTCCTCTCGGTTTCCAGTCAATAATTTTTTTGGTTCATTCATTTGTCTGTTCTTCTGACCACATGGCCCGTCCAGTTCCATTTGAAGTTAACGTTTCCTTGTTCGAATACATTTGATACGATCATTTTTGGGACTTTACAATTCGATAGATGACTTCTGCGTCAATTTTGTGTTAAATGCTTTTTATTTTGAGAATATACGGTTGTGAAATAATCTATTAATGGCTAATTCCGCAGCAGAAGTATTTTGGAAGAAACCTACCGGAAATACTGTAATCAAGATAAAGATGCGTCAAGAAGGAATTGAAAGGTTTAGAACTGTTATGTTTTTGAACGAAATTATCGACAAATATGTACATTATGGTAATAGCTCGTTGAAAACTTGTTTTAAATAACTTTTTTGGCCGGTATCCAATGCCAACATCAATTGTTTTTATTTCAAACAATATATATGACCGTTTTTCGTTCTATAATCGAAATTTTTACTGTTATAAAATTGATTGCTTCGCGTAGGTTTTTAAGTTGGAATTTTATGATTTTCCGTAGGTTTGGAATTTTTTTTTGGGAGTGACCTTTTTAGATACTGTTGTACGAGTATGGCAATTCGGCATTATTTATTTTAGTGATTTAAGAATGTTTCTTTGTCGTTACTCATTGTAAGCAACATCATTTTTATATGTTTGTTTATTATATTAGACTAATTTATGGTCTATCCTTTCTCAGTTAATTTTACTTGGCAGGCAGTGTTAATTTATCATATCGCCACTACATGTTTAACAATTTATTTAAACATTTATATATAAATATACAGAGAGATAAAGAAAATTCAAACGAATATCTCCAAGTAAATTTAACATTGATGAAACTTAGCTAACATGAACTACCCATTTGAATATAAATTTCGAACAGTTTCCACACTGTTGGTTCCTCAACTGACTGTGTGTTAACCCACGAAGAGAAATTGCAAGTACTAGCTAATTTGTTCATTATTCTTTAACTGTGAATTGTTTTTTGGTGTTTATGATGGTAGTTTAGTCCCCAATTAGCCCTGTGAGACGCAAGAACGTTTTGTGATTTGTACTTTTTGGACTAAGACATCTTTTCGTGAAGTTGGTTCTCCCAAAATCAGTAGTCTATATATTTTGATGTCGAATTCAAGAAAAATCATTTAATTAAGTTGATACATTTAAGAGGCAAAAGGCAAATCCACTAGCTTTGCCGTTGTAATTCAAATATTTCTCATTACTAATAATTTAGCTGATTAATTTCATTTGGAATTTGTTAGACTATAATATGTTTTATGTACTTATGTAATAAGTACATAATCATGGCGTGTTTTTGAAATCGATTAATAAAAAGGGAAAATATGAATCGGCTTTTTGATATTTTCTTTTTTACGTGACGTCAAAGCAAGCAGACTAAACATTACGAATAAACAAAACTGCAATTTTCGTCGCATTTAGCGATTAAGTGAATATTGCACTTAAAAACAATGTCAGTCCCAAAATAATTGGTTATTTATGTGTTTACAGAATAAATTAGTCATTTTACTGAATAAACATTTTTCCTGGTCATACTTTTCACACTAATAAACTGTAAAGTTGATTTAAAACAAATTTTAGTACTGGAATATTCTTTATAATAATGTAAAAAGTTATTAACAATATAAAAAAAAACAAGTACTTTGAATGAAAATACAAAAATGTGAATTGAAATAAATAAAAATCGCAGTCAGTAGGATTCGAACCTACGCTCCCAGAGGGAATCTGATTTCTAGTCAGACGCCTTAACCGCTCGGCCATGACTGCTTACAAAATAAACATATATGAATACATTATCAACTTAATGAAACAATTGTTGTTATTAATAGAATTCTAGACACATGTTTCATTTACAACTAGCTAGGTTTGGTTTAATTTATTAGCTCAACAATTAGATCAACTTGTAATTTAATAGTAGATCAAATGAAAAAATGAAGAAAACATTACCACGCGCCTCAGAAGTTTTATAAAATCAACTCTCAATACGTCAGTATATATATATATATATATATATATATATATATATATATATATATATATATATATATATATATATATATATATATATATATATATATATATATATATATATATATATATATATATGTATATACCAAGTCAAGGAAAACTTGTTAGATTGGCGTAGATTCGAGTAACTCTTCATCGCTGATGTTTTCTTTTTTATAATAATTCATTAATTTAGACTTCAGACACTTCAGATAAAACAAATAATTTATGAAAATTAAAAATTTAAGGTTATGCAAAATCATCGAAGTGAAATTGTCAACTGTCAACATCGAAGTGGTTAGAGTCACGTTTAAAGAAGTTAAAGTTGTCTACTCCAGAGCGTCCCGAAAGTGTTTTGCAGTACGGAACTGTCATTTTCACTACATGGAACACTTAAAATGCAACTTTCGGTATGTGAATGAACAACTTTCAGATGGCGTCGACTATAAAATATATTAACTACACTCATTGTCAGATAAAAAATAGACAATTTTTTTGGTAGGAAGACGCCACTGGAACTGATACTACAATACATGTAATTTTTATTTGTAAAATTGTCTAATATATAAGCTTGAACGAACGATTTATTGCACACGTACATTTTTTTTAATCAACGGTTTTGGAGATACCTTCGAGATTTATAGGGAGATATCGATATATCTTTTGTTTATTTTTACAGCCAGATTACGTCCAGCGATAAGGTAACATTATACAATCGCGAGGCTACGAGGTGATGTCTAAAATAAATCAATAAACATTCGATTCTTTACAATAAATATTTTTAGTCGCTATCTTTTAGAAGGTGATTGGTTGAGTTTTGTTAAACGAAAGAATCGGCGTCAAAGTTAAAAATATCGAAAGCAAGATTCATTAAAAAAATTTCAATAATATCAAGATAAATTAATTTTTATATGGAATAAATGTTTTAATTTGCATTTATTTCATTCTATAATCGTATTAACTTGATTTTACAAATTTTATAATTACTTCGTAATTGTTGTGGAGAGTTATTTTGACTTTCTAACCCCTCTGCAAACAAAGAAGGTTTTTTTGTCCTGCCAGGTCTTAGAGCTAGTCCTTTGACGTACCTAAGTTTTTTGCTGAAACGAGCAGGAGTTTCTACAGTTGTAGCCTCTGGCATTGTCTTTAAGGTGGTAAATGCAAATCTCGAGGCGTCAGTGAGGTGCTAGTACAAAATAAAATGTAATTTCTCTTTGGTACTCTACTGGTAGTGAGAAAAGCAGAAGACCAACGAAAAGGATCTAATTTGGAATAGGAATTCTATACAGCATGGATCCAGTTACTGCAGATAAGCCAAAACCTTCGTAAGTGGGACAAAAACTTCAGACTTTCGACTGAAATACTACAGTTCAGTAGATAATACATCCTCAACAACTCCTATGAACTCGTGAAGGAAAATATGAGTTTGATCTGGTTGAAGAAGCCTACATGGTCTAGTGGATTCCAAAGGCATCTTCCAGGACCGATAAAACTTTTTGTGGTGTTTCCTCCATGTATTTTTGTTTATGATTGCTACCAGCTTCTTCTGAATTCTTATTCTTTCTAAATCTTCTCTATATGCTTGTAACCTTTTTCCCCGTGGATATCCTCTTTCTATTTTCGCTTCTTCTCCCCTCAATTTCCAACTATCTACGTCTATTTTGGTTTTAAGGCCGATCCAACAGAACCTTTTTGCTATAACCACATAACCCACCTCATCTTGACCATACAATACTTTTATCTCCACTCGTCTTGCGATCCTTCGAAAATCCTCCTTGGTATTTTCACTTCCGTATGTTTATTTTGTTTTCTTCTTTTTTATTATTCAACATTCACTGCCATATAGCATCGTTAGCTACGAAACTGTCTTGCGAATGAATATATGAATACGGTTTTCTTAAATCTATCAACCATTGAAGAACATAGTTTCAAAATGAAAATTATAATTGAGTCGTTCCGTTCCATCAAAATCTACTGCATTTTATTATCATATAATGGCAGATGCTTCATTTTGTCGCTGAAAATATATGAAGGCCTCCCATGTTGTTTTGAAAAAGTGAAGGTTTGGCATTCAAAAGACTTGTTCTTAAAATCTGATGTGAAGGTACACAAAAAATGTTAAATAATGCAACAGCAAAAAAAAAACAATCTTATGTCATTATTAAATATATATATAGAGAGAAAAATGGACGTGAAGTGACATGTCAATTTATTCGAGCACATACATTATATCACCCTAACCAGTTAAGGTAATCGAGTCTACTAAATTGATGCTACAGACATCTACAGGTCGGTATTAAAACTTTATTTGTATGAAGAACAGAGAAAAATTATAAGGAACGAAAACAAACAAAATAAAACACGAGGATCGCTACTTAAGTTTAAGAAATAGACAAATAAAAACAAATAATTATAATTGGATACGGCTTCATTATTTTTAGAGTATGATTAGTACAATTGCTTGCGTTTGAGGTACATTCAAAATATGTTATTTGAAAGCATAGACCGCTTCTATAGGTGTAGAAAACCATATGCTAAAGGAAGTGATAGATAAGACCCAAGAACCAAACATAGATACAGATATTTCCATTTATAGACTTACAACAAGCCTTTGACAAGTTAAGATTGAATAGGATTAGTAAACAAGGTGTAAGAAGACTGGTATTGAGACTTTCCTGAAAAGGGATCCGGAAAGCTTGTTTTCGATTTATTACTTTATCCTATACTTCAAATCAGGATATTCGCGTTATAATCCTCAATAGGAATCCGCCATATTCCTTGGTATCATTTTTATATCGAGAAATATCTTTATGATGATACTTGGTAAAACAATCTAATTGTAAATTTGAAAATTTAATAAAATAGAAGCGGGATTTGTAGAATATTGACAATTTAATTGGAATTACCGTTGAGAACCAGAGGTTGTGCGTATTAGTGATAAATCTGAAGATGCTGATCAGAGGGATCCGATACGGACCAACAAACGTTTTTATTCAATATTAAAGTTTCATACCAAAAGAATCGGGTTACGAAACTCGATGCGCCTCTGGTGAATTTTCGACTACATCATTAGCGCAAGACTCATTACTTGGGTTGAGTTTAAAAAATGAAGAGAAAAACTTTAGCAACAACAACGACGTTGTTGTCATTTATATGCTTTCACGCCAACAAACGAATGACTTGTCAAAAAACGGTTCTTTTACCTTGTTCGAAAATATTGGACACGTTTTTCACCCGAGACTGAGAGTATGTATTATAGACCAGGAGAATCATCTTTTGTTCACACAATAATCGGAAATTGTGTCGTGGTGGTGGAATAATCTTCGTGGTTTTACGTTTTTCTTCATTTTTTATAACTTTTTACACTTTTCCTTTAGTATTTTCAATAATAAATTATGGATTCCATCTTTGACTGTGCTTTGAGTACTGGGCACTCACAGATTACGTCTATCAAAGCGAATACCTCGGCTAGGAAGACGGTATAGTCAAAGCATCCAACCTAGAGTCCTCTGTATATCACGTGCTTACGTTATTTGATATAGCGGGCTTAGAGTCATCAAATTGCTGTTCAATTATCGCCTCAAAGTCTTGGCAAAATTTGGTCACTACGATCTGTATCCAGTTTTTCACATAGCCAGTTGGTCTAACCTGCAATTCTTTGATGGTATTCGGCTTGTATATTGTCCTCATGGCTTCGAATTGTGTGGTTACATCTTAAGGTGGACTTCAAGTTGGAGACGTATGCATGGACCCTGTGATACTGAATTGGTTTGATCATTGAGGTGAATATTGTCATTTTTAATTCTTTTCTACTATAAGTTGAATAATAATTATTCATTTATCTATTTCAGTTGTTTTATTATTTTTAAATTGTCCAGATTATCATGAAGATCTTTCACAATCCTTTTCTCTTTAATAATATTATCGTTTTTGCTGCTACAGAGTGATCAAAAGACATTTTATACGCTTTATAGAGATTTACCAATCCACCTATTTATCTATGTTTGGTATAATTTTTGTCTGAGTATTCTTAAATGAAAGGAAATGATTTACGTTTTTGTCTATTGTTATCTTTTATTCTATCTATTATTGTTTGTTTATTAAAGACTAAAATTTTTCAAAAACTATCAATAACTCAACCTGTTCACTACCGTGGATTTTTCCATTACAAATATTTGAAATTAACGAAAAATATAAACAGAACAGGCGCAAAAAAGATTTCTAATTGACTGGGTTATTTCGAAAAACCATCATATGCCTTCGCACATTGTTCTTGTCAATTGTGAATCACTAAAATGGTTTTTTCTTTTTATTTTTCAGTCGAAACGTTGTGCAAACGATTGGTTTTTTGTAGTAGCCCGAAATAAGAACGCGATTTCGTTTATTGAACCAAATTTAAATTAAAACATTCAACATAATATAAAGGATGTAGCTTAAACTTTTATCAAAGCTTGTTTTTACTTACAAAAACCTATTTTTTTGACCCAAAATATCTCGACAGACACTCACTAGTTCTTTTCTGACTTTGTTTCTGTTTTAATCGACTTTTTCTGCTTGATTATTTTCATAAGTAAAATTTAAAATAAAGAACGATGGGAATCAAACATTATTTATTATTTTACTGATAAAATTGGTTATCAGACACAGGGCGTTAAATTCAAACCAAAATTTAATTATTAACCAGTAAAGTTTACAGTGTTATTGTGTTTTAAAGGTTGTAACACAATTTCCAGTTCCTCCTACATATGCACTGAATATTCTGACATCGGTTGAGTTCAAACAAATCATCTAATTCCCAACGCGATTACCAAATGACAGACAAATTACTTGATGATAGTTTCTACATGTTAATAATCAAACTTATTAACATTTTTCAAATAGTAAAGCAGGAATGCGTTGAAAGATTATGTAACTAAATTTTAATTAGATGTTTCTTATTTGTTTATAAAGTATGTGTAAAAAACCTATTAAGAAATTAGATTAGTTAATGGGTTATTTCTTTTTAAACGTTTAACAAAAAACTAGCTTCTTAAAGGCAAAAATTCAATACTGTATAGTTTAGTTTCGTAGTTTTCTTTTTTGTACGTAATTTATACTTTATTACCCAATAACACAAAAAAAATTAACTTCTTTTTCATATTTCGATTCTCTCACTGCAGTGGAAACAAATTAAATGATGAAAGTTAATAGTCCGGTCAAATTAGACCAAAAAAATAAGAGTGAAGTTACATCAATTCACAATAAGCTGAAAATCCGTGAAAATACAACTTTTACAACTTTTTGAATCGTTATATCTCAGAAACGGAGGCTCGTAGGAAAAAAAGTATTTATACATTTTTTGTAGATAATTTTATGATCTATAATTTTTGCCTTAGGTACTTTTATGATAAAACTTACCGTTTTGGTTAAAATCGCAAAGAACTCATTTTTTCGACTTTTTTGCAAAAAGGGGAGAGATGAGGAACTTTCTGATTTTGTTTATAATCATATTTTGAACGATTCCACCGATATTCAGCTTATTGTGAATTGATGTAACTTCGAATGTCTAAATTGACCGGAGTACATACGTTGAATAGTAAATGTTATATTTTCACCAATCGCCCCTACTAAAAGAATATAGCACGCAATAACATATGTACGGATACATGTTGACAGATTGCCGCTCATTTATACATTAATAAACTCATTATAATCACTATTGATAATTAGAATGATGAGTGATGATTTTCTAGTCAATCAAATCGAACAATAACTATCAATTACAAAAAAAAAATAGGTTATGGTGTACGTTCTAATAATAAACAAATAAAATTGATTTTATTAAATGAAAAGTTATTTTGTTGAGGTTATTTTTGAATGTTTGACCTAATTTAGGTCTTTAGCAAACTATAATTTGAAATTGGAAACTTTTATAGATGAATAGCGTATGTTGGAGCAAATTCTTCTTCTTATCCGTTGTATATTAACAAGGCTAGTTTTATATTGTTTACTGCGTTTCTAAACAAATCAACAGATGACCCTCCAAATGGATGCCGTCTTCTTCTGATTCACTTGGACAATCAACTGCAAAATACTCCTGTTTCCATTTTTTTACTGTAAAGACTAGGTTGTGGTTCAAATCACTACACCATAGTAAAAAAAACGAAAATATGTAACGTCTTACTAGTCTTAATTTAAGTTGTAGAGGAATATCTTTGTTGCTTTTCTTCATGTTGTTAAATTCAGCTTGAGCTCCTCCATTCTTCATTTGAAAAAATTAGGAATTCCTTTTTTAGATTGACGTGTAGAAATTGAAAAAATACGATAATAATTCAAATATTATAACAAAAAATGTCGCAATCTATGAAATAACAAGTAGAAAATCATTAAACATATAAGACGGGCATTCAAAAGTAACCGGAACAGCATTTCCATGGGTGAAGCTTTTGTAGTACTGAACAACGTGCAGCCGTGAAATTTTGTTTTGTACTCGGTAAAAAAGCTGCTGAAAATGTTTTAATGTTGAAAACTGCTTACAAAGATGATGCTATGGGCAAAACTCAAGTTTATGAGTGGTTTTCTCGGTTTAAAAATGGCGACATGTCGATCGATGACAAACCTCGCTCTGGACGTCCATCAACTGACCGAATCGATGAAAATGTTGAAAGAATTCGAGAGATTCTGCGCACAGACCGTCGACAGACAATTGATCAACTGTCTGAATTCAGTGGAATATCTTGGAGCTCGGTTTAGCAAACTGGTGACTGGTTCTTCCACCATGACAACGCACCATCACTGTTAGCCAGTTTTTGGTTAAAAATAGCTGCCCCACGCACCTTACTCGCCTGATCCGGTTCCGTGCGACTTTTCCTTGTTTCGACGCATGAAAAGGGGCATGAGAGGACGGCGATTTGAAAGCACGTTTCGAACAGTGGAAGCACCGCTGGGACAAGCTGGGACAAATGCATTACTTGTGATGGGGAGTATTTTGAAGGGGATAAGATTGTTTTGTAAATATATAGCATTTAAAAAATAATTCAGGTTATTTTTGGGTACTCCCTCGTACCTTCCGGCAGGTGCTTAGGCTTTTGTAACAACAACCAGGTGCTAACCGTATTCCGGACGTCGTATTAGTCCTTTATAGGTGGAAAAAATATAACTGAAGATGTTACAACTCTTTTAAATTGCTTAAAATATCTATAGATTTTTCAGAAAAATAACAATTGGCGCTAGACACAGATTTCATCGTATTGTTAACTGTTCATTGACCTACTGCGATTTGGTTTTATCCTTTTGTTTTAATGAATGAATAGTAGATGTATTTCCATTTCCCAATAATAACGAAAACATCTATCCGCCGTCCAACGATTAAAACTTGCAAGTACTGGCTGAATTGTTTATTATTCTTTGACTATGATTTATTTCTCGGTGTTTATGATTTTAGTTTAGTCCAAGTGAGACGCTAGATTGTATTTTTTGGACTAAAACATCTGTTTTTGAAGTGATCCACGACTCACGGTCCCAGAGATAACAGTTGAGATCAAAGAATCTGCCTTCGAGTTCTTATACAGTGGAAGTGGAAGGAAATTAGGAGACTGGGCTGTTTGGAAGGGTGGCAGCGACCTATAAACTATAATAGTTGGACGCACGATGAATGGGAGACAGTTTTATAAATGAATGAATCAAAATTTGTGGTTTTTGGATCTAAGAAAAGGGTTTTTGTACGCAGGTCAAAAGAAAGTTCTTGTTCAAAACACGATGGAGACTCAGTGATAGTTTAGGGATGTTTTAGAGAAATAGCGACTGAAGATTTGGTAAAAATTGAAGGGATTTTGACGACAAAAAACTATAAAAAACGGAAAACATTCTGGTCAGCTCTTGATGGACAGAAAACTCATCGTCCAGCTTAATAACGATCCCAAAAATTCCTCGAAGTAATGCCAAAAGTGTGAAAGAATTGGGAAGGAAGAATGTACTGAAAGTAAAGACAAATTTTTTATAAAAATGTACTGCAAGTGTATTGTACTATTTATATATATGAAACTAGTGGATACGAAATGTTTAAATTGATTTATATTTATTAAAATTTTGGCATTTTAATTAATTTTTTTTTTTTGAAACATATTTTGTCTATATTTGACCTTCACGAAGTTATTTTGGCTCGGTCTAAATTCAAAAACTACGTTTATAAAATTGTTATTTTTAGTTCTGAATCTTTCGGCCGGTTGTTGTGTGTATGTGCGTCGTGGCTGAACTCAATGTGCCAACTTAAATAAACAAAACCTTCGAAAATAACCACACAACTGACCTAGAGGACGCGACCGTTCTATCGCTGCGGAATTTCATGAATGAATGGCTTTGATTGCCTTTACGAACTACAGTTTTGTTTAGATTTTGGCAAATAAAGTGGTCGAAACATAAGTTATATTTAGAAAATTATATAATTATGCTGTATAAGTTTTTTAACGTATTTTCGTTATTACAATAATAAAAATTTAATAATTGAGATACCTGTGGATAATGATCTTGAACTTCTGTAGGTTGGTAATTTTGCAATATACAAGGAAGAGACCTCTTTTATATGTCAAAGAAAAGCCCAGAGATCTTGGTAGTTCGGCTTCGCAATTCTTCAATACGATTGTTCGTATTCCATCTGGGCCAGCCGCTTTATTAATGTTCAAATCTTTTATTTTGCACACATCTCGGTATCGAGATGTTTTGGCATAGATGTAACAACTCCAGACAGTCTAGGTGGTAGTTTTCCCCGGCGATTGACCTCTCTTCTCCATTCAACTGTGGAATTTTCGACTCACAAAAACTTTAGCTGACTGCTTTTGTTACAGACCAGATAGATCTTGAACAGTTGTTTTTGTTGTTGATTGCTCTAGTGCAGTTTTTATCAAATACTGAATTTTTGTCGGCGAAGCCTTGAAGGATTAAGAAATATAAGCTTCCATACCTTTCAAAATCTGGTTTGTAGACACTGAAGAGTCATTGAAAATGAAGCAAACATCATTCCAAGTAAACATAAACAGGAAATCCTTCAAATTCTTCCATTTCGCCAAACTTTACATGGTCTAAATGTATCCTGAGTTCGTATTTCTAATTAGCACGTTGCTGTAATTAATTTGTGATTGGATGGTCGGAGTTCAGGATCTATTGTTAGAAACAGGTCTAAGAGGCTGACGAAGTTACCATCACGATCGGGAACCTTACAGAAGATTGCTGAGTGAACAGGCATTAACTGTGGATCAATCTTTTGATGTAATTTATTTTCTCTAAGCAGATTCATGTCTTAAGCAATAGGTTCAATGCGACGGCTGTTTTCTTAGAGATTCTTGCTGAAAAATTAGCTACAGAAATAAAGATGCCTAGAATAACATCGCGGTAAATGCAGCGAGCAAATATATCCGCAAAAACTCCTGAAGAATATTTTAGAATGGTGGTTCAATTCCCACTTCTAGAAAATATAGTCTCTGATATGAAAGACCGATTTTCGTCAGATGATGACATAAAAATGGTAAGTTAAGTCGCAGAAAATTGAGGAATTCTTAATAATGTTGCAGTTTCTTCAGTCGTATTAGAATGGATTGCGAAGTGGTGAAGAAAAACATAAGGAATAGATTTTTCCCATTGTCGTCCTAATACAATAGAAGAATGTGACAAGAACCATCTGCCCATCAACTAACATTTAATTTTATCTTCTTGTCAGTTTATTTGGAGCTTCCATTGAAGAAGGTCTTGAAATGATGATAAATAGATTTTCAAAATAATCAGAGAGAAGATTGGATTCGTATTATAATGTTAGAAAAGCCTATGAATCACGAAAAGTTCTTATCTTGCTATTTTTTTTTTATTTCAATTCGTGACTCCCCAAACTGAGACGCTGAAACCGCCCCTGATCCGAATGTTTAAATAGTTTCGACTATCTCTGGTATAATGTGTGGTTCGATTAATTTTTTAAGTCGTAAAGAAAGTCCAAAAAGCAATTACAATCGAACACGAACGTACTGGCGAACGACCACCCTGATTGTGTAGTCACTTTAAAAAAAATCTGGTTGAAAAACCGGTTGACTTATTAGTACTATCGTTGTTATTATGTAAACCGATATATGCAAACCATAGACTTCACATACACCTCCACGGAGTCCACTGAAAATGGTATTCGAATGAGTACTAATGATTGAATTCCATATAAAATACGAGAATTTTGCTTTTTTATGATAGAATACAACAAAAAAAAACGATTAAAGGGTAGTTTTATTTATTTATTTTAGGGCTAGTGTCTAATGTTTTCAGCTATAATATTATCTTTTCTATATTTCTCATAATATGTCTATGACCAGTTTGATCTATGAAGTTTGAATCGATCATAGTCCAGAAGCATTCTTTTAAACCAAGCAGCTATGCAGTACGACGGCCTGCATTATTTTTTGAGGTGCAAAATTCAGTTAAAACTACTGAAATTTTAAAGAAAAGTACCTCGACATCGTTAATAGAATTCATTTTCTCCATTTACTATAAAACATAATTGTTGATTTTTCATTCTACTTTTCAAATATTGATATGTTTGTCTTATATAAGATTTTTAGTTTCTCCAGCACCGATAAAAATATTTTGACTTAATTGATGACTTCTCAATCTGTTTCCCATATATTGATATGTTTGTCCAATGTAAAAAGTACCAAATATAATTTCTATTATTTTTTAATATTTCGAATTCGATAGTTGAAGTATTCTGAGAATGAAATATCATCGAAAATGTACCAAATGTTACAGGAAGACCATGGGATTGGGTTTGAACAAACTAAATAGGATTTTTTTGCTTTGATTAAGTCAAAGTATCACGTTGAAATGACAAGGTTAGTCATAGTCTTGGATATCTGATCTACTTCTTTTACTGTCATGGTTTTTTTTTTAATAACAATAATGTTTCAAAGTAAATAAAGGATTAAAAAACAAGGGTTGGAGTGCGTTGTTGGTATAAATATTATGACATGTTTTAGATATTGAGTGTCTAACCTAAATCGAAGCAGATGTCTTATACGAGAAGATTCTATGAAATTTTTTACAGACTTTGACAGCAAGACCTGGATCACTGTACAACGACGATTCTCAAAGAATTTTGAACAAAATCCACATCCAGGAGTATTTTTTTTTTAAAGGAATTGGACGTTTTACACATCACCATCACATCTGGTTGGTATTGACCTGAATTTTTGTGTCCATATTCTCAAAAATCAGCTCCATTACTGACGTTTATTTTCTTAAGATTCTTTTCCTAATAGTTCCAAAGCTTAATCTGCAAACATACGTCTATGGTTGTTTACCTTCAGCTTCTGGGTGAGTCATGTAAGAAAAGTTGAAGTCTGTAATAAACTGAAGAAGTTGTAATCAACTGTATAAGATTGTCCAAAACACAATTCCATAGATATAGGCGTTTCGTTGTCGGACAGGTTTTGGTAGGATGGATAGATAGAAATCATAAAATACAACGCCCATTTTGGTGAAAAGTGTTTTACGAACCAGTCTGAATAAATGAAGAATAATTTGGCATATGCATCTTCCGCAACTTGGGCGCTATCAAATGTCAAAGTTCAAATTTGTAGGTTTCGAAATTAATCATCGAGAAGGAAGATAATAATTAAATTCATTCGATTTAATAGTACCCCACTTTGTACATCAAATAGGATGACAATATTGTCAGCGGCAATAATTGTGGGAAATTTTTTTCCGAAACATCAAAGCCAATCTATCTAAAATCCGCCTCGTTGTTATGAAACGAACTCGACGTTTCATATTTCACGTTTAATTTTTTTCGGAGCCAAACAACATTGAAAATGTCCAATTTATTCGGCATTTTTTAACTGTTCTATTATCAGCTTTTAGTATATGCCGAACGGAACCGTACGTACAAGTTATTTGATAAATGTGGGAACCATTTTGATCGTTATTTGTTATTTCGAGAAAAATTTAGTATCGTTGAGACATTTTTCTGATCACTGTGAAATCTGTGGGGCGCCAACTCGGAACGGGGAAATTTCAGGTAAACGAAAAGGTAGTCCAAGTGCATAATACAACTCGAGACAATTTTTAATTCGTTGAGATAAGAATATGCCAATTCGGTTCGGGGATATTAATTCTATAAATATATTATATTATATATTAAATATGGTAATTTTATCAACAATATTTTGTAAAAAGTTCGAAAATGGATATTTCGTTTTCCAACGAACAATTCAAAGGTGAGTTACGTAAAATTAAAAAGTTAATAATGGAAAACGTTCAAACAAAAGCGAAATACCAATTAAACATTGAATATTTCGATTAGAATTATTAATTACCCAAACAAAGTTGCTTGTTTATTTTCAAATCGAACTATTAATGTCGATTTTATCTTGGTTTTTATTATTATTTTTTTTTCGTATCTCTGAATCATATATTTGGAATTTTAATGAAATTCATGGTAATCGCATTCATGTAGAGCGCGTGTGGGTCATATTTAAATTTAGGTAATTACAGGAGCATTTTTTGTAGATTATTTCTCATAAACGATACGTACGTCATCACTAATTACCATGATTTTCTAAATTTGATCATTCAAGAGTTATAAATGGAGCGGTGGATCTAGAAAAGACAAAAAAGTTTGGAATTCGTGTAAGAAAATAAAAGAATCACTTAAACACAGGTTATGCAACAAATAATGGAACTCCAAGATTTTCCTTGATGAGCTACAGGGAAACCAAAATACACCCCATCACAACTTTAGTGAACGAATAATTAAAATACCACAGAAAAGCAAACGAAAAGGCGTAAATCAGGAGATAATAAAGATGGTGCTAAAAGAGAAGAAGACGTTAAAGAAAATATTAATAAATATTTCTACTTGGTAGATTTGAAATCACTATAAGAGATGTTAGACAACATCTTTAATTAACTTTGAAGAAGGAACTAACGCATTTGAAAGACATTATAGACAAAATATTCTAAGTTGTAGATGACATGGATTCAGAATTTAATAAAATCGACAAGAAACAGAAGAATAGAGTGAAGGATAACATATATACAGATTGCTAAATGGATGGCTGATGGAAGCTAATCATAATATTGTTAAATGTAACTTGGAAGTTTGAAGATTATATTGGAAGTAATAATACGAAATAGATTTTTCAAACTAAATTGTTTTATGACGATAAAACACCAAAGTTTTAAATATTACATCAAATATATAGATATAAAAGTCATAAAAAATGATATCTCCACTTTCAAATTTCAGTCCAAACGTCAATTGAAGAATATGTAACTTGTTTCGAGAAAATGGTGATTTCCACGTATTATCCTATTAGAAAATGGGGATTCAAAAGATATAAAACGTTTTATTTACGAATAACATTACGTTGTGATAGTAGAAATAGAAAAATTCAGCGGAGACACTAATCTTCGGTATTTTCCGGTTCAGCGCGTCCGTCTCGGGAGTATTTCACTACCACATCAACGTTGTATTCTATTACTTCACTATTTTCATCTTAAACTCTTTATTTCGCCATAAATTATAATAAAAGTCGGCACAGAGCACACATATTACCTTCTTAAGGAAATAAGTTGAAACATTGTGTAAAAAAGATTCGAAGAAAACAATTACAGCCTCCATTTTATCACAGTAGTAACAAAATATAGGGTCTTACCAATCAGATATGAATCAGTCATAATATAGTCCTAATCAAAATATACTGACATACGTCATATGGATAAAAATATTTCCTATTGACTGCGCCAATTTCACAATGTCGTAAGCTCAAAGCGGGATATCGGTTCAAACTAAATATGAGTAAACTATAGAGTGGACCAAAACTACGATATCATAGACTGTTTTAATAAAGGCAGTTTTTATTTATGGAAAATTATGGAGTTTTTTGGTATATAATTGTGGAATTGACGCTAAAAATGCAAAACTTGGATTTTATATAGCGCCATTAAACTAGTCTAACATTATTTTTCAAAAGTACCGTTACCTAAAAGCAAATTCCTATTCAACGACGATTTTTATCAACAACAAGACAAAGGTGATTCCGCTATTGTCTCGAGGTGAAAAAATCTTGAAACAATACGTTTGTTATTTGCAGCGAGCAAATATTTGAGACTGAGATTGAGGTAAAGCATTATTGAAAGGAACTATTGATTTCTGATAAACGAAGATGGTTAAACAGAAAAAAATATACCTACGTTTGTTAAAAAATGACGATTTCATCTTGCAAAGAGAAATGCAATACTATACCGGATGGATCAACTCCGAAACGAATATGTGACTTATATTTTGATCTCCTTCACTTGTTTTCGATTTTTTAGAGATCGACAAATCAATAAAAAGGCAGAGAACTAACAAATCGTGTCAATACAAATCGTTCGAACGAAATCCTCAAAAAATCAACAACAGCCATTGAAAAAAGACTGAAGTACTATTCCAGATTATTGCTCAGAAGGAAAAAACAAGAAAAACAATCAGAAATCACCACGTAGAAATAAAGAAACTGCAGAATAAAGTAAAAAATTAAAAATGATACCATGATCGTAGAGAAATGGAAACACCTGACATGGCAAATGATGAAGATAACGAATAAGCAGAAATGCGCGAATGCAAATCATTTAAATGGAACCCTTCTGCGACCTTGAAAATTCGCTAAAATCATCAAAAAACTGATTCTATTTTATACCCGTCTTCAATATCTGTTGATGGCTGCATCTCAATTTTGTAAGTTTTGGACTGCACGCTTACTTAGTCTCATGCAAAGGATACTACAAGAAATTTATAAATATCTTGGATAAATTAATCAGGATGTGCGAAAAACATATAAACATACGGGTGGAACTGAAAAAATCCGTTCCTCATTCGGGAATTGATATGTAAAATGTCGTTTTATTATAGTTCAATAAAAAAAAAATTATAATTGATGTAGATTGAGTTAACATTTTTTGTTTATCATTTAATTGATGCTACAGATTAATTCAAGTAGATAAGATCGTTCGCAATAAGGTATTTATAAGATCATTAGTAAGTGGCAGATACACCTATTTATAATTTCCATATAAGAAGTGAATTTATTGGAAATTATCGTGCTTTTTGCAGTTCCAATGTTATTAATTTCGCCTTTTTTAAATGAGAAATCAAGTTTCTTCAATAGTTGACTGCGTACGCATTTAAAAGTAGATAAAAAGATCGATTCACATCCTCTATCGATTCGATTGCAAGTAACCGGCTGATTTGTTTATTATTATTTATCTGTGAATTATTTCTTTGGTGTTTATGACTGTAGTTTAGTCCTAGTAAGCCTCGTGAGACGCAAAAACGTGCTGTGATTTATAATTTTAGAACCAAAACATATTTTCTTGAAGTCCGTATTCGAATTGTTTTAGTCTATCTAGAAATCTGCCTTCTACAGTGAAAGAGAGATGTGAAATCCTGATTTTTACACACGCCGGAGGTTCGATGATGTTTTAGAAGAACGGCGATCAAAGACCTGGTAAAAATTGAAAATATTTTGAAGAAAGAAGGAAAAATATTAAAATAGAATATAGTACGTTCTGGCCAGAACCTTGTAACGGTCCCAAGTATTCCTCGAAGCTGTGCAAAGAGTTTTTGAAAGAATTGGAAAGAAAGGATGTACTGAAAGTGATGTTTTGGCTCACACAGTCACTTGAGCCCAACTCGATTGAGTTGTGGATCAATTTGGACAGGGAAGTCAGAAAGATCTTTGGAATATCTTGAAAAACGAATTGAACCAAACAGAAAACGATTTTTTATCAAAATTGTTCCAGAGAATGACAAAATAATAAAAGCAAAAGAGAGTTACATCAATAAATCAAAAATTAAAATACAGTAGTAAGATTTTGGTTAGTCCAGTGTCTTCTTTCATTTTTCTAGAACCATCTGCCTCTTCATGCCAGGAAGATATGCGTTATATACATCCAGGAACAATCCTGTTGACAGCTGCTTTTAACGCGCGTTTGATATCCCGTCTAGGAAAGTGGTGATTCGGTTTTTGGGGTAAAAAGACTCCAAAATTGTCTCCAAAAAGTGTGGGTATGTCGACTGCGCCAGCATTGCTTTTTACTGCACTCAAAGGCTTTGATAAGTCTTCATAGTGTCTCCTTATCTCTTCTTCTCGATCCATTCCACCAGTACATTGAAAGCGACTTTTCACTTCGCTTCCAGGGCGGTAAAAACTTTTAACCGACGTAATTCTTATCCTTCAGGAGTCAAAGCGAAGATCAGGAACTAAATATTGAATGAATGAAATTAATATTAAATAGTTTACGTTGAATATTATCCACCTTTAATACTAATTGTGAAAAATTTGATTATTAACTTTATTAAATTAGTTAAAAATCAAATCAAGATAAAAACGTTGTTTTTCTTTGTCATTTCAACTCGACGTACACATTAAATTCATATATGTATTAATTTTTTTATCGAGTTTCCAAGCCGATTACATTACAATTTGGATTATAAGGATAATCCGATTATAGTAATAGAATTTTGAATGATAATAAATGTCATTTAGTCTTTATCGCGATTGAAATTGTCAAAATTTTTTTCATGTCTTTTATCACCGTTATTATTTTATAACAAACGATATTAAGATTATTCAACTATAACATCGTAGTGAAGAGAATATAAATGAATATAATAAAGTGAAAGAAATTTTCTTCACGATGTAATTAGACCTGAGTTGATGATCTTTGATGAGCTTATAATCTTACAAATGGGTCTGGCGGTAGAAAACATTAGATATCCATGGGTGTCTTGAATGGCCGATTCTTATACTTCTTAAAATGGTTAGATCTTGTCTGGAGAGGCTTGCGAAGTTATTTGGCTGAGGGCGAAGAATCATCACGTTATTCTGGTTTTGTTTGTCGATGATGGTATGAATTAAAGCACTTTTTGCCAATTGGTTACCGTATCAAGTCCCCTTGAAATTTGAGATCAGCATGGCAAAACTCTCTCTATTTTGAGCTGGTCTAAATAACTGTCCTGCTTCTTTTATCCCGGTCCATTCCCAGGGAAGGTAACCAGATGATAGTAACTATTATTTTTTGGGATGTTAGAGGTTGGTAGGACGATCGGGTGATCGGTAAATACATTTTCAATAGATGAAATTGTTGGAATGCTTCATAGTTCACCTGTATGAACGTATAATCAGAAATTGGTTGGAGGCTCGTCATATTGAAGAGTTTTGGGTGATTTTAAGTGGAAAAGTGTATGCTAAGGATGTTACGAATATAATGCAAAGCGTCGAGCAAAATTAAGATCAATTAAAGAAAATGGCTGTTTAATTTCAATTGTATTAAAAAGACACAAGAATTGTTTTTTCTTGGCCATCTAAAATAAATAATCAAGCTATAAGGATTTAAAATATTATATAAATATGGCGCCAACAAGTTTTTTTTCAACATTAAACTTGTTTTTTCTATCAATATTTATTCACTAAAAAAACTTCAATAGCCGTTGCGTAATATGAACATACCGGTTATTCCTATTTCGAACATTTTTATGCAAATTAGCTCGAGAGTTCTTTACGTCAAAACCGTTGATTTGAGTGATGTCTTGTAGGAGTGAGAATTGATTCAGACATACTAGACACTAAACACAGAAAAAGAATTACACGTCTGTATAACTAATCAATAATTTCAAATGGATTAATGTATTGAAAAAGTTGTAGATGAAGTCCACAAAACACTGTATTCATATTTTTAATTTTTATATAAATATTAGCAGCGAAATCCGGCGTTGCTTGGGTTAGAATACATGGCAAATTTTATATTATAGAAAATTTACAAGAAAATTTTTTTTAATATAGATCATAATAAATTGCACTGATTTTGGAAGTTTCCAGATCATTCGAGAAATTTCTAGAACTTTCTAGAATATTCTAAATCGATTAAAATAGTTTGAACCCAATTTAGAACTTTCCATATCAAATTATTAGAACTTTCTACATCGATTATATTAGTAGACACATTTCAGAATGTGTATCTAGACCATTCCGGAATTTTTGAGATCTTTTCAAAAATCCTCATGCGTTATAAAAGGACAGAGATATATGTTTTCTCATATCCCTTACTATAACCTGAGGACCAAGGGGTATTTACCACCCCATTGGGAAGTTAATTGGGGTTGGTGGTGATTGAGAAAACCGTTTCTATATGTACTAACAAAGCATTTAAGTTAGAGGGATATTTCAAGTGAATAGAGCGACGAAAATATGCAAAGCGCAACATGAAACAATTCTCCAACGCTGAGATTTGTCCATTTACTTATGTTACGGAGCCAGTATTTCTTCTTCTTGTCGATGCCTTTCTTTTGTTGATTGTAAGATGTTTTTCTTATCTTAATAATAGTCAACAGCTTTCTTTTGCGACTTAGTACTTCCAGGACGCGTCTATGGAGTCACATCTCAAATACTTCAAGTTTTTTGATCATATGAGCTTTTAAGGTCCAGGTTTCCACTCCGTACATCAGTACTGACATTCCATGAATCCTATTCTGACGTGGAGGTTTAGATTTCTGTTTGCAAACATTGAGTAAAACTTGACAAATGCCTATTTCAATTCTGATCTTGATCTGAGCCAAGATACTTGTATTTTTGCACCAATTCTATTTGTTTTCCATTCAGTGTATATACATAACTGATCAAATTTTGGAAGACGTAAAGCTTTGGAGGACGTTTCAAGATAAAAATTAATATTCAAGCAGTTAGTCGAAAAAATGAGTTTGAAATTCAAGTCGTTTTAAGTCCTTAACTCTAGACGTCTAGACCAATTTGTATCGGCTCTTATTTATTTTGATCTTCTGAAGATATAACAAGGATTTGTGCTCTGGAGGTAAAGAGTTTACCTTCTTCAGTCTCTGAAGACGATAACTCGGTTATCGAAAAGCGCGTCAGACAGACGAACTTTACAACAAAAACCTGTTGGTGGTTATAATTTAGAAAAAGGTAAACTGTTTCTAAAGTAATAAAAAGATGAATATTTTATGAGATAATTTCTACATAACAGACTTAATTGTTTCTAACGTAACTGTTTTATTTATATTACCGAAGCTTCCTTTATGTTATTTTAAAACTGAGGTTTTATTTCAATTGTGTTTAACGAAGCCACATAAACGAGAGTTACGAACAATTATAGTGATTCTACACTTAACTGAAATATTTCAGTTGACGACGTTTCAGCGTTTCAATAACAACAGTAATATATAGAATTATTCACGATATAAGGAAATGACTAGTGTCCAGTTAATATATGAGATAGTAATTCAAACTTTAATTCATAAAATTTCGCCATTGCAATAATGTATTTCTGGAACCGTCATCTCATTTGTTTTACCACAGCGATGCAGGTCGTACAGTCTCGTCTAAACTGTGCAACTTAAATAATTCGATAGCCGAGGAGGTTAAATCTGGCGAATATGGAGCATGAGGTATCAATTCGACCTTCATTTCATTAATTTTGGCAATTGCAATAACTGATGTGTGAGCAGATGCATTGTCTTGATGAAACAACACTTTTTTCTTAACCAAATGCGGCTGTTTTAGCTTGATTCCTTCGCAATAAGTTTGCGTAATTGATAGTTTATCCTTTTTCAAATTGATCCATCAAAATTATCCCAAGCGCATCTCAAATAACCGACGCCTGCAAATGGAACGGTCTTTGCCTTCTTTGGAGCCGGTTCTTCCTTTCCAGTCCAATGTTTTGATTTTTTATTTCGAAACGGGGCACCCAATTTGCGCACAGCTCTCCATGTCCAAATTCTCAGTTGATATGAGATGTACAGCACTTTTTAAAATGTCTACTGTGTCTGCAAGCTCGCGCAATTTCAGTCGACGATCATTCAGTAATGATTCGTGGATTTCTGGAACCGTTATCTCATTTGTTCGACCACTGCGATGCTGGTCTTCGCAAGTCGTACGGTCTCGTCTAAACTGTATAACTTAAATAATCCGATAGCTTCTAAAAAAACACGAAAAGACAATGGTGTACCAAAGTGTATTAATTTCTTTCAAGAAGACTTAATCCGCCGTATTTTTTGTTCCAAAAGAATCCGATCAAGTTGATACGGAATGTATTAAAGTTTAATGTCATAAAATCATAAAAATACGCTTACTTTAAACAGTAGTGTAATAGAAATAACAAAGACGAAAATTAAAAATGTAACCTCTGAAAACTGGAGAAACTGCATTCAAAAACTGCATTGAAAAAAATTATTATAAACATGTATGTACGAAATTATAAATAGTTTAGTTGATTCTCAAGATAGTAGTGATAGCGAAAATGAACTAGATAATATCTAGTAATAAGTAAAATGTAATTTATGCACATATTTATAAATTTAACAGGACGATAGAGACAGAATTTGTGGATACATCTTTAATTTTAAATGAAATTCGTTGTTTTCGTGTCACAACAAAGTGTGCTTCACGGACACGAATTTACCGGGTCGTGTGTGACGTGCTTAATACGATTTTGCACCGTTAGTTTCGTTTTATTTCAAAGGAGTTAGTTTTTTAATTAGACAAAAGCTGTTTCATTTCGAATTTCCGGTAACAGAGAGAGAATGCACTGAATACACGGCCTTTGGCCGGAGGTAATTTGCATAAATCGTTTTTTGTGAACCTCTAGGTGGTTGTTTTAGAAGCAAACTTTGGTTCAGGATAGAGAAAAAATCAACAAATCAAAGTCATCGATGTTATGAAAATTTTAGTAGATTCAATTTAATTTTTTTTCTTTGAAATAGGAAATAAACGTAAATTAAAAATTAGTATGCTATAAAAAATGTCAAAAACATTCATGAGAACGCGAAAAGTAAAATTGGGATGTAGACCAAGTCCAGTGCTTTTCTTGGTCGTTTTTGATAAAAGAATAAAAACAATCAACATATTACAAGTGAGACAATGAAAGACATTAAAGATTCGTGAAGATTTGGTACTAATCTTTAAAAAAGAAAGAGTTCTGAAGAAATATTTATGAGAATATTTGAGAAAATCAATTTGAAGATGAATGAGAAGATCGAAACGGTTTTAAATATCTAGGATGGAAAATTACGAAAGAATCGTGATTGGAATATCGGAGGGAATAGCAGGAAGACTATTTGGAAAAGGAAGATACACCAAAATCAATAAAAACATTAACTTTAAGGGTAGAAACGTGGACCACAACATGAAGCCAAGGAAATAATATACAGAAAGGATTAGAAATAAAACATACAGGAAAAAATCTAAGAATTAAACCCTTAGAAAATAAGATAGAAGAAGCGCGGTCCAGATGGCATATTAAAGGAATGGCAGAAATTGAAAAAGGAAGGAATAAACGAAAAGAAATGCCGAGGTAAACAGTTAAGGAGCCGGCAGACCAAAAAACATTGAATGGAACGAATTGAAGTCAAAAGTAACGAATAGAAAAGAATTGAGAAGAGTTTGGAGAAGTGAAGGAAGAAATTGCAACAAAAACGACAGAATTTGAAGAAAACGAAAGTGATTTTCCATCAGAACAACGCACCTTCTTACACTTAGGTGATTGACTTTAAAGAAATTCACGAATTGGTTGACCATCCATCGTCATCACCAGATCTGACTCTCTGTTTCCTAAACTTAAAGCTTCACTTGCATAAAAGAAATTTTAACTAAACGAAGATGTTATTCGGAAGGATTTAAAAGGTTGGAACTCCAATAGACGATACGTATATAAAAAGAATGCAGGAAAAAATGTCTTTGTGTCTTTATTAAGTTTGAAACGTTTCAGATAACCCTCGTAGAATAAAGTTCTTACTGTATATAGTGCGTCCTCTAAAAATTTTCTACCGTCGTTAAAAATTAAGTGTATGTATTTGGATAACCCTTTCAACCCTTTTTCCTTCATAAATATGGATTCTCCCAATTATGAGGGATATCACGTTGCTGATGGTTTTACTTAACCCAGTTAGTATACACTCAGTATATTGTTACACGTCTAATTAACGTCGAGAGCCGGTAGGGGTAATTAGGAAAATTAACTGATACTTCCAGCAGCTTCGTTAGGAGATGAGGTAAGTCTAATAAATTCGTATTTTGTTTGAAATTTGCGAGTAGGTATTAAAATTAGATATTTTCAACTATTGACGTGAAATTTCATATTTTTTTTTACTTTTTATGACAATATATGATTCAATGAAAAAAATTGATGAAATATTTAACGATAATTACGAATTAATTAGCTTAATTTTTATTTGAAACTGAATGATATAGAATTTTTTATTCAAACTTCAAAATTTCACCAATAGAAGGCGCTATAATAGTGGAGATCATTCGAGCTCGAGAGGTTCACACATTTTAATCAGTTGCTGACGTAAACGCTTATTTTGAGCGGAAATAGGGTTGAAAAAACATCTCTGAAGATAATAGAAGGTTGGAAATTGTTCAAACAACCCCCGTATTTCTTCAACTCGAAATTGTATAGTAATTTATTATCAGACAGATTACGTGAGGTGCTTCGTTATTAGTGTCAATAATTCATCGAGTGTTTACAAAAAAAAATAAGATATGATGTTTTTATTCTGCGAACAAAATGATAATTCTTCAAAATGGTAAAGGATGTTCACCTCCGTTTATTTATAGAGAAATAAATATATATAATAATTAGCAGTTCTAAAAATTAGTTTCTAGAACGGTTCCTTGAATGCTAAAGGATGCAGGTTTTTTTTAAATACTTTATATGGAAATTCCAGTTGTTCTAAGTATGCATTAATCTTTTGAAGTATTCATAGAATTTTTCCGAATACTAAAAATATTTTCACTGAATCAGAAATTTATTGAACTTTCGAAAAACTGCTCAAATTTTCAGAAATATGTGGAATATTAGCAGTTTTTTTAGACTTTGTTTGAGTTGAAGATGAAAATTTGATAAAAATGTTGTAGTTTTCGAAAAATTAGCTGTATAATATTTATTATCTCGAAATTTGGTTGCATTTTTTAGAAAAGCCCAAAAAATCACCAGATTTCTAGAAAATTTAAAAAAAAAACTCAAAGTTGTCTATAATTTCGAAAAACCTTGCGTTTTCAAAACATTCATTATATTTTGAAGTTTGAAGACATTGTTTGAGAACCAAATTAAAATTTCAAATGCACAGGCAATTATCAGATTTCTGACAAATATCTTGGATTATAAAAAATAAAACAAAATTGACTAAAATTTCAAAAAACCGTTCAGATTATTAGAAAAATTAGCAGCGTTTCAAGACATTGTTTAAGTTTTTCAAAAATACAAATTTTTTTCGAAATTTGATTGAATTTTTCATAAAAGCCCAGAAAATTCAAAGATTTCCAGTAAATTTCTTCGCATTTCCAGAAATATTTATAATATAAACAGCGTTTCGAGACCTTTATTGAGATCCAAATTGAAATATTATATTTAAAATATTTTCGATAATTTGCAGTGTAATACAATTTTTTTTCGAAAATTCTTTGATTTTTTTAAAGAAACTCATAAAGTTATCAGATTTCCAAAAAATTTCTTGAAATAAATCATTTAATAAGATTTCGAAAAACTGTTTTCACAAATATCTAGAACCTTTTCGAGACATTGCTTTAGTTCGAAATAAAAATTTTGGAATTTTTTTCGAAAATTGTATGAATTTTGCATGGAAAACCAGAAAATTACCAAACTTTCAACAAATTTCTGGAATTCTTCTCTCTAATTTTCCAGAAATTTCTAGAATTGCTCAAAATTTTTGTTGTTGTTTCCAGAAGTAATCATCTACGCCTGGAAATTCAAGAATTTATTAAAATTTCAAAATCTGACTTTCAACTTTTTACTTCTTAAATATTTTTATATATGTCTTTTAATAAATCAACTTGATTTTTGGTCTTTTTTGATAGAAAATTAGTTTCAAAAAGCTGAAGTTTCGACCTATTTCAGTCTTTAACAAAATATATGTATAACGATTTATCAAGATACCATTTTTTGAGAAATTGCATGAATATTTAAGAAAAAGTTACAGATTCAGTGAAATTTCAAGAATTTTACAAAAATTTAGACAAAATGCAACAAAATTTCTAAAAATTTTTTGTTTTCTTCAGAAAGATCAAAATTATTACCAAACTTTCTAGAAAGTGGGAAGGCTTTATTATGAATCTGAAAAATTACAGGAAATTTTTTGCTTTTCTTGAAATTGATCGAAGGTTTTCCAAAATTTTGTTGGATTTAGTGGAAATTTATAAAATTTTTCAAAAAATGAACTAAATAATTCAAAAAATCAGAAGTATCTCATATTTACTCAAAAATGATCAAAAATTGAGACAAAACTTGTTATCGATTTTTCGATTTCTCGACGTTTATCAAAATTGGATGTTTTGAAAAGTGATCAAATCGCTTTCAATTTAACAAAAAATGACTTGAACTTTTCAAAATTTTTCAGAAAATCATCAGTTCTTTGAAAAATGGCTCGAATTTCATGATTTTACCAAAATTTTGCTGTTAATGTCAAATTTGTCGAAAAATTTGATGTAATGTTATGAAAAGAAACAAAACTACTTTTGAATTTAAAAAAAAATGGATACAATTCTCCAAAATCTACAGTAGAAATTGCACGAATTTTTTGAAAATAGTCAATAATTTAGTGAAATATCAGGATTTTACCAAAAATATCTAGTCTAATACCGGTTTTTTGAAATTTCTCGAAATTTGTGAAAAATTCTTAAAAATTTGACTAGATGTTCTGAAAAGAGAGAAAATCGCTTTGAATTTTCAAAAGATGGTCCGCATTTTTCAGAATTATCCAGAACATGATCAGTTTTTCGAGAGGTTGCCCAAATTGTATCAGTTTTTCAAAAAAATGTCAATAGGTCAATTAAATATAGAAAAATTTTCTCAAACTTTTCAAAAATATCCAGAATATCATCTAATTTTTGGGATATCACTTGAATTTTGGAAATTCATTTAACATTTGATTCAGTGCTTCAGGTTTCCGGAAAGTATTAAAAATTTTATTGCAATTTTCAAAAAATGCTTAAATTACGCGGAAATAATAATCAATATTTCTAGAAATTTTAATAATCTTTGGAAATCAATTTCAATTTTTGAAAATATCGTTTAAATTTGAAAAAAAAAATCCAAAATTATACTTACAATTCAGAGGATTTGGATAAATTTTCCAGAACGTCAATAGTATCATTAGTTTTTCGAGTAATTGCTTGGATTTTCCAAATCGTTAGAAATTCATCAAAATTGAAATAAAAAAATCCATAATTTCACAAAAATATTGAGAAACTAAATTTTCAGAAAAAAATAAACTAAAAAGTGATTCCAATTTTGAAAAATTGTTCAATTATCACTGAAAGCGTCGTGAATAATCACAATCTTTTAAAACATGTAAAATTATTTTTCGTACAGTTTTTATATCAAATTAATCAGGAAAAATCACCAAAAAAAATTGAGCTCAGTATTTAAATCGATAGAAATTTCTTTAATACTTAATTAAATTTTTTTGTCGTCTTTAGATAGAGATTAAACCGTTCAGCTTGCCAACTTTTATATACAATTACTTTTCTCGTTAAATACAATCAATGAGTAATTAAGATGAAATTTCTAAAAATAGCGAAAGAACACTTCTAAACGACGCTGATAAATAGCATTCCGAATAAATTGATGATCGACCCAAAAAAAACTTGACCGATTTGTACGGAATTTTAAAATGTTTATGTGGGATATAATAAGTTATGCGAATTGCATTCTACTTTCGTCAATCACGCGTAACCAATAACAAATTGCGTTATTTTCTTTTAGCTTCATGGGCTGGTAGAAAAGATGAAATCCATATAATTAGATAACGAACGTTAAACATTCAATTATTGATCTGGATAGCTTCAAAAGAATCCGATTATTTTGAAAATATCTTTCTAAATTTCTTGTAAAAGAACCCAAAATTATTTTCAAAACGTAGATGCGTTAAAGCTTTTTGATTTACTGGGAATCGTTAAAAAACGCGTCAGCAACGGACTTATCCTAATGATGAATCTTTGGTTATTATTTTTCATCTTCTATGTCGTTTTTTTCATCGTACTCATTCCGTTTTTGTAAACAAGAAGTTACATGATACCAAATCTGGTAAATGAAGCGGATAAAAAACTAGAAAATAGTCTGTTTCAACAAACAAGTTTATCAAACTTTTTTATCCATTTTTGTCGTTTCCCTTGTCAAACGATTAAATACTTGTCGTACCTCCTTCTATTGAAAATGCAGTTCCTCTCTCTACTCTAAATCAGTATAGCCGTGGCCTTACTTGACATTATAGTATTATAATATAGCTGAGAAAACTTTCTAGATGATTGCCGCCTTTTCACTTTAAGAAAAGACATAAATTATTGTTGGATACTGCGTCTGATTACTTGGTCTTCCTCATAATTCATTAACTGACAAAAAATGAGATGATCGTCAAATCCCTGTCAGCATGCAGCCTCGCCCTCACCTCGTAAAACTTTAGAGCCGTCAAGACTTATACCTCATGGAAATCTCAATGATGGAATTGTCTTGATACGAAAGGGTTGAGTTTAGAAAGAATATTTACAAATTGTATCATTCCGATCAACATATTTTTGAAGGTCTGGCCTTGTTGCATCAAGGACATCACTAAATTTGTGGTTTTTATTTTCTAATTGAGATATTTCATTCAGTGAAAATTCGCTCATCTCATACGATAACTTACATTTTAAATAATAGTTATCAGATAATCATTTTATATTAAATTGATTCAAAACGTGTAATTAATCATATTATAATGACACGTTATTGATAATTGATTATATACGTATTGCATAAATTAATTTAATTGTCGTAAATTAATTAAAGAGAGGAAAACTATTCGAGTTATGTTATCTGCACCCAACACAACCACGAGGATGGTTCCAGAAGTATCTGGCTTGATCTAGAGATGGCGGTAGTTTCTTGAAAAATACCACACGACCTGCGAAGACCAGAATCGTAGTGGGCGACCAAATATTGAAGAAAATCCATTGGATGATCGTCGATTGAAAGTGTGCGACATAGTAGGCATTTAAAAAAGTGTGGTATATCGCATATTAACCAAAAATTTGGACATGAGAAAGCTGTGTGCCGCGTTGACTCACAATTGACTAAAAATAGCGTTGTGAAGACGTTTGCATCGAGTGTTTGGGAATGTTTCACAGAAATAAAGCCAAAGAAGGAACGTGAGTCCATCACTTTACATCCGAAACAAAAGAACAATCAGAACTATGGATCCCCAAGAAGGCAAAGATCGTTCCATCTGCAGACAAGGTCATGGCGTCGGCTTTTTTTGGGATACGCGTGGGACAATTTTCATTAACTATCTTGACAAAGAAAAAATTATATTATGTGAGATAATTGCAACGTTTGAGCGAAGAAAAAAAGCTGAAGGTGCGCATTTGGCTGGGAAGAACGTGTTGTTTCATCAAGATAATGCATCAGCTTATTGCAATGGCCAAAATTAACAAATTAAAGTTTGAGCTGCTACCTGATGAACTCTATTCGCCAGATTTAGCTCCAAAGTATTATTTTTTGTTCGCATACTTGAAAAAATGGTTCGATGGTCAAAGATGTTCCAACAATAAAGAAGTAATGTCATCAGTTAATGACTATTTTGAGGAGCTTCACAATTCTTATTATAAAAAGGGTATCGAAGTTATTAAACATTTTTGTTTTCTTTTTTTTTTTGGTTAGGTACTTCTGGGTTCATCCTCGTATATAAGAAAAGACGATGCCCTTGTAAATAACTTCCTAATTACAGATGAAATTGATAAAAAATTAAAGACAAAGAATTTCCCTATTAACTTGTTTAATATAAAACGTCACACTCCTAACTGAAACTTCGCTATTAGACAAAGAATTGGTCAAATAATTATTTATCAACAACCGCCGATAATTTCGTGGAAGGAATGTTTTATTCGAACTGCTACGGCTAAGATCAATCGACTTTTATCTTTTATAATTATCGTCGTTTTAAAATTCAACCTCGACGATCGTTTCAAACTGTGATTTACGGTCATAAAGAGAATGAGTGTTATGTAATTGTACAGTTTTATTGTCTTGATTCGACATGGTGAACGCTATATACGAAAAAATCGAAATTAAACAAGTTAAAAATATTATTTTATCTATTCATATCTGTTAAATAGTACTAGTTCCGAAGCTGATACCAAAGAAGGGTTCAGGTCCAATTAAAGGCTTGTCTGCCCTTGCTTCAGCTACTTAATTTTCGTTCACTCCGGTGTGTCCATGAATCCAAACGAGTTTTGATTGATGTTGCAGCTAAAACCTTCAATCGCTGTTTGTCTGTTGTTCTGTCTGGTGTTTTGATCTCATTTATTTCTAAAGCTTAGTATTGAGGTAAATTTATTTTCAAAACTAAATTTTCCGATCCAAGCATGTCCTAGAGTTTGGTCATTATTTAGGGACGGTTGTTCCTTTGGTAATTCCGTTTCTGAACATTCAAATGAAGTTTTTTCTGTCCATTTTCTATGGGACATTCAATATATATCATACGTTTAGGAATACTTTAACTTAGATACCTCCCATCTCCATTAAATTTTCTTCTAACTACACAAATGAAAGTATACGTTTTTCAATGTATTCGATAAATCTGTTATCTTTTATTATTGTGATGATATCATTTTACATTTTGAATAAGTAGACCTAACAAAACCGTGACCTAGTTACATGTATCTAACCAAGACCGTTATATACATATCTATCTTTCTATCTGTGAATTATCATGTTGTAACATGTGGATAAAAAAATATCTTTCTTTCCTAAACTTCTACTATATAATATTTCCAACTATATACAGTGTGGAAAAACAACTAAGTAATGTATATATTTACCAAAGATGAAACTAGACTAATTGATCTTGACCACATAGTTTCGTGTACAGCTACTATGAAAAGTCAAATGTAAATTAAGAAAATTAATCTTCAATCACATATACAATCCACATCTTCATAGTTCAAGGTTGCAACCAAGGGGCCGTTGAGTATATAAATAGGACCGTCGTGCCCCATTTGACGCTACCAAAGGCAGATGTCTTTTACGAAGCGATTGGGTTGAGCCCTTTGATGTCATTAGACTCACAGAATACGTGGTCTGCGGTATCATTTCCTCAATGCACCAGCCACACCACCGGTAATTACAAAACGTCAATTTTTTAAATGATTTTCACGCAGCTTTTCCATTGACAGATAAGAGACTTTCAAACTGAGGATCTTTGATAACTTAATGGATCCGAGGACTAATAATACCCCTTCTTTTATTATTTTATGATATTGGGAATTATTTTTTTGAAATACCAAACATCACTATGTTTGTTAAATGATTTAGCAAAGTTTTTACCAGATCCGAATTTAATGTATAAAAAAATCTACCAACGACTCATATTTTATGTTTGTTTTGCTCGGAGTATACTTGTTTGGGAGCGTCCATGAATCACGTGATTATATCGTAGTTCTTTTAGGAACCCTACCTCCTTGCACGTAGCCTTTTCCATGACCCTTCCCCACCTGCTCAATGCTAAGACACTTTCCAGTAAATATAACCTCAAATTATTGCGGAATGTGTGAAAAGATTATATCGATTTGATTTAAATTGGCAAATGATTGTGCATTTTTTTGCATTGTAAAATATTGAGCCCTTAACTAATTCTGAGCGTGGAGTAAGTAGGTAGTACGTTGTTCATGATTAGATTTGGTACGACATCCATGGAATGTCTTCCACTTATTTCCAGGTCTAAAGGAATTGTGGTTGGAAAATGAATATTTTAACGATTATTGATGACAAGACACTTTAGAAAATTTGTAAGCAACATACGTAATATCTGTGTTATGCAAACGGGTTGACAAAGTGTTTGAAAAAGATTGGTTTCAAGTTTCGAGAAATACGAGAAACCTGCTTATTTCGCACTGGAATACGTGACTGGCGTATGATATATCGGATGTCTTACATGTAAAATTAGAATAAATTGCAATTTGTTGACTGTTTATTTTTTTCAACGAAAGTCTTATTCTCGATTATTTAAATGAAAATATTAACTTATAATAAGAATATTAATTATGGAATAACTTTGAATCGTTCTAGCAAAACTTGGAAATCAAATTCACGTCTTTCCAGATTAGTTTTCACGTTTTCCCGGTTCAAATTTCGTGAAGTCACTACTACGAGTACGTCTGGAATAGTTTTCCATCTTATTTAGAGTGATTTGATTAGTCGGAATATGTCTAAAAGCCTTTTTCCAATGTAGTGGTATTGCAATCAAAGAAATGTCAAATGCTTGGCACAGATTGTTCTACCAGTCCTATTGAGATTGGGGAAACTAATTGTTTCAGTTAATTTGAATGCTTGAAGGGGCGTTTTTCCAAAAGTTTTGAAACCGTATACATCAAACAGTTTCTACAATCCTTGTAGATGTCCCTATCTTTGACTCCAAGGAATTTTTTCTTGCTAAATTGACATACTGCACTTTTTTGAGGTTGCAGAAAAAATCATTGGTATCAATTGGAGTGCTTTGAAGAATTTCGCCTGCAATGAACCTCTCCATCAAGTTTTTCAGATCCGAAATCAGGTGTTCATAAAGAATTGGGAGTTAGGGGTCAATTACTTTTAAGGAATGACTCTAGTTCTTCGCATGAGGACTAGAAGAATGCTAGTTCAGCGAATATTAGTTCTTATTCAAAGACTTTTTCACCGTTTCAAAACTTTCACATGATATAGTGACTAACCAACGTACTAAACAGAATTTCAGATGGAACTCAGACCAACCAGTAATGATTAAGAACCTTCCTCGTCTGGAAGGACAAATTAGGCAGCCGTGAGCACGTAAGAGTGCAGTTACGAGGAAGATTCAACATGTTATTTGGATTGGATGATGCGATTTTCGAGATCAGTCAGAAGGTTTTTCATCTATACCAAGACCAATTTGCTATGCCTTGTTGGCTCATTCAAAATTACTGAATTTTCCCGGCTTTGTTAAATTCCCGTTATTTTACCGGTTTTCAAAGCTAAATGTTTTTTAGGATCACTGAGTATTATAGATTCATTATAAGGAAACTGGAGGTGATTGTCTAGTACGAAAGCTATTTTTGAAAACTTTTTTGTGAAATCGTAGATTGTCTTTTCGCAGGGTAACTGCGGGAATCGCCACGCAGATGAACGAACGTGCATTTAGGCTAATTATGACTCCAAAAGACTCATCGTTGAAGGTCAAGACAAAAATTTAAAAATTTCAGTAGCAGAAGGAGTTTCGGATCTAAATCAGTGTGATTGAGATGTCATTGTTGTTTTGAGTTTCTGCTCCCAAGCGCCACATTATTTCTAAGTGTCTAATAGTTTAATTAAGTACCAGGGAACGTTGGTATTTACTAATATTCTATGTAAAAGCTAATGCTAATGCTGTTCCCTAGGTGACAAGTCTCAGGAAGCTTTATACTAAGTTTACACTTGCTGCTTGGATCCATTTCATTATAGTAGAGGTCGAATTTTTATTGTAAAATGTTATGAAATTTTTAACTAAAGAAGAATTAACTCCAACACAAATAAAAAACAGAATAGAGAATAGAGAAAGATCTCGAAAAATACTAAAAAAATGATGGCTACAATATTTTGGTAGTGCGAGTGTTTTCTTTTGACTAATTTTAAAGAATCCCAGAGATTTCAACACTATTCAAAATATTTTGGGTATGAATATTCCTAATCTTCAAAGTAATTGCTTTGAATGAAAATTTGATAGAAAGTTCAGATCATCAGCTGCAAATACGTATAACCTCAAACCATGCTTCTGACACATGTCAGCTGTCACATCATGATTTTTATGTCAAAATATAGTTACGTCACGTCAACAAAAAAATATACCAAAATAGCTAATACAAGCATCTCTAAGTATCGTTCTTAATCTCACATTCCTAGAGAGAAAAGGTGAAAGTTCAGAATGATTTCGAGATTCTTTTTGCGGATCACAACAATTGAATCGGTTAAATCAGTTCACGAGCGTGGGTAGGGTATTAAAAATCTTACGGTTATATACAAGGTGTAAATCAATTAATTTTAATTACCTTCATGTCGTACCAATACATTATGGTAGTACAAAATTATTTTTATATATTATTTGGTTGTATTTACATATAATTACCAATTCTGGAAGGATGTGGGAGGTCCAGATGATACTGAATACGAAGATAAAAAAATCATTCTTAATAAAATTGACGTTTCTACATATTTGTTGTTATTTTCAGTGGGTTTCGGTTCTTTGTTGAGAGATGATGAAGTCCAAAGTGGACAAAATGTTCAGATTATTAAGCAGAGTTTCTAAAGGCACCTGTCAATGTCAATCACTATTTAACTTTTACAATTTTATAAGAAAAATATTCAGGACTTTAAATAAAAGCAACTTGTTTGTTTGTTTACAATTCTGTGAAAGAAAATTAATGAAGAAAGTTTTGGTGACAAGATTTTAATAAAAAAATTAAGCTTAATTTGATACGAAATGACATACCTTTTGAATCGTTTGACAATAGTTGTTTTGATTAACAAAACTCTTGCTAAACAATCGTCAAATTTAGCACAATACTTAACAATTCTCGATATTACAAATTGGAGCTGTCACGTGAACATATCAAAAAGTGCTGCCAACTTAATGAAATTAAAAATTGACATCAACATGGTTACCAACTTTGACTCTGCATAAAACAAAATAGTGTCAGCTGTCAATTTGATCAATTCTCAACAATATTAAAAACATATCAATGTACGGAGATGAAATCTGTAGTAAAACACTTCCATATTTTAATATATAAAGATCAAAAAGAATCATAGAAAATCTTCTCACTTGAACGTGATTTCAAAATAACCGTTACTCATTATCGTACATCTCTATTATGTTATTTATTGACAGCACAACGTTCCTGCCAACGATGAATGTCTGTCGAGAAAATTTATCGTTTTTTTTATTCTTAGATGGTGTGGTATACGAGGCTGATTCCAATCAATAAAGTAATTAACAGTGTGTGACCTTTAAAACAAAATTGTACAGTATGACATTTCATATTATAATGGTTACCGTACGAATTTTGGCGAGGCGGAAGCGAATAGTTCAAAGTTAATTTTAAACTTTCATTCGATACATAGAGATAAATAAAGTAAATAGAGGTTTTTAAAATGTTACGATAGATACTTTATCTATGAGTATAATAATAAATCTTTCAATTTCTTGTTAATTGTTTGGGAAGGTTTTTTAGCCACTTTAAGTACTTAATCTTGGACAGAACATTTGCAGATTAGATATCTGCTGTTTCTATAACTAGCTGAATCTGTAGTCGTCGTTCTATGACATGCCTATCGCCTTAAGATGTTCAGTAACCTTTTAGAAGTCCTACCACCAATTTAATGTCGTTTTTGGTCAACACGTAAAGTTCCTCAGACTTCTTAGTTGATATAGTTATGGAAATTTTGTACTGTCTTAGATCTGAATTGTTAATTTTGATTCTTTAGCTATTCGTTAATTACATAATTGAGGTGTCACCTCATGAAGCCACAGTAGGGCACTGGTCTTAAATTGCTCCTTTTTTTTGGAAATCTGTCAGTTTTCTCATTGCCCGGTAGTTTGATTTCAGGACCTTGAAGGCCGCGACTATCTGAAAGAATGCTTTTTCTACCCAAACACTCATGAGTACATTTATTTAATACCAGTAAATTTGCCAGAAAAATAGTCTTAAAAAGACTTAGTGCACATGTTGTACACATTATTTTTTCTACAGCCGAATCGAAGAATTTAGTGCGTCAATTTGCAATCTTGAAATCTTGAGTGTGCCAAGATGTCAAAAATAACGGCCCGTTTAGTTCGGTTTATGGTGTTATTTCAACACATTTCATCAAGAAATTCTATTGAATTATACAAATAACCGAAAGTTTTTAGAAAGTGGTTGTTTGCCTTACTGAAGACACATATAAATGATGAAGTAGTCATGTTAAACATCGTCGAAAATTAGGTTTCTGAGAAACTTATTATTGAGAAATCATCGGTGAAGAATTAGAGCGATTGTTAAAGTTGTAGGTACAAATTTACTTTATTTGTGGACAGAATCTATAACTTAATAAAATAATCAATTTCGTAATTTTTTTTTTCGAAAAACCATTGCCTAATTTGTAATCAAATACCCCCGAAAACCCTCGACTATTAATTATCTTAATTTTGGCCATCTTTTCGCCATCTATGGGACGATCTATTTTTGATAAGATCTCTTGGTATAACCATATCAATTAATCGAGACGACATTGTAATCAATCTTTTCGTCATCATTTTTCAATTGTAATTGAGATGTACGGTTTGGTGTTGTCCTTATGAATTATTCATAATTGATACATTTATCAATGAATTATAATTTATAACGATGGAATTCTCATGTGCATACGGGTTTAAAGTAACTATTCATTTTTTTTTAAATATCGCTTTCAATTTTTTGTTTTGATCTTCGAATGTTTTACATTGGATCCGGCTCACCATATTCACGATGTATTTGCATGCATTTGCCTAAGAGGTTGAACACAATTAAAGCCTTCAGCCAACATCAATGGGACTCCAACGAAACTACACCGCTAAGAGTTTATAGAGCTCTCAAAGGCTAAAAACGTGACTATGGTTGTTGTATCTAAATATCCGTTAAAAAGTCTAAAACTAATACACAACATTGTTCTTGGTGCCTTCTGCTGAAGACCCACTGCTAGTGTTAATGTTGACAATATTTTCTTCTGTCATATGCGCACGTGAGAAAGCATCCACTCCCGGATAAATCCACGAGTAGATGCGAAGAAGGACATTCCACCCTCTTCTGTCCTTTCGTCAGATCTTCATCGGCGTACGCCTCGCAGTTTCGCGAGTAGACTCCTTCATCTACACTGAGTTCTATAGTTGTCTTCTTGGTTGTCTGGGCGTCTTAACACTGCTTCGATGAACCCTTTTCAACCTTCTTTACAGCTGTTTTTGCCCCCAGTGACGTTTTTATGTCTCATAACCTTAAAGTTTCATCAGAACGTCAAGAACGACGAATATTGTTTAAAAGGGGGTGGATTAAGTGTATGAGTTTAAAAAGTGCGTAGTTACCGTATCGGGGACTGCCCATTTTCCAAGACTTATTATGATGGCGACTGTTTTTGCCCACAGCGATGTTTTTTATGTCTCATAACCTTAAATTTTCATCAGAACGTCAAAAACGACGAATATTGTTTAAAAGGGGGTGGATTAAGTGTATGAGCTTAAAAAGTGCATAGTTACCGTATCGGGGACTGCCCATTTTCCAAGACTTATTATGATGGTAACTGTGTTTGCCCTCAGCGATGTTTTTTATGTCTCATAACCTTTAAGTTTCATCAGAACGTCAAGAACGACGAATATTGTTTAAAAGCGGGTGGATTAAGTGTATGAGTTTAAAAAGTGCGTAGTTACCGTATCAGGGACTGCCCATTTTCCAAGACTTATTATGATGGTGACTGTATTTGCCCCCAGCGATGTTTTTTATGTCTCATAACCTTAAAGTTTCATCAGAACGTCAAAAACGACGAATATTGTTTAAAAGGGGGTGGATTAAGTGTATGAGCTTAAAAAGTGCATAGTTACCGTATCGGGGACTGCCCATTTTCCAAGACTTATTATGATGGTGACTGTGTTTGCCCCCAGTGACGTTTTTATGTCTCATAACCTTAAAGTTTCATCAGAACGTCAAGAACGACGAATATTGTTTAAAAGGGGGTGGATTAAGTGTATGAGTTTAAAAAGTGCGTAGTTACCGTATCAGGGACTGCCCATTTTCCAAGACTTATTATGATGGTGACTGTGTTTGCCCCCAGCGATGTTTTTTATGTCTCATAACCTTAAAGCTTCATCAGAACGTCAAGAACGACGAATATTGTTTAAAAGGGGGTGGATTAAGTGTATGAGTTTAAAAAGTGCGTAGTTACCGTATCAGGGACTGCCCATTTTCCAAGACTTATTATGATGGTGACTGTGTTTGCCCCCAGCGATGTTTTTTATGTCTCATAACCTTAAAGCTTCATCAGAACGTCAAGAACGACGAATATTGTTTAAAAGGGGGTGGATTAAGTGTATGAGCTTAAAAAGTGCATAGTTACCGTATCGGGGACTGCCCATTTTCCAAGACTTATTATGATGGTGACTGTGTTTGCCCCCAGCGATGTTTTTTATGTCTCATAAGCTTAAATTTTCATCAGAACGTCAAAAATGACGAATATTGTTTAAAAGGGGGTGGATTAAGTGTATGAGCTTAAAAAGTGCATAGTTAGCGTATCGGGGACTGCCCATTTTCCAAGACTTATTATGATGGTAACTGTGTTTGCCCCCAGCGATGTTTTTTATGTCTCATAACCTTTAAGTTTCATCAGAACGTCAAGAACAACGAATATTGTTTAAAAGCGGGTGGATTAAGTGTATGAGCTTAAAAAGTGCGTAGTTACCGTATCGGGGACTGCCCATTTTCCAAGACTTATTATGATGGTAACTGTGTTTGCCCTCAGCGATGTTTTTTATGTCTCATAACCTTAAAGTTTCATCAGAACGTCAAGAACGACGAATATTGTTTAAAAGGGGGTGGATTAAGTGTATGAGTTTAAAAAGTGCGTAGTTACCGTATCAGGGACTGCCCATTTTCCAAGACTTATTATGATGGTGACTGTGTTTGCCCCCAGCGATGTTTTTTATGTCTCATAACCTTAAAGTTTCATCAGAACGTCAAGAACGACGAATATTGTTTAAAAGGGGGTGGATTAAGTGTATGAGTTTAAAAAGTGCGTAGTTACCGTATCAGGGACTGCCCATTTTCCAAGACTTATTATGATGGTGACTGTATTTGCCCCCAGCGATGTTTTTTATGTCTCATAACCTTAAAGTTTCATCAGAACGTCAAAAACGACGAATATTGTTTAAAAGGGGGTGGATTAAGTGTATGAGCTTAAAAAGTGCATAGTTACCGTATCGGGGACTGCCCATTTTCCAAGACTTATTATGATGGTGACTGTGTTTGCCCCCAGTGACGTTTTTATGTCTCATAACCTTAAAGTTTCATCAGAACGTCAAGAACGACGAATATTGTTTAAAAGGGGGTGGATTAAGTGTATGAGTTTAAAAAGTGCGTAGTTACCGTATCAGGGACTGCCCATTTTCCAAGACTTATTATGATGGTGACTGTGTTTGCCCCCAGCGATGTTTTTTATGTCTCATAACCTTAAAGCTTCATCAGAACGTCAAGAACGACGAATATTGTTTAAAAGGGGGTGGATTAAGTGTATGAGTTTAAAAAGTGCGTAGTTACCGTATCAGGGACTGCCCATTTTCCAAGACTTATTATGATGGTGACTGTGTTTGCCCCCAGCGATGTTTTTTATGTCTCATAACCTTAAAGCTTCATCAGAACGTCAAGAACGACGAATATTGTTTAAAAGGGGGTGGATTAAGTGTATGAGCTTAAAAAGTGCATAGTTACCGTATCGGGGACTGCCCATTTTCCAAGACTTATTATGATGGTGACTGTGCTTGCCCCCAGCGATGTTTTTTATGTCTCATAAGCTTAAATTTTCATCAGAACGTCAAAAATGACGAATATTGTTTAAAAGGGGGTGGATTAAGTGTATGAGCTTAAAAAGTGCATAGTTAGCGTATCGGGGACTGCCCATTTTCCAAGACTTATTATGATGGTAACTGTGTTTGCCCCCAGCGATGTTTTTTATGTCTCATAACCTTTAAGTTTCATCAGAACGTCAAGAACAACGAATATTGTTTAAAAGCAGGTGGATTAAGTGTATGAGCTTAAAAAGTGCGTAGTTACCGTATCGGGGACTGCCCATTTTCCAAGACTTATTATGATGGTAACTGTGTTTGCCCTCAGCGATGTTTTTTATGTCTCATAACCTTTAAGTTTCATCAGAACGTCAAGAACGACGAATATTGTTTAAAAGCGGGTGGATTAAGTGTATGAGCTTAAAAAGTGCATAGTTACCGTAAGGGGGTGGATTAAGTGTATGAGCTTAAAAACTGCGTAATTACCATGTCGGGGACTGCCCATTTTCCAAGACTTATTATGATGGCGACTGTTTTTGCCCCCAGCGATGTTTTTTATGTCTTATAACCTTAAATTTTCATCAGAACGTCAAAAACGACGAATATTGTTTAAAAGGGGGTGGATCAAGTGTATGAGCTTAAAAAGAGCGTAGTTACCGTATCGGGGACTGCCCATTTTCCAAGACTTATTATGATGGTAACTGTTTTTGCCCCCAGCGATGTTTTTTATGTCTCATAACCTTAAATTTTCATCAGAACGTCAAAAACGACGAATATTGTTTAAAAGGGGGTGGATTAAGTGTATGAGCTTAAAAAGTGCGTAGTTACCATGTCCCCAGCGACGTATTTTATGTTTGATTAAAAAAATTCTAATATCCATTTTGCATCTCATACAATTAGTTTAATTTTGTTAAAAAATAGATAATATATTATTATGTAGTTGATAATTTATTGTGTAAATGTTTTTTCTCGATGTATCACACACACACACACACTTTTATTTGTTAATACGTTTTTGGCGTCAACAGCAATCTCCAAAAACGGTTAAAACAAACAATCAAGTTCTCGTCATTTCGTTGATGCTCATAAATATATGAATATAAACACTAATAATTCAAAACCCCAAAGAAAAAACAAAGAGTGTTATTATAAAATTAAGTGAATGTTTATTTAGGATGGAAGTATTCTATTTAAATGGTTGAGTCACCTATAAGTGAATCAGGCAAAATAAATTCGATTCACAAAACTCACTTTTAACTGTCACTGTTACTTTTAATGTTTTGTTAAGTAAGAAAAAGTTTTTCAAAAAATATTCTTGTTTTGAAAAGGGTTTTGAGGTTATACATTTCTTGGCGCGTTTGATGAATATTGTAAGAAAAATATTTTTATTTCTACAACTCACTCAATGTTTTTTCTAATTTTCTTTGTATAACCAGAAAATTTTTTTTCTATTGACAGAAAAACAATCAATGTTATACCGGATGTTCCAATAAAAACGATTACATAGCAGAAACCATATTTAATATACACTATCGGTCAAAAATTCAAGTGTTTGGTGTTTATGATTGCAGTTTAGTCTCTGTGAGACGCAAGAACGTGTTGTGATTTTGTTCGTATACGAATTTTCATTCTCGCAAATTCAGATTTGTCTGATTTATGGGTGAAACCAAGTAAGTATCGTACCTGGACCGTGGACTACAACGTAAACAATACGCATCCACCAGGAGTTTAGGCAAAAGAAAACGTTTAGGGCATTTGAGAATCTGGCCTTTTTGGAAGAAACCTCTAAATACGTCAAAATAATGGACACATGAAGAATGGGGGAGAGTTTTTAGGAGTGGACACTCCAAGTTTGAGGTTTTTGGGTCTAAGAAAAGAATGTTAAAGGAAAAAGGATACGGCGGAGGTGCGATAATGGTTTGTGGATGTTTTCTATAAAAGAAAGCTACCAGCAGAAAATTTAACTCAACATTTAACAGCATGGCAACGATCCCAAGCATTCCTCGAAGTTGTGCAAAGAGTATTTGGAAAGAAATTATTTAACCGTCTGTCGCAGATCTCAACTCGATTGACTTGTGGGACAAATCGAACAGGAAAGTCAGAAAATCCACTTCCCATTTTGGAATATCATGAAAAATGAATAGAACCAAAAATATTGTTATAGGGGATGCCAAAATTGTACATCGAAATAATAAAAGCAAAATGGGGTTACATCGGTGAAAATGTCATTATAAATATAATAATTGTTATGTTCTGTAGCCTTGTATGAATAATAGGGCGGCACTCAAATTCAATGGGAGCAATTTCAAACATAATTTTTCCGAAGTTACCAGCACTCCAAAAACCAACTTCTTCACCACGCAATCTGGGAGACTATTCCGTGCGACGAATATAATTTATGAACCTTCAATCTTCTAAATTACTTTTTCTTCTTCGACAATCATCCGGATGCTCATTCTACGATCTGCACGCACAATTTGGTTGATTTTGGTCACTGTTTCCGGAGTTGAAACAGTCACAGGGCGTTCTGGGCGCTGGTCATCTTCAGTGCTTTCTCGGCCCTCCTTAAAGCGCTTACACCACTCAAAAACACGCGTACAAGATAGAGAATTGTCCCTATTGGTTTATTGCAACAATTTATTGCACTCAGGAGAAGTTTTTTTCGATTCAACGAGAAATTTGAGATTGATACGTTGCTCCACGAGAAAAAAACACGTTCGTTTCAATCCGAGACTGCACAAATACTATATTAGTGACGGAAACGTGTTTTGGAACGTGCATAGACTAGATATCTAGATACCCAACGCACAGTCTCGTTATTTAATAGCCAGACCTCGTATTATTATTTTCTCCTAGCTTCATCAGTTCCTTTTGAACTAATTTTGCACGGCATTCGCTATATCTTCCCCTCTAGTTTGTTCCAAGAGCGGTAGCAATACTAGAAGCTCTTCTTTTGGACCTTGGGAAGACATATATCAGACAAAAAGAAAAACTTATTCATAGCAAGTGATCAAGTGGAAGAAAACCGAATATCTTCCACCTGCAACTATTTCGAAAGGTATTTAAACGGATTTTCACGTTAAAGAATGTCAAATCATAATTTAAATTTGTAGTGACTTTATTTTTAGAACAGAACAGAAGCAAGTAATAGTTAAACCAGCAGAAAAGGTTCCTTTTATAGTATTGAAGTATTAATTGAACCTCATACACATTTGGAATTCTAAACAAAAAAAATCGATCGATCAGTCAATTTAATTTATTATCGACGTACAAAATCAGTTATTTAATAACGCATAGTTAGTTATAGAGTCATTAATAATTATTTCATCTATCCATCACCTACTTTTTATTCTCGCTATCTCGCCGTGGTTAGACTAATCACGAGAATTTATTACCCAACAATTTCCACGGATCATTATCTGTGAATGACGATAAAACGTAGATTTTAATATATAGATTACCATATTCGATATGACCTATTCGAATGATGTTTGTAATCGTTATTTTTATTATAGTTTTCTTCGCAATCTCGGTGATTGATTATTTAAACGGTGTCCTGATAAGAGGGAATCAAAATTTGTTATAAAACACACTCGACCCTCCTTTGAACAATCATGCAAACTTTAAGGAAAAAGATCATCAAGTTTCTTCGTTGCTTACTCTTCTTCTACTGTTATATTTATTCTTGTCGTTGCCTAGCTCGTTTCTCAGACCAAAAGACTTTGGGTAATATTCTAAACAATTCGAGTTGTAAAATACGAGATTATTATATTATTGCCTTCTTTGGAGCCGGTTCTACATTTTCAGTCCATTGTTTTGATGTTTTTGTAAATAAACGCGTCACCAATCTTGCGCATAGTTTTCTCATGTCCAAATTTTCAGTTAAAAAGCGATGTAACGCACTTTTCGAAATGCCTACTATGTCTGATAACTCGATTTGTAGATTTTCTTCAACATTTCTGGAGTCGTCACCTCATTTGTTTAACCACTGCCGTTGTCTTCGTAGATCGTACGGTCTCGTTTAAACACTGCTACCTAATATTTCACTGTTGATAGCGAAGGAACAATCTCACCAAGAACAGAATCTAGATCAACTTTTTTCTATATTCAGTGTAAACGTTCACTATTGATGTACAGATATGTGTACTTTCTGGATACCATTTAGGTCCATAATTTCTTGATTCCTTGCTTTTTTCCACCGTTTCCCTCCACCGTTTTTTGGTCTATCTTCTATGCAACACGTTTTAAGAGCCTGTCTTCGTCCATTCTATCATCCTAGCTCTGTCTGCTTTCCTTCAAAAATTCTTTTCATTAGTCTTAACATTGTTTTGAAAATTCGTAGATCTGAATATCTCGGACCGTGTACTTTTTAATACAGTGGTAGTTTTCAAGCAACTACCGCCATCTCTAGGTCAAGCCGAGTACTTCTGGAACCGTCCCCGTACTACTACACCAATACTTACAAATTACTAAGTTTATCTGCAACAGTGTGTTCAGTATGAATATAACCAAGAATTCTAGAAATTCCAGCTTAGTAATGAAACAAAAAACGAAATAAAATGTGAAAATGATTGTGATAACTTATGGAATCGATATGTAGAAAAACAAATATTATCAACATCGACGTAACTATGATAGATCACCACGTGAAGTATCTAAATTTTGATACACGTTTATAAACATTTTTGAAGTTTTGACCTTCGTTAATATCAGTAGCCGGAAACGCCATTTTGTACTCGTTTAATTTTTTGTTTGCTGATTGTTGTTTACACATTATTTTACCGTTATTCAGATATGTTTGTTGTCTTTTATGATTGATAGGGTTCGGTGTGTTACAAATATATATTGTACAGATATCAATTTGATATATTACTGTATTATATATTTTATTTAATTGAAAATTGTATTTCCAGGAGAAAATATGTGTTTCCATGGAATTTTCACACTAATGAAATGCTGTTGTGCATTAATATAATATGCACAAGTAACTATAGTACAGTGAACCAAGCAAAACATCTCGAAATTTTAAAGACCTTCGTGGATTAGTTTAAAATTTTGACAGAAGTTCAAAAATGAAGCAAATAACAAACCTAATTTGATGCCAATGTATGCTTCTACCCTTACTCGGGGGTAGAAATTTAAAATTTCAAAATAAAACCGGAATCGATAGAGCATTGAATTTTATGAAGAAAATGTAGAATGAAGTTTTTTATTTAACTCAATAATTTCTGATTTGTTCGCGATTGAATATTAAAAAAAAATACGTTTTTCAACATTTTTTCACGAAAAACTCGAAAACTACGCATTTTGTGGAAAAAATTATTCCTATCAAAATTGAAGCTTATAAAAAAGCAAAGTGAGTCACTGAAAGCCAATTTTTTCTATTTCGTAAATTTATGCAGAGGTTTAAGCTCAAATAACGGAAAAACGATCAATTTTTTATAAAAAAATGTAATAAACATTTTTAAAGTACTTTTTCAGACCCTTAGAATGAGCTTTTATAAAACCGTGTAGCATGAAAATTAAGCGAGTTATAACGAAAATAAGTTAAGTAACTCGAATTTTAAAAAAAATGTGGGTAAATTTGACACCATGTGCGGTAAAATTAAAATTAATCCGTAAAATTATCTTTGTTTAAGCCCTAACAACACGTTCCAAAAGTTTGAATGGTTTGGAACATGTATATTTTGAAAAAAGTTATTTTTTCAAAATATCTCAGAAACTATTGGATCAACGGAAGAATTTTCGGTTTCGGTCGATTTTAAGCTTGAATTATACTACTACTATTTAAACCCTCTATACTCTAACTGGTTAACCCAGTGTTCGTTTGATTTTCTTCTTCACTTTTTAATTGATTCACCTTCTTCTTTAACTTGATTACTTTCTCTTTACATGCCCAGATCGATTCAACTCTTTACCCCGAATTTAATTTTATTTCAGTTGTCTCAACTGAAATTTCGTACACGAAAGTTTAAAATGAGGTAACAAGCACTTGAACCGAAGAGAGAAGCTCGAAGTTTCAAAGAAACAAAGAAAGTTATATAATAATTATTTCTAAGGAGCTTGCTTGCATCTAGATCTGTTGTGCAAGTTCCCTTTCTTTTCTATTTCCATGGTTTCGTGCTTATCTGTATAACTTAATTTTCCTCTTCCGGATAATCCTTTCTATCAGTACAAGCTTGTTAGTTTATCCAAGTCAAAACCTGCTTAATGTTATTCTAGCCTATCGATATCGATCTGGAACTTTTGTGCAATCTAGTATTTGGGAAAGACGTGCTTTGGTAGCTGTTTCCACATGCTTGTACATCTCCAAAGAAAAAAGTCTGCTTGTTGAGTTGAAAATACTGCTCTAAGTGGGATTAGATTGGACAGCTCGGAAGAGTATCAGCCGTGGTAGTATCGCTAGACTAGAGACAAGTTAGTGAACTTTCTTATTTGCTCCAGTTTTTCTCTGGATCGCCTAGCAATACTTCAAAGATTGACGAATTGTATACGATAAGAGGCTGTATCTTTTTAGTCTTAAAAAGGGCTCCAAGTTAATTGGTCCACGTGACAATGCTACGACATAACTCTCCCAACACCCAAAAAACGAATTTGGGGGTGATATTTTATTTTTAGACACGACCAAATCCTGAGTAAAAACACCAGCTTGAGTGTTTGCAACATCAAACTCAATTAGATTGCTTTCCATTCATTCCAGAATGTTTTTAAGATCAATATTGAACTTTGTAGAGTATATCGTTGAAGTAAAGAGGATGAATCGGTCTTTAAGAAAGCTACAAAGTTAGTCTAGAAGTGAGGACTACAAACCGTACGATCTAAGTTTGGAATGCAAAACCTGTTAACATGATTCCTCTAGATTTTCCATATTTCTCTATAGATTCAGTCCATACGTTGATGATATTAATCAGGAAATCCCCGGTTGATCTATGTTAACATTAAGTATTGATGATTGCTGATGATGTCACAATATTTAGTGGTTAAGGACTTGGCAGACGCTGGGAAAGTATTTATAAAAATAATAAATTTATAAAATGAGGTACCTACGCCTATGGTAGATCAAACAATATTGTGGGCAAGGGTTTTTATAATTTATACAGGGTAAAATTTGGAAGTTTCATCTACGTGTCATGCATTATTTAAATGTTTTGATCTACTGAAACTCATTTCATTTATTTCTGATTAGAAAATAGTTGAAAAATTGCTGTATTTTGTAAAATTCCACTAAAAATAAACATATTCCTTTTATCCGTATTATCGCCGAGTTTCATTGGATCGATTTTCAACGTGGTGCACGTGTAAAACCTCGTAAATCTTTGATTGCCGTGATCAAATCCTTTTTTTCCACCTCTAAGAGTATCCGAACTTACAATTAACCGGAAAATGGCAGTATAGACAGTTTCACTGGCGCGTTACGACCAAATTCGAACAAGATTACAGGAAAAATTGCTAGAAGAACAGCTGCATATACACTGCAAAAATTCCACCTCAAAATACAAAGATTCAATTAGTAGTATACTTTTTTGAAACCCTTATAAAATTGGCTGGCCCGAGTGAAAAATTTATCATAAATTGGTGGTTTTTAAGCATATTTAAAATCGATTCCATTCCTTAATTTTGTTGGGTTAGGTTTTTGACATTCCACCGAGCACATTCTCATCAAATGGCCTCAGCAATAATCCATTCAAACAGGATTTCTCTTTAAGTCCAAGATATTCCTGTTAAGAATAATTTAACCATCGAAAATTTTTTGAATGAGATCCAACATTTCTAGTAGTCTCTTATGGAATTTTTGATGATTAAATTTTCAATATGGAATGGAAACAAAAGACACAAAACAGTTTTTGTTTAAATAGGGATCACCACTCAACATCCGCGCTTCTAAATTTTGGCTCTTTCCAACCAGAATCCGCGCTGGATTGATAGAAGGTAAATACTGATTGTAGTCATCATGTTTCGAAAACCAAAGACAGTTTTCGAAGGGCCACTCAACCTAAAGCGAAGACAGGATACAGACTAGAATCAGTTGCCTGAAGATCAGTTTCTGCGCAAGTCCATTGTGAAAAAACCCAGTAAATACCTATGTGGAATGACTCGAGCTGCCACAGATTTTTGTCTTCTATTTAATACGACTCTGGATTCCTTAGCCTTTCATACTTCGAGATAATGTGGATTCGTTCTTTACGTAACAGAATCTGTAGTTTATCCGACAAGACTACAGTTAATATTCGTAAATCATTCTTTCATAGATTCCTACAGATCATACGTGGTTAACGTTTACCAGGAATATCTTTGTCTATCCCAGTCCCTGTGGATTGTCCCAGAAAGTGATTTTACCAAGAAAGGGTTCAGGAACTATGAAGGGTTTATCCGCCATTATTATAGGAAGTTAGCTGATTTGATTCTCTTCAACTGACACAATTCGTTGAATGTAGTTTTGAAATCCAATCCAATAAATTACAAATATAGTTCGTATTTTTTACTGTGTAGATTGTTTGAGTCAGTCTTTTATAAAAACGTAGTTTCCTAATAATTGGAGTAAAACTGTGACTGCAACGAATGCAAGATGTCGATAATAAATGATCAGATTTCATTGTTATGTAAAGAAAATGAAGAAAATCTTTTGTCTGTATCTAACAAGCTGAGTTGCCAGCTGACATATTTGAGATCAAAAAAACACCGTTACAGTCTGAAGATAATATTTATTTTCGATCTCCATTGTAGTAGGGACGCCGAATTGGGGATTTTGAGAATTAGTCAATCGGAGCGGAAAACTTTTTCTAGTCATTTTTATTAACAAAAATGTGTAATTGCACATTTTTCTAAGAAAGAGTTTAAACCTGCTAACTCATTCTGAGTTGTTTTTACAGTACAAAAAATAAGATAGTAGTTGTTCTATTTAGAAAAATTTCAAATAAAAACTATAAATTAACAGAAAACTTTTTAATGAAAAAATAATTGCCAACGGCTTTGGTTTTTTTCGATCTGATTTGTAAACCTCAACATACTCTGCAGGTATATTTGTCTTTGTTCAGTTTGAGCTTATTGTACAACGGGTATCAAACGAAAATTTTTGTGTTTTTTTATTGGGCCACGTATTTCTGGAACCATCTTCGTACTGCGAAAGTTTCGCGGAAAAAGATCGACAAACTTAGTATTTTTGAATTCCAGCATTTAGTCTGGATCTAACATCGTTAGATTATTGTTTATTCTGATCCATGGCGAAACTTTTTACTGAGAAAAATAAGAATAACTTCTTTTACTATAACATAATATTTGTTTAAATATAATTAATATATCGGGTAGAAAAACAAAACAACAAGACCGTTTAAACTATTATCAGTCCTGGTCGATATTTTTCGAGTGTTAATTAAAATCGTGAGTGCTTTGATGACAATATCCGGAGTACTACCAACATGCATAAATGACGGACTGGAAATAAACGCAAAGAAAACAAAATATATGAAAATAGGAGGAAAACCAGAACAGGAACCAATTGAAAACTAGCAAATACAATTTTGAAACAGTATCTATCTTTAACCATCTAGGAATAACGATGGGACAAACAATCAGATACAGGATAAAGGAAAGAATACAAAAAGGTTATCAAGCCTATGGAAGAAACAAAAACATACTAAAAAACATAACCAAACAAAACAAAATAAAAATGTTCAAAATACTAATAAGACCAGTAATTAGGTATGCGATGGAAACAACAGTAATAAATAAAAGAGAAGAAGAAAATAACCGAAAGAAACATAACACAGGAAGAAGAAAAAAGAACAAAGAAAAACGGAGAAATAGGGAGAGAACCGGGGAAGGAGAATAAAGTGAGATACACGAAAGCACAAAAGCTCAACTGTGCCGGGCACATAATGAGAAGAAAACCAATTGAAATAATAATAATAATCTTTATTAATAGCACTTGGCTAGAACATATACATATACAAAATTCCATATTCACACAGAAAGAAGATAAATAAATCAAATACAGTACTTCCAGATAAATAGCTACCACTTATATAGCAATATTCTCTCTTATAAATGTTTTGCACAAATTCTTGAACTGCGACAGACTACCCGAATGCCTGACGCTTTCAGGCAGTTTATTGTATTGCTTTAAGCCTTTGTAAAATAAGCTATTCTGGCTGAAATTAGTAGATACCCTATTTATATAAAAATTATTTTGTGACCGTGTATCATATTTATGTATATCTCTTACAAATTTACAGTTTTGGAGTAGGTGTTTAGGTACTAAATCATTCAACAACTTGTTAATAAATATCATAGTGTTATAAGTTATAATTTGCCTTACACTTAAAAGAATTTGTTGTTTTTAGCATATCAGTTATTCTAGCATATCTGTCACAGTTCAAAATCATACGTAATGCCTTATTTTGTTTTTTCTGTAAAATATCTATCTGGGTATTATTCATCAAAAATAACAATGTGGAACAAAAATAAAAATGTGGAGCAATGATAGTTTTATAAATAGTTAACTTAGACCAGCAACTCAAGTTTTGTGACGTACGTCCTAATACATTACTTTTTTTAGCAATTTTATTTGTTATAAATTTATAATGCTCAGAAAACGATAAATTTTCGTCTATTATACAACCTAGGTATTTATATTGTACTACCCTTTCAACCATTTCATTGTCTATTTTAACTACACTGTTTGTATTGAGAGTCAATACCTTATTTTTATTTTTCAGAATCATCAATTTAGTTTTATTTATATTAAGTCTGAGAGAGTTGATATTCAACCATTCAAATAAATTACTGAGTTCTTCATTTAGTGTTTGTATTATTTCATCAACATTATCACCCACAGTATATATCATAGTGTCATCAGCAAACAGCTGGATTCTACACTTTTTTATAGCCTTAACAATGTCATTTATGTATAGAATAAATAGAGTGGGTCCCAACACCGTTCCCTGTGGTACACCATAAGTGGTTTGAGCAGCTGCTGAAATATTATTATACTTAGTTACTTGAGTCCGATCAGTTAAGTAATCTTGAAACCACTTGAGAACGGATGATCCAAACCCATATTTTTCCATTTTGTGTAATAGTAGTAGCTGCCTGGAGATTGTCTCAAAGGCACGCTTAAAATCTAAGAAAACTACACCGACAAGATGACCCTCTTCCAATGCCTCTTTCCAATTAAACATCACAGTTTGTAAAGCGCTTTCACACGAATTTTTATGCCTAAAACCTGTCTGATAGTCAGTAAAGATTTTATTATCTTCAATATATTTCACTATTTGATCATTAACACATATTTCAAGGAGTTTTTCATATGGTGGTACCATATTGATAGGCCTGAACTCCTCACATTTAATAGTATCCTTAACTTTTTCAACTGGGATGACCATACTGTTCTTCCAAGAGCTTGGAAAAATTCCCTTCTCTAGGCTGCTGTTAATTATTTTAAGAAATTTGTCTCCTATTGCTTCAAACCCGTATTTTAATATTTGTACCGTGATACCATCTGTATTACTTTCTTTATTTTTCATCTTTTTTACTATTTTTCGTAGATCTGTCATTTCTAAAATTTTTCCATTACGAAAAATTCCCTTCTCTAGGCTGCTGTTAATTATTTTAAGAAATTTGTCTCCTATTGCTTCAAACCCGTATTTTAATATTTGTACCGTGATACCATCTGTATTACTTTCTTTATTTTTCATCTTTTTTACTATTTTTCGTAGATCTGTCATTTCTAAAATTTTTCCATTACGCATTTAACTTCTATATTACTTACAATTTCATTTTGATTATTATTTTTCACTATTTCTTTAATACTGTCTAGGAAAAATATGTTAAATTGTTCACTTATTTCTTTACCTGTGATTCGTTTATTATCAAATATTATTTCGGGTTTAGGTCCCTCATTTGTTTTGGAATTTATAAGTTTTTTTTATTGTTTTCCACATTTCTGTGGGGTCGTCCTTCAACAAGTCAATCTTATCATTGAAATAATTAGTTTTCGTATTTCTGATCATTGATACAACTTTGTTTCTTTGTTGTCTATAATTGTTCCAGTCCTCATCAACTTTTGTTACTATGGCTCTTTGATATAGATGATCTCTTAGTTTAATTTCATTACTTATCTCTTCATTCCACCACTTCTTATCTCCAAATTTTTCCGTATATACCACTGTTCTTTCTGGAGCAAACTGATTTAGTGCACATAGTAGATTATCGATTAAACATTCAGCTAATTTGTTTGTGTCTTGTGACTGAGGCCATGCCATGTCCATAAGTTTAAGTTGGAATCCCATTACATCCATAGATTTGTAGTTTCTATAACTTTTTTCTTTACGTTTTTCAATATATTTACTTTTAAGATCTACTGTAATAATTGAATGATCGGTAATTTTAGGGGTTGTTAGTACTTCGTAGTTAATATTCTTTTGGTTTGTGAGAAGAAGATCAATTTTTGTGGATGATATCCTTGTTACTCGAGTATACTTATCAATCAGCTGGTAGATACCATGCTTTGCGATTAGATCATTAAGTTTAATACTATAAAAGTGATTACTTGCTAGATCTATATTGAAATCACCCAATATTATAATAATTGCATCCTGGTTCAGGTTTTCCATGAAGTTATCAAGTTTATTTAAGAACTCTGCATCACTTGTGCTCGGTGAGTGATATAAAGAATATAGATAATATTTTTGTTTTTCCAAGACAATTTCAATTCCTGTTATCCATACATTTCTATTATCACTTATATTAAGAATTTCTTTATACCTATATCCTTTTTTTATGTATATTATTGTTCCTCCTGTATGAGCACTTGTAGAAAAACTAATTACCGAGTTATATCCTATAATCTCTATTTCATTTGAGGTAAAATCTTGAGTAACGTGAGTTTCTGAGAGACATATAATATTTGGTTTATTTTGATTTGCAATCCACGTTAGCTCTGTTTTGTGTGTATTTAATCCCTGTATATTTAAATATAAGATACTTGGTCCTGGTTGCTATATTACGTTGTTTCTTCTATGTATTTCAGGATACTTTATTTTTTCTTGTAACTGTTCTACTACTCTTTTATACGCTTCGCAGGTTTTTTCATATGCCTTATGTTTACTATCAATGTGTGGTATTTTTAATATTTCTGCTGCATATTTACAATTTGTGCAACATATATCTCTTGAGTTACATTCAGTTGCTTTATGTTCTCCTGCACATATTTGACATGTAGGTGTTTCCTTTTTGCATTCTTTCGCGAGATGTCCAAACTTCCAGCAGTTATATAGCACTGCTTTACATTTAGACTGTCATTGAAAAAACAACTTTTCCATCCTATATGTAGTTTTCTCCTATTCTCAATGTATTCGTATGTATGTACATCCATTTGCAGAATGAGATTCATGTTTCCTCTGTATGTTTTAATTTTATGCACTATCTTTAATTCTCTCTTCTCTAGCTCAGTATTTATCAAATTCTGTAAAATAATTTTCTCTATGAGACTGTCCTCATCTTCTAACTCTTTTGGATCTACATTAAATACTATTATCCTAGGATTTTTCTTTTCGGGTATATTTACTTTATATGAATGACCCAAAGAAGTTTTAATGCTTTCGCACACATTCTGTACCTTTTCTTTTCCATTCTCATTGCACTTTATTGCCACTCCTCCATCTCGTATGTACTTAATTTTTGATACACCAATTCCAAGTCCACTGGGATTAATTTTTTCTTCTATTGTCTTTTTTGTAGATTCACTTGTTTGGGCACTATCCTTTGGTTTTACTATTATGACTTCTTCCTTCTGTTTTTTCACTGCCAGACTGTAATCACCTTGTCCATTAGCTAACTTCTTTTTTAATTCATCAATTTCTTCTTGTAGAAGGTTAATTATTGTTGTTTTATCATCTATTATTGTTTCCTTACTCAATAATAACTTATTGAATAACTCCAAGGATTTTCCATTATTACATTTTTGACAGTATAATTTCATTACTCGAGAAGAAAGCTGTAAAACTTTTACTTCTGATGCTGTAAGCCCTCCACAATCTTTGCATATTGCATCTCTACATCCATCACAATCAAAAAGGTCCTTATTTTTAACTTTGATTTGTTTACAAATCTCGCATTTCATTTTTGAGGTTATCTTTCATGAAAATTAAAAGTTACCACCAAATATGCAGATTTCCACAGTGCTTTCAATTATTATAGAAAGACACAGCTTCACTTATAGAATTCCTATTCTTTAGCATATATTTTTCCACTTTTTTTTTCAGTATTTTTCTGTTATGAATCAAACACGCGGTCAACCTCGACATGATCAAAAGAATAACGCAATGGATACCATTGTGGCCAAGAGAAGAGAAAAACTTGGAAAGTAAAATGCCGAAACCGAAAAGAATGAAAAATAACAACAAAAGCGGCAAAAGCGAACGACACATTATGAAGAAAATAAAAATTAGAAAACGAGGAGTAATTCACCTCAAAGAAAAAGGATTTGAAGCGCCAAAAGCGATAGCCATAATCCACATGGGATTGAAAGGCTTGATGATGATGATTCATAAATGATAAAAGGCTAAAAGCACCATAAACTTGCTCTAGCCATAATACCCAACTCATTATACTGGTCTTATGTCAACTTATATTTCCTTGTTCCAGATTTTGTTAAAGATCTTTTTAAAAATATTTTGTCGGAACACCCGTACAATAATAATTAATAATACACAACTTTTCAGGGGCTCTATAAAATCCCCTCGAAATCTTTCAATTTCCAAGACAATCATTTTCTTTTCAAGACGGTAGGAAAAAGGGAAAACTTGCTAACAATTTTCTCGTTTGTCTCTTAGTTTTCCCAAACAACGCGTTTGTATAGTTCAAATAATTTATTAGGTGAAAATCCAATTACGGATAATTTAGAAATTTCGATTCATGTACTATAATTAATTTTACTCGCATACTTGCGTTGAATTAAACTCACAGTGGTTGAACAGATATTTATATTCACTTGAAGATTTTATCGGAATATTTATATTAACATACCAAGCGACACCGAAATTATAATTTTCACGACCATCAGCTTTTCAGTATTCCGCAATCTGGGTTTTGTTTTTTATTTTTCCTAAAAGTTCGATCAAACGAATTTCCACAACGTGAATTATGTTAACCTCAAACCGCTAAATCATTAGCTCAAAAATTGACGGTTTACAACATAAAAACACCAATGTGGAAAGTTTCAAATTTAACGAGAGTCATAACATTTTTTCGAGTTTTGATCGTCGTAGCAACCAAGAAAGAACTTGACCTCTACATACCCGTGTGTATGATACACACTCCACCCACAGTTTGATAGGTGCAGGTATTCAAAAGGGTCAAAATGGTGTCAAACCTCCGAATTCTTTAAAGCAGCTCCGATTTTCCTAAAAATTTAGAATCAAGTTCATCTTTCTCTCTATATAAAAATTTAAATGGTGTGCACATTGTTGATAAGGGGTGAAAATCAACAGAAAAAAATCCGTGCGTCAGAATTAGAAACTTTTTCATATCCTATAATTCACAAAAAAAATTTCAAATTCTTATTTTTTATGTAACTCCATTAATTTTTAAGCTATCTCATCATACAAAAAACCATTTTAAAGGTAATTTTCAGGGCTACAAGCCTATGTATGTTAGAAGGGCTTGAGACCCTCCACATTTTATTAATAAAGGGTCCAAGGGTCCCTTGCAATCCTCGCACTATAGTGACAGGTTAATTTAGTTATAACTCCGTCAATTTTTACGGTACAAAAAAATATAAAAAAATGAAGATAATCGTCATAAAAGATGTTTAATTTGACTGTTTATTTGTTTTTTTATCTCTTATAGTTATCGAGAAAAATGAGCAAAAATTTTTTTTTAAATAAAAAAAAAGTTATTTAATTCTCTTTTTTTCAAAATTATGGATTTCTTATCAGCCAAACTTTCAGATAACATGTAAATAACATCTAAATAAAGTATTTGGTACAAGGAATAAGTTTAATTTTGATTTTCAATGAAATGGCATTAATTTTAGTGCATTTTTTTAGCTTTAACTATTTTATATCATATGTCATTGAAATTTCAGTCGAAACAATTTTTATCAATGGTCATTTGAAAGGTTTTTTTAAGCTCTTTAAAAAGTATTCTAAGACTTTTTGTTGAAAAATGTACCCTTTTCCCGTTATTTTAGGTTAAATGCTCAATTACGTAAAACAAAAGCTGTCAAGTATCTATAACTTAGGTAGAACATTAATATCTTAAAACATAGCTTACTTTCTTTGTTTTTTTATAAGCTTCATTTTTGTTCATTGCACTTTTTTCGATAAAATGCATCATTACAGAGTTATACGTAAAAAACTATTGAAAAATACGGTACTTTTTAATTGCAAATGACTCAAAAACCATTGATCAGGCGAAAAAAAATTATATGACATTTTTTACTTTAAATTTGCTGATCTTCCGATTTCTGGGGTTATTTTGGGCGAAAAATTTTCCGCTCCCGAAAAGGGGTGGCGTCCATGTAGAATTCGCAAAATTTCAAATAAATCGGTGCTGCATTAAAGAATTCTGAAGGTAAATGGTTGAATACCTGGCCTAATAAGGCACTTATTAGACCATACAACCACTCAACCAGTCGCCGTCTGGCAACAGAGTAGCCAGAAAATCACCAGTTTTGAAAGAAGTCTAAATCTGTCGCAACTCATTAAAAAAAGTTGCCTCATACATTACAATTTTTTTCTTTAACATATCAATTAGTTTATCATTTTTAGATGCCTTACAAGTAATCATATCATGATTGTCATCAAGTGATGGATTAGAAACTTCAATTTCTTCTTCTCCAGCTACATCAACTTCGTTCACGCTTGAATAGTGTTTCTTAACTGAAGTTTCCAAATAAGTCCATTAAGAAATTTTTTAAATTATTAATATATTATATTATATTATATATATATAATTATTAATATATTAATGAAATATGAAAAAAGTGTTTGGCTTTCAAAAACGGTGATTTGATTACTTGATTTATGACATAACCTAACTTGCAAAAAAAAGAAAGTTACCCATCCTGTATATATTTCATTTCGTAACAAAGTTAACAGGGTAGAGGGCGATCTACAGATACAATTAAATGCGCCAGTGTTTTTTTTTGTTCCACAAACCCACTACGAGATTAATTACATTATAAACTGTACGCAGATAATTCAAAACGCATTTGTATACTATGAGGTTAAGTGCAAAAAGGAAATTGTAAATCGCGAAGTGACAGCTCGAATGAAAGCCACGTAAAATGAAAAGGAAAATCATAAAATAGGGTAATTAGTCCCATAAACAATTGTTGCATTATAAACATCGAATGATTAATTTGATGTAAACATAGGAGAGGAAGTTTGAATAAGGTTTTGTTGTGATAACGAATCTAAAAAATGTAATTTCTGGATTGAATCAAACGATAATAAAAGATTAATATACGTTGCATCCGTATACTTTAATAAAAATACTCAATTAGACTATTTTTCTGTTAATCCAAGCTAATATATGTGGAAATTACGTGCATAGAAAACAGCCCACTGTAAACTTTTTTTAAATCATTCATCAGATCGAAAAAATTGCTTTTTATATTCTCCAGAGAACAATTTGAAGATCGTTGCTTTGAAGAGCATTGTGCTTAAGGACGTGGTGGATCTGGAGTGCAAATCTGATAAAAGACTTATAGGATGAGCTAAAAAGAAGATTTCCTAGCACAAACTCGATCCCAGAGCTTCGAAAAAATGTTTTTCATAATCTCAAGAGAGCAATTTGAAGATCGTTGCTTTGAAGAGCATTGTGCTTAAGAACGTGGTGGATCTGGAGTGCAATTTCTTTAGGAACATTATGCATGACAATGCAATACAGCTGACCACCAGAATCGTGCAAGATTAGATCGGTTTTAGGGTTATGGAGTGGCCCACATGCAGTTCTGACCTAAATCCTATAAAACATTTATGGGATGAGCTAAAAAGAAGATTTCCTAGCACAAACTCGATTCCAGAGCTTCGAAAAAATGGTTTTCATAATCTCAAGAGAGCAATTTGAAGATCGTTGCTTTGAAGAGCATTGTGCTTAAGGACGTGGTGGATCTGGAGTGCAATTTCTTTAGGAACATTATGCAAGACAATGCAATACAGCTCACCACCAGATTCGTGCAAGATTACATCGATTTAAGGGTTATGGAGTGGCCCACATGCAGTTCTGACCTAAATCCTATAAAACATTTATGGGATGAGCTAAAAAGAAGATTTCCTAGCACAAACTCGATCCCAGAGCTTCGAAAAAATGGTTTTCATAATCTCAAGAGAGCAATTTGAAGATCGTTGCTTTGAAGAGCATTGTGCTTAAGGACGTGGTGGATCTGGAGTGCCATTTCTTTAGGAACATTATGCATGACCATGCAATACAGCTCACCACCAGAATCGTGCAAGATTACATCGGTTTTAGGGTTATGGAGTGGCCAACATACAGTTCTGACCTAAATCCGATTTATCGGATGAGCTAAAAAGAAGATTTCCTATCACAAACTCGATCCCAGAGCTTCGAAAAAATAGTTTTCATAATCTCAAGAAAGCAATTTGAAGATCGTTGCTTTGAAGAGCATTGTGCTTAAGGACGTGGTGGATCTGGAGTGCAATTTCTTTAGGAACATTATGCATGACCATGCAATACAGCTCACCACCAGAATCGTGCAAGATTACATCGGTTTTAGGGTTATGGAGTGGCCAACATACAGTTCTGACCTAAATCCGATTTATGGGATGAGCTAAAAAGAAGATTTCCTATCACAAACTCGATCCCAGAGCTTCGAAAAAATAGTTTTCATAATCTCAAGAAAGCAATTTGAAGATCGTTGCTTTGAAGAGCATTGTGCTTAAGGACGTGGTGGATCTGGAGTGCAATTTCTTTAGGAACATTATGCATGACCATGCAATACAGCTCACCACCAGAATCGTGCAAGATTACATCGGTTTTAGGGTTATGGAGTGGCCAACATACAGTTCTGACCTAAATCCGATTTATCGGATGAGCTAAAAAGAAGATTTCCTAGCACAAACTCGATTCCAGAGCTTCGAAAAAATGGTTTTCATAATCTCAAGAGAGCAATTTGAAGATCGTTGCTTTGAAGAGCATTGTGCTTAAGGACGTGGTGGATCTGGAGTGCAATTTCTTTAGGAACATTATGCATGACCATGCAATACAGCTCACCACCAGAATCGTGCAAGATTACATCGATTTAAGGGTTATGGAGTGGCCCACATGCAGTTCTGACCTAAATCCTATAAAACATTTATGGGATGAGCTAAAAAGAAGATTTCCTAGCACAAACTCGATCCCAGAGCTTCGAAAAAATAGTTTTCATAATCTCAAGAAAGCAATTTGAAGATCGTTGCTTTGAAGAGCATTGTGCTTAAGGACGTGGTGGATCTGGAGTGCAATTTCTTTAGGAACATTATGCATGACCATGCAATACAGCTCACCACCAGAATCGTGCAAGATTACATCGGTTTTAGGGTTATGGAGTGGCCAACATACAGTTCTGACCTAAATCCGATTTATCGGATGAGCTAAAAAGAAGATTTCCTAGCACAAACTCGATTCCAGAGCTTCGAAAAAATGGTTTTCATAATCTCAAGAGAGCAATTTGAAGATCGTTGCTTTGAAGAGCATTGTGCTTAAGGACGTGGTGGATCTGGAGTGCAATTTCTTTAGGAACATTATGCATGACCATGCAATACAGCTCACCACCAGAATCGTGCAAGATTACATCGGTTTTAGGGTTATGGAGTGGCCAACATACAGTTCTGACCTAAATCCGATTTATCGGATGAGCTAAAAAGAAGATTTCCTATCACAAACTCGATCCCAGAGCTTCGAAAAAATAGTTTTCATAATCTCAAGAAAGCAATTTGAAGATCGTTGCTTTGAAGAGCATTGTGCTTAAGGTCGTGGTGGATCTGGAGTGCAATTTCTTTAGGAACATTATGCATGACAATGCAATACAGCTGACCACCAGAATCGTGCAAGATTACATCGATTTAAGGGTTATGGAGTGGCCAACATACAGTTCTGACCTAAATCCGATTTATCGGATGAGCTAAAAAGAAGATTTCCTATCACAAACTCGATCCCAGAGCTTCGAAAAAATAGTTTTCATAATCTCAAGAAAGCAATTTGAAGATCGTTGCTTTGAAGAGCATTGTGCTTAAGGTCGTGGTGGATCTGGAGTGCAATTTCTTTAGGAACATTATGCATGACCATGCAATACAGCTCACCACCAGAATCGTGCAAGATTACATCGGTTTTAGGGTTATGGAGTGGCCAACATACAGTTCTGACCTAAATCCGATTTATCGGATGAGCTAAAAAGAAGATTTCCTATCACAAACTCGATCCCAGAGCTTCGAAAAAATAGTTTTCATAATCTCAAGAAAGCAATTTGAAGATCGTTGCTTTGAAGAGCATTGTGCTTAAGGTCGTGGTGGATCTGGAGTGCAATTTCTTTAGGAACATTATGCATGACAATGCAATACAGCTGACCACCAGAATCGTGCAAGATTACATCGATTTAAGGGTTATGGAGTGGCCAACATACAGTTCTGACCTAAATCCGATTTATCGGATGAGCTAAAAAGAAGATTTCCTATCACAAACTCGATCCCAGAGCTTCGAAAAAATAGTTTTCATAATCTCAAGAAAGCAATTTGAAGATCGTTGCTTTGAAGAGCATTGTGCTTAAGGTCGTGGTGGATCTGGAGTGCAATTTCTTTAGGAACATTATGCATGACCATGCAATACAGCTCACCACCAGATTCGTGCAAGATTACATCGATTTAAGGGTTATGGAGTGGCCAACATACAGTTCTGAACTAAATCCGATAGAACATTTATGGGATGAGCTAAAAAGAAGATTTCCTATCACAAACTCGATCCCAGAGCTTCGAAAAAATAGTTTTCATAATCTCAAGAAAGCAATTTGAAGATCGTTGCTTTGAAGAGCATTGTGCTTAAGGTCGTGGTGGATCTGGAGTGCAATTTCTTTAGGAACATTATGCAAGACAATGCAATACAGCTCACCACCAGATTCGTGCAAGATTACATCGATTTAAGGGTTATGGAGTGGCCAACATACAGTTCTGAACTAAATCCGATAGAACATTTATGGGATGAGCTAAAAAGAAGATTTCCTATCACAAACTCGATCCCAGAGCTTCGAAAAAATGGTTTTCATAATCTCAAGAGAGCAATTTGAAGATCGTTGCTTTGAAGAGCATTGTGCTTAAGGTCGTGGTGGATCTGGAGTGCAATTTCTTTAGGAACATTATGCAAGACAATGCAATACAGCTCACCACCAGATTCGTGCAAGATTACATCGATTTAAGGGTTATGGAGTGGCCCACATGCAGTTCTGACCTAAATCCTATAAAACATTTATGGGATGAGCTAAAAAGAAGATTTCCTAGCACAAACTCGATCCCAGAGCTTCGAAAAAATGGTTTTCATAATCTCAAGAGAGCAATTTGAAGATCGTTGCTTTGAAGAGCATTGTGCTTAAGGACGTGGTGGATCTGGAGTGCAATTTCTTTAGGAACATTATGCATGACCATGCAATACAGCTCACCACCAGAATCGTGCAAGATTAGATCGGTTTTAGGGTTATGGAGTGGCCCACATGCAGTTCTGACCTAAATCCTATAAAACATTTATGGGATGAGCTAAAAAGAAGATTTCCTAGCACAAACTCGATCCCAGAGCTTCGAAAAAATGTTTTTCATAATCTCAAGAGAGCAATTTGAAGATCGTTGCTTTGAAGAGCATTGTGCTTAAGAACGTGGTGGATCTGGAGTGCAATTTCTTTAGGAACATTATGCATGACAATGCAATACAGCTGACCACCAGAATCGTGCAAGATTAGATCGGTTTTAGGGTTATGGAGTGGCCCACATGCAGTTCTGACCTAAATCCTATAAAACATTTATGGGATGAGCTAAAAAGAAGATTTCCTAGCACAAACTCGATTCCAGAGCTTCGAAAAAATGGTTTTCATAATCTCAAGAGAGCAATTTGAAGATCGTTGCTTTGAAGAGCATTGTGCTTAAGGACGTGGTGGATCTGGAGTGCAATTTCTTTAGGAACATTATGCATGACCATGCAATACAGCTCACCACCAGAATCGTGCAAGATTACATCGGTTTTAGGGTTATGGAGTGGCCAACATACAGTTCTGACCTAAATCCGATTTATGGGATGAGCTAAAAAGAAGATTTCCTATCACAAACTCGATCCCAGAGCTTCGAAAAAATAGTTTTCATAATCTCAAGAAAGCAATTTGAAGATCGTTGCTTTGAAGAGCATTGTGCTTAAGGACGTGGTGGATCTGGAGTGCAATTTCTTTAGGAACATTATGCATGACCATGCAATACAGCTCACCACCAGAATCGTGCAAGATTACATCGGTTTTAGGGTTATGGAGTGGCCAACATACAGTTCTGACCTAAATCCGATTTATCGGATGAGCTAAAAAGAAGATTTCCTAGCACAAACTCGATTCCAGAGCTTCGAAAAAATGGTTTTCATAATCTCAAGAGAGCAATTTGAAGATCGTTGCTTTGAAGAGCATTGTGCTTAAGGTCGTGGTGGATCTGGAGTGCAATTTCTTTAGGAACATTATGCAAGACAATGCAATACAGCTCACCACCAGATTCGTGCAAGATTACATCGATTTAAGGGTTATGGAGTGGCCAACATACAGTTCTGACCTAAATCCGATAGAACATTTATGGGATGAGCTAAAAAGAAGATTTCCTAGCACAAACTCTATCCTAGAGCTTACTGTTATATATTTTCTGATGCCAAATTACGAAACCGTGGTTTAATTAAACGTTCAAATAAAATAATAATAATAACAATATAATGTAAACATTGGTAATCCAAGGTGTGAGTCTACTATTTTAATTAGAATTCTTGTTAAGTCCATGGTCATTGAACGTGTTTGGCGTCACGTGTCGGACGACACAGTTTATATAATGCACGTAATGTTAAAAATAATTTGCGTTTGGTATTGTTGTAATGAAAATAATTTATAACGAACTGTTAAGAAAATGTATCAAAACAATTTATTGGTATATACAAAAAAAATTTTTTTCATGTCGTCTGTTTCTAAATTCCAATTTAATTGTTTTGTTATAATGAACTTAAGAACTTAGTTGAAATGGTAGTTAATAAGAAGTTTTATTATGTGATAAATTTTGAAAAGATGGGGACGAGAAAATAATTGATACATTCAAATATTTTGCTAGAATATAAAATTATAGGAATTCACATTTTCTATACGAGGGTTGCTACTTAATTTTTGAGATATGGCAACAATGATGTTTTGGAAAACAATAAACATATCCAATTATAAATATTTGTTTTTAATTTCTTATTTCTGATACTATATCTTCCTGATTTTAGGTCTCTTCTGTTTTAAAATTAGTTTTTTCTTAATAATTTTTGATGAAAATTGACGTTTCGACTTTACTTAAATTGTTTGGGTCTTTTTAATCATTTCTAGCTTTTTCGTTCTTATGAATATGAACCTCTTTAGAGAATTTTTGAATATTTTTAATTGAATTCATGTTTTTTTTTTGATATTTCATGATTCGTTAGTTTATTTTCTAAATACTGTGATGTCTGTCCCATATAGACAGCGTCTATATAATATTACTTAGTTTGTTTTTTGGTTTTTTAGATTTTAATTTAGTGTTTAGGTCTTATACTAATATAGTTATTGGAATAATTCGATCGTTTTTGGGAAAGTCGAAGTAAAATCACGTACAGAACAAGCTAGAGCCGTATTTCTTAAGGTGAAAAATCTATTATGTAACGCAACCTTGAACTTGAACTTAAAATAACAGTTTTGTAAAAGCGTACGGGCATTCAGTTCTCTTGTATGGAGCAGAAACATGGACATTAAAAGTGGATACCATGAACAAACTCGTGGTTTTTGAAATGTGGATCTTCCGTAGACTACTAATAATATCATGGACTAAATATATATCTAACGATGAAGTGCTTAGACGTATGATTGACTGAAATTAATAATAGACGGAAAACGTGGACCTGGTCGCGATTAGACACATCATTCAATTGTCGCCAAACTTCATCAAGTCGAAATGGTACTTAAAGAAGAAATTGTTTCGTTTCTGTTTTGCTTTTTAATTGTTTATAGTATCTGTCTCTTGAATACGTTGCTTACCATTTTTTCCTAATAATTATTTTCTTTCAACGTAGTTTTTACTTTTTGAATAGCTAAACATCTAAATTTAGGAATTGAAGTTCAAATATCTTGAGGATCAAGTTAGTTTCATATACATTGTGTTAATTTTATATAATGTGACATCAAGAAAATTGATTTTATTATTTTGTTCGATTGAACTGAAGTTTTACATCATACGAATTTAATTTTTTATTTATGTTTTTCAATTTGATTCTTTGTTACGGCAGTATTGGAATCATGAATGGAATATTTGCTTAGTTTCCTCAAGATCTTCCATTACCAATTGTGCTATAACACTTGAAATGGAAGCCCCATAGCACAACCATCAATTTTTTCATATATTTCATTTTCATATTCAAAGTACGTTGTTTCGATAAGATAATTCCCTGATGATGAATACGTAGTTATTCGAATGCGGGGAATAAATATTAAAGAGTAAACTTTTGTGTTTGATTGCCATAGTCTCTTTTATTTTATAATATTTTAATTTTCAATACAACAAAAATAAAAACCAAATTCAATATATGAGGGCATTAAACCAGAAGAAAAATAGAATATTTTAGTTAAATTTGTATCTACATTTTGTATTATTTCTTACACGTGAACAACTTTTAAAACCACATAAATCTTAACATGCAAACTTCGCAAAATTTGTTGTGGATGTTTTTTTTCTCTCATACAAACCGCTAATATTTATAGCATATAAATATTTGTACGAAATTAGTAGATACATCCTATTTGAGGAATGTTAGGAATTTCGTTTGTCTACATTATTAAACTATACACAGTGCTGATACAGACATTTTTATGCTTGCAGATATTTACAACGTTCATTTTTATTGAACAAAAAAATGCAGAGAAGTTATTTTTAGAAACTATAGCATATAATAAAGGAAATTGGTGACCCTAAAACTGATTATAAAACATTCTTGAAACATATTAAGTTGCGGTAACACTTTTGGGAAGTAAATTAGAAAATAGGATTATAATTAGCTGCTAAATAATTGATTTTATTCCAGTTGTCGTATAGGATTAAAAGCAATTATCGAAATCATCTTGGCGGAATATTTTGTTGTTTTAAACACGTCACCTACTTTCCAACAAATCAGCAACTAATACGGAATTAGGTTAACTAGAGCCTGTGTAGAAAGGAATAAATGAAAAATAGGACGTAGTCTCGAGATATTTCGTTGTTAATTTGTTGCTACTAAAGGCGCCTGACACACAGATGGCGCAGCTATTGTCAAATCCATATGACGTTTACGAAATACCAACTTTCATCCACCGTATAAACCAGATCTGGCCCACAATGAATACTGGACATTCGCTGAACTCAAAAAAATGCTTTTGGTTACGAATGTGACTCCATTTTATAATCTCATGTTTTTTTTTGATATTTCAGGATTCGTTAGTCTATTTTCTAAATACTGTGATGTCTGTCCCATATAGACAGCGTCACAATTAGTACAAGGCACTTGATATATAATATTACTTAGTTTGTTTTTTGGTGTTTTAGATTTTAATTTAGTGTTTATGTCTTATACTAATATAGTTATTGAAATAATTCGAACCTTGAACTTGAACTTAAAATAACAGTTTTGTAAAAGCGTACGGGCACTCAGTTCTTTTGTATGGAGCAGAAACATGGACATTAAAAGTGGATACCATGAACAAACTCGTGGTTTTTGAAATGTGGATCTTCCGTAGACTACTAATAATATCATGGACTCAATATATACCTAACGATGAAGTGCTTAGACGTATGATTGACTGAAATTAATAATAGACGGAAAACGTGGACCTGGTCGCGATTGGACACATCATCATTTAATTATCGTCAAACTTCATCAAGTCGAGATGGTACTTAAAGAAGAAATTTCGATGTTAATTTGTTGCTAGTAAAGGCGCCTGACACACAGATGGCGCAGCTATTGTCAAATCCATAAGACGTTTACGAAATACCAACTTTCATCCACCGTATAAACCAGATCTGGCCCACAATGAATACTGGATATTCGCTGAACTAAAAAAAATGCTTTTGGTTACGAATGTGACTCCAAAGGTAAAACAATTTATAATCTCTATGAATATTTTGACGAATGGAAGCTCTTTGTAAAGCAAATTTATCCAATTTAATAAAAAAATGTAGAAAATTATTAGAAAATTTGTAATTGCCGTAGGTTAATAGTGCAAAATCAATAGGCGTCACAAAAGAAATAACTTTTTTCGAGTTTTGAGGGGCCTCATTAAAAAATTTGGTTTTCAGAGACGTCGTAAAAGAAATAAGTTTTTCCGAGTTTTTCCAACATTATTCTATTATTAGGGTCTGAATAATCTAATTAAATTCTGCAGGATAGATCGATTTTTTGGACACGTTACGAAATAAATGTCTTTTTCCTAATTCCGCTGAGAAAACACGGAAAACGTCATTTTTTCGTGACGTCTTCGAAAAATACTTCTGAGACAATCCTCGTATGTAAGACCGTGAGTGACAGCAACAAAAACTGAGTACAAAATGGCGGTGACGTTTTATTTAGCGGCGAAATTTCGAATCGTATGTATTTATCAGTTTTATACTTTGTCAGTCTTGATTTGAATTAGACGATAGGCCGAATTGTATTCATAAATCATTTGAGATCAAAAATGAATTTAGTAGGTTTAAATTATACGATATTGCGATTTTGTTAGTTATTTCAAAGATTTCAATCAGTTTAATTGGAGCATCGATTTTTTAAAATATTGAGGTTAGTATTAATTTTGGGTATGGTAATTTACCGTTTGATTAAGCACTCATATTTGCTTTGTTCGATTGGATTTTTTCCATCGAACTAATTTTGAAAGAAGTTGATGCGACATTTTTTCATTACTGTTTACGTAAACCGCATGTATTTAGCAATTCATTATACTAATTGATACTAATTTATATTTTAATATATTCTAATGATTGGATGAATCGAAATTTATTCAATGAAAATGAAACAACTGCAAAATTATTAAAATTTCAACGTATGGCATCATCATCTGCCATTATTTATAGCAACGAAATTATACACTGAGTAGATATGAATTAAAAAGCACAAAATAAAATTCTTGTAAACCGTTTGTTTAATTGCATAAATCTCGAGGTTCAATGTCTGATTTTAATCCTTGTAATGTGTTTAATTTTTGTATAATTATACAGCCGGAGTTTAATTATTTCTAACCGAATAACATAACCTCATTTTTTTTATTTTAAATATTAAACAGACCGATAAAGGGTACAATATAATACGACAATTGGGAGCAATTTACCTCTATACCAAAATAAAACCTCGAATAGTTATAGGGTCTTAAAGTAGAGTCCAAAATTTTGAAAAACATTCAATTCTCTACAATCCTTTGTCTTAAAAATACTGTATGACATTGTTAAAGTCATTAAGTGATTAAAAGAAGAAGAAAAAACCCCCTGAATGGTTCAATCGTCTTCTACTTACCATTATTTAATGCCTTCAACAATTTTGAGCCCTATCTAACCTCTTCAGCTATCTAACTTCGTATAGAAATAAATTTGATTTGTACCGGTTCGTATGTGGGACACTCTGTATAGTTATGACGTCATTTATTAACGTCATTTGAATAGACAAGTGAATTTTTTTTAGTTGTTTAAATATCTACAGTAAACGTTCTGTTAGTTTTGATTTATATGTTTCTCGTTACGAGACGTCCTATATAAAGTATATAGATAATTTAAAAACAACATTCAACAATGCGGAAGTACGGTAGTTTAAGAAAATGAGGCTATTTCAATGCGATTCGCCTCTCTCATTCAAATATTAAACCTGCAAGAACAAAACCAAATGAAGCGAGAATGTATATCACGAATCTGACAACCCATGTTGATAATAAAGAATCGTGTGAATTGGTTTGATCGATTTCGATATATACAGTGTGTCTACTTAAGTTTAAACAATTTTATTAGTACTCCTTGAAAATATGTCTAATGGGAAGGTGATTCACAGGTATTCATTTTATTGGCCTTCTAGGTCTGCTGATTTGACTCACCTTGACTTTTTTTGTTACTTGAAACAGCAGGTTTATCAGCGAGGACCATTTGGAGAGGATTATTTTTGAAGAATGCCAAAATACTAGTCCAAATATGATAAGGAAAGTAATACAAGAGTTTGACAAAAAAATAATTGAATGTTTACAAAGAGAAGGTGGATATGTCGAAGCTGTAGGACAGAACAACTTATAACATTTTTCTGAATTGTGAAAAATAAAGATACTTGCACAAAATACACATTTTTTGACAAACCTCGTATACTACTTTAAAAAATTAATATCTGATGGTTGCATTTTAACATTTGGACCATGCAGAACTTTTAAGAATAACTTTTTTTCACTTAAGTAATATACATAAAAAATAGTGAGGTAATTGGCATTTAATCACTTGATACGGAATGACCCATATCTCCGTAATTTTTAGCTGTAAACGTAAACCTTGTTTGTTAGCATATAAATTTGACACCTTGGCTGGACATGTTTAGCTTTTTATCGAATTTTTTGGCACGAGAGAAATAATCCGTAGATATATATCGAGGACAAAACGTGACATTTGAATAAAGAATTCAGATAAAAGTTAAAAACAAACTTTTACGAGGTAGTTAAAATTATAAAATACACAACATGATATCCATCGTTCAAGTTATACAGTTCATAAATAAATAGAACACAAAGTTTTCATTAGAAATTGTCTTCATTTTCTATTAATTTCATCGATATACTTTATGATGGTTATTATGGTTATGATGGATGAGATTACAATTGAAACGGTTTTTTTAGGTTATCATGTTAAATTTTCTGTTTGCTACCATATAATATGTTACTTCTTATCATAGTTAATATATAATTGATAATGTCACAAATTGTCATATTACATATTTTTTTAAAACTTTCTCATCATACAGAAACGTTTAGACATTCGCTTTGGTATTTATACTGTTAATTTCCGCCACGTGTCTAATGTCATCTGTCAAAATTTCACATTTCAGATTTGTTGATAAAATCTATAGCCTTGTACGTCGGAGAATATTTCGATCTTTGAAAGTGAGTTGATTCAATCATTACATCCCAAAGGAAAAATGCAGTCGAAATAATGGACTTCGATTCTTAATACGCAGTCATACAAATACACTTCCTGTCAACTGAAAATGAATACACTTAAATTTTGCCTGCGTAAATCAGGGTTCCAACTTAATGTCACTGTCATTGTCAATGACAGATAAATAATTAATTTCAGTTCAGTTGAAGTAAAAGTGTACTTAATACCTCCTTAGTTAACAGAAATTTAAAAAAACTGCCATTATGGACAAATTGGAAGATAGCTGGTCTATCAGAAGATTGTAAACTCAACTAGGTTTTAATGCGAGTATGGTAGTCATAGTGAAAAAGCGATAATATTGGTAAACATGGCAACTGTCAAGTAAATTGACACAGATAAAAATCTGTCCCAAGACTTTGATGTTAATTCAATGAACAGACGTGTACATATACCTACATACAAGACTTATGAAATTGATGATTTGATTAAGCAATAGTTGTATGCATGTATTAATTTTGGGTCTCGTATACACTGCGATCCAAAGGATCCATCGTGTCTTGCAGGAGAACCCAGTGTTTACAGCTGATCCTTCAATCCCACTCCTTTCAAAAAATCTAGAATGTAGTATGGTTTTAATTGCCAGAGATCATAGTTTTCTATTTCATACGCACCCAGGTGTAGTGCTCTGAAGTTACTTAGTGTTTCACAGAGAATGTGGATAGAGGTTTCGTCCTCTGTACAACAAAATCTGCACATCGCATTATCTGCTATCTCTATGGTCTTCAGGTGTTTGTTGAGGCGACAGTGCCTCGATAGAACTCTTGTTAATAATCGTAGATTGTTTAAATACATTCGGCAGATCTATTCTGGTTATAGTTTCCCAGAAGAGTCTTTGCCTTTGCCCAATAAGTGGTTTTGTTCGTATCTACCTTATTTTCCAGTGCTTTTTCCATTGATCTGTAGCTGATACCCCAGAAGGGTTCAGATCCCATGAAGGGCTTGTATATCCCCGCTTTAGCGGACTTATCAGCTAGTTTAGGGTAATTTTATTTGTCTTATCAAAGCAATCCCAAATGAGTTTGGATTTTATGATATTGGAAGACAAATTTCTGTTTGAAAAATGCCGTGGGCTGCCCTGGCTTTCAGAATGTTTGGTTCTGGACCCGTACACTCCTATTCCAGTTCTGTTTGCTGTTTTTGATCCATCCGTACACAATTTAATGGCATTTCTGTTCATTTCTTGTCTGGTGTGACCTCACTTGCTTTTACAGTTTATTATTAAGGTGAAGTTTTCGTTGCAACATCCAGAAGCATGTCCCAGAGTTGATCATTATTTAAGAACGGGTTTTCTTTGATGATTTAATTGTGGAGAGATGGGAGATTTGGAAGCACTTCTAGTGCAGCTGTTGGGCAAGGTTTAATGGCACAAGTCGCACATAAGCAAGCAACCTCGAGGTTCTAGTACCTCAAACCACAGTCCCATATGTGATGATTGATGTAACAATTGCCATGTACATCAACCGTAGGATCTTTGGGTTACAGCCCCGATTCCTCCCTGTACACCATCAGGGCTTTTGTGGATTTGGTGATTATCTCTTTTTCGTGTTTGTTCCAAAGAAATTTATTATCCATCGTGAGTCTCAGTCTAGTTCGAAATTACAGGAGATTGTGTAGAATTTTCTGGACTACGAAGGGAATTTATCGGTCGATTTTGAAAGAGATTAAGTGTATTCACCAGAATATCAATATTATGAAGCATTACTCAATTGAAGTTAAGGGTAAGTAGCAGCTTGTTGAAGTAAATATAATAGATTGGATGCGCCTTGGGTTTTACAACGAAACAGTGAAAAAATCCTCAAATTAATAATTAAAATGAAAAATAACTATTTCAATAATACTTAAACAATTTTAGTTAATTATGTATTCAAATAATTCTGACGTAAGCCTCGTACACCTGCAAAAAATCCCTTAGCTATTCTAATTAAGTTTATGTAAAGTTTTTTGCAAGTTTGCTAAAAGTTAACGGTTCATATTCACTTGATAATATTTTTCCTTCATCAGCAAATTTATTTGACTTCAACTGTGCTTTATAAATTCAGAGTTTTTAATTTCGTACCCATTTTGTTTTAATTCAAGAATGATATAGAAATCTGTAAATTCCAGTTTATATTTTTATTTATAACAAATTATGGGGTTAATTTTTTTTGATTATTTAATTTCTATAATAATAAATTTTGATAGTAAATAACACTTTTTATCGATACTACACCCAATAATAATAGACAATTTATATTGACACAAAATATGGCGGTTATTGTCTAAAACCAGGCCTAAAAATAATCTGAGATAAATAAATTTTGCCGATTTATTATAACAATAACACCCACTTATCATTTATTTTTTTTTTGAAATTTTAAAACCCAAATTAAACTGCTTATACATCATAAACATGATTAATTCGAATGAATAACATTAAATAATGTTATCATTGAAAACCTAAAAATAATAAAAAATTCAATAGACGAATTCACACACACACACAAATCATACAATTCAAAGTCGTTATTGATTTTTTCACGTAATGGTTAAACTATTTATACCAATATCACTGGATTTTTTTTAAATTTCGGTGTTATAAAAATAAACAGGTGTGAATATTTCATAATAGACGAATCAAAAAAACCACAATTACCATTGCTGTTGACAATCCGAATATTTGGCAAAACAAATTACACGTCTAAAAATAAAAACTTACGTGTTTTAAGGACGAATAATACACCAAATACAAATAAAATCGTCTTCATCTTGAAATAACAGTTTAAATACCACACACAAACTTATTTTACAAACCACTCACAAAAAACTGCGAATTATAACAGTCAAATTTGTACATTATACACTTAAAAACGCCGATTTATAGGTTATGTTTTACTATTCGTAGTTTATCGCGCAATACCGTCTCACATAACAAACAGATGAAGACTGGTTAAGTTCGTGTGTTTCGCAATATTATACTGTGTGTGTATGTGTGTGATCTAAGATGGGAAGACGATGATGTATTGGTTGCATAGGCTATTAGGCGCGTTATGGAGTGCTGCTAGGTGTGGTGGTTTCAAAGCTTTTATAATGATTGCAAGCATGCGGGGCTTTTCGTAAATTACAAAGGCTTCTTGAATATGCACTGAATTAATTTTAGGCCAGTTAATGACCAAAAAAAATTTTTTTGAATTTTTGTATCGAGCGTAGTTTAGAGCACTGATTATATATATATATATATATATATATATATATATATATATATATATAAAGGAAAAGAAAAATGTTACTTGTATTTTGTGCTACCTATCATTGTTGTAAAAGAAATACAATACTACAATCATTAATAGTTTAATATTGCTTCGTTTTTGTTTGAAAAATCCACTTATTTCTTAGTGTTTTCACAGAATTTATAAATTCGAATTTAAAAACACATAAAATCTTTAAAAACATACCACCAACTGGCCTAAAAACGCTAATTAGAGATATATAAATAGTTTGTACATGCACAGAAAATATTGCAAGTCGTTATATGAATTTTGTATTGGAGAATAAACCTAAAATGATTCAAATGAAATGGAGATCGATAATCGAAATGGAAAGTGTCGATAATTATTTACCAATAACTCATATAAGTATAATTTTTGTTTTTTATGATAGGAGATACGAGAACGGTTTGACTCAATATTTATTTTTCAATAAAAAAGTCTTAAGAATTAATTCATTCACTTTCCAATTGTTTTAAAGCCAAATATTTCATCATCCATGGGCATTTTATTGAGTAGAATTTAAGGTTATGCAAAATCATCGACGTGATACTGTCAACTGTCAATATTGAAGTGGCTAGAGTCACATTTAATGAAGTTAAAGTTGTCTATTCCAGAGCGTCCCGAAAGTGTTTTGCAGTACGGAACTGTCACTTTCACTACATGGAACACTCAAAACGCAACTTTCGGTATGTAAATGTATACAGAACGAACAACTTTTAAATGGCGTCGTCTAAAAAAATATTACGACGTCTGCTTCTTCGGGATAGTTTTCAGTTTCAACATGTATAACTCCTTATTGGTTTTCGGTGCAATAAATATATATAACTCCTCCATCCAATGGTTGTCAACTGCTTAGATTTCAGTCTTAACACTAATTTGAATTTGAAAGCATATTAAAATAACGAGCGCCCAAAAACTACATTTAAATTACGTCATTAGCCTATTAATTAAATTTTTCAAAGAACTAACTGGTTATTAAACTCCTAGCACTGCGAAAAGTAATAAACGAACATGAAAAGAACTTTGGGGCTTCCTAATATTTCTTCCGAGATTTGCGAGATGAAACTTTTTAATTAATCGTTGGTAGTCCTTTAATTCCGGTAATGAAAAGACATTGGAAAATTTCGTTTTCGAAAAATTTTCGTTGTGATTTTGTTTGTCTTGTTGGAAAGTAATTTCTCTCAAATTTATCAATTATGCAACTCAAAATGCACTTATTTCATCAGTGAACTTGAATTCGCTTTAATCAGAATCGATTTTACTGTGTTTTCATACGACGAAAATATATGGGGGGATAAAAAAAGTGTTAAACATAAATACTGGAAGAAACTACATATTTTGAACATCTGTTGCCGAAGAAATATTAGTTGTAGCTGAGGAAATGTTTGGCAAATTGGTGAGATAAGCAGTTCTCACGTTTATCAAGGGATTTAACAAACTTAGAAGAAATTTTGTATTTAATGGTGGAAGGATAATTTTGTCACGAGGTACCATGAGTACTGGACTATATTTTTTTCCAGACTCTATATCTGTCTGTTTTTTGAAATATTTAGCGATAATTTGAAGATTTCATTGATAATTAAATGTAAAACTATGCTATTTAGAGCTTAGCAAACCAGAAGTAAGCTCCGAATGCGAAGCCCCATGTGATTAAGTTAGGTTTTTCTGACTTCATGTATAGATACTTCGAAACCGAACTGAGATATCGAAAAACTTCATTTTTGACTTATTTTAAACGGATTTACAAAATGATATAGCTTTTCTTGTCGCTAGGGAAATCGTCCTCGTGTCCACAACTTGCATACCGACATTTAGCACTATTTTTAGTTACAAATTTAGCAGTTTTTGCTAGGTTTTTCTGACTTTAAGTATAGATATTTCGAAACCGAAGCGAAATATCGAAAAACTTCATTTTTGACTTATTTTAAACGGATTTACAAAATGATATAGCTTTTCTTGTCGCTATGGAAATCGTCCTCATGTCTACAACTTGTATACCGACATTTAGCACTATTTTTAGTTACAAATTTAGCAGTTTTTGCTAGGTTTTTCTGACTTTAAGTATAGATATTTCGAAACCGAAGCGAAATATCGAAAAACTTCATTTTTGACTTATTTTGGACGGATTTACAAAATGATATAGCTTTACCTGTCGCTAGGGAAATCGTCCTCGTGTCCACAACTTGCATACCGACATTTAGCACTATTTTTAGTTACAAATTTAGCAGTTTTTGCTAGGTTTTTCTGATTTTAAGTATAGATATTTCGAAACCGAAGCGAAATATCGAAAAACTTCATTTTTGACTTATTTTGGACGGATTTACAAAATGATATAGCTTTTCTTGTCGCTATGGAAATCGTCCTCATGTCTACAACTTGTATACCGACATTTAGCACTATTTTTAGTTACAAATTTAGCAGTTTTTGCTAGGTTTTTCTGACTTTAAGTATAGATATTTCGAAACCGAAGCGAAATATCGAAAAACTTCATTTTTGACTTATTTTGGACGGATTTACAAAATGATATAGCTTTTCTTGTCGCTATGGAAATCGTCCTCGTGTCTACAACTTGCATACCGCCATTTAGCACTATTTTTAGTTACAAATTTAGCAGTTTTTGCTAGGTTTTTCTGACTTTAAGTATAGATATTTCGAAACCGAAGCGAAATATCGAAAAACTTCATTTTTGACTTATTTTGGACGGATTTACAAAATGATATAGCTTTTCTTGTCGCTATGGAAATCGTCCTCATGTCTACAACTTGTATACCGACATTTAGCACTATTTTTAGTTACAAATTTAGCAGTTTTTGCTAGGTTTTTCTGACTTTAAGTATAGATATTTCGAAACCGAAGCGAAATATCGAAAAACTTCATTTTTGACTTATTTTGGACGGATTTACAAAATGATATAGCTTTTCTTGTCGCTATGGAAATCGTCCTCGTGTCTACAACTTGTATACCGACATTTAGCACGATTTTTAGTTACAAATTTAGCAGTTTTTGCTAGGTTTTTCTGACTTTAAGTATAGATATTTCGAAACCGAAGCGAAATATCGAAAAACTTCATTTTTGACTTATTTTGGACGGATTTACAAAATGATATAGCTTTACCTGTCGCTAGGGAAATCGTCCTCGTGTCCACAACTTGCATACCGACATTTAGCACTATTTTTAGTTACAAATTTAGCAGTTTTTGCTAGGTTTTTCTGATTTTAAGTATAGATATTTCGAAACCGAAGCGAAATATCGAAAAACTTCATTTTTGACTTATTTTGGACGGATTTACAAAATGATATAGCTTTTCTTGTCGCTATGGAAATCGTCCTCATGTCTACAACTTGTATACCGACATTTAGCACTATTTTTAGTTACAAATTTAGCAGTTTTTGCTAGGTTTTTCTGACTTTAAGTATAGATATTTCGAAACCGAAGCGAAATATCGAAAAACTTCATTTTTGACTTATTTTGGACGGATTTACAAAATGATATAGCTTTTCTTGTCGCTATGGAAATCGTCCTCGTGTCTACAACTTGCATACCGCCATTTAGCACTATTTTTAGTTACAAAATTAGCAGTTTTTGCTAGGTTTTTCTGACTTTAAGTATAGATATTTCGAAACCGAAGCGAAATATCGAAAAACTTCATTTTTGACTTATTTTGGACGGATTTACAAAATGATATAGCTTTTCTTGTCGCTATGGAAATCGTCCTCATGTCTACAACTTGTATACCGACATTTAGCACTATTTTTAGTTACAAATTTAGCAGTTTTTGCTAGGTTTTTCTGACTTTAAGTATAGATATTTCGAAACCGAAGCGAAATATCGAAAAACTTCATTTTTGACTTATTTTGGACGGATTTACAAAATGATATAGCTTTTCTTGTCGCTATGGAAATCGTCCTCGTGTCTACAACTTGTATACCGACATTTAGCACGATTTTTAGTTACAAATTTAGCAGTTTTTGCTAGGTTTTTCTGACTTTAAGTATAGATATTTCGAAACCGAAGCGAAATATCGAAAAACTTCATTTTTGACTTATTTTGGACGGATTTACAAAATGATATAGCTTTACCTGTCGCTAGGGAAATCGTCCTCGTGTCCACAACTTGCATACCGACATTTAGCACTATTTTTAGTTACAAATTTAGCAGTTTTTGCTAGGTTTTTCTGATTTTAAGTATAGATATTTCGAAACCGAAGCGAAATATCGAAAAACTTCATTTTTGACTTATTTTGGACGGATTTACAAAATGATATAGCTTTTCTTGTCGCTATGGAAATCGTCCTCATGTCTACAACTTGTATACCGACATTTAGCACTATTTTTAGTTACAAATTTAGCAGTTTTTGCTAGGTTTTTCTGACTTTAAGTATAGATATTTCGAAACCGAAGCGAAATATCGAAAAACTTCATTTTTGACTTATTTTGGACGGATTTACAAAATGATATAGCTTTTCTTGTCGCTACGGAAATCGTCCTCGTGTCTACAACTTGCATACCGCCATTTAGCACTATTTTTAGTTACAAATTTAGCAGTTTTTGCTAGGTTTTTCTGACTTTAAGTATAGATATTTCGAAACCGAAGCGAAATATCGAAAAACTTCATTTTTGACTTATTTTGGACGGATTTACAAAATGATATAGCTTTACCTGTCGCTAGGGAAATCGTCCTCGTGTCCACAACTTGCATACCGACATTTAGCACTATTTTTAGTTACAAATTTAGCAGTTTTTGCTAGGTTTTTCTGATTTTAAGTATAGATATTTCGAAACCGAAGCGAAATATCGAAAAACTTCATTTTTGACTTATTTTGGACGGATTTACAAAATGATATAGCTTTTCTTGTCGCTATGGAAATCGTCCTCATGTCTACAACTTGTATACCGACATTTAGCACTATTTTTAGTTACAAATTTAGCAGTTTTTGCTAGGTTTTTCTGACTTTAAGTATAGATATTTCGAAACCGAAGCGAAATATCGAAAAACTTCATTTTTGACTTATTTTGGACGGATTTACAAAATGATATAGCTTTTCTTGTCGCTATGGAAATCGTCCTCGTGTCTACAACTTGCATACCGCCATTTAGCACTATTTTTAGTTACAAATTTAGCAGTTTTTGCTAGGTTTTTCTGACTTTAAGTATAGATATTTCGAAACCGAAGCGAAATATCGAAAAACTTCATTTTTGACTTATTTTGGACGGATTTACAAAATGATATAGCTTTTCTTGTCGCTATGGAAATCGTCCTCATGTCTACAACTTGTATACCGACATTTAGCACTATTTTTAGTTACAAATTTAGCAGTTTTTGCTAGGTTTTTCTGACTTTAAGTATAGATATTTCGAAACCGAAGCGAGATATCGAAAAACTTCATTTTTGACTTATTTTGGACGGATTTACAAAATGATATAGCTTTTCTTGTCGCTACGGAAATCGTCCTCGTATCTACAACTTGCATACCGACATTTAGCACGATTTTAAGTTACAAATTTAGCAGTTTTTGAGATGATTTCGTGGTTCTCGCCGAATTTGAAGATACTTCAATGTTTTCGGCCCTATCTATTCTACGTGTAGCTTAGCATTGCACGTAGTACTTTAGTGTCCATCCGGCTAATTATTATTCAAGTATCTGTATAAAAATGAGCGATATGTAATAAGAACTGGCAATGAACCAGCGAGAGCAAACATTATTTTTCACCCTCAAGACTCTATGGAAGAGATACCACAAGGCGATCCAAATAACCAATAACACCTACCACGAAAGAAAACACTTGGAACAAGGCGAAAAATTTGTGCTGAGGATGTCTTCTGTATTTCTAATCATCATCTATCTTAACCTATTAAAATTATATCTCAAATTTTTGTTCAGAAGTTCTTTAATGATTTTTCCATTAAACAAAATAGAAAATTTTCATGGAAAACCTTTTTTCATTTTTTTAAACTTAGGAAAAAAGTATAAGACGCTATTATGTTAATTTAACGTAAAATGAAAAGCATACCAGTATTACCATTCATCTAGCATCTCAGGTTTTATAGAAATCTTCAAACTGCAAACAGATTTCGATAACGAGTAAGTGAGAAAGGATTTTTGCCTTTCAATTTCATTCACAATGTCGAACTCAACACCAACGTCTTGCAAAAATCCAGGTCTAAATCTATACAATTCCAAATCTTCCTTTATGAACCTTGGAAAATGCACCCATTCTCCCGTAATCATATTATATTCATCAACGCGTGCTTTAGCTGCATCTGTATCTATACCAGCGTCGACTAATCCTTTGAGGTTTTTAGGAACTATTTTTTTATCTATAGCTCCCAATTCGTAGAAAACTTTTTTTCCAATAGGTTTGGATTGTTGTTCTTCGGGTTGTTGTTCGGCTCTTTCGAAAACTTCTGGGTCCATAGCAGCTTTCATTTTATCCAGAGCGGCATCGAGTTTTTGCCTAGCATTTTTTTCTTTAATCAATTCGGATATCACGAAAGCCCAGTAACTGTTGACCTGCTTTAGTTTAACTAGAATTTTGGTATCGATGTAACCGAAAATTTTTTTAACAATCCAAATTGGTAGAAGCTGGATTAGATCTATTTGTTTGAAGGTAACAATATCATCCACGAATTTTTTTGCTAAAAAATAACAGTTTTATTTTTTTTTATAGATATTTTATCACACATACTGTACCTTTCCCTTTATCTTTTTCTTTTTTACTGGACTTTGTAGCTTTCTTTTTCTTTTCCTTCGTTTTTTTCTTGTCTTTATTTTTTTTCTTGCTTGTTTCTTGCATAACTTCTTGTTTATATTTTTGTATTAAATCGAACCATTTTTTTCTTTGTTTTTCCACTTCGATGGTGTCTGGGTGTTTGGGATCGTAAATTTGGGAATTTTCTTGTGGTGGTTCCTCGAGTACAACCGTTGATTTACCACTCTTCGGGAATTGTTTACAATGCAACTCACCTACGGAAATTAAATGAGTCTGCGTTTCCAATATTTCCTCACACACTTACATATTGATTTTATGTAGATCCTGTACAGAGGTATGTACAAATTTCTTTTAACATTTCCTCCTGATATCCTTATCAATCCTAAGGTAAGGTTAATTTGTTGATAGTCGTCTAAAGTTTCGAACCATTCCAAATCATTTTCGATGGTTTCCTCCAAAGTTTTCTCTCCCAACATTCTGTTATGATCCAGGATTAATTTATCGTATACGAAATTGGTTTCGGGATCTACTATCGAGTAGACGTCCATTTTGGCGTGACCCAAAGACATGACGCTAAATATTTGATAAAGACTTGCAGGAGAGTTGAGTCGTTTCACAAATTTTATAATAAGTTTTCGTTTGCTTTCTACCGACAGCCGTAGAAAATAATACTGAATCGACGTATTACGAAGAATGAAATGCTTTTCTAAAACACGATTCGTGTAGATTTTTTCTTCTTTCTTCTTCAGTGCCGACGATACTAACTGTTCTTCTTCTCCTGTATAAGTTGTCAGAACTTCCATTGTATAATAAAAACGATATTTTGATAATTTTATTTTTATTTATCATACGTACAAAATATTATATTGATTTGATTTTGACATTATGTATGGTGTTTATAGATACGAAATGTCATAATGACAACTTATATCGTTGTTTGCTCTTTTTCCTACGCAAAATTTTCGCCATGGCTCTTAGTAAATAGTAATTTGATGACTAGTATCGAAAGAAAACACAAAAATTTTCTTTCGATACCAGTTGTATAATAAGAATCGTCAAGTTCCTTAAACTAGCTATTACATTCCGATATCCCCCCTTCATTGTTGTAAAATCTTTGACCACCAAGTAATTTTTTCAAGTCTGAGAGCAGAAAATAGTCCGAGGAGGTTAAATCTGTAGAATAGGGTGCATGAGGTATCAATTCAAACTTTAATTAATTAATTTTGACCATTTCAATAACAGATGTGTAACCTGGTGTATTGTCTCGATGAAACAACACTTTCTTCTTAACCAAATGCGGCTGTTTAAGCTTCATCACATACTACCAAGTTTGCGTAATTGATAGTTTTTCCTTTTTCAAGTTGATCCATCAAAATTATCCCACTTGCATATCAAAAAACCGACGCCTTCTTGGGAGCCGGTTCTTCCTTTCCAATCCATTGTTTTAATTGTTTGTTTGTTTCGAAACGCGTCACCCATTTTGCATACAGCTATCAGTTGATATGCGTTTACTGCGTTTTTTCAAATGCCTAGTATGTCTGCTAGCTTGACGATCATCCAGCGGATTTTGTTCAAAATTTCTAGCGTCGTCACCTCATTTAGTTAATAACTGCGATGCTGGTCCTTGCAGATCGTAAATCCTAGCTTAATTTCCGCTACCCGATATTTTAATTATTATTGAATCTCAGTTAATTCATGTTGCACTATTCTAAATCATTTATAGATCTCAACTAATGATTTTAAATGGTAATATCACGATGTATATAATATCTTTAGAAGGTCCAAGGGAGTGGTACTAAGTACTTACTGTTTGTACTACTTCATCTGCACCTTCAATATCCCACGCAAGGTAAAAATTTCTCATATTTTCCATGCTTTTACCCTACAGGGATTATTCCTAACACCAAAACAATCCGTCGTTCAATCCATTATCAATAAATTGCAGTTCATCATTTCCTGAAATTACCTTTTACTTCGAAACAACCCCTAAATCATCGTGATTGATTTCTGTTGATACTTGTCAGAAGCTATAACTACCTTCTAGATAGACTTTCTCATAACATACTCGCAGTTTTCATTCTCTAAATGGAAATTGCATGTGTCAGCAGGTGCTGTTTAGAGGACTCCGGTGAGGTCAATCGTGCTTTTAAGTTGCGATATTAATCTGTTTGACTAGTAATTTCCAATTTAATGCTGCACACAACTTCAGCGGCGTTCTCCGTTTGTTATTTTACTAAAATAAATATTTTACGTGATATGCGAAACCATTAACATATTGTTCATCAAGAGAAATATAGATTATTCCAAAAAGTAAAACCTGAAATCAAATTGAACGAAATGAGAATTGAACAATCAAATCTAATTGAAGATAGTTCCAAAGTTTTTGACCGCATCTTTTCAATCTGCCTTCGAAAAATTTTATTTGGGGATGGAGAGGCATTATAGTCTATTTATAAGAATAAGAGAGTATTAAAATACTAAAGCATTCGTTATTCATAGACGTATCACTTCTTTTAGTTGATGGAAATATTCTAAACGATTGGTTGAGAAGTTTTCACCCCAGCGAGAGCGATTAAAATGATAATACCAAGAAAAACAAAGACAAGGCAGTCATAAATTGTCCCAAATCACCTCTGCTTACCTAACACTTCTTCTTCTTTACCATTTAAATATCGTAGATCTTCTTAACGTCAAAATGACTTTTTATATTGTCATTTTTGTGTTAATTTATTCTAACAACAGCAATGAGTTCAGAATTCGTGTACTCTATCTGTTATATCGTCTTTTCTTTAATAGTAGAGGGTAATAAAATGATAAAGTATTCGTAATCCAGAGGCGTATCACTTCTTTTAGTTAATGCAAATATTCTAAACGATTGGTTGAAAAGATTTCACCCCAGCGAGTTCGATTAAAATGACAATACCAAGAAAAACGAAGACAAGGCAGTCATAAATTGTCCCAAATCACCTCTGCTTACCTAACACTTCTTCTCCTTTACCATTTAAAGATCGTAGATCTTCTAAATGTCAAAATGATTTTTTATATTGTCATTTTTGTGTTAATTTATTCTGACAACAGCAATGAGTTCAGAATTTGTGTACTCTATCTGTTATATGGTCTTTTATTTAATAGTAGAGAGTAATAAAATGATGAAGCATTCGTAATCCAGAGGCGTATCACTTCTTTTAGTAGATGCAAATATTCTAAACGATTGGTTGGAAAATTGTCACATCAGCGAGTTCGATTAAAATGACAATACCAAGAAAAACGAAGACAAGGCAGTCATAAATTATCCCAAATCACCTCTGCTTACCTAACACTTCTTCTTCTTTACCATTTAAAGATCGTAGATCTTCTTAACGTCAAAATTACTTTTCATATTGTCATTTTTGTGTTAATTTATTCTGACAACAGCAATGAGTTCAGAATTTGTGTACTCTATCTGTTATATGGTCTTTTATTTAATAGTAGAGAGTAATAAAATGATGAAGCATTCGTAATCCAGAGGCGTATCACTTCTTTTAGTAGATGCAAATATTCTAAACGATTGGTTGAGAAGATTTCACCCCAGCGAGTTCGATTAAAATGACAATACCAAGAAAAACGAAGACAAGGCAGTCATAAATTATCCCAAATCACCTCTGCTTACCTAACACTTCTTCTTCTTTACCATTTAAAGATCGTAGATCTTCTAAATGTCAAAATGATTTTTTATATTGTCATTTTTGTGTTAATTTATTCTGACAACAGCAATGAGTTCAGAATTTGTGTACTCACAAATCACCTCTATCTGTTATATCGTCTTTTCTTTAATAGTAGGGAGTAATAAAATGATGAAGCATTCGTAACTAGAGGCGTATCACCTTTTTAGTAAACGGTTAAATTTTTTTTAAAATAATACTGGAGGTATTTTCGTATTAAATATTTGTAAAAACAGTTCTTTTCTCAAAGAACCACGATGGATACTTAATATTCTTCCTATAATTTTTAATCCACAGGGTCTTTGGACTATCCAAACTTTTTTGCAGGACAATTAGTCAAGTGCTAGACATGGGGCAAGAATCTACAATTTTTTTTTTTTGATTGCTAGTAGTTTTGGTTTTATGAACAATCCAAATTTTCTCGTGGGACCGTGCTTCGTTAACAATGAAACATTCATAATAACACATGACTTTAGATGTTTTTTGCCTGGTACTTTTAATACTGAGTAGCCAACCAACATCCTGAATTATTTCCACATACAGATCATCCAGAAATTTCAGCTCAAAACCTAAATTATTTGAGCGTGACGAAATTTCCAAACACCCATGTGTTTGTCATAAAAAATTGAACAAGTTTAAACCATCGTCTTCTCAATACTAAGAAGACAACAAACGTTCTAATTTATTTATTCATACAGTCAACTTTCTTAAATATCCTCCTGAAATTTCAGCTCAAAACCTAAATTATTTGAACGTGAGGAAATTTCCAAACACGCACGTGTTTGTCATAAAAAATTGAACAAGTTTGAACCATCGTCTTCTCAATATTAAAAAGACAACCAACGTTCTGATTTTTTTATTCATACAGTCAACTTTCTTAAATATCCTCCTGAAATTTCAGCTCAAAGCTTAAATTATTTGAGCGTGAGGAAATTTCCAACCACGCACGTGTTTGTCATAAAAAATTGAACAAGTTTAAACCATCGTCTTCTCAATATTAAAAAGACAACCAACGTTCTGATTTTTTTATTCATACAGTCAACTTTCTTAAATATCCTCTTGAAATTTCAGCTCAAAGCTTAAATTATTTGAGCGTGAGGAAATTTCCAAACACGCACGTGTTTGTCATAAAAAATTGAACAAGTTTAAACCATCGTCTTCTCAATATTAAAAAGACAACCAACGTTCTGATTTTTTTTATTCATACAGTCAACTTTCTTAAATATCCTCCTGAAATTTCAGCTCAAAACCTAAATTAATTGATCGTGAGGAAATTTCCAAACACGCATGTGTTTATCATAAAAAATTGAACAAGTTTAAACCATCGTCTTCTTGATATTAAAAAGACAACCAACGTTCTGATTTATTTATTCATACAGTCAACTTTCTTAAATATCCTCCTGAAATTTCAGCTCAAAACCTAAATTATTTGAGCGTGAGGAAATTTCCAAACACGCACGTGTTTGTCATAAAAAATTGAACAAGTTTGAACCATCGTCTTCTCAATATTAAAAAGACAACCAACGTTCTGATTTTTTTTATTCATACAGTCAACTTTCTTAAATATTCTCCTGATATTTCAGCTCAAAACCTAAATTAATTGAGCGTGAGGAAATTTCCAAACACGCATGTGTTTATCATAAAAAATTGAACAAGTTTAAACCATCGTCTTCTTAATATTAAAAAGACAACCAACGTTCTGATTTATTTATTCATACAGTCAACTTTCTTAAATATCCTCCTGAAATTTCAGTTCAAAACCTAAATTAATTGATCGTGAGGAAATTTCCAAACACGCATGTGTTTATCATAAAAAATTGAACAAGTTTAAACCATCGTCTTCTTGATATTAAAAAGACAACCAACGTTCTGATTTATTTATTCATACAGTCAACTTTCTTAAATATCCTCCTGAAATTTCAGCTCAAAACCTAAATTATTTGAGCGTGAGGAAATTTCCAAACACGCACGTGTTTGTCATAAAAAATTGAACAAGTTTGAACCATCGTCTTCTCAATATTAAAAAGACAACCAACGTTCTGATTTTTTTTATTCATACAGTCAACTTTCTTAAATATCCTCCTGAAATTTCAGCTCAAAACCTAAATTAATTGATCGTGAGGAAATTTCCAAACACGCATGTGTTTATCATAAAAAATTGAACAAGTTTAAACCATCGTCTTCTTGATATTAAAAAGACAACCAACGTTCTGATTTATTTATTCATACAGTCAACTTTCTTAAATATCCTCCTGAAATTTCAGCTCAAAACCCAAATTAATTGATCGTGAGGAAATTTCCAAACACGCACGTGTTTGTCATAAAAAATTGAACAAGTTTAAGCCATCGTCTTCTTGATATTAAAAAGACAACCAACGTTCTGATTTATTTATTCATACAGTCAACTTTCTTAAATATCCTCCTGAAATTTCAGCTCAAAACCTAAATTATTTGAGCGTGAGGAAATTTCCAAACACGCACGTGTTTGTCATAAAAAATTGAACAAGTTTGAACCATCGTCTTCTCAATATTAAAAAGACAACCAACGTTCTGATTTTTTTTATTCATACAGTCAACTTTCTTAAATATCCTCCTGAAATTTCAGCTCAAAACCTAAATTAATTGATCGTGAGGAAATTTCCAAACACGCATGTGTTTATCATAAAAAATTGAACAAGTTTAAACCATCGTCTTCTTGATATTAAAAAGACAACCAACGTTCTGATTTATTTATTCATACAGTCAACTTTCTTAAATATCCTCCTGAAATTTCAGCTCAAAACCTAAATTATTTGAGCGTGAGGAAATTTCCAAACACGCACGTGTTTGTCATAAAAAATTGAACAAGTTTGAACCATCGTCTTCTCAATATTAAAAAGACAACCAACGTTCTGATTTTTTTTATTCATACAGTCAACTTTCTTAAATATTCTCCTGATATTTCAGCTCAAAACCTAAATTAATTGAGCGTGAGGAAATTTCCAAACACGCATGTGTTTATCATAAAAAATTGAACAAGTTTAAACCATCGTCTTCTTAATATTAAAAAGACAACCAACGTTCTGATTTATTTATTCATACAGTCAACTTTCTTAAATATCCTCCTGAAATTTCAGTTCAAAACCTAAATTAATTGATCGTGAGGAAATTTCCAAACACGCATGTGTTTATCATAAAAAATTGAACAAGTTTAAACCATCGTCTTCTTGATATTAAAAAGACAACCAACGTTCTGATTTATTTATTCATACAGTCAACTTTCTTAAATATCCTCCTGAAATTTCAGCTCAAAACCTAAATTATTTGAGCGTGAGGAAATTTCCAAACACGCACGTGTTTATCATAAAAAATTGAACAAGTTTAAACCATCGTCTTCTTGATATTAAAAAGACAACCAACGTTCTGATTTATTTATTCATACAGTCAACTTTCTTAAATATCCTCCTGAAATTTCAGCTCAAAACCTAAATTATTTGAGCGTGAGGAAATTTCCAAACACGCACGTGTTTGTCATAAAAAATTGAACAAGTTTGAACCATCGTCTTCTTGATATTAAAAAGACAACCAACGTTCTGATTTATTTATTCATACAGTCAACTTTCTTAAATATCCTCCTGAAATTTCAGCTCAAAACCTAAATTATTTGAGCGTGAGGAAATTTCCAAACACGCACGTGTTTGTCATAAAAAATTGAACAAGTTTGAACCATCGTCTTCTCAATATTAAAAAGACAACCAACGTTCTGATTTTTTTTATTCATACAGTCAACTTTCTTAAATATCCTCCTGAAATTTCAGCTCAAAACCTAAATTAATTGATCGTGAGGAAATTTCCAAACACGCATGTGTTTATCATAAAAAATTGAACAAGTTTAAACCATCGTCTTCTTGATATTAAAAAGACAACCAACGTTCTGATTTATTTATTCATACAGTCAACTTTCTTAAATATCCTCCTGAAATTTCAGCTCAAAACCCAAATTAATTGATCGTGAGGAAATTTCCAAACACGCACGTGTTTGTCATAAAAAATTGAACAAGTTTAAGCCATCGTCTTCTTGATATTAAAAAGACAACCAACGTTCTGATTTATTTATTCATACAGTCAACTTTCTTAAATATCCTCCTGAAATTTCAGCTCAAAACCTAAATTATTTGAGCGTGAGGAAATTTCCAAACACGCACGTGTTTGTCATAAAAAATTGAACAAGTTTGAACCATCGTCTTCTCAATATTAAAAAGACAACCAACGTTCTGATTTTTTTTATTCATACAGTCAACTTTCTTAAATATCCTCCTGAAATTTCAGCTCAAAACCTAAATTAATTGATCGTGAGGAAATTTCCAAACACGCATGTGTTTATCATAAAAAATTGAACAAGTTTAAACCATCGTCTTCTTGATATTAAAAAGACAACCAACGTTCTGATTTATTTATTCATACAGTCAACTTTCTTAAATATCCTCCTGAAATTTCAGCTCAAAACCTAAATTATTTGAGCGTGAGGAAATTTCCAAACACGCACGTGTTTGTCATAAAAAATTGAACAAGTTTGAACCATCGTCTTCTCAATATTAAAAAGACAACCAACGTTCTGATTTTTTTTATTCATACAGTCAACTTTCTTAAATATTCTCCTGATATTTCAGCTCAAAACCTAAATTAATTGAGCGTGAGGAAATTTCCAAACACGCATGTGTTTATCATAAAAAATTGAACAAGTTTAAACCATCGTCTTCTTAATATTAAAAAGACAACCAACGTTCTGATTTATTTATTCATACAGTCAACTTTCTTAAATATCCTCCTGAAATTTCAGTTCAAAACCTAAATTAATTGATCGTGAGGAAATTTCCAAACACGCATGTGTTTATCATAAAAAATTGAACAAGTTTAAACCATCGTCTTCTTGATATTAAAAAGACAACCAACGTTCTGATTTATTTATTCATACAGTCAACTTTCTTAAATATCCTCCTGAAATTTCAGCTCAAAACCTAAATTATTTGAGCGTGAGGAAATTTCCAAACACGCACGTGTTTATCATAAAAAATTGAACAAGTTTAAACCATCGTCTTCTTGATATTAAAAAGACAACCAACGTTCTGATTTATTTATTCATACAGTCAACTTTCTTAAATATCCTCCTGAAATTTCAGCTCAAAACCTAAATTATTTGAGCGTGAGGAAATTTCCAAACACGCATGTGTTTGTCAAAAAAAATTGAACAATTTGAACCATCTTCTTCTCAATACTAAGAAGACAACAAACGGTCTGATTTTTTTATTCATACAGTCAACTTTCTTAAATATCCTCCTGAAATTTCAGATCAAAACTCAAATTGTTTAAGCATGTGGAAACAAATTTGTCATGATAAATATATGCCTTGATGACCGAGAAGAAAATTTCAAATTATTAATCATATCAAGATTTCGTCTTCTCGGAACAGAAGCGCCCTAAATGCTCATTATTGGTTAACATACGAGTAACTAAACTGAGAAAATGCAAATAGAACCACCGAGGCAGAATAATGGTCTTCTGTCTACTATGTTACACAGAACAAAAGCTTGACAATGAATAGAGGATTGGATCGTATGAAATCTCAATTGGAAACAGTAGTGAGACAAAAATAAGTGAACTGTGTTGATTTGACTCGAATATTTTCTATTGAAAAGCATATTTTATTAATTTAGACCGAATTTTCCACTTTTTGTAATTAAAAAAGATAAAAAATCAATCTGAAATACTTGAGAGTCCTTTTATATAACAAAAATGAAAGTAGTAATCGCTTGAATGAACCTTTTTTTAGTCAAAAACATTTGATAAAATATTCATCTGAACCAACAAGTACATTTTGACTCATTTTATCTTAATGACAAATCTCCATGCTGAAAAATATACTAAGGTAATTGTTAATTGTCTTTATGCGATCTGATTATTTTATATATTGATTGTTAAAGTGCTTTTGAACGCCTGAGCTTATTCACCACAAGTTATCACTGCATTTCTATGCAAATTACAAATTTGGGAGATCATTCCTGAAGTAAAAGTAGCAAATATAAAAAAATTGTTACAGATAAATTAATATAGTTAAGAAATATTCAAAGGTTATTCGTTAGGTATCTTTGGATTAGAAAAAAATGGATTTCATATGAAAGAGACGTAAAATCAAGAAAAACATAAGCATTTCAAATCAAATGGTCGTTTTTTAGAATAACTGGACTCACCATTGGTTAGTAGCTCTATAACGGTCTATTTTGATTGGTACACATTTATTTGACAAAAAATCAGAGAAACCAATCGCGGAAGACGAATCGATCTCCACTACGACAATACGAGCTCTCACACATCAGTTCAAACAAAAACGTTGTTGAACAATCAAAACATTGAATTCAGGGATTACCCCCCGTCCTTAGCAATAATGATTTCTTCTTATTTCCGCAGATCAAAAGTAAACTGCAAGATCAACGTTTTCTCTACACTTAATGCATTCAATCCCATGGTTTGAATGTACCTCAAACGAAATGGAAAAAATGCTTCAACAATCTGTTCAAACGCATCTCAAAACTTCAAATTCCAATTTTCAAATTTTCTCTTCTCATTTAATCGTACGATTAACTGCTTTAACAGACTTTCCAAAAACAACTGTTCAACATCACCCATTTTGAAAGAATTATTTTTTATTGGAATTTCTGGAACTTTATCTGTGCTTAAATCAGTTCAATCGGGTTTAGTTCCCAATGATATAATCGAGATGTAACCATCATGTTTTCACCATTTTCTGCAATACCATCAATTCCATATTTTTTTAATATCTTTATGAAGAAAACAAAAAGAAGACAGAACCGGAATGGAACTTGCAATATTCATTACTATTATGGTAATTTCCGAGGAAGAAGATCTATTATTTTGTAAAAACATCAGCATTAATGTTGTTATGTTATTACCCGGAACGAGTAGATTTAAAAGTTAATAAACCACCTTCGATAAAACCGTTCGAACAAGATACGAGGATATATTGAAAAATTCTTAACCTACTATACAACCAAACAAAATTTCAATCTCAAAATATTTTATTACTCAACATATTCTCCTCTTAATTGGATAAATTTATTACAGAGACCCTGCCACGTCTCTAGACCTTTCAAAAAAAGTGTTTCTTTTTGCTCTGCAAACCAGACCTCCACAGCTTTTATTACCTCCTCGTTGGAAGAAAATTTACGACCTTTTAAACTTTTTTTCATTTAAGGAAAGAGATGGTAGTCGGACGGAGACGAATCTAGTAATTCAAATCCTAAATCACGAATTATTTGCATGGTAACATGAGATTTGTGTGCAGGAGCGTTGTCCTGCAAAAACAAAACACCTTTGTAAAACTTCCCGCATCTTTTCTCTTTAATTTTCTCCCGTGGAGTGGTCAGTAATGTCGAATAGTAATCTCCAGTTATTGTCCTACCCTTATCCAAAAAATCAAAAAGGATTACTGCATGGCAATCTCAAAAAACTGAAGCAAAAACTTTTCCAGCAGATTTTTGGACACGAAACTTCTTAGGTCTTGTAGAATCAGAGTATCGCTATTCCAACGATTGTTGCTTTGTTTCTAGATCGTAGAAATGTACCCAAGTCTCATCCATAGTAACAATTCTGTTTAAAAAGTCTACATCGTTTTCAAATCGAGCACAGATCGAACGCTATGCTTCTACCCTTGCACGTTTTTGATTTGGGGATCCATTTTGCAGCAGTTTTTCTCATGTCCAAATTGCGTGAAATGTATGATGAACGCGTTCGTATGAAATATTCAGTGCTTCAGATATCCGCTTTAGCCCAATTCGACGGTCTGATAAAATCATGTCATGAACTACATCGATATTTTCAGGGACAGACACAGAAACTGGTCTTCACGATCGGTCATTATCTTCGATGGAAAATTTACCTCTTTTGAAGCTTGCAGTCCAATTTTTCATGATCGCATACGAAGGACATTGATCACCAAGGATATTAAACATATCTTCGTAAATTTGCTTATCTCTTGCCCTTTTAAATACAGGTTTTTTGATGTTGGCTCGATACTCCAATTTTTCGATTTTCACAATTTCGGTGAACTTCTTTTTTTTTAATTTATTGCTTAACTCTGGGTTACTTTTTTGACGTCAAACTTTACACTGACACTTCTAATAAGTTATTGTTCGTTGCTATGTTAACGCAATATTTTGTTTATGCATGGAACTGGTCTAGGCTAACAAGATATCAATACATCCTCGTGACAACAAAAAAACTGCATTTTATCAAATCCCTTCACATATTGGAATAAAAGGAAACGAAGAGGTAGAAAAGAAGCTGTGAATAACGATGTAGGAAGTGCTTGAACTTTCTAATGGAAACGTAAAATGCTCAATGGAACAAATGGTCAACGTCCACGTAGAAGACTCCGTGAAACCATGGCTAGTGCTACCAAAAAATCGTTCTAACGCGTCTCCGTCTAGGCCGCACACAACTTATTTGATGCTAATCTGAACCTACAATTACAAATTGACTATAAAAGTCATCATCAAATCACCACTCGGAACAATATCTGAGATTTTAGGACCTGAATACAGTATTACAAGCTTGAGACAGATCTTGATCATTAACTTAATTTAACAAATATCCGTTTTCGGTTTCAGTTTTATTTGACTAAAATGTATTTAGTGTATGTCTCTAGTTTCTTCTCCTTAATACAAAATCGCTTCTTTTTATTGAAATAGACTCTTTCCAGCGAAAACACAATCAGAAATAGAGGATTTAACGTTAGTCTAGTTGTTTGATTTCAAAAATACACTTGAACAATAAACAAAAAATTTTATCTAGCGTTTCAAACTCATAATTCATAATCTCAACTTATACTTTTTTTATTTTCCTTTTATAATAATGACTCTAGTTTTTTTTTCTCGAAAATGGATATGGATTCACTTCAGTTTTACAGTAAATTGTTTATTGTAGTCAATAGATGTGCAGACAATAGAGTATGATTGATTAACGACGAAAAAACTCTTTAGAAAAAATATTGGAATGTGTGTTGAGGAAAAATGATTAATCACACATAATTCTCCTTGTTTCACAAGCAATTTCTTATTATAAATAATTCTCTTTCAGTAAATATAACGATTTGTTATGAAATAGTGATTTATGTGAAAAATATTTATTGACTAAAGGCCTAATTTGCTTCCAAACATGCAAGAAAACATATCACAATATTCCCTATTGAATTAGATTCAGGGCCGGATTAAGCTAGGGACTTGGGGGGCTATAGCCCCGGGACCCAGGTCCAAGAGGGCCCCATCATTTGGAAATCATTCTGTATTTTTTGATGTGTTGATACCACAAATCTAACGTCTTGATATTATTTTGTGAATTTTTCCGGGTTTTCGAATTCTTTAAGGGGGCCCGTCATTATTTTAGCACCGGGCCTTATCAATCTTAATCCGGCTCTGATTAGATTCGTTGTTATAACAAAAACTTACAAAAAAAAAACAATGGGTTGTTTTTAAAACTCAGTAGAACAAAGAAAATCAAACATCAGTGAGAGAATTCGAACTTTAGCTACAAATAATATGAAGACAATACCCATGCAGTTATCTAAAACTGAATGCAGTGTAGATGTTAGGTTAGGTCCAAAAGTCAAAATCTTTCGTAGATTAATATTTCACGTCGCGTCGTTTGACATTATGTCAATCTCTTAACACTGGACTATAGCTTCCGTAAGGAAATTAAGCAGATCCCTAACCTCAAACTTTATTTAACATTTTTTGGTAGTTTAATAATGAAAAAAAAATGAAATTAATAAGAAAAAAATGGTCAGGCCGCTGTCTAGCTTTTGGAGCCCGATTGACAGAATAGTTGTTACGCGAAAATTTACCAGACTTTTCCCTAGAATTACAATAGAATCGATAATTTTGCAAGTGCGATATATTGCATGAAACGATGAGCTAGATTTCTGCGCACGGTTTTTATCAAGAAATATTGCGACTCGCATTGCATCGCACGTTGTATTGCATCATGTCAAGCGGCCTTAAAAGATATTGATTACAAAATATTTGTTAGTTTGAATTTCATCATCTCCTAGTTCAAAACGAACCTTATTTCGTATTGATGTAATCTCGAAATTAGTGGATTTAGTTTTTCCAATATATGAGTTTTTATTGAACGATTTTGATTAAACTTTTTTACCAACTAATACTAGATTTGGTCCGATGAAACAGCCAAATAATGAAAGGTTAATAAGTGTGCTAAATGATTAAACAGAAGAATAGTTCAGGACGGGTAATTAGATATTGAAATTGCGATCGTATAAAAAAGAGAATGCGAGTTTTTGTAGATTTTCCAATGTAGCGAAATATTAACAGTAGTTGATTATGATTAATCACATTAACACTATTTAAAAATTTTTATAATTGTATTCTCCATTAAGATAAATACCCTTTAGAAGCATTTGAACGATTTTTGGAAGCATTTTCTACATTCCCATCGTTATAAGTTGCTCGATATGGCCAAGACCTTCGTATGTTCATTTCCACTTTTGGTAATTTTGAACTTTCGCGGTCTCCTCGTTTTCTGGCTTGAAAAAATCGAAAAATCATCCGATTTCGATAAATTTTTTTTAATCTTCGTTTTTACTGCGGATTTACGAAAAATATTATGGAAATAAAAAAATATGAAAACTTATATTCACGTATAATTGTTGATAACTTTTTTCCGAATAATCAAATTAAGGTGTTATATTTTTTTTCATAATCTACACAAAAAAAAACGAAAAAATTGAGAAAAAAATTTATAAAAAAATGTTGAATCATGATGTTTTTACAACAATCTTATATATTAAAAAAATTGATGATTTCCATTCCGAGTCCGTTCAGGCGTTCTACCCAACCGATTTGCTTAATTTTTTTTTTCAATGAAAGGTATTGATGCACAGATCAGTCATCAACCATCGGATTTCATCTAATTTTCACCATTCTCAAGTTATACTCAAATGCGATTTCCCCCTGTACATTACCTATGGGAGCTTTTCACATACACACGTTCTATCCTCAATATATCAGGTTCTATTCAAGACACTCGCTGAAACACCTTCTTTCTTTTGGGTTTTTGAACACTTAAATCGGTTGAATTGGAGAAGAGCTAGGTATGGACACTCAATGTGGAGTTATGGATTTTTGTAGGTTTTTGGCAATTTTTCTACATTCAAAGATCTATATCTCAAGTTCTAATATAGCTACAGAGTTCGTTTTGATTTAAGAACACTCGCTGAAACACGTTTTTTCTTTTGCGTTGTTGAACACTTAAATCGGTTGAGTTGGAGAGGAGCTAGGCGCGGACATTCAATGTGGAGTTATGGATTTTTGTAGGTTTTTGGCAATTTTTCTACATTCAAAGATCTATATCTCAAGTTCTTATATAGCTACAGAGTTCGTTTTGGTTTAAGAACACTCGCTAAAACACCTTCTTTCTTTTGAGTTTTTGAGCACTTAAATCGGTTGAGTTGGAGAGGAGCTAGGTGCGGACATTCAATGTGGAGTTATGGATTTTTGGCAATTTTCCTACTTTCAAAGATCTATATCTCAAGTTCTAATATAGCTACAGAGTTCGTTTTGGTTTAAGAACACTCGCTAAAACACCTTCTTTCTTTTGAGTTTTTGAACACTTGAATCGGTTGAGTTGGAGAGGAGCTAGGCGCGGACATTCAATGTGGAGTTATGGATTTTGTAGGTTTTTGGAAATTTTTCTACATTCAAAGATCTATATCTCAGGTTCTAATATAGCTACAGAGTTCGTTTTGGTTTAAGAACACTCGCTGAAACACCTTCTTTCTTTTGAGTTTTTGAGCACTTAAATCGGTTGAGTTGGAGAGGAGCTAGGTGCGGACATTCAATGTGGAGTTATGGATTTTTGTAGGTTTTTGGCAATTTTTCTACATTCAAAGATCTATATCTCAAGTTCTTATATAGCTACATAGTTCGTTTTGATTTAAGAACACTCGCTGAAACACCTTCTTTCTTTTGAGTTTTTGAGCACTTAAATCGGTTGAGTTGGAGAGGAGCTAGGCGCGGACATTCAATGTGGAGTTATGGATTTTTGAAGGTTATAAAGAAACATTTTTCAATGTTTTTTTTCAAAATGTTCGTTTTTTTGTGTAGATTACCAAAAACAAAATATATGAACTGCATTTTCTAGAGCTGAAAAACGAGGGGACCCCTCTTTTGATCAAGATGAACGTTTTAAGTATCTGTAAACAACTCAAATAGCACTCATATAACAACAGGTTAGGTACGTTCATCATTAAAAATATCAACCGATGACAATGTCAGATTTGACATTTCAGTGTTGCCATATGTCAAAACTCAAAAGTACCAACCGCCGTATATTGAAAGATAATCACATTTTTTTATTTATATCCTTCATCCCATGTTAGACTTAGAACTCATGGATCGTATTTAATATTTCTGTGTCAAATATTCTTGAGACAGATGGAAATGTTTTATTTTAAAAAAATTGTTGAGAAAAACTTGAAAAAATAAAAAAATCCATAAAAATCACTAAATAATGATACAAATAAAATAAAATTTCAATATACATAAAAAAATCTCAATGCATGCCCGGAATTAAATATTCCAATTAGAATAAGTCATTTACAGAGTAGAAGGCACTTTCTTTCCAGTAAATACGCCCTCAAATTATTGCGAAATGCGGGAGAAGATGATTCCAATTGGCAAGTGATTGTGCATTTTTTCGCATTGTAAAATATTGAGCCCTTAACTAATTCTGAATGTGGAGTAGGCGGATAAAGCTCGTGCACCTCGTTCTTAATCTTTCTGAAATTGGTAAAGCAGGCTTACGAATTAGGCAAACGGATTCAAAGATGAACGTACCCCAGAAGGGAAAGGTATATCGGAGAGAGATGCGACTCAATAAGGGCTTAATAAACTGTTAAGGGGGTGGATAAGTTCAGTTCTTTGGAAACTGTTCTCAGAGCAAAACAGGTGGAACTTATTTTCTTAGATAACAACAACTAGCCCCAAGAATTTTACAGATTCAACGACGTCAATTGTGGTGTTATTCGATAAAAAAGGCTGTAATATATTTTTATTAGAATCGCACCATGATTTAGGTCACTAGATATGGTCCTATGAAGTGTCCTGACGTCAGGGTTGCTCCAAGAGAAACTCCTGACTAATTTCTAAATAGACGGTGTGGTTTATAAACAGAAGAAACAAAATAGGGCCACATTCTATTGATTTGCATCAACTCTTACAAGCTTACTTCTGTTGGTAAGGTATGATTTAAACCATGCGAGAGATCATTCGCTGCAATTTTTTAATTGTTAATAATTAACACAATCGAAAGCCTTAGAAAAATCACAAAAAGTTATTGTAGTGAAGTGATAGCTGTTTAGGCTATAGTACACATTATTAAGGTGGGAGAAACTAGCATCATTTGGACATTTGTGTTACTTAAAAATCCAAATTGATGGTTAGTAAATACTTTCGACACCCACGATTTGTCTTGGTTGGAAAATTCGAAGTAAGGTCCTTAACGAGAATATAACAAAACACGCGTGGCGAATTACCACAAACACGTGGTTTATGACTTGCGAGTAATATGAATAATAAAATTTTATAACTACCCTCGACAAAGTATTACGAAAAGTAAATAAATTAAAAGTTTCGTTATTCATGTTTTGAGACGTGATATTTGATAATAAATTTGTTTTATGTTGTTTACTAAATATACGAGTACCTAATATGAAGCACCACTCGGGATATCGTGAATTTTTTGATGTTGCATAGTAGAAATAACTAATTAAAATGAGTTACAGAAGCTCAAAAAAGTTTCTTAATTGTATAATTCTATCAAATAGAAATTCAAATTGTTCATTTAACAATATCGAAACAAAACCTCGTCGGAAATTAGAATAAAATTTCCCTATGCGTTCCTACGGATTCATCTAAATCCCATTTCAACTTTATTCATTTATAAATTTGAATAAATTAAAATGATAAACCACACAGTGAAACTGTTGTACTGGTTTGAAGCTGGGCTGATTTCGCCGCGGGTGCTTTGCATATGCAACTTCAAACACTGGAAACTAGTATTAAACATAAAATCTATGAATCGAATCGATTAGTTTATACAGAATGGAGCACAGAACATATATTTCACGACTTCTGTTCTAAAGACACAGACATCTGTCATGTGTCAACCACTTCCACAAGTTGTTTTATTCAAATAGTACCATGTTCGACAGATGACAGATAAGTAAAAAGGTATTATGCTAGGTTAGAATGTTAATGTTAATGAAAAAAATAAGAAATTAAATCCTCGTCGTTTTTTAATAAAATAGAGTTTATCCATTTTCAAACAGTTTTAGGTACATTATTTCAAGTTATTTTAACTTAGTGGGATTTATTCTACAAAAAAAAAATCAAAAAACCTAACCTAACTTTACCAACGTGTCGGAAAAATAGTTATTTGTATGTCAAGGACTGAAAGTGCTACTTTGTTGGACGAGTCTGAAAATTGCGAATCCAACAAAGTAGTATTTCAGCCACGGCTTACACAACTTTTTTTAAACGACGCATAAGATCCAAAACTTTACACCGAGGAAAGAAAATGAATAATAGAGAATTATAAACATTTTATTTATTGAACAATATAATGTAGTTAATGATATTTGCAATGTCAATATTAATTGTTTTCTTATTCATCATCATTCATTGTTATTCATTAATTTACACAAAACTTCGGATAAAACAAATAGTTTCAGAAAATTAAATATTTGAGGTTAAGCAAAATCATCGAAGTGAAACTGTCAACTGTCAACATTGAAGTGGCTGGAGTCACTTCAGAGTGACTCCAAAGTGTTTTGCAGTACGGAACTGTCACTTTCACTACATGGAACACTCAAAACGCAACTTTCAGATGGCATCGTCTAAAAAAGTATTTTTTAAGTGCCTATTTTTGGTTCAAAAATAGAATCCGCATAAATTTCTGCTGACCCGTTTGATTTAGCGAATCATTTTGGGACATCAAATAACATAGAAACTATTTCCAATGCTTCGTGGTGTCCCAAAAGAATTATTTTGAATGTCCCAAACCGTTGATTGATGCGATATTTTAAAATGGCTTCTCTTTCTTATAGTCTCACGTGGGAAAATGGGTTATACAGACTAGGTACTTGAAACCTCATTCGAAATTAAAAAATGTTATCAATTATAGGAATTTCCATTTTTAAAATCGTATGTTTTATTTGTTTAACTAATTTTGAAACATTCTGTGTGTCTGAAACTGTTGCATTACAATAGTAATTGTTGTTAATATGGCTATGAGAAAAACGATTTTGAAAAATATCACCATTTGCCTACTAGAGACCGTATACGATGATTTTTTTAATATATATGTACCTAAGAAAGACAGAAATTTGATAAATTGGATTTTATGTAAATTTGTAACCAAAAGGGACATTAATGGAATAGAAAGCGGCATAATTTTTTGCAAACACGCCCCACGAAGAAGTTGTCGGAATGGAGAACATCTGCTTAAATCTGAAAACGCAGAAACTAAGACAGATGTTTAAAAGGGCGTCTGTTTAATTTAGAAAGCCTATCGCTAGAGTGTGTTGCAAATTTCAGATATAAAGTTGATAAATTTCCTCGAGAAAACGTGCGGTTTTCATGAGAAAAGCATTAGATGAAATGAAATTTGTTGAAGTATAATGATGATGGTTTATTAGAAAAAAAAAAATCGCAGTCATAATTTTATATCGCATTTCAATCAATTCTGCATCACTTGTATCAGAAAAACGGCGGTTAGTGAATAGTTGGATGGTTTATGGGATAGTAGGGTTCAGGATTAGCGGATCAGGAAACTGGCTACTTGGAGAATTTGCGGTCGCTTCAAATTGACAAACCATGTGAAGGATTGACTTTGGCTAAACAAGCTTCACCGCTTCCACCCACAAATTAATTAACGATTTCAATCGGGAGATACGAATGTCCTTTCGCAATCAATTCACTAGAAAACACAAAAAATATCGGATCTATCACCTTCGAAGTATAAACCTAGTTATATCACTTTCAAAATTATTTATAGTTTATAAAAAAACGTATATGAGGGCTGCTACTTAAGTTTATGGCAACACTGATATGAATATGTCAAATCTGACATTTCCATAATTAAGTTTTTGAGTTTTTCCAAGCTTTTGACTCCAAATTGTAACAATTTTTCAACAATTAAGAATTTCCATCTCTCTCTCATGAATATTTGACACAAAAATATTAAATACGCAATGCGGTCTATAAGTTCTTAGTCTAATATAAATAAAAAATGCATCTTTCAATATACGGAGGCTGGTACTTTTGAGTTTTGACATATGGCAGCACTGAATATGTCTTCGTGAAGTTTGACATTTTTAATGGTGAACGTACCCAGAACGTGTTGTTATACTAGTGCTAGTTGAGTTGTTTACGGATACTCATTCAATTCTGAATGGTATCATTATATTTGTTAGACAGTAAACAATCAGTGAAACCAATCGCAGAAGACGAATCATTCTCAAGCACAACAACGCAAGTTCTCGCGCATCAATTCAAACGAAAACGTTTTTGAACAGTAAAAACATTGTATTGATGGGCCTTCCTTTGTATAGTCCTTGTTTGACACCCAGTGATTTCTCCTCAATCTCGCAGATCCACATCAACGTTTTTCTACGCCTAAAGAAGCGATTGGTCCGTTCAAATCACATGTTTTGGCGAGTTTAAAATAGCACGTGAAGCTCCAGAAAAACCAAAATGTCAAATAAAAAATTATGAATACGATCTACCAATTTACTCAGTCTTCATAGATTTCCAAACAGCTTACAACATTATGAACGATGAACATACAAAAACGAAGGCAAAGGTAAATCAAAGAATATCAAAATGTTTCCAGACCAACACAGGACCAAAAAAAGGGAGATTCTTATCCACTACGCTGTTGGATGTAGTATTAGAATGGAAAGTACGTGAAATCGGTTTGAACAGAACTAAAAACAAGGCAGCTACTGGCACACGCAGAGGATGTTTCAACATCGGAAAACTAGCTTGAGGAAACTCTCAGAGCCTTCATAGAAATGGTAAAGACAGTGAATCTACGAGTCAATGAAGAAAGGAGAATAAAGAGAATGTCAGATTTTAGATCAACAAAAAAAATTATGGGCATAGAACAAGGAGGAACAAGAAAAAAGGAAGACCAAGGAATAGATGGTACCCAGAGAAGATGGAAGACCCAAGAAAGAGAAATTCAGAACGAAAGCAAAAAATGGGAAACAGTAGGAGGGAATCACTTCCATGCTATGGTTCTGAAAGTTCTGAGTGAGCGTTTTCTTATTGGGAACGTGGCAATTAAACTCCGAAGTAGACTAATTTTGATGTATTTTCCGAGCTTTCGAATACTTATGTATTCGTCGTCTGGGAAATAATTAATTGAGATTTGTGGTGGCTTCCAGTTGCATAAATTCTTGTAAAAATGTTAATTTCTATATGAATATATATGTAAAGAAATAGCTTTTCTTTAGTTTTAATATGGTTCACTTTACTCATCTGTGGGTTATGATGTCTATGATAGATCTGTCATGGATGTCACAAATGTCACTGTCACAAATGTCACTGTCACAAATGTCACTGTCACAAATGTCAATTTTTATTGATTAGAATAAGATAATAGAGGTTAATTAATGTAGGTTAAGAAAAATTGCTTATTTAAGAAAAAGTTATCACTTATGTAGTGTATTTGTCATAAAAATAAAATCTGTTTTCTAGAGCAACACATGTGTTTATTTCAATTAATTTGAAAATCATCTTACATATATAATACTGTAAACTGAAGAAATTTTATCTCAAAAATTGGCGCGCGCTGATGAAGCACCCACCAAATTTTAAATATATTTCGCCGATTATCATAACAACAAACATATTTCATTTTCTTGAATACCGTCGCGAGTTTCAATGCAAATAACATATAAATAATGCATCATTTTCGTGATGACCCGAGGTCAAAATGAGCTTTCTTCTTTTCCATCACATCCCATTTATTTAAATTCGTTTCAGGATAAACTGAATGTATTTAAAACGACCTGAAAATCGAGACTCATATTTTTGACTCTAATCTCTCTACCTAAATATGCACATTAGTTAGAGAAGCAATTCGTTATACAGTGTGTCACAGAATTATAGAACTAAAAACGTTCGTTCTCATTCTTTAGAATTATATGTGTCTAGAGGTTGAATCGCGCAAATCTTGGAATTCCGATGTGTTCGAGGTCATATTTTCGAGAAGACAATTCTAACTCAAGTGATAAACTATACGGGGTCTGTTCTGAAAGTAGGCTTTTCACTAAGGGAACGTGTGGAGAACGATATTTTGATCGCAGGAAAAATCGGCAGTGATTTTTATAGATCATAGCTTGCCGAAAAAAAAAACTTGTGTGAATGTTACCAGTACAAAAAACTTTAATTATTTAATGTGTTTTATAACGTGAAGATTGAATAATCTAATTTTTCTTCTCCTTATATTTCTAACAATTCATTTGGACTCTGTTTCGAAGGACACGAAAAAAAAGATATCGATTGCCCTTGAATGGATATTTTATGCCATATAAAACATCTTATTTACTAAAAAATATCTTATATTCATAAAGTTTCAGCCACAAACAAAGGATATATCTCTCATTTCTCTTCAACCTTCCTTCCACGACCTGTTCAATGTCAAGGTCATTATCACTGACATTATATTGCCTTTTTTCCCTCTCTTTAACCTTCTTAGGTATCCTTCATCGATCTTGACAAGTTTTTTCTATGTAGTTCAACTAGAAATATTTGATTGTACTCTATTAAAAAGTATTTTCAATAAATAATTACAATTTATGATAATTTTCATCAGAATTTCAACGATTTCGCAACTTTAAACGTTTATAACTCAAAAACGAGCTGTCGTATGAGTAAATTTTTCAACGCAACAGCATTTTCATGTCATTTACTCACTCATGGATGTAATAAACGTTATTAACATCTTACATCCCTCGTAGTATGAATAACATCGTTGATTTGTCAATATTATTCAATTGACAAGGATAATAACTGTCAATACCTATCAATATTCTCATAGTAAACCATAGATTAAGTGATAGTAGTATATGAATAAACGGGATCCTGTGAACATGGTCGAATTAATAGAAAGTTACATCCCGTAGATTTAACACATTACCGCAAAATGTCAGTCGTGTGCTGAATATCATGATTAATCAATGTTATCTCCAGGCACGAGGTTGTTGGAGTTTTACATCCGAAATACAATTAATTGAGTCGATGGGTTGTAAAGGATCGTCGAGCCAATCGGCCAATCAACGACTGGAAACAAGAAATGGAATTCAAATCAATTTATTATTTAGTGAATACAGGGTCCTTCAAAATGTTCGCATGCGAGTTATATCAATGCATTAAGCGGAAAAAATCGATTAAAAATCACCAAACGATCACATGTCTATAGCGCAAAGTTCAAAAATGCGGTATGACTCTTTCGACCGCTCGATAGGGAGGAACTTAAACGTTTCTTTTTGTTAATTTGCGATTAATAATCTATGAGTTATAGACATGTGATTTTCAATCGATTTTTTTCCGCTTAATACAGTGATATATCTGCGAAAGTTTTGCAAAACCCTATGTGATTGAAATCGAGTAAAAACTCAGTAAATTTACATTAGAGTGAGAAATAAATCAAATAAATAAAAGGTTTTTAGATATAACTATAGTGGTCAAATTTTATTCGTCAGACGATAGCTTATATGAAATTTTGAATGTACTATAGTCGACAAACAACAATATACCAATGAAAAAAAATTGACACACCAGGTTTCTTTTTGACAAAAAGTCATATATTTTTATAAAAAGTATAAACATCACTAACATGTACAATAAAAAGTTATGATTTTCGTGATTGTTTGGTTTTTGGTCAAGTCACCAACAGTAATCTGTTCCTGGACTTTATTTCCTTTGATAGCGGTCTTCTACCACGGAAATGTCCTGGTGAAATGTTGTCAAAGAACAAATTACAAGCTCGTTGATTGTAATTTTATGGTTTCCTAGAAAATTTTGTACAACATTTCCAGGAGTCTTTTTCCAGGAGTCTTTTTCCAGGAGTCTTTTTCCAGATCATTCAGCTTTCCTTCGAAGTTTGTATCATTTATTATTTTCCGTATTTGTGCACTAACGAATATTTCCTCTCTAATTTATGCCTCGCTGAGTTTGGGAAATTTCTCTTTCAGTTGGAAGAATCTACTGTCATCTTCAGGCATAGTTTTTACAAAACTTTTCATCAGACCGATGGTGATCTACGTTTGAACCATACGTTCTTTGTGTAGTGATTTTTCTGTCACTGCTATCTCATTCACAAAGAGACATAACAATTACCAATCAACGCCAAACAACATGGCGTTTTCAAACTTCAAACAGTGGTATTTTTCAAGCAATTACCACCATCTTGAGGTCATGCCAGATACTTCTGGAACTATCCTCTTTTATCTATATATTTCCAGTGTCAACACTTTTCATTTCACGTTTCTATCCTTAGTTTTATTTTCTCTTCTTTGTTCCCTAATTTATTTTTTTTACTTCGACGTTGTGGGACATGTTTTGTCTCCTTTTTGGAGCTTCTTGTCCATTCTTGCGTTTTTTATTTCCATGGTGGTTATAGACAAAGAAATGTGTGTAAATTATTATTATTATAGTTATTATATGATCAGTAAATAAACTTTTATTTAGTGGAAAATCGACGTTGAAATTGCACAATAATTCAGTAGTTTGTATACGGAATTGTAAATGTATGCCACAACAAGAAATTTGCCCGAGGAAATAGTATAACAAAGCACAAACCGTAGATAATAGAGAGGGCCATTTACTCTATCCAACTGTAGGAAAACTTTCAATATATCATGGTCGAAAATAGGACAGACGTTTCGGAAAACTACATACAACTCATTCCAACTTTGGAGAATTATTTCGTATGCAATTTTCTTCCCAGGTCTGCGGAATTGGAGAAATAAATTGTATTGTTCTTATTTTTAACAAGATTTTGAAAACTTTTTTAGTTTATAATCAATAAAATCTATCCCCTAGCGATGTTATATGGATATAAAGATAAAAAAATTGTTTTCCAGAAGTATCATTACTGTTTGGATAAAAGCGAATGTTTATAGAGGAAAGATCGATTATTTAAAGTATATATAACAACAATTGAGTCCTTCTCTTCATGGTAATAACCCAAAGTAAGCTCGACATTTCATTCGACCACATTACTATTGCGAAGGCGAATGGAATTCAGTAATAAACTGACTTCTAACTCTCAATTATGTCCAACGGACGTTCCAAGCCCGAAGGACCGTATAATACATCTTTATTATACGAGGACAGCGTGTCTCGGTATACGGTACGAGAATCCATGGATGTTGAAAACGACGGTTGATTTGCTAGTTTTTTTTCAATTTTCATCTCGGGATTTTTGTATATTTGAATGAATTTATTTAGTTGGTTGGATTGTTAGAAAAATACAATCTACAATACACTGTTCACATCAGAGATAAAGGCAAAACTGTAAACTTTAAACTATAATGAAAGAAAAATTCTTGGCAATTAGCCCGGAAAAAACGCACATATTCAATCTTTTATGTTAAATATTGAGTTAAATTCAGTTTTTACTTCATTATTAATAATATATTTTTTGTATACACCACGTATATTACTCAATTTGATCAAATAAAAATCTATATTAAAACTTATTTTGTTAACAATTAAATAAAAATTAATTTAGTCAAGAAATATTTCTAGTGGTAAGAATAATCCCATTGACTGCGCCATACTATAATAATTCTCAATTAAATCAATTTATTTCCTAATATGACCGTTTTCGAATTATACTTTTCTTATCCTCAGCATATTTCTGGTATTAATGCACGTAGACAATTAATTAAGGTCGTTTCTATGAATTAGGCATTTGAAAATGCCGCCCACGTTTTCCAATAAATACAAGCAGTTACACTGCCACACCTAACGTACTCTCTATTATATTCTGATGCTATAAAGTAGGAATCTCTCGATATAACAGGGTGATCGTATCCACAAAAATGTGCGAAGAAAATTATTATTTGTTTCAATCTCATTTCTTCAACGTAATATGTTTTAACGATGACAATCTAGTTACTCTGGGACGTTTCTGTCTTAATTAGCTTCATGATTACATCGAAATAAGTGTGATGTTTGACACGAAGGTTAGGTTAGGTTAGGATAGACAATTAGATGTCAAATGTCAAGATTCCATACGGGATTACACCCTTTCAACAGTCTTGCAAGACTTCCAAATCCTCAAACCGAATCGAAGTTTTCACAAGTGAGCTTAAATATCGTTTATATCTGGATGGCCGAATGGAAATTCTCCACAAAAATTTGTGAAGGAAACGAGAGAAATACATTGAAAATTGGACACATAGTATTTGTTTCAACCACATTTTTTTAACGTAATATGTTGCTAGTTAATTTTAACGATGACAATCTAGTTATACACTGGTACGTTTCTGTCTTAATTAGATTCACGATTACATCGAAATAAGTGTGATGTTTGACACGAAGGTTAGGTTAGGTTAGGATAGACAATTAGATGTCAAATGTCAAGATTCCATACGGGATTACACCCTTTCAACAGTCTTGCAAGACTTCCAAATCCTCAAACCGAATCGAAGTTTTCACAAGTGAGCTTAAATATCATTTAAATCTGGATGAACAACAGGAAATTCGAGCTCAATAGAAATAAGTCAACTTAAGTAACATTTACTTTACGCAAAGTTACAGTGACACTAAACAACATTGTTTAAGATAAGAAAATATCTGGATATGTACTTAGATTGGAGATTAACAAGCACATCTTCACAAACAGGACACAGTTGGGTGTTAAATCTAAAGAAATGCACTGGTTAATTGACATAGGCTGAGATTTAAGCATTGAAAATAAACTACTTCTTTATAAGACTTTTGAAATCCATTAAGACCTTTGGAATTCAACTCTGGGGTACTCTAAGTAACTTAGAAGTGTAAATGCCGCGTGGTACGTGCCCAATTCCATCATAGAAATAAATCTTCTAGTGTCTTCGGTTAAAGATGAACCCAACAACACAAATTTAATTTACAGTACCAAAATAAGTACCCTCGTAAATAGACTTAATTATAATTATATGTTACATGATGTTAAATGAAAAAAATATTGTGTTTGAGGTTATGTCACTAATTAGCTTGTTACCTACAACCACCCTGTTAAAGGAGATATCTTAGAACTGCATATATCATATAATTATAGCTGCAGCTGTTAGTCATAGCTCATTGTTAACTGTCCGGTATACGACAGCCATATTATTTATTGAATGTACTAAGCATGTATACAGACAGTTCATTAATATGAAACCGAATTGGGACCGCAAATCTCGACTATCTAAGTTTATAACAAGACTAATAGTGTATTATTCAACGGTTATCACCCACGAAAATGAAATTGTAATATTTGAGTGGGTGGTAGCCGTTATGCACGAGTTAAATACTATATTTCATCTACAGATAGGTATATAAATTGTTCACATCCAAAAATATTAATTCTAAATATGCCTAACACGTTTCTGTCAAAGCTTTTTGGGTCCCAGCTATCTCAATGAGCTTCACTTTATCGAAATTTCTTTGATTTACCAAGGATGAAGTCGGAATGATGTTTATCAAGACATATTTTGGTTTTAATAGTATTTCATGCAAAAAAGCAATGCTTTATTAAAACATGAAACTCCTTTTTGGTCGTTTTTTCAAAATATCAAAAGTTGTTTTACTCAAAATTCCATAATTAACTAAATAATAGTATGACAGCTGTCAAATTTAAAACACGTGTCTTTTGAAGGTTAGGGCTAACTGAAAATCATATTGATTTGATACTAGTAGCGTCATCTATGTATCAATAGACTAATTTCTTAGCATGGATACACAGAAAATCTGCTGTGCTCATATTTATGTTTAAAAAACAATTTTTGATATCGTCATTTTACAATTACAAAAGTTTATTTTGAACAAATTATTATACTAACAAGAATTTTAGTTTGAACTTAAAAAGGTTACCATGTTTAGAGCTATTTAATAATTTTCTCCAAGTCCGATCCTGGATATTCTCTAGAGAAATATTTACCAATTTATTAGAGCAAATATATCAAGTCAATAATGTGGATCGTAAGTTCGATTTGCTGAGAGACTAGATAGATAAAAGATAAATAAAATGACATTCCCCATCTCTTTCATTTCCTTTCATATCAGTTTTTTTTATATAAAAACTATTCCTTAGTCAAGAAAAATGCATCAAAAATATGTTGGGATATCACAATAACTGGATACTTTCTTTTTACAATCATACAATAAATCATGAAATTATTTTCAGTTACATCAAGAGCTCAACGATACAGTTTTGTACTATTTGGATAAACAAATTAGAATTTGTGATTAAGCTCGAGATTCTTAAATGACTCAACATTATCAAAATTCTTACGCAAGAAATTTCTGCAATCGTAAATGAAATCAAAGAATTCTACATAGTTGGTTATTTGTTTAATTAACGCCAGACAAAACTTGACATTAATATACAAAACTAAATCAAGCATAAAATATGTTCAGAGTCTACGTCTGAAACAATATATTTAGTATTTTTCGTTTTTTTTTTAACAAATACTCTCTTCGAATTCTATTCACAGCGAAAAATTTTCAATAAAAAAGAAATCGAGGCAGAGGACAGTCGTTAATACGACCTGAGGAAGTCGCTTCGCGACCCCAAGTCACATACCTCGGCATATTCGCTTGTCGCCTCGAATAGTACTGCCTTTTAGGGCGAATAGCAGTTTGACAGTGCCACCAGGATTAAGTCGTGATTTTGTTCAAACCAATTAACCTTTCCGCTGATTTGTTATGTGGTTATTTAATTGAATCTGTTCCTTTACTATCAAACTCTCTGCCAATACAAGGCTTGTCAATAAAATAAGGTTGTCATCGAATTTTCACAATGAAAAACACGTTTATTGATAGAATAATACAGATTAGACACTGCGCTAAGAAGGTAACTTAAAACCTTTTCTTCCAGCTCTTTGTCGATTGTGAAAGAGGTGGTGATCATTGGGCCGCTTTCACACGTTGTCATTTGTTGTCAGCATTTTCAGGATCGAGCGGAGTAACGTTTTTTGTAAATTTAGAACGAACCTCTGGCACTTTAGAATCAAACGGAAGCTCCATCTTTCTTGACTATCAAGATAAGAAAGAACGTTGTAGACAGTTCGTCTGGACGGAAACTGGAAGAAAAAGAGTCAAGCTACACGGTAGCTTCGTCAAATTCCACCTGACTGCGTTCCTAGCGTGTGCAGCGTCTTACAAGCCTTACCAAATGCCAACTTACCAAATTAGTCCGGTTAAATTAGACCAAAAAGTTACATAAATTCCCATCAAGCTGAAAATCAGTGAAATTGCTTAATTGAAAATAAAATTTGAATGTTCCCCAAAAAATTTTATTCAAGGTCAAATGTCAAAAAAATGAGTTTTTCGCCATTAACAGCAAAACAGTAAGTTTTATCATGAAAATACTTTGGAAAAAAATTGTAGATTATGAAATTATCTACAGAAAATGTATCAATACTTTTTTTCTTACGAGCTACCGTTTCTGAGATATAATGATTCAAAAAGTTGTAAAAGTTATAATGTTTCAAATTTACTGTCGTATTTAATGGCTATAATGATTGCACGATAAATACCAAAACATCTCAGTCAATTGATAATTCATTTGATGAGCTATTAGTCAACAGAAATTTCTTACAAATACTCACAAGTCTCGGTTCATTTCAATGTTGTAAAAAAAGTTTACTGCTGAAAATGACGAAACCATTAAATACAACTTTTTGATTCGTTATATCTCAGAAACGGTGGCTTGTAGGAAAAAAGTATCGAGTCGTTTTTTGTAGATAATTTTATGATCTATAATTTTTGGCTGAAGTATTTTTATGATAAAACTTACTGAAAATTCCGAAAAACTCGTTTTTTTTGACCTTTGACCTTGAATAAAATTTTTCCATCATCAAAAATGATGGATAACATTCAAATTCTATGTTCAATTGAATTTTAAACAATTTTACTGATTTTCAGCTTGATGGGAATTTATGTAACTTCGAATGTCTAAATTGACCGGATTCAAATGATAGTATCTTAATACAACAAGATGGCGGAACCCCGCGTTATTCACGTGATTTTAGCGAGCAGCCCTAGTAGTATAAAGATATATTGAAATATACCCCAATAATATAATAATATCGTCTAGTATTATGACGCATTTCAGGCAATTTTTGAAGGAAAAATCTTTTCTATTAGATTTAATTCGTTATCTGAATTACCTACTTTTCCAGCATTCAATATTTTCGACTATGAAGGTTTCTTTGCTTGACGTAACGCCGAAATCAGAATGAGAATAAATCGAATTTCTTAGAAGCCCATTTTATAGTTGGGTGGCAGTATTGATATTCTTTATAAAGACAAATATGTTTAAAAAAATTAAATGATATTATAATGATGTTCGGAAAATGATTTCGAGAATTTTATATGTCAATGAGAACCTTTCGGTGTTTCTTGGTGGATATCAACTTTCGTTTCGTGAATTAGTTGAAAATAGAAATGTTGCCTAATCTCCCGTACTAAACAAACAAGGTACGATATTGACGATCGATGAAAATCACAATTTCCTCCTGTCAAAATAATGGATGTTGTTATTAAGTTTAAACGAAACAACGGGCACGTTTTTGATGACTTCGAGCTTCATTTGTTGCATAAAAAAAACTAAATAAAAGCTCTTCAAATCGAATGGTAGATGACGTTATCCGGAAAGAAAATGACTACTGTTAAAAAATTTTAAACAGAAGTTCATTTTTTCTCTCAATACAAAAATTCCACTGGTAAATGAGAAAAAAAAATTAACCGTACTATCCATGCACACGTGACTACTATTAATTTTTCATGCGAATTTCCCATGCATCTCGTTCTTTGCTGGATTGTACAAGATCTTTTGCAATTTTGATGGGCCATAAGTTTGTTTTCATATTGGCAAACTTGTTTCATATATTCCGAAAGAAAATTTCCATACAGTTGTTAGAAACAAGGTTTTTATTTGAAGGATTATGCTTTATACATCAGAATTTGAATTACCGGGGCGTATCAAATTGTAATAGATCAGAAATAATAGATAAATTCTATATTTTTGTTTGCAAATTTGAAACCTTGTAATTCTAATATAGGCTAGTCTGGAAAGTGAAATACGAATAACGAATTATTATGGCAATCTAAGTGAGTAAAAATATTGAATGGTTCTTGAAGATGTGCCTCACGAAGCTACTAATGCAGCAGATCCGGAAAATAAAAGTTAAGGTGCGGAAGTATCTATAGTTTATTCACGAAACGGATGGATTTGGAGAAAAGACGAAATTTTTGCTTATTTGAAACTTTCAAACCTTCTAGACTGCAGAGCATTTGCTCGATGCTGAAAAATACCAAAACATAGCCACGTTTCCAAAGGAAAATTTGTTGTAATTGGGTAAGAAATAATACCCACAATATCTGCCATTCGGACCATCCAATATAAAGAAGTCTTCTAGAAATTCTTCCAGATTTATCTCATTCATTGTTTCTAAAAGATACCTCATCCAGTACCGTTTAGTTTGACATCTTCTCATCTGCTTTATGTGCTATATATTTTTGGTCTGTTGTCTACTAGCATTCCTGTTCTTGTTGCCTCTTACCAGCGTTCTTCAGTTTTGTGGGTAGCCATTAGCCTCCATCCATATATTGATCCGCTCCAAGTTCTTATTGACATTGATTTTCAACAAAGTTGAGTCTAGTGAAGAATCCTAAGAACCTCTTGAGCTCACACCAACTGTTTCCTTGTCTTCTAGAACTAGATACTCAATTAATAAGTTATTTAGAGATGTTCTTAGTCGAAAATTTTGAATTTCTTTGTAATACTGACAGTGCTGCATCAATAGTGACTAACTAAACTGGTATTTGAGACATCTGTCTTTCAATTCTATCAATTTCGTTAGTCGGTTTTTGATTTGTGTTTGCAGGAGCTAACACAGCAATTGAAAATATATTTGTATTATAATTACATACAGTATAATATTTAAAGTTAAAAAACCCGGTTGAGACTGATGTTTGAATCAATATTAGTTCTATGGAAAATGAGATAACGTTAATGGAATATTAATATCAGAAGAGAAATATAATTAGTTACATAAATATACTAGAACCACCTTTATTAAGGTAAATGCTAATAAAGCTCGAAAACAAATATTTCATTTCCACTGAAATCATATAAAGGGTTTCAATATTCATCCGACAACGTTTTAAGGGTAATAGCTCTTAACATATGATGAAAATTGAAGTAGGGATGTGAAGAATGTTACTTTACGAACCACATATTTCGAAAATATTGCTCTCCACATTTTTTGTAGTGGTATTAATGTAATTATATAACGTATTTTAGAATTTGCGCTTCTGAAGAAGGTCTCTTAAGAAGATAACCGAAAAAATTTACAGTTTCACATCGAATCTAACAAAAAACAATTTTTTCCCAATCGTAATAGTTTTAATCAAATGTTACCAAGAAACTAGTAAAGTATTACATCAATAAGTCGTCTGACTGACAGATAGATGGCGCTGCCATTGTCAAATCCAAATGACGTTTATAAAGTACCAACTTTCAAAAGACTACGTGTACGATTAGTCAGAAAACAGTGACAGCCATTTAAGTGAAACTACTTTTGTTTCTTTTTAAACAATAGATTCAAAACGATGTCAAATATCATTGCTTCCTGATGAAGAAAGTACTGCACAAGCTCAAATATGTTATCCAGACTCTGCTCCATCGAAAAGAATTATTTATTTTTGGTTTGTTGAATTTAAACGCAGTCGTATAGACTCTGATGATGGTGAACGTTCTGGTTGTCCAATTGAGGTGGTTGCTTCAGAAAACATCAAAAAAGTGAAATTTCGTGAGATAGCTTAGGCCGAAAAGATATAAGAAGGCTGCGTGTTTATAATTATGTATCAAAATTTTATGATGAGGAAGCTTTTTCAAAGTGGGTGTCGCGTTTACTCACAGTCAAAACTAACATCATCTAAATGAACTGCAGCCGGTGAACCACGTCCAATAGACAGCTGGGAAGGTATTTTGAGATGCCCATGGAAATAGCAACTGGATATTCGCTGATCTCAAGAAAATGATCGCTGGTAAGAAATTCAGATCAAATGAAGAAGCAATTGCTGAAACGGAGGCAAAACAAATCTTTCTACAAGCACGGCATCGAGAAGTTAGAGAAGCGTTGGAATGATTGTCGATTTTTGGTTATGGTTTTGGCATTCAAAAGACGAAATAATCCTAGAGAAACTTCAGATGACTCCATGGCCTATGAACTCGTTCTACAGTATGAATCTTGACGCACATTTCAAATAATCAAATAATAAATATAATTAACAAATAACTAGTTGACGTGTCTATAAACTATCAAAATCTACTATTAGTAAGATAACCGTGTGTTGGTTTCTCTCATTTTTGTGTCTTATCACGCCATCTTGAAATAAAATTATCATCGTCACGCCATCGCATAATCAGTAGCCATATTTCTTTCTTAGTATATTCTTGTTTCAGCGAAAGAAAATTACATCCTGATGTTTTAATCGGGTTATCTTTGCAAAAGGACAAGTTCAATAGATATATTACTTTGATATAAGTTATAGTTTAAAAAAACGTGCTTATAACCATAAATCCTGTCGAATCTCATCAGGATAAACAGATATTTCGATAGAAAAAAAGAATTCAAGCGAACAAAAAAAAACGTGGAATGTTTCTCTTTTTTCTAACGCAGTTGTTTCTTTCATAACCTTACGAAGCAATGAAGGTTGATATCGGACTTTCAATATGGAGATAGCATATGACCATGTGACTTTTCTTAAATAAACATGATTCCTCTAATTCTGAATAAACCCTTACCACCTTACATACTGATTTATAATGAATTATATCTAAATATACCATCAGTTGAAGCATGAAATGATATTTATCCCTTATTTTGTCTTTTAATTGTTGTTCTCATTTTATTATAATTAAATAATGATGAGGAATGTTTAACTAATTTAATCAAACATTGCATATAACTCCTCGAAATGTGTATCACCTCCTTCAATTTTAGTTAGTATAACAAAACGTCCTGAAAGCATTTCCGTGTTATTTGCAGCGTATAAAAAACACTATTCAGGACCCTTTTCATGATTAATATGAATGAATACAAAGTATAAAAGGAATCGATTGACCTGAAGGTGGAAAACAATTTTCATCGGACTTTAATGGCTGAACAACAACAACAAAACGTGATAGAAGGCGACGATTTTGAGAAATAGTCTTTTATATAAGGAGCTTTTATTTATTTCACTTTTTTTAATTATTTTAATTGATCAGCTTCTTTTAATGATTCTGTGGTAGTTGAGGCAATCTATTACCAAGATCGTGGAGCTAAAAGTTTCTTCTTCATATTCTACTCCTGTTACAAAGAATTCTTGAAGATCAGGCTGTTCTAAAAGCTACAAATGGAGGCAGCTTGCTTCCAAGGGATTTGATGAAACAAGTTGCGAGGTGAAAGAAATCTTCATTCGTTGCTTTTATAAATATTTTCCCGTGTTTTTTTGTTCAGAAACGATTCAATTATTCATTTTCTTCTTCTTCTTCATCCAGACTCTAGATTATAATTTCGTGATCAACCTCTACTACGTGTTCCAATTGGAGATTTATCTTCTACGTCTCCATACCTGATTATGTCAATTCCAATATTTATTTTGTTACTAGGAATTACTTAAAGTTCAGGTACAAGGACTTTATGAACCGCAGCTGAATTTGAAGTCGAAGTTTTCCTTCTTTTTTGGCACTCCATAAAGGGTATCCATGTATAGAGATTAGATAAGTCAAAAGTAGAAGGTTGTGGATTCATTATATTTGGATGTTATTCAGCTGGATCCATAGTCAATACCATTGGATGCGTTAAATTAATGGTTTTACTGTCTATTATTGCTTGAGTGGGTTGCCATTATTTTCATTTTCTAACTGTGATTTCCCGTTGATTATTTTTTGTATTGAATCCGGATAGGACAGGAATATCTGCTAAATGTCGAACAAGGATTCTTCTAGACAATTATTGTTTGACCTGATTTCAAAATCATCAAGCACAGCCTTCAAATATTGAATGTATGTCTGACTATCTTCATCAGACATTCTACCTGCGACAAGTTTGAAAACTGTGAACGAAATTAAATCTATCACTCAAATTTTTCACTACTAGATGTTGCTGGTGGATAAAACAGTGATTTGCAGTTACCTCTGGTATAATTCATTTAAGATTGCTTGTAAACTGGCGATAACGCTGACAATGACAGGAGATCCATCGTTTATCCTTGATATTCGTAGAGTCTCCCGTGGTTTGGGAATCACGGGACAAGGTACTCACGATTTACCATTTGTACCGAAAGAAGATAATCCTCACGCCACTATATTGAGGAATTTTGAGCGATGCTCAGTAGAAAATTGTATGATAAGGGCTCGAAAACTGAAAAGGAGCAAAAGCTTCGTCATAGAATATTTCAAGTAGGGAATTTTTAAGAATCACTTTTTAATTCAAACGTCTATTACCAACTAACTTGATGTAGTGAATAGTGTAGTGAATAGTGTAGTGAATAGTGCAGTGAATAGTGTAGTGAATAGTGTAGTGAATAGTGTAGTGAATAGTGTAGTGAATAGTGTAGTGAATAGTGTAGTGAATAGTGTAATGAATAGTGTAGTGACTTTTGTAGTGAATAATGTATGATAATTATTTATGTGTGTATAAGTTAGAATTAAGAAAATATAACGTTTGTTTGATTTAAATAAAGGGATATCGTTAGATTATGAAACTGATATTTGTAAAAAAACTATTCCATAACAAAATTTGTGTTATTCATATTGAATGAGTGCAAAGCTGCATGTAAAGTGATGAAGAAAATTCAAATGCAGGAGTTTTGTTTGCATTTTTAAATTATTTATGACAAAATCCTGAAATTTAATTAATTTTTTAACTAGATAACCCAACGGCGTCTCTTATGAAATCGGCACGCAAAGTAAACCATTTTATTCATTTCTATAATATACGAGTGGTTTTGAAGTTAACGATAAAATAATTTATAACGGCGTCAGATTATCCCTATCGGTAGAAAAATGTCAGTTGCTGCAGAAAAAAAAATGTCGTTTTAACAGATAGTTGGATGGTTTATGAGAGTAACGACAAAGCGGTTTTCCCATTTTTTCACCATTTTCCGTCTATCTGGAACGCACAATTTAACCCAGCACGTCGCTTTTTTTTGCTTACCTTGCCTTTCCTTTATATTGAAATACATTAGCGGGCTCTCGAATCTACAACGCCATCGAAATCGATTCTGCCGATTATTTATTTAGAAAATTTCATACGGAACGATTTTGAATGAAATTTAATGGAAAAACTGATCTAGAAATCATTTCCCACTTGATTTAAGAAAAATATCGATAGGTCGGGTGACTGACACACAGATGGCGCTGTCATTGTCAAATCTTCATAAGTTCAGCATCGGCTTCAAAAATGTCTCATCGAAAAGCACCATTTGTTATTGGTTTGCTAAATTTGAACGTCATCTTATAGACACCAATTACGGTGAACGTCGGTTTTGAAAAGAGCTACAACATGAAAAATTGTATGATCTAAATACTTTGAGAGAATAAATCTTCCACTATTGCGCGAAAAAAAAAGGTATGAATAATGAAACTGGAGGCATTTACTTCTTGGACGATCCTGGTCTGGTGGTACAGGGAAAACTAACCAATTTGGTGACTGATTTTATTAGCACGACATTTTCGGCCAGAGTTTCCACATTCAACGCTAGCTGATGAGCTGAATGCATGTTTAAAGTCTTCTAATTTGCGAAAACATGTCAAGATATTACATTTGAGCAAGAATATGCGTGTCAAGTAAAATGTCAATCTAGAGACGAATTCTCTAAGTAACTTGTTGATATTGGTAATGGGAAATTTCCTATAAACATACTGATTGGCTGCATGACCTTTCCTGAAAGTTCTTGTCAGTTATCTGAATCAAAAGCTGAAAGTTTTGCTCTAAATTATTTATTCCATTCCATGATTCCGATTGACGTATGATTTGAGTTTAAACGACTGCAGTTTCCAGTACGACTTGATTTTGTTTTGACTATAAACAAATCCCAGAGGCAGTCATTAAGTGTTTTTTGTGTTAATCTATAAAATCCATGTTTTTTTGTATATTAGCAGACCGATCTTCCCGAATACGCATTAAAAAAACTAAAGAATCAATGATTCGAAGTTCATATAAAAGAAGATACTGATTTTTAACTAAAATAACCACCTATATAAATTTTCAAACGTTTTACAATTAGTCAAGGGCTTTTGCCAATTTGTGATGCCGTTTGACCTTCTGTCAATAAAATCGAACATTTCTCTGAATGAGTAAGAAAATTTCTTCAATTTCCTCAACCCTGTTCGGTAGTAATATTTCTCGAATAGCCACACGGGGTGAGGGAAATGTCATTTGTCCTTCCATATATCTGATCATGAGTGGAATATTTCCACTCAACCAGAGACGGATTAAAAATATTTTCATCTATTTTTACGAATTATTGAATATGACTCCTATAATTTTCAACTAGGAAATAAATTTTCTATTCAACAATTCCTTATACGTGAAATTATGAAATACTTGAACCGCAGAGAGAAGCCTAAAGTATGGTGAAGTTATGTTAAGATGTATCCGAGCGTATTAGTTCTTTGCGTAATGAGCAGTTGCCATATCTGCATTGATCTAGATCTATCACACTATTTTTCATAAATTTAGGCGGTTACAGAATTTCCAGGACAAATCTTTTACTTTTACTACGTTTTTATTATTTTTCGAGTGCACCTTATGGATGTGTGGTTGTTTTTATTTCAGAAAAGCCCTTTAAACAAGTATATTATTTCACTATTTAGATTAAAATTTCAAATAACACTTTCTGTTGTTTAGAAAACAACAAAACTAGTTCGTATTCTGGTTGTATTGTTCACAACTATTGAAGTTTGAAAGAACATCAACAGATGCCACCCACTTCGTAGTTTTCGCGAATAATCGCACCAAATGATTTTATTTATCACCAGTTGTCATTTCTCACAAATAAGTAGCAACTTTCAAAGTTTTAAGAATTCTTTTTTTCTTATATTTGATTTTTTTTCAAGAATTTCAATTAATGAGTTTTCAATCTATTTTGTAAATACTGAGATGTCTGTCCTATATTTTGATTAATATAACTATCAATGTCAAATTATATTTCGACGAAGTAGAATATTTTCTTAAAAGAATAAGGAATTAGTAAAAATATGCTAGTTTCCTTTTAAGCCTTACCGAACTATTTTTGAACTTTCGACATAAGTTTTGCTTTTATAAAAAATTCTAAAACATCATAATAATAATTTCATAAAAGAGGTATAGGGAAATATTCTTTAAGAAATTCCTCAGAAATCCGAAGCAATATAAAAATTCCTGTAAACTAAATATCTCTAGGATAAATTAAAGTAGTTCCTTTATACAAATTTTCCGAGCAGCGGCGTTCTATCAGATAATCAGGATTAATCCTTTGGACATATTTAATCAATGTCGCCACATATTTCGATGTCCAAGTGACTGATTTTCAAAATCATTTCTTCATATATATTTTAATATCCAATTTGGATGGAATAAGTTCGAAATTCCTTCTGTATTTATAACATTTTCGATGTCAGGCTACTTTAATTGAAAAAAGGACGAAATTTCACGGGAATTGTATGTTAGATGTCATCGCTAATAATGGCTGTAGTTCAAATCTTTGCATTAAATATCCTTTTTGTATTCATCTATTCATTTTACTCACTTTTCTTTCCTTTTTGTTTCACTTGTTTGGCAGCCATATTATGAATCTAAGGGAAAAGCATCAATCAACTGCATTTAGAAAATGTTCTATATCGTACCAATATCGTATCTCTCAGATAAAGTATTACTCAATAATTGAGCACAGTTTAAAACTCTCGATATTTTCTTTTTTCTTATTGAATCATCTTACAAACGTAGAAAGTTTATTTTCTTTTGACTGTAGTTTCAATTTTTACTGTTTTGGTGGCCACTCCATCTTTCTAAAGAATATGAAGAAACTGCCAATAACTATGAATTTCTGGTAGGTTCTCCATTGAAAAACTGGTCATTACATTGGAGATTTGCGTAAATGACTTTGGTTTAAAGTACAATTGGATAGTTACCAAATCATCATCTTCAAATTTCAGATGATAGAGGACATTGAATCAGCTTCGCATTTGGATATTCCAAAAGCTGTGGATACTTGTAAGTAAAAGTTTATTGAGATCGCTGCGATTTGATGTTCCAGAGGATAGAAGATAGTCAGTTAATAGACTAGCCAAATCTTCATACAATTCCAATGGAAACATAACTGGTTTTTCACCAATCTAGTTGAAAAATAAGTTTATAAGGAACAATTCAAAAATTCCAAAAGAGTCACGGACGAAAAATATTCAGAATATACATGTGGTAGCTGAATAAGAGCTACTTGACTACTGAGATTCCTACACATGTTTTGCTAATTCTGGAGAAGCCTCCATGGAGAAGTTCTGGACTAAATTCACGGTTATGATTGCATCAAAGATTGGTTGATTGCCAGAATATTTTAGGCTTCCTTCATTCATTTTTTTTTAAATCTGTATGCTCGCTGTCAAATTTATAAATGCATAATTATAAAAATTTTAACCGACTTTAAGAAAATTGATAAAAAAAGGTTTTTATGAACATTTTTTTTAAATTATTATAATTAATTTTTTATTTAAAATATATTATCTTAATAATTAACAAAAATTGTTATAAAAAGATAATTATGTCACTAAATCTTTTACATACAATAATAAATAGTACATGAAAATTATTTAAATAAGCTAAAAAATAACTTTTCGAAAGAAAATTATATAAAAACATTATTATAATGAAAAAACATTGTCGATTTTTCTGATAATATTATCGAATTATTGACTACAGTTGTTAATATTTAACAATTATTTATAAAATCAATCATAATAACGTGGAGGAATTTATAGACATCGACAAAAAAATTAATTTTTGGTTAGGTTAGAAATTTTCTATTTTATGTGGATGCGCTCGATAATTCATATTGGGTTGATTATCTAATTTTATGTGTTGTTTTCAAATATATATTTATATGAACTACATCGATAATTATTAAAATATTTAATAAATACAAACTGCACATGCTCATACATATAATACATGAATTATAACGTACCTTGCAACCACGTATTTGTTAGATGTTCCGGCAATATCATCTACACCTCTTTCTGCCATAGTTATTTGAAAATACTTTCAGTTCACTTTAGCGGAACACAATGATAATAAAACTTCACAATGACAGTAATATAAGTATGTTGACACTGACAAATTAGAAAGTTGCGCACCAAAAACGTAACGAGGTCATTCATCGATAGATTTTACTCCTCACATTTTTCTCATACCGGGCCCCTTATATATGCAAATCGATTCTTAAGGAGTAAACTCCAAAAACTTCATATCACTGAACAGTGCATCGCGACCCTTTTTCTTATTTAAAATTTTCGAGGGGGTGCTTATAATTCAGAGGAGGTGCTGCAGTGGAATAATATTTTTATACAGTAAATTGTCAATTTAAATAATAAAAATCGACTTGTTTCAGGTACATAATAATGTTTATTTCATTTAGTTTTTTATTATACAGTGACATATGTCAAAAAACTGATTTTATACTTTTAGATGTTCTTGATTTTGGGTCTTTTCTGATTTAAAATTAGTTTTTTTCAAATGTCTTTAAGAAATTAATTTTAAAACAGAAAAGACCCAAAATCAAGCTTGAACATATCAAAAGAAATGAAAGACAACTGATTTTTTGTCAATTTAGGAACTTTTAAATAGTATTGTTAATTTTTTGGATTCGTATTTTTTTAAAATAGGAGAGCGCATCTGTCAACGAAATAACCCCGATAACTCGGAATCGGGGAATGTTAAACTCAATTAGAAATTGTTTTATATTCGGTGTACGAATAAAAAAATCATTATAATCATATTATTGTGGTACATAGGGCCGACACGACAATATCCAAGCCTATTATTATGACTATTTTACATTGATACATTCCTCTTGTGTATACAAATTACCATTGGGCTTACGTGCCAAAAAGCATTTAACGTTTGCATTCACTAAATTACGATGCATGACATTGATTTAAGAGATAAAATTGCTTTAACCACATGTCCGTTAGGATACGTCAAGCGATAGGTCCAATATTTGAGCTTTCGTTCATTCTATTCCAGGACAGTATTCACTTATTTCCTACAAGTTCTTAATTAACTCAAATCGTTACTGTTTACCGTAGAAATTGATGCAAAATCACTTGAATGGGATATATTTCAATGTCCTCCTTACATCCCCGTACTAAGAACAGCGGTTAACTGATGATAAAGATCTGAGACACATTTGTCAAAAATAATTAATAAAATGTATTACAACTGATTGATAAATTGATGAAATCAAATGAAAGATTAAATGTAGTTTTTTTTTTGATGATACCAATTTTTCGAATTGTCCTCATAAAGTAACAACATTTTATTGCCTTGAGTATATTTAGATTTTTCAAATTCTGTTTTTTAGTTCCTATAAACTTTTTACTTCTCTTATACCTACTACTACCAATTCGTTTTCATCATCTGTTCTTTCTCTACACAAAGTTATTTCTAGTGTTCTATCCGTTTCTTTTCTGGTCTCACTCTTCTTCTGATTCCCTCTTCCATTTTTACTTTCTCTATCCGCATACATTCGATCTTTATTAATTGTTATCCATTTTCATTCTTTCGGTATTTTTTGAAACAATTTCTTTTCCAAATCTGATGTAACCTTCTCTTTCCATTTCTTTTCTGGTGTCTTCTTATTCTTCTTCTAATTCATTCTCCTTTCATTTTTACTCACACTTTAGGCTTTGACTAGGATTGTGATATTAGGCTCGTTTTATATTTCTTTCGGCTCAGTATTCGATCGAGTAGTTTTGGAGTAATTTATTTTCCAGAACTGATGTAACTTCCTCTTTTCATTTCTTTTCTGGTCTGCCTCTTCTTCTAATTCCTTCTCCATTCATTTCTACTTTGTCGGCTATTTTGTTTGCATGAACTCGATACACGATACATCAAATTAATCCTTCCTTTATGAGGTTCTAAATAAGAGAACTTCGAATAAAATTTTAAAGAGAATATTTGAAGAAATCAATTTGTATATTTGGTATCATAATTCCGGTCCTAGTTTATGCGATGTTTGAATGGTCTGTTCCTCTATTTCCAAACGACAAATAACAATGAAGCTATTATCTGACTTCTAATAAATTATGACGAGGACATTTGTGGTACATGTTTGAACACGCATCACGTATAATTTAGGTTGTTCGAAAATGGGTTACAAACTAATCAAAACTATTTTATTTATAATAATTGAGATAAATTTTTTGAATTGGATTATCAATCTCAGTCTCCCGCGTGGATTCTGGAACTCAGATATATAAAAAAATGTTTTTAACAAAATTTGTACGATGTTAATTAATTGTTTCAGATATAACGAAGAATTAGATCATAATCAATACTTCTGATCGATGTATTAAGCTCCCTTTTAATATCATCATTAAGGGCAGAAGCCTAGAAGATATCTGATAGCTTTGTAGCAGAATAACTTTGTAATAATCACAAGTAATTTGCACTATCCACATTTTATAGTTCTGTCAAATCATTATTCAGAAAGTCTACCCAAAAATTGATTCTAAAAATCTCGTATTAGTAGAAATTGACGAGATTAAACTGTAGAAAGAAATATTTCTGGATCAAACCCGTCTTTTTACTGATTCACTCTTCTTACCGGACGTTTCCAATCAGCGATTTTCCATTTCGGCTTTTAGTTTTGTCACTTTTAGATAACCCCCACTAAACCATCCACTACTCACTAAATTATCCAATAACTATTCACTAATTTATCAGTAAACAATTGATTTAAATTAAGCGTTTTGTGTCCTTTTTACTATCTCGGTGTGTTCACTATTTACGGAATAATTCGGGCTCTGGAATGCCGTAAACAAATAAAAAGGATTTGTCTCTAAAAAATCGATTAAAATATAATGTAAACAACTTGTGAAAACAAATACAACGGAACGCACTCAACAAATTTTATCATTTTTTAATATAATTGAACAGAGCCGACTTGACGGTTTATGTCAGTAGGCACAATAAAATAATATATTTTTAGCTTGTTCTTTTTCTATCGATCTTTAGCACACAAATATCGATGTTTCTTAATTTGAAAATTGTAGTAGATGTTTTAGTAACAACGTTAACGAAAACACTTCTACAGTTTTTCCAAATAATCCAATTCATGCCACCTTTTCTATCTCTAGTTAATTCAATTCTTTGTCACTTCAACATAAATGAAGTTACTACGAATTTGGCGTGATTATTTCAGTCCTAACTTCGTGGAATTCGCCCTAACTTCCTAACTTTGCTATCAGTGGAAGAGAATTCGTACATTTGAGTAACTATGTCATTCTCTTTATCAAACGACTCGCCATTACATAGGGTGGATGTGGTTGAAAGGAATAATTAGTTTCGGTATTATATTGATTTGTATTGGAAGTCGATGATGCGCGTGTATATTAATAAAGTTCAATAGAAATGAACCAGACCGTTTATTTATAGTGCTACTTTGATAAAAGGCGGAGAGGGATTATGTTAAATATGGCCTTAACTAGTATGTGAAACTCCCCTGCAACGTTATCTTTAAATTTTCTGTAAATGAATGTTTATGTCAAGAAACGGTCCTGCTCTATATAATAAAGATAAGAAACAAAATATGAAATCTAAATTACACTATGAAGGGTTGCAAACCGCCTTCGTTGTTATATTTCCCTTGTAAGTATCTTGTTAGAAAGGGGGCGGATTTGAATCAAAAGTTTATCGTCATTTCTAAAAGATTTTATTGTTTGAGGGTGTTTACTTCTTAATCTTCTGGCACTTAAGAGCCCGAATCTGTCCTTATTATATAATTTACGTTGCTTTGTTTTGAGATAAATATTTCAATTATTATATTTTTATTTAATTTTTCGAATATATGTTTTTGGGTGTACGAGGATTGTCCCAGAAATACCAGGCTTGACATAGAGATGGCGTTAGTTGTTTGAAAAATACCACTGTATCAAAAAGCACTTAATCTATACAGTATATGATTCTAGTTTGAAGTTGACAAATATTTTCCAACAATGAAGGGTTTATATCAAAAATATTTTTTTTGTTGGACCAGGTACTTCTGGGATCATCCTCGTATGTAGAAAAAAAAATCTTTTTTTTTTCTGGAGGTTTTGAGATAAAATTTGTTCAACCCAATTATATTTTTGATAAAAGTTGTAAGAAGGGTCCTTCAATTGGTGCTTTATGGGGGTTTTGATCCTAGAGATTATAAAGCAGCTCATTTAACAGAGCCGGACTTCGCTTCTAATAACATAAGTTGATGTTGGCGTTTGAAGAAATAGCAGGTTTTTCCAGAAACTATTCTTAAGGCCTAAATACCGCTTCTATATATAAAAGTAGGTAGTACAACGCTCATAAACAAGGTCTTTATTGAGCTTATATTTCTAAGAGTGTCTCGATATCTCGATATCTTGAATTGAATATAAAGATGGTTACCAAATATTCATGGTGTTTGAGAGTTCAATGTGGCTTTTTCACACGGAAACTTATTGGAATTTTTTCGGAGATTTGATGATCTTTATTCATAAAATAATATGGAAAGAACATTGCTTTTAATAAGTTCGCAACAACCCCAACGAAATATATCCAAAAACTTTATTACGAAACCTCATAATCAATATTTTAGTAAAAACGAAGCAGAAACATCATTCTGATGGTATAAAATGTAATCAAATTAATTTCACTTGAAAACCCAACTTTGTTTTCATGTTTACAATTCAAATACGAAGGAAACTTGATTAGAAAGTTGAAAACAATGAAAATATTCTGCTTGTCTTGTTACGCCTATTACAATTTGATATTAGACAGCATACAGACTCGTTAAAAAGTTTCTTTGTACTGAACGAGAATACTTAAGATGATATTTGATTTCAATTAATATCAATCAAAAGTTTTTCGTCGGGAATCTCTGAAGGATCTCGAGGATAAATTTTCTTATCCACCGCTAGAATATAATCGTTCAGGTTTTAAACTTAATTATTTGGTATTGTATAACAACGTCTGTAAAAAATTAACTCCAGTACTTACATACCCGATAATTTTAACGAGAATCATTATTTTGTGAAAATGAAGATGGTGATTGCTTGACGCCACATAGACATTTCATTCTTCGTCTTCGCAAATATATTTCAACTAAATTAAGTTAAAAGTCTCAAGTATAAAGTAGTGTCTTAGTGTAGATAAAAATCCATCAGTAAGTCAGTGAGACTGACATTTACGTGTGAGAATTCTCTCCATTCTTAAACGATCTTTGATAATTTTTTGTAATGGGTTGGTGTCCCTGAATAACAGTTTCATTTTGACGTTGACAGGACGATGCATTTTCGGTCATGAGTGAGGTTATATAAATATTGAAATAATATTTACAATAAATTATAATAAGTTAGAGACAAAGTGAATGTAGTAATGAAATATTGACAAAACAAACAAATCTGCAGTGAAAAAATTTCTAATATATTGAAATAATTATTACTCCAAAGACTTATGGTGGTACATCAAATAATATTTCCAAAGTCAACTGTCAACCATAAATCAGTGCTACCAACTGACCCCCCACGTTACAGTGTAATTTCCCTAATGTATATTTCCAATCATTTTCCTATTCGTTTGGAACTTTTGCCGGAATGAAAATCCTTCTGTAACTTGTATTCTGATATACTATTATTACCGTTCGTCTAATTCTCACATGTCAGTATATCTAGAAAATAAACCTCGCCGAAGCTAAATTTTCGACCCAAATTAAAATCCTTCTTTTTGTTGAGTTAACAGACAAAATGTTAATTACACTACACAGTTGGTTAGAAAGCTAGTGATATAAACTTTGACCTTCGTTCGTTTATAGGATGCATTCGTTAGATTTCATTCTACGACCACCGATGCTACATAGATGAGGGTGAGAGAATACACAACAATGGAAAGAGGTTGGCGTTTCAAGGGAATTAAAAGGCAACGGACAACTCAAAAGAATAAAAGCTGTGGGAATGAGTGAGCGAACCAAAAGAGACTTTGTTTGTTATATGATGAATTAAAAGCAAAATAACACAATGGTTTTTGCGGATATTACGTATAAAGTAATATCCTGAAGCGTAAATTATGCATTTGAAATTAATTAGAATTAGAATTAATTGAAATATAAATGAATTAATGTTGAAAGTTAAATTTGAATCCTATATTTATGACAATTATAAAATAAACTGGAAGAGAATGATCCCTACTAAAGGAGAACGGTTTTATAATATAACATCCTTCATCTACAGTTCTTATATCAAATATTTCTCATGTTATACAACCCCCATTAATTTTTATTATATTTTTAATATGATTTGTACTGATTCTATTGGTACCTTAGTTTGGGACATGAGAAGAGTCTGTCTACAGATCAAAAAGACGAAAATAAACGAAAAAACACTCTATCCCCACCCTTCGCTTGTTGATGGCTCCGAAACGTTGATAATTTTCAAAATTCCAACACGCGTTCAAACCGCGTTTATAATTCTGACGCGTTTTGTTTAATTACGGAGATTGCGTTTTATATTTATGTTTATCTAAATTCCTAACTGTACAATAACTACCTTTTAGATGTTTTATAATTTCTATTAACCTTGTACTTTGCTTATGTTCAAATTTTTATGACCTTTGGGGTTAACAACCACCATAGACTGCGATTCGAAGAATTAAATACTTTGAACTCGATAAGTTATGTAGATTTTTACGAAAAAAAGCTTCCTGAAAGGTGTTTGGAGTGTGTATAGGGTGAGGGAGATTATTTATAAAAACTGTAAGAAATTTAAGCTCTGTAACTTAAATGATATGAAAACTTTTATAGGGAATTTTCGGTTCATACTTGATGAACCCTCGCAATTAGGTCCGAATACAAGGAACTAACAACTGGTTTTTCCTAGTTCTGTTCTGCTACTTTGAGGAACGTTCTCATAAAAAGGGTAGAGAAAAATTAGACGTGACTAGCGTTCATACAACAAAACGGCGGTTCTAACGGCGTATCCTGTATATCATCACGCCGCCAACCTAGCAAGCTGCACTCTATCACTTTAGCAGACCACTTCATCCCATGAATATAAATTACAATGGATAAATAAAAAAAATGGAGTGTCTATGCAACCAAATTTCGTACGACGAAATGTAGTTGTTGATTTGCATTCAATGTTGTACTTTATTTTTTCACCTTTATTTGTGTACAATAGTTGTTTCAGTATATTTAGTCGTAAATTATTTCTGATGTCTAACCAAATTTCTTCAATTTTCTTCCTTTATATTGAATTTTATCGTCATTACTGCATATTTCCTTTATTCTTATTCCCTATCATCGTCTGACTTGTTTCCACTTCCTGGGGTGTGAAAATTCCTTATATTTTTGTCTCTATTTATAGTTGGAAATGAAAGAAAAATCAAGCACGAAAAGAAATATGCAGAGAAAAAATCACGTTATGATGTACCAGCTTGGTAACTAAGAAATGTCGTCGGTCATATGAAAAAATGTCTGTAAGTCTGGTTCTGTTCAATTGATTTTCATAAACTTGATGTTTTATGAAAGAATTTTTAATCAACAATACAAAATGAACAAATTCGATGTAATTTAATTAGCAAAGTGAATGCTAGAGGGCCGTTGCTTCATATATTTTAGATATTGTGATTTCTCTTCACAAATTTAAATAAAAGTTTAAGTATATGTATGAAAAGTAAGTTAAAATAAAATCAAAATAGGGGTAACGGCATGTCAATATGTTTTTTCTGTTCCGATATATCTTAAAAAATGATGATTGCCCGGCACATTATTCCAAATATACTACTTGTAAGTATGGCCATTCATATCTCCAGACCTAACTTACTTAGATTTTTCTTTGTGGGGCCTATGGATTCACGATAAGAAATGATATGATTGCAAGAATATGACAACCAACACGAAGTATTTCAATTGCAGAAATTGAAACTGCTGCCTTATCCAGAAGTCAGATATTTTTCATGGTTTCTTTAAATATTTGTTTTTATTGTTTAGCTTGACATTTAGTTGACGCCATCTAGCGGTAATACAACACTTTTAACTTCAGCAAGAAGAGGTTCTAGACCCATAGCGATTCTACTATGAATAACAAACAATCACCAAAAATATCAGAATGATCAGTATATTAATAAAAAAATGATCAATGCGTATCTTTTACTTTTTTGAATAACAGATTCCATCAAAATTTAACGTCATTCGTAATGATCTAACCTAACTTAATCTTAATGAATTTTTATTTCAAAAGCAAAAGAAATCAACAAAATATAACTTAATATTTATGTCCATTGACATTTTAAAAGTTGTTTTTTAAATATAGTAAGTAATTATAGTAAGAGGATGGTTCCAGAAGTATCCACAAATCGGTGGTGGATGATCGTCGATTGAAAATACGCGAACTAGCATACATAGAAGACATTCCAGAAAGATGTTTCTATTGAATGTTTCACTCGCTTGTGATAATTTTCATTGACTATCTTGGAAAAGAAAAAATTATCAACGGCAAGTTTTATGCGAACTTTCAGCGAAGAAATCAAGTATAAACGGCCGCATTTCATCAAGACCTTATTGCAATGACCAAAATTGATAAATTAAAGTTTGAATTGCTATATCATCCATCCTATGCGCCAGATCCAACCCCCCGGTGGTCTTAGATTTTCCGTCTTTTTTTGTTTCTTCATTTCAAGCAATCAGTTGCTCCAAAAAACAGTGATACTGACATATCTGAAGATACGAAAGCTGGTGAGAAGAAGGGGAAGAATCGTATTATGAAGAAACAGAAAGACGGAAAACAAGAAAATACCGAAATTGTTACTGTCAAAAAAAAAGTCAAGAAACCAGAGACAGCAATTCCTGTCGAAGAGCTTGAGGTTCCTGAAGGGACTGTGGCTGAACAACCAGCTTATGTAGTTGAAGAACTTCCAGAGGAAGTACAAGTCACAGAAGTGGTTACCAAAGAAGGAGAAAAAAAGAAGAAGGTCATGAAAAAACGCGTCATCAAGAAACAGAAAGACGGAAAACAAGAAAAGACAGAAATTGTTACTGTCGAAGGCAAGAAACCAGAGACAGCAATTCCTGTCGAAGAGCTTGAGGTTCCTGAAGAGGCTGTGCCTGAACAGCCGGCATACGTTGTTTGAGAACTTCCAGAGGAAGTACAAATCACAGAAGTGGTTACCAAAGAAGGAGAAAAAAAGAAGAAGGTCATGAAAAAACGCGTCATCAAGAAACAGAAAGACGGAAAACAAGAAAAGACAGAAATTGTTACTGTCGAAGGCAAGAAACCAGAGACAGCAATTCCTGTCGAAGAGCTTGAGGTTCCTGAAGAGGCTGTGCCTGAACAGCCGGCATACGTTGTTTGAGAACTTCCAGAGGAAGTACAAATCACAGAAGTGGTGACCACAGAAGGAGACAGAAAGAAGAAGGTAACGAAGAAACGCGTCATCAAGAAACAGAAAGACGGAAAACAAGAAAAGACAGAAATTGTTACTGTCGAAGAAGAAGGCAAGAAACCAGAGACAACAGTTACTGTCGAAGAGTTCGAGGATCCTGAAGAAACTGTGCCTGAACAGCCGGCTTACGTTGTTTGAGAACTTCCAGAGGAAGTACAAATCACAGAAGTGGTGACCAAGGAAGGAGACAGAAAGAAGAAGGTAACGAAGAAACGCGACATCAAGAAACAGAAAAACGGAAAATAAGAAAATACCGAAATTGTTACTGTCAAAAAAAAGTCAAGAAACCAGAGACAGCAGTTCCTGTCGAAGAGCTTGAGGTTCCTGAAGGGACTGTGGCTGAACAACCAGCTTATGTAGTTGAAGAACTTCCAGAGGAAGTACAAGTCACAGAAGTGGTTACCAAAGAAGGAGAAAAAAAGAAGAAGGTCATGAAAAAACGCGTCATCAAGAAACAGAAAGACGGAAAACAAGAAAAGACAGAAATTGTTACTGTCGAAGGCAAGAAACCAGAGACAACAGTTACTGTGGAAGAGCTTAAGGCACCTGAAGAGACTGTGCCTAAAGTACAAGTCACAGAAGTGGTGACCAAAGAAGGAGACAGAAAGAAGAAGGTCATAAAGCAACGAGTAATTAAGGAACAAAAAGACGGAAAATCTAAGATCACAAAAATGAAAAAGATTATGAGGAGCTTGACGATTCTGTTTTGAAATCATGATAATATTATGAAATAAAAATGATACAATTCAAAGAATAAACTTTATTTGAGATCATTTTTCCATCGGCTCACAGATTATAACTTCAAATAAGGAATGTAGATGGAAAAGACTTAAAGTATGATTAGAAATATTCTGATAAAGCGTATTTATTTTGGGATTTGCTGGTTGTTTTATTGAAGTATCTACATTTAACAAAAAAATTTTCGTTTTGTTTCCGTAAAAAATGTTGATAACAATAAAAACAAGCACCTCTCTCATGAATTACAAAAAATAAAGGGACCTTAGTATTAGGGAGCTGTAAAGAAAATCGTTTTTGTTTGAAATACCTCCCAAATCTGCCACATTTTTCTACTTTGCAACAACGCAAAAAGCGTTAGTTTAGGTTTAAGCTGTTATAGGGGTTAAGACATCCTTACTAGAGAAGTAAATGATTTTTTTCAGGAAAACTTGATTATAATAAGTCATCCTATCATTTCAAATATTTCAATAAACTCCAAATTCTTACAAAAAATTACTGTTTGGTTTTTCAGTTCAAATTTTGGTGGACGCGCTAGATCGTCCGCCAAATATTAGATTGTATATACATAATCAAAGTTTTTCGAATCAAATATTGTATTAAAAGATTATTTTTGATGGTGAGTGAATATATAACTTGATATCTGATGAACAAGTCACTTTATACAACAAAAAATAGATTTTGATGAGCGCTAGCACGTACACCAAATATTAGAATGAAAATAAAAAATGTACCGACCATTTACGATAGTTGACATTTGAATAAATTGAATAGGGCTGTGAAAATATCAGAAAATTATACAAAAATTTTGTCTCAAGAAGTTGATCTAATTCAATTCGAGAATGGTATTGAAATCAAAACAGATTTAACATCATGATATCATAAAAGATCTGAACCTCTCAATTATTATTTGTTATTAATACATTTCAGAATTAAATGAATATATGTTCTTTCCTGGTATAGTCCAAAGAAATTAGTTTCATGTTTAGGTAATTATACACTTTCACGGTCACCTGGTCTTTTGGCTCTAGAAAATCGAAAAATGGATGGATTTTAATGATCTTGGTCTCAAAATGTTCCATTTTACGGCGGATTTATAAAAAAAATTAGTAGAAATAGCTGGAATGAAAATTTCTCATAGTTTTACTGTTTTAAATCGTAAAAAAAAACGGTTTGCAAAATAATCCCTCACAAAAAATTATGGGAATTATACACTTTCGCGGTCACCTGGTTTTTTGGTTAGGTTAGGTTAGGGTAGGTTGGCTCTAGAAAATCGAAAAATGGATGGATTTTAATGATCTTGGTGTCAAAATGTTCCATTTTACAGCGGATTTATAAAAAAATACGAAAATTAAAAAAAATAAGTGTATAATAAATGACTTTAAATGCAAAAAAAATGACTTTCTACATATAATCCTTCGTAACTGTTTCTGACGTCGTGGAATCAAGTTCGTATATTTTTTTTCGCAATTTACATAAAAAAATGAATATTTTGAAAAAAAAAGTTTTTCTACTATTTAAGGTTTAAAACTATTAAAAACCGCAAATTCAGCCACTACCCCCGTGTTTTTCATAAATTCGACGTAAAATGGAACATTTTGAGACCAAAATTGTAAAATTTATCTATTTTTCGATTATTAATGGTCCAAAAACTATAAGAATAAGAATATAGTACGAAACTATTCACGAAAATTGATTGTTTTTCATCGATTTCATTTTAAGCTATGAAAACTGAAAAAAATCATTCTTTTTGGATTTTTTTTAATGAGATAATTTTTTGTAAAGGATTATTTTGCAAAACCGTTTTTTACGATTTAAAACAGTAAAACTATGAGAAATTTTCATTCCAGCTATTTCTACTATTTTTTTTATAAATCTGCCGTAAAATGGAACATTTTGAAACCAAGATCATTAAAATCCATCCATTTTTCGATTTTCTAGAGCCAACCTACCCTAACCTAACCTAACCTAACCTAACCTAACCAAAAAACCAGGTGACCGCGAAAGTGTATAATTCCCATAATTTTTTGTAAAGGATTATTTTGCAAAACCGTTTTTTACGATTTAAAACAGTAAAACTATGAGAAATTTTCATTCCAGCTATTTCTACTAATTTTTTTTATAAATCCGCCGTAAAATGGAACATTTTGAGACCAAGATCATTAAAATCCATCCATTTTTCGATTTTCTAGAGCAAAAAAACCAGGTGACCGTCAAAGTGTATAATTACTCATGATTAATACGTACTTTAAAATCACATACGAGGACCATTCATTTGTTTTATGCTTTTAAGACAGTCGAGATGAAAATACAGATCGCTTCAACTAGTTTCTGATAAAGCTCAGGTTATGGAAGAAACCGAATTCTTACTGAAAAATCACGTAAAGCACCTTACAAATATAGGTATCTATAAAAGGCATGATAAATTTGAAACTAGTGTAGCGCACTTAGTTATTGCTCCATGCAGAACTGTATTCCCAAATCTAAAATTGACATCTCTCATTATAATTGCATTGAATAATCTTCCAGCTGCTCAATTATCTCTTATTCCAATCTTCCATCTTGTGTTAGAGTCATGCACACAGCTCTTAAACTGCTTCATATTTGATTATTCTAATAATGAATATTTAAATCAATATTCTTCTCAAAATAATAATTGAAAATTCATTCTTTAGCATCTAATGTATTGAAAAAATATTTTTGGATTTTGTTTTTATGAAGTGTGACTTATCCCTGTTTTATAGGAACCCCAACAGAAGAAAAGAATTATGTAGATGGCGTTTTATATAAATAGGCTGGCGAGCAAAGAAATTGAAGACAGTTAGATTTGAATGTAAGCCTCAAGAAAAACAAAACGAATGCATGCGAAACGTTCTGTTGATGTTGAATAAATCCGATAAACTTTTATGGTTTTTTTTTCTCTTGTGGCTATAGCGATTATGATCCATGAACGAAAAATAATTCCAGTAAAAGGTTATACGTGTCAAATTCATTTGAAAGCTTCTTGATATTTATTAAAAAAAGTATTTTATAAGTAACAAGTTGTGGAAAATGTGTATCAAACTATATATTTTAGAAAAAAGAACCATAATACAATCAGTCTCTGTCAATTTAGCCTCCAACAATTCACTCATTCAATCCAGAAATTCATGCTTGCAGAAATTCTGAAAGTAACAAAAGATCTTGCAGGAACGGACTGAGAATGTATCAAGAAGTTTATAAGGAAATAAGACCAAACAATAATAGATGAATTTAGAAGCAATTTCATTATTTCCAAACTAATTTTTTTTGAATTTTTTGGGGTTTGAAATCGAAATATACTGTTTTCTACTGCCCCACAATAAATTCCAATGTGCTTTGAAAATATATAACTTTAGAAAGTCTTAATCACAAACAAACCAACCAAATTATAAGAAATTGTTTCTCAATGGCAACTGTTTTTCGAGGACAAACCTTCATTTAAAACTGTGAAATATTTTAAAGAGCAAACCACCTTTTTTTCTTTGGGAACTGCCTTTTTCGGAAACAAACTATGATATATCTTTGTGAGAACTTTGTTTTTGAGAAAACAAACCATCATTTGTCATTGAAACCCAAGTTTTCAAAAGAAAATCTTTGTGGAAACTGTTTTTAAGAAAATTAACAATATTTTTTCTATGAGAACTTCCTTTTTCGAAAAAAACTGTCGCTTTCAAAAAACCACTATGATATTTCTTTGTGGAAATTTTGTTTTTGGCAAACAAACCATCTTTTTTCCATGGAAACTCCCTTTCGTCTTTGTGAAAACTTTCTTTTCTGGGCAAAAAATCATCACTTGTCTTTGGATACCTGCGTTTTCATAAGAAAACTATGATATATCTTTGTGGAAACTTTGTTTTTGGAAACAAACCATGAATTATCTTTGTGTAAGATCTGTTTTTGAAAAATAAATCACCTTTTTCACATGGGAACTCCCTTTTTCGAAAACAAACCATTATATATTGTTGTGAAAACTCTGTTTTTAAAGTTAACCATCTTTTTTTCTATAGGAACTCCTTTTTTCGAAAAAAAAAATCATGATTTATCTTTGTAGAAACTTTGTTTTCGGAAAACAAACCATGAATTATCTTTGTGGAAGATGTGTTTTTGGAAAATAAATCAACTTTTTACCATGAGAACTCCCTTTTTCGAAAACAAACCATGATATATTTTTGTGAAAACTCTGTTTTTGGAAAATTAACCATTTTTTTCTACAGGAACTCCCTTTTTCGAAAACAAACCATGAATTATCTTTGTGGAAGCTCTGTTTTTGAAAAATAAATCACCTTTTTCCCATGGGAGCTCCCTTTTTCGAAAAAAAAAATCATGATTTATCTTTGTAGAAACTTTGTTTTCGGAAAACAAACCATGAATTATCTTTGTGGAAGATGTGTTTTTGGAAAATAAATCAACTTTTTACCATGAGAACTCCCTTTTTCGAAAACAAACCATGATATATTTTTGTGAAAACTCTGTTTTTGGAAAATTAATCATTTTTTTCTACAGGAACTCCCTTTTTCGAAAACAAACCATGAATTATCTTTGTGGAAGCTCTGTTTTTGAAAAATAAATCACCTTTTTCCCATGGGAACTCCCTTTTTCGAAAAAAAAATCATGATTTATCTTTGTAGAAACTTTGTTTTCGGAAAACAAACCATGAATTATCTTTGTGGAAGATGTGTTTTTGGAAAATAAATCAACTTTTTACCATGAGAACTCCCTTTTTCGAAAACAAACCATAATATATTTTTGTGAAAACTCTGTTTTTGGAAAATTAACCATTTTTTTCTACAGGAACTCCCTTTTTCGAAAACAAACCATGAATTATCTTTGTGGAAGCTCTGTTTTTGAAAAATAAATCACCTTTTTCCCATGGGAACTCCCTTTTTCGAAAACAAACCCTGAATTATCTTTGTGGAAGCTTTGTTTTTGGAAAATAAATCACCTTTTTCCATGGGAACTCCTTTTTTCAAAAACAAACCATGTATATTTTTGTGAAAACTCTGTTTTTGGAAAGTTAACCATCTTTTTTTCTACAGAAACTCCCTTTTTCGAAAACAAATCATGATTTAACTTTTTAGAAACTTTGTTGTCGGAAAACAAACCATGAGTTATCTTTGTGGAAGCTTTGTTTTTGGAAAATAAATCAACTTTTTTCTACAGGAACTCCCTTTTTCGAAAAAAAAATCATGATTTATCTTTGTAGAAACTTTGTTTTCGGAAAACAAACCATGAATTATCTTTGTGGAAGGATTGTTTTTGGAAAATAAACCAACTTTTTCCCATGGGAACTCCCTTTTTCGAAAACAAATCATAATATATTTTTGTGAAAACTTTGTTCCTGGAAAAACAAACTTTCATTTGTCATTGAAAACTGTCGTTTTCAAAAGAAAACTATTTTATATCTTTGTGGAAATTTTTTTTTGAAAACAAACCCCTATTATTCTTTGAGAACTGACTTTTTAGAGAATGCCAAAAATATTGTTGACAGTGGAAGAAAGTTTCATATAAAATTCATGGAATGCTACTTTCTATATCAACGCATAGAGTTTGTATGATCCATATCTACACAACTAATTCATTTCTGAACTTGAACTTCTTCGAGAAATAGGAGTTCAAAGGCTCACTTTAAGTTCTTTGCAGAATTTTCAAAAATTTTCATGTCTTCCAGATATCTTACGAAGTCATATAATGTCAGCACTTCCAAAAACGATTAAATCAATATCTCGGCGAGGTGATGAGCGAGACTGATGGCAATCTACGTCACTTTTGCAGCACGTTATATCACACCAAATTTGATCACTCTGGACGTCAATGTCGATATTTGAAATCATCGAAACACATCATTTTAGGTCGAATCTTACCTAACACAGTCTTCATTCCACCATCGACTGATTTTAACACTTTGTTAGATTGCTCAACGGGCTGTTCTACCGTAATAAGCATGCCAAAAATAAATTTTTTAGTAGGGGTTCACGTTTCGTAGTCTTCGCAGGTGTCGATAAATCAATTCATGCAAAAGTGGAATCTGTCATCAACTAGAACAGATTTACGGTTGACGATATGATTTGGAGTAACCGAACGAATTTGGAAAAGAAACTCTAGATTTATAACTGTCGAAATACAACAAATTTATAAGAAGTAGTCGGTAATATTTTTAATAAAAAAAGTCGTCAAATATTGTTGTTTTTAACTTTTTTATTCCATAGAAGTTTGTTTCACAATTTCCCACTTCAATTTTCTATTTGGCAGTTTGGCAGAGATATCTAAAATGTGTGGTAATAAATTTTTCGCTCTATTCATTTCGCAGAAGAATTTTTGAACCATGTCAACCACTAACAGATGCATTACCACTTAATTGGATTACTAGAGATGTAATTGAAATTGATTGTCAGGTTCACGTGCACGTCTGGTCACATTTAGAAATGTGTACTTTGGTTCATTTAAATTGTTAATTTCCACATGTAACTAACAGTGATTGCTTTAAAAGCTACTTTGGATCTACCTGAAAATGTTGTTAGTACAAAATTGGATTAGAGTTTATCTGATGCACACTAATAAAACTTCTATCAAAATGGTAAATTGACTTTGAAAAGTGCGAGCTTCAGAGCTGCGTTGTATTGATAAAGAAAATTATATATTATGAGCTCTTTTATAATTTAAAAAATCGTTTTTAGTGAAAATTTTTTATTATAGTCCAATCGTTTGGGATAGGAAGCAATTTGTTTCTCATAAATTTGTGTCAAAGTTTTGCCAAAATAAAAAGAAACATAGGATGTATCACTATGATCCTAATAAATATATTTTTATTTAGAAAAAGTCTGTTTTAAGAATTAACCATGATATATCGTCAGAAACTATCTTTTTTCAAAAACAAACCGTTATTCAGCCTTTGAAACAGGCATTTCAATGTCATTGTTTTTGTAGAAACTGTTTTTCTGAAAGCTGTCTTTCGTTTGTCTTTATAAACTTATTTCAATAACAACCCATCATTTTCTTTGTTTTTATGAGAAGAAAACCGTTATTTGTCTTTATTTATTTTTCAGAAGTTTACCAACTTTTTTTTCTAGAAGAAGATCTTTATTTGTCTTCAGAAAATCTTTTGTTATAGAAAAATCTACATCAATGTTTGGAAACCGTAATTTTCAAAATTAGATCATTACATGTTTGAAAAACAGAATCTAACCTCCATGTCATGGTCATTAATTTGTCTTTGTGAAAAATGGTTTGGCGAATGTCTTTTCAAAAGCAGATCATTACTTTGTCTTGGAAAACAGTGTGTTTTGATTGCAAACGTCATTAATTTTAAGGAATTGGCTGTTTTTGAAGACAAACCATGATATGTCTTTGTGACAACTGTCCTCCGAAACTTGTTTTTTTAAGCAGAATGTCATTTGTCCCAGAACTATATTTTTCAAAAACAAATATCATATGTCTTCAGAAATGGTGTTCTTTGGAAAACGTTATCATTTATCTATGGAAATATTCTTTTTCAACAAGAAACCAACATATGCCTTTGTAGGTACTATCAAATTCAAAACTAGAACTTCATTTTTTGGCGAATGTCTTTTTTCATAGACAAACGCACATTACTTTTTGGAAACTGTCACTTTCAAAAGCAGATCATTACTTTGTCTTTGAAAACAGTGTGTTTTGATTGCAAACGTCATTAATTTTAAGAAATTGGCTGTTTTTGAAAAGAAATCATGAAATGTCTTTGTAAAAACTGTTTTCCAAAACTGTTTTATTTAGAGCAGAATGTCATTTGTCCCAGAACTATATTTTTCAAAAACAAATATCATATGTCTTCAGAAATGGTGTTCTTTGGAAAACGTTATCATTTATCTATGGAAATATTCTTTTTTAACAACAAACCAACATATGCCTTTGTAGGTACTATCAAATTCAAAACTAGAACTTCATTTTTTGGCGAATGTCTTTTTTCATAGATAAACCCCCATTACTCTTTGGAAACTATCATTTTCAAAAGCAGATCATTACTTTGTCTTTGAAAACAGCGTGTTTTGAATGTAAACCGTCATTAATTTCGAGAAATTGACAGTTTTGAAAACAAATCATGATATGTCTTTGTGACAACTGTCCTCCGAAACTTGTTTTTTTAAGCAAAATGTCATCTGTCCTAGAACTATATTTTTCAAAAACAAATTATCGTATATATTCAGAAATTGTCTTTTAAAAAACATTATCCTTTATCTATAGAAATATTCTTTTTCAACAAGAAACCAACATACGCCTTTGTAGGAAATATCAAATTCAAAACTAGAACTTCATTTTTTGGCGAATGTCTTTTTTCATAGATAAACCCCCATTACTTTTTGGAAACTGTCACTTTCAAAAGCAGATCATTACTTTGTCTTTGAAAATAGTGTGTTTTGATTGCAAACGTCATTAATTTTAAGAAATTGGCTGTTTTTGAAAAGAAATCATGAAATGTCTTTGTAAAAACTGTTTTCCAAAACTGTTTTATTTAGAGCAGAATGTCATTTGTCCCAGAACTATATTTTTCAAAAACAAATATCATATGTCTTCAGAAATGGTGTTCTTTGGAAAACGTTATCATTTATCTATGGAAATATTCTTTTTTAACAACAAACCAACATATGCCTTTGTAGGTACTATCAAATTCAAAACTAGAACTTCATTTTTTGGCGAATGTCTTTTTTCATAGATAAACCCCCATTACTCTTTGGAAACTATCATTTTCAAAAGCAGATCATTACTTTGTCTTTGAAAACAGCGTGTTTTGAATGTAAACCGTCATTAATTTCGAGAAATTGACAGTTTTGAAAACAAATCATGATATGTCTTTGTGACAACTGTCCTCCGAAACTTGTTTTTTTAAGCAGAATGTCATTTGTCCCAGAACTATATTTTTCAAAAACAAATATCATATGTCTTCAGAAATGGTGTTCTTTGGAAAACGTTATCATTTATCTATGGAAATATTCTTTTTCAACAAGAAACCAACATACGCCTTTGTAGGAAATATCAAATTCAAAACTAGAACTTCATTTTTTGGCGAATGTCTTTTTTCATAGATAAACCCCCATTACTTTTTGGAAACTGTCACTTTCAAAAGCAGATCATTACTTTGTCTTTGAAAATAGTGTGTTTTGATTGCAAACGTCATTAATTTTAAGAAATTGGCTGTTTTTGAAAAGAAATCATGAAATGTCTTTGTAAAAACTGTTTTCCAAAACTGTTTTATTTAGAGCAGAATGTCATTTGTCCCAGAACTATATTTTTCAAAAACAAATATCATATGTCTTCAGAAATGGTGTTCTTTGGAAAACGTTATCATTTATCTATGGAAATATTCTTTTTTAACAACAAACCAACATATGCCTTTGTAGGTACTATCAAATTCAAAACTAGAACTTCATTTTTTGGCGAATGTCTTTTTTCATAGATAAACCCCCATTACTCTTTGGAAACTATCATTTTCAAAAGCAGATCATTACTTTGTCTTTGAAAACAGCGTGTTTTGAATGTAAACCGTCATTAATTTCGAGAAATTGACAGTTTTGAAAACAAATCATGATATGTCTTTGTGACAACTGTCCTCCGAAACTTGTTTTTTTAAGCAAAATGTCATCTGTCCTAGAACTATATTTTTCAAAAACAAATTATCGTATATATTCAGAAATTGTCTTTTAAAAAACATTATCCTTTATCTATAGAAATATTCTTTTTCAACAAGAAACCAACATACGCCTTTGTAGGAAATATCAAATTCAAAACTAGAACTTCATTTTTTGGCGAATGTCTTTTTTCATAGATAAACCCCCATTACTTTTTGGAAACTGTCACTTTCAAAAGCAGATCATTACTTTGTCTTTGAAAATAGTGTGTTTTGATTGCAAACGTCATTAATTTTAAGAAATTGGCTGTTTTTGAAAAGAAATCATGAAATGTCTTTGTAAAAACTGTTTTCCAAAACTGTTTTATTTAGAGCAGAATGTCATTTGTCCCAGAACTATATTTTTCAAAAACAAATATCATATGTCTTCAGAAATGGTGTTCTTTGGAAAACGTTATCATTTATCTATGGAAATATTCTTTTTTAACAACAAACCAACATATGCCTTTGTAGGTACTATCAAATTCAAAACTAGAACTTCATTTTTTGGCGAATGTCTTTTTTCATAGATAAACCCCCATTACTCTTTGGAAACTATCATTTTCAAAAGCAGATCATTACTTTGTCTTTGAAAACAGCGTGTTTTGAATGTAAACCGTCATTAATTTCGAGAAATTGACAGTTTTGAAAACAAATCATGATATGTCTTTGTGACAACTGTCCTCCGAAACTTGTTTTTTTAAGCAAAATGTCATCTGTCCTAGAACTATATTTTTCAAAAACAAATTATCGTATATATTCAGAAATTGTCTTTTAAAAAACATTATCCTTTATCTATAGAAATATTCTTTTTCAACAAGAAACCAACATACGCCTTTGTAGGAAATATCAAATTCAAAACTAGAACTTCATTTTTTGGCGAATGTCTTTTTTCATAGATAAACCCCCATTACTTTTTGGAAACTGTCACTTTCAAAAGCAGATCATTACTTTGTCTTTGAAAATAGTGTGTTTTGATTGCAAACGTCATTAATTTTAAGAAATTGGCTGTTTTTGAAAAGAAATCATGAAATGTCTTTGTAAAAACTGTTTTCCAAAACTGTTTTATTTAGAGCAGAATGTCATTTGTCCCAGAACTATATTTTTCAAAAACAAATATCATATGTCTTCAGAAATGGTGTTCTTTGGAAAACGTTATCATTTATCTATGGAAATATTCTTTTTTAACAACAAACCAACATATGCCTTTGTAGGTACTATCAAATTCAAAACTAGAACTTCATTTTTTGGCGAATGTCTTTTTTCATAGATAAACCCCCATTACTCTTTGGAAACTATCATTTTCAAAAGCAGATCATTACTTTGTCTTTGAAAACAGCGTGTTTTGAATGTAAACCGTCATTAATTTCGAGAAATTGACAGTTTTGAAAACAAATCATGATATGTCTTTGTGACAACTGTCCTCCGAAACTTGTTTTTTTAAGCAAAATGTCATCTGTCCTAGAACTATATTTTTCAAAAACAAATTATCGTATATATTCAGAAATTGTCTTTTAAAAAACATTATCCTTTATCTATAGAAATATTCTTTTTCAACAAGAAACCAACATACGCCTTTGTAGGAAATATCAAATTCAAAACTAGAACTTCATTTTTTGGCGAATGTCTTTTTTCATAGATAAACCCCCATTACTTTTTGGAAACTGTCACTTTCAAAAGCAGATCATTACTTTGTCTTTGAAAATAGTGTGTTTTGATTGCAAACGTCATTAATTTTAAGAAATTGGCTGTTTTTGAAAAGAAATCATGAAATGTCTTTGTAAAAACTGTTTTCCAAAACTGTTTTATTTAGAGCAGAATGTCATTTGTCCCAGAACTATATTTTTCAAAAACAAATATCATATGTCTTCAGAAATGGTGTTCTTTGGAAAACGTTATCATTTATCTATGGAAATATTCTTTTTTAACAACAAACCAACATATGCCTTTGTAGGTACTATCAAATTCAAAACTAGAACTTCATTTTTTGGCGAATGTCTTTTTTCATAGATAAACCCCCATTACTCTTTGGAAACTATCATTTTCAAAAGCAGATCATTACTTTGTCTTTGAAAACAGCGTGTTTTGAATGTAAACCGTCATTAATTTCGAGAAATTGACAGTTTTGAAAACAAATCATGATATGTCTTTGTGACAACTGTCCTCCGAAACTTGTTTTTTTAAGCAAAATGTCATCTGTCCTAGAACTATATTTTTCAAAAACAAATTATCGTATATATTCAGAAATTGTCTTTTAAAAAACATTATCCTTTATCTATAGAAATATTCTTTTTCAACAAGAAACCAACATACGCCTTTGTAGGAAATATCAAATTCAAAACTAGAACTTCATTTTTTGGCGAATGTCTTTTTTCATAGATAAACCCCCATTACTTTTTGGAAACTGTCACTTTCAAAAGCAGATCATTACTTTGTCTTTGAAAATAGTGTGTTTTGATTGCAAACGTCATTAATTTTAAGAAATTGGCTGTTTTTGAAAAGAAATCATGAAATGTCTTTGTAAAAACTGTTTTCCAAAACTGTTTTATTTAGAGCAGAATGTCATTTGTCCCAGAACTATATTTTTCAAAAACAAATATCATATGTCTTCAGAAATGGTGTTCTTTGGAAAACGTTATCATTTATCTATGGAAATATTCTTTTTTAACAACAAACCAACATATGCCTTTGTAGGTACTATCAAATTCAAAACTAGAACTTCATTTTTTGGCGAATGTCTTTTTTCATAGATAAACCCCCATTACTCTTTGGAAACTATCATTTTCAAAAGCAGATCATTACTTTGTCTTTGAAAACAGCGTGTTTTGAATGTAAACCGTCATTAATTTCGAGAAATTGACAGTTTTGAAAACAAATCATGATATGTCTTTGTGACAACTGTCCTCCGAAACTTGTTTTTTTAAGCAAAATGTCATCTGTCCTAGAACTATATTTTTCAAAAACAAATTATCGTATATATTCAGAAATTGTCTTTTAAAAAACATTATCCTTTATCTATAGAAATATTCTTTTTCAACAAGAAACCAACATACGCCTTTGTAGGAAATATCAAATTCAAAACTAGAACTTCATTTTTTGGCGAATGTCTTTTTTCATAGATAAACCCCCATTACTTTTTGGAAACTGTCACTTTCAAAAGCAGATCATTACTTTGTCTTTGAAAATAGTGTGTTTTGATTGCAAACGTCATTAATTTTAAGAAATTGGCTGTTTTTGAAAAGAAATCATGAAATGTCTTTGTAAAAACTGTTTTCCAAAACTGTTTTATTTAGAGCAGAATGTCATTTGTCCCAGAACTATATTTTTCAAAAACAAATATCATATGTCTTCAGAAATGGTGTTCTTTGGAAAACGTTATCATTTATCTATGGAAATATTCTTTTTTAACAACAAACCAACATATGCCTTTGTAGGTACTATCAAATTCAAAACTAGAACTTCATTTTTTGGCGAATGTCTTTTTTCATAGATAAACCCCCATTACTCTTTGGAAACTATCATTTTCAAAAGCAGATCATTACTTTGTCTTTGAAAACAGCGTGTTTTGAATGTAAACCGTCATTAATTTCGAGAAATTGACAGTTTTGAAAACAAATCATGATATGTCTTTGTGACAACTGTCCTCCGAAACTTGTTTTTTTAAGCAAAATGTCATCTGTCCTAGAACTATATTTTTCAAAAACAAATTATCGTATATATTCAGAAATTGTCTTTTAAAAAACATTATCCTTTATCTATAGAAATATTCTTTTTCAACAAGAAACCAACATACGCCTTTGTAGGAAATATCAAATTCAAAACTAGAACTTCATTTTTTGGCGAATGTCTTTTTTCATAGATAAACCCCCATTACTTTTTGGAAACTGTCACTTTCAAAAGCAGATCATTACTTTGTCTTTGAAAATAGTGTGTTTTGATTGCAAACGTCATTAATTTTAAGAAATTGGCTGTTTTTGAAAAGAAATCATGAAATGTCTTTGTAAAAACTGTTTTCCAAAACTGTTTTATTTAGAGCAGAATGTCATTTGTCCCAGAACTATATTTTTCAAAAACAAATATCATATGTCTTCAGAAATGGTGTTCTTTGGAAAACGTTATCATTTATCTATGGAAATATTCTTTTTTAACAACAAACCAACATATGCCTTTGTAGGTACTATCAAATTCAAAACTAGAACTTCATTTTTTGGCGAATGTCTTTTTTCATAGATAAACCCCCATTACTCTTTGGAAACTATCATTTTCAAAAGCAGATCATTACTTTGTCTTTGAAAACAGCGTGTTTTGAATGTAAACCGTCATTAATTTCGAGAAATTGACAGTTTTGAAAACAAATCATGATATGTCTTTGTGACAACTGTCCTCCGAAACTTGTTTTTTTAAGCAAAATGTCATCTGTCCTAGAACTATATTTTTCAAAAACAAATTATCGTATATATTCAGAAATTGTCTTTTAAAAAACATTATCCTTTATCTATAGAAATATTCTTTTTCAACAAGAAACCAACATACGCCTTTGTAGGAAATATCAAATTCAAAACTAGAACTTCATTTTTTGGCGAATGTCTTTTTTCATAGATAAACCCCCATTACTTTTTGGAAACTGTCACTTTCAAAAGCAGATCATTACTTTGTCTTTGAAAATAGTGTGTTTTGATTGCAAACGTCATTAATTTTAAGAAATTGGCTGTTTTTGAAAAGAAATCATGAAATGTCTTTGTAAAAACTGTTTTCCAAAACTGTTTTATTTAGAGCAGAATGTCATTTGTCCCAGAACTATATTTTTCAAAAACAAATATCATATGTCTTCAGAAATGGTGTTCTTTGGAAAACGTTATCATTTATCTATGGAAATATTCTTTTTTAACAACAAACCAACATATGCCTTTGTAGGTACTATCAAATTCAAAACTAGAACTTCATTTTTTGGCGAATGTCTTTTTTCATAGATAAACCCCCATTACTCTTTGGAAACTATCATTTTCAAAAGCAGATCATTACTTTGTCTTTGAAAACAGCGTGTTTTGAATGTAAACCGTCATTAATTTCGAGAAATTGACAGTTTTGAAAACAAATCATGATATGTCTTTGTGACAACTGTCCTCCGAAACTTGTTTTTTTAAGCAAAATGTCATCTGTCCTAGAACTATATTTTTCAAAAACAAATTATCGTATATATTCAGAAATTGTCTTTTAAAAAACATTATCCTTTATCTATAGAAATATTCTTTTTCAACAAGAAACCAACATACGCCTTTGTAGGAAATATCAAATTCAAAACTAGAACTTCATTTTTTGGCGAATGTCTTTTTTCATAGATAAACCCCCATTACTTTTTGGAAACTGTCACTTTCAAAAGCAGATCATTACTTTGTCTTTGAAAATAGTGTGTTTTGATTGCAAACGTCATTAATTTTAAGAAATTGGCTGTTTTTGAAAAGAAATCATGAAATGTCTTTGTAAAAACTGTTTTCCAAAACTGTTTTATTTAGAGCAGAATGTCATTTGTCCCAGAACTATATTTTTCAAAAACAAATATCATATGTCTTCAGAAATGGTGTTCTTTGGAAAACGTTATCATTTATCTATGGAAATATTCTTTTTTAACAACAAACCAACATATGCCTTTGTAGGTACTATCAAATTCAAAACTAGAACTTCATTTTTTGGCGAATGTCTTTTTTCATAGATAAACCCCCATTACTCTTTGGAAACTATCATTTTCAAAAGCAGATCATTACTTTGTCTTTGAAAACAGCGTGTTTTGAATGTAAACCGTCATTAATTTCGAGAAATTGACAGTTTTGAAAACAAATCATGATATGTCTTTGTGACAACTGTCCTCCGAAACTTGTTTTTTTAAGCAAAATGTCATCTGTCCTAGAACTATATTTTTCAAAAACAAATTATCGTATATATTCAGAAATTGTCTTTTAAAAAACATTATCCTTTATCTATAGAAATATTCTTTTTCAACAAGAAACCAACATACGCCTTTGTAGGAAATATCAAATTCAAAACTAGAACTTCATTTTTTGGCGAATGTCTTTTTTCATAGATAAACCCCCATTACTTTTTGGAAACTGTCACTTTCAAAAGCAGATCATTACTTTGTCTTTGAAAACAGTGTGTTTTGATTGCAAACGTCATTAATTTTAAGAAATTGGCTGTTTTTGAAAAGAAATCATGAAATGTCTTTGTAAAAACTGTTTTCCAAAACTGTTTTATTTAGAGCAGAATGTCATTTGTCCCAGAACTATATTTTTCAAAAACAAATATCATATGTCTTCAGAAATGGTGTTCTTTGGAAAACGTTATCATTTATCTATGGAAATATTCTTTTTTAACAACAAACCAACATATGCCTTTGTAGGTACTATCAAATTCAAAACTAGAACTTCATTTTTTGGCGAATGTCTTTTTTCATAGATAAACCCCCATTACTCTTTGGAAACTATCATTTTCAAAAGCAGATCATTACTTTGTCTTTGAAAACAGCGTGTTTTGAATGTAAACCGTCATTAATTTCGAGAAATTGACAGTTTTGAAAACAAATCATGATATGTCTTTGTGACAACTGTCCTCCGAAACTTGTTTTTTTAAGCAAAATGTCATCTGTCCTAGAACTATATTTTTCAAAAACAAATTATCGTATATATTCAGAAATTGTCTTTTAAAAAACATTATCCTTTATCTATAGAAATATTCTTTTTCAACAAGAAACCAACATACGCCTTTGTAGGAAATATCAAATTCAAAACTAGAACTTCATTTTTTGGCGAATGTCTTTTTTCATAGATAAACCCCTATTACTCTTTGGAAACTATCATTTTCAGAAGCAGATCATTACTTTGTCTTCGAAAACAGTGGGTTTTAAATGCAAATCGTCATTAATTTGATGAAATTATGTGTTTTGAAAACAAACCATGATATGTCTTTTTTTGAAAAACAATATCATTTATATATCATTTGTTTTTAGATTCTGGATCATTTCAATAACAAAAAATTTTATGTATTTATGGAAACTGGCTTTATCATAACCATAAATTGTCATTAGAAACAATTTTTTTAAATAAAATCAAAACATATCATTGGGTACAATATTTTCCAAAAGAAAACTGTCAGTTATCTCCATCAACTTTTTTTTTCGAAAATCCAAAACGTATTTGTAGAAACCGTCTTTGTCAAAACTAATGTTAAGTGATGGTTGTCCTCCGTTTTTTTTATCACCTTGTATAAAAATTGTATATGTGAATATATATTTATTTGAGGGAAAGTCGCTTTACTATTAGAAGTCATTTGTTTTGAACTGGACTTAAAATATATTTATTGTTTCAAAACGGAAGAAATTTTTCTTTCTATCCTTTAAAATGAATTATCACACATTCATATTCAACCCGGTAAAATTCGTCATGTGTATAATAGCCCTAAGGCTCCCGTTCTAAATGGTGTTCGTTTCACGCAGTGACTTTCCCAGATGACGGTTGACCAAATGACGGACTATGGACGGTTCAACGCCTCTTTCCGCTCCTAGAATTTCATCATCGGGGACGCTTCGGACCCGTTACCCAGAAAGGAAAGTGAAAGGAAAGGATTAATAACGGCAATATGGCACATTTTGAATTATTTGGGAGGGCATCTATTAAGAAGGGTGGACGGATGAAGATGCCTTTCAGTTGTTATGATTAGATAAGGATATTGCCGCATAGAACATTTATATCTGATCGTTAATTTAGTGGGACATCATCGGGTAAACGATAGATTTTTTCATTATTGAACCGTGTCACCAGATTGCGGATTAACTCACAAAAGTATACGATAACCGGAAATTCTGAGGTTATAAAATAGAAAAAAGTTGGTGGCTAGATATGAACTAAGCGTCCATAATGGTTCATAAGTTTTAGTCGAAATCTCTCAAAGCATGCGTGGATATATTCTCCATCTTATATTGATAGGTACTGACGTCTTCAGGAAACTTTTCTGGCAACCTCCGTATATTGTTTCGATAGATAAATATTCGTCCAAGCAACTCCTTCGGAAGACAGTCAAGAACATAACCACTGTAAATTCTGATAAATAATTGAACTTGAGTTTTGTTTCAGTTTGTCCCAGTTTTATTTGTATCCGAGAGAGATTTAGAAGTCAGCAAACCACAATTCCACTTTAGTTGGTGGAAATATAAATCCGTAAGGTACGTAATGGCGTCCCTTGAGACATCCTCTGTAGATTCATTCTGCTTATAGTAAAGCAGCTTGTTTGAAATAATAAAAAAAGTCATAAAGCTTCTCGTCGATGAACTGCGAACTATTTGTCTTTATCTGTCACTTTTCATCGTTGAAATTGTTTTTCGAACGATTTATTGGAGGGCGAAGAAATTTCAGATGGATTTGGTCATTTTTACGAAATCTCAAAACACACGAATGAAACTGAAGCTGTTTTCAATGAATTTGTTATATGAGACACTTCTTTTTTTTGAAAGATTTCAGCCCTACTAATATAAAAGCTGAACTAGATTCTACTCTAGATAAGACTACTCCTTTGTTATCAATAGTAAAATACTTGGTAGTACAGTTTAGACGAGACTGCACGACCTGCGACCAGCATCTTAGTGGTCGACCAAATGAGGTAACGACTCGAGAATCGTTGAACAAAATCCACTGGATGATCGTCGATTGAAAGTGTGCAAGCTAGTAGACTTTCTATTCGCCAGATTTAGCCTCCTCGGATTATTTTCTGTTCCTAAACTTAAAACAAAAGCTTGGCGGTCAAAGATTTTCAAGCAATGTTGGACCGGATCATATATTGATTATATAATCTCAGAAAAATGTTTTGGGTTTTTTGATCGATGGCCTTCAAACAGGCGTCTTAGGAAAGCTTGTAGCGTCATATAAAATTTTGTGTGTGTTTATTGAGGTATTTCTTAGCAAGGAGAAGAAAGCATTATAATTTCTCTATGATTTTGAATTTTGCATATTGTCAGTGTCAATTATCTCTTAGTATCCATAGATTATTACTGTACCAGATGGGCAACTATAAAAAGTTGGCGTCGGCCATATCAGAAATTTCTTTTCGCAAGATATCTCGAAACAGAAAAAAGATATCGATATGTGGTTCCCGCCATTCCAATGTTAATTTAGTTTAATTCTAATCAAACTTTCAAGTTTTTTTAAGTATTTATCTGAACTGTCTTCCTAAATTGTTTTATTTTAAAGCAGAATGTTATTTGTCCTAAAACTATATTATTCAAAATTATTATATACCTACAGAAATTGTGTTTTTTGAAAAACACTATCATTTATCTATGGAAATATTCTTTTGCAAAAACAAACCAACATGCTTTTGTAGGAACTATCGTTTTCAAAACTAGAACTTTGTTTTTTTATAGACAAAGGCACATTACTCTAGAAACTGTAATTTCCAAAAGCAGATCATTACTTTGTCTTTGAAAACAGTGTGTTTTGATTGCAAACGTCATTAATTTTAAAAAATTGGCTGTTTTTGAAAAGAAATCATGATATGTCTTTGTGAAAACTGTTTTCCGAAACTGTTTTATTTAGAGCAGATTGTCATTTGTCCTAGAACTATATTTTTCAAAAACAAATTATCGTATATCTTCAGAAATTGTCTTTTTTAAAAAACATTATCATTTATATATTACTCTTTGAAAACGATCATTTCCAAAAGCAGATCATTACTTTGAAAATAGTGTGTTGTGAATACCAACCGTCATTTTAAGAAATAGGCTGTTTTTGAAAACTACGTTTTAATTTATTTTTTAGAATGTTTCAAAATCATAAAAAGTAGCTTTAGACAATTTTTTTGAAAAATCTTGAAATACAAAGTCAAAAAATTGTTCCATTTTCAATGAAAAAATGAAAATAGAGAAAATTTAAAAAATCATAGGTTTTTGATATTTTCGATTAACTCTCATGAACCAAAAAGCCGATATAATACGAATCATGTAAAGTTTGTAACAATTATGGACCAAACGACTCCTACTACTCAAAATTTTTGTTTTTTTTCCTTAATTTATTCTTTAGAATGTTTCAAAATCAAAATACGTAGCTTTAGACACTTTTTTTGAAAAATCTTGAATTACAAAGTCAAAAAATTGTTCCATTTTCAATGAAAAAATGAAAATAAAGAAAATTAAAGACGATAAACATTAAAAACATCGGTTTTTGATATTTTCGGTTAACACTCATGAACCAAACAGCCGATATATACAAATCAAGTAAAATTCGTAACAATTATGGACCAAACGACTCCTACTACTCAAAATTTTTGTTTTTTTTCCTTAAGTTATTCTTTAGAATGTTTCAAAATCAAAATACGTACCTTTAGACACTATTTTTGAAAAATCTTGAATTACAAAGTCAAAAAATTGTTCCATTTTCAATGAAAAAATGAAAATAAAGAAAATTAAAGACGATAAACATTAAAATCATCGGTTTTTGATATTTTCGATTAATACCCATGAACCAAACAGCCGATATATACAAATCAAGTAAAATTCGTAACAATTATGGACCAAACGACTCCTACTACTCAAAATTTTTGTTTTTTTTCCTTAAGTTATTCTTTAGAATGTTTCAAAATCAAAATACGTACCTTTAGACACTTTTTTTGAAAAATCTTGAATTACAAAGTCAAAAAATTGTTCCATTTTCAATGAAAAAATGAAAATAAAGAAAATTAAAGACGATAAACATTAAAATCATCGGTTTTTGATATTTTCGATTAATACTCATGAACCAAACAGCCGATATATACAAATCAAGTAAAATTCGTAACAATTATGGACCAAACGACTCCTACTACTCAAAATTTTTGTTTTTTTTCCTTAAGTTATTCTTTAGAATGTTTCAAAATCAAAATACGTACCTTTAGACACTATTTTTGAAAAATCTTGAATTACAAAGTCAAAAAATTGTTCCATTTTCAATGAAAAAATGAAAATAAAGAAAATTAAAGACGATAAACATTAAAATCATCGGTTTTTGATATTTTCGATTAATACTCATGCACCAAACAGCCGATATATACGAATCAAGTAAAATTCGTAACTATTATGGACCAAAACACTCCTATTACTCACAATTTTTTTTCTTTAGGATGATTGAAAATCTAAATTAGTAGCTTTTAACAATTTTTTCAAATCTTAAATTATAAAGTCAATAATTCGTTGAAATTTCAATGAAAATTTGAAAATAAAAATAATTAAGTCGATAAAATATATTAAAATTGAATTTGTGACATTTTCAACTGATATTCTTGATCCAAACAAGAAATGTATTACGAATCAAGTAAAAATTTTAACAATTATGAACCAAACGACTCAAAGTATTTAAGATTTCTCACTTTTTTATTTTTTTTTTCTAATTTAGTACGTTTGACAATAAAAATGAGTCAGTTTTGACTCTTTTTTTGAAAAATCCTGAATTATAAAGTCAAAAACTTATTGGAATTCCAATGAAAGATTGGAAATATAAAAAATTTCACTCAATAAACACTGAAATCATCATTTTTGTCATTTTCCATTAACACTCATGTACCAAACGGCAAATATAATTTGTAGTTTTTACGTTCCTAATTAAATTGCTTGGAATTCACATAATTTGGAATGTTGGATAGACCTTATACAATAAAAAATCCGGAGAATTTATTAAAGAATTCGTGTATGGTATATAAAGTGCCCCCTAATTGAGTAAATTTTAATTTTTGTAATTAATATCTTCAAATTCCAAAACCAAACCACTCCAGTGATGGATATAAAATTCTGAAAACAATTTTCACGTATTTTTAGGGTCTAGTTTTGTTATAATTTTGCTCCCTGCTGCTGTAATACAATCCGTTGTCGAGTTATAGAAGAAAATCGTTCTTAGTAGCCCACCTGGTACATAATTGAACCAATTGACGTAAGAAATCCCAAAAAAGTAGAGGAAAATCTTGTTCCTAAATGTGTCATCTAATCAAAATCTCATGTGGAAGGTTTTACGGTGAAAGTTTTAGTAATAAGAAGTTGCGAACATTGAAAGCGGCTGTACTAATATCGAACACTCCGTATAAACCAGGCGAGTTAACGATTCAGCACAACTAGAATAAATTATTAAAATTCACTCAGGGTGAGAATTACCGTGAAGGGACCACCACGTTTTCAGTCGAAAAAATGCAGTAAACGTCACGATCCTCTCATAATTTTCAAAACTGAGCTCTCATCCTGCATTATGAATTACACGTTATGGCGAGTCCCTTTCTCGATTCAATTTTCCGTGCCGTAAGAACGTGAATGAACACGATGTAGGAATAATGTCATTTTTTTACATAACGAACCTAATTTTATCAATTTTTATATTCGAAAGAGAAAAAATTATTTTTCCAGCTTCACGTCAACGCTGTCACCGCGCCTTATTTCACATTTTTAAATTTATGTTAACATATAACGTCGGAATACACAAAGGAAACATTTTTTCTCTCCAACTCATTGAATTTGAAGTATGTAAAAACGTCACATTCAGCTCCGCGTCAAATTCTTCTTTCCCATCCGACGCCTTTCACTATTCGTTACAATCTAAAAGCAACAGCTTTAACCTATAAATCATATTACCCGATATGAATAACGTTATCAAGTAGGCTATCCATTGATTTATTCATTATGATAGAATGAAATTTCTTTTCCATCTTGTATAGAGCTTCCATACAATAGTCCAGTCAATGCAGTCCTAAAACTTTATTTTCATCTTGAATTGAAGTAAATGCTATCAATACTATTATATAATGAATGTGGAATGGCGTTTATAGATATGTACCAAATATTAAAATAATCAGTCCTAAACATCTAAAAAACTTCACGAATTATCTTCATTTTTCTACATAGTGTCTTTAAATATTAATATTAAGGTTTTATGACTTTCTTCGTACTAAAATTGTAGATATTTACTACCAGTGGAGATATCCGGTCTTAAACTTTAAAAAAAACAAATTATCTTTATTTTTCTTCTCTTTAAATATTAATTTCAAGATTTTATAAGTTAAGTTTCTTTTTGCTTAAAGTGTATATATCTACCACCTATGAAGATATCCAGTCCTAAACTTGAAAAAAACTTTACGAAGTGTCTCTATTTCTGTAAATAGTGTCTTTATGTATTAATCTTTAAATTTTAAAAGTTTCTTCATGCCTAAATTGTAAATATCTACCACCTGTAAAGATATCCAGTCCTAAGCGTGCAAAAAGCTTCACGAAGTGTCTCTATTTCTCAAAATAGTGTCTTTAAATATTAATCTTTAGATTTTATAAGTTTCTTCGTACTTAAATTGAAGATATCTACCAACTATAAAGATATTCAGTCTTGAACTTACAAAAAACTTCACGGAGTGTCTCTATTTTCTAAAATAGTGTCTTTAAATATTAATCTTTAGATTTTATAAGTTTCTTCGTGCCTAAATTGTAAACATCTACCACCTGTAAAGATATCCAGTCCTAAGCTTACAAAAAACTTTACGAAGTGTCTCTATTTCTCAAAATAGTGTCTTTAAATATTAATCTTCAGATTTTATAAGTTTCTTCGTGCTTAAATTGAAGATATCTACCAATCTACCAACTATAAAGATATCCAGTCTTGAACTTACAAAAAACTTCACGAAGTGTCTCTATTTTTCTACATAGTGTCTTTAAATATTAATCTTTAAATTTTAAAAGTTTCTTCATGCCTAAATTGTAAATATCTACCACCTGTAAAGATATCCAGTCCTAGGCGTACAAAAAGCTTCACGAAGAGTCTCTATTTCTCAAAATAGTGTCTTTAAATATTAATCTTTAGATTTTATAAGTTTCTTCGTGCTTAAATTGTAAACATCTACCACCTGTAAAGATATCCAGTCCTAAGCTTACAAAAAACTTCACGTAGTGTCTCTATTTTTCTACATAGTGTCTTTAAATATTAATCTTTAGATTTTATAAGTTTCTTCGTGCTTAAATTGAAGATTTCTACCAACTATAAAGATATCCAGTCTTGAACTTACAAAAAACTTCACAGAGTGTCTCTATTTCTTAAAATAGTGTCTTTAAAGATTAATCTTTAGATTTTATAAGTTTCTTTGTGCTTAAATTGTAAACATCTACCACCTGTAAATATATCCAGTCCTAAGCTTACAAAAAACTTCACGAAGTGTCTCTATTTTTCTACATAGTGTCTTTAAATATTAATCTTTAGATTTTATAAGTTTCTTCGTGCTTAAATTGAAGATTTCTACCAACTATAAAGATATCCAGTCTTGAACTTACAAAAAACTTCACGGAGTGTCTCTATTTCTCAAAATAGTGTCTTTAAATATTAATCTTTAGATTTTATAAGTTTCTTTGTTCCTAAATTGTAAATATCTACCACCTGCAAAGATATCCAGTGCTAAACTTACAAAAAACTTCACGGAGTGTCTCTATTTTTCTACTTAGTGTCTTTAAATATTAATCTTTAGATTTTATAAGTTTCTTCGTGCTTAAATTGAAGATTTCTACCAACTATAAAGATATCCAGTCTTGAACTTACAAAAAACTTCACGGAGTGTCTCTATTTCTCAAAATAGTGTCTTTAAATATTAATCTTTAGATTTTATAAGTTTCTTTGTGCTTAAATTGTAAACATCTACCACCTGCAAAGATATCCAGTGCTAAACTTACAAAAAACTTCACGGAGTGTCTCTATTTTTCTACTTAGTGTCTTTAAATATTAATCTTTAGATTTTATAAGTTTCTTCGTGCTTAAATTGAAGATTTCTACCAACTATAAAGATATCCAGTCTTGAACTTACAAAAAACTTCACGGAGTGTCTCTATTTCTCAAAATAGTGTCTTTAAATATTAATCTTTAGATTTTATAAGTTTCTTTGTTCATATCTACCACCTGCAAAGATATCCAGTGCTAAACTTACAAAAAACTTCACGGAGTGTCTCTATTTTTCTACTTAGTGTCTTTAAATATTAATCTTTAGATTTTATAAGTTTCTTCGTGCTTAAATTGAAGATTTCTACCAACTATAAAGATATCCAGTCTTGAACTTACAAAAAACTTCACGGAGTGTCTCTATTTCTCAAAATAGTGTCTTTAAATATTAATCTTTAGATTTTATAAGTTTCTTTGTGCTTAAATTGTAAACATCTACCACCTGTAAAGATATCCAGTCCTAAGCTTACAAAAAACTTCACGAAGTGTCTCTATTTTTCTACATAGTGTCTTTAAATATTAATCTTTAGATTTTATAAGTTTCTTCGTGCTTAAATTGAAGATTTCTACCAACTATAAAGATATCCAGTCTTGAACTTACAAAAAACTTCACGAAGTGTCTCTATTTTTCTACATAGTGTCTTTAAATATTAATCTTTAAATTTTAAAAGTTTCTTCATGCCTAAATTGTAAATATCTACCACCTGTAAAGATATCCAGTCCTAAGCGTACAAAAAGCTTCACGAAGTGTCTCTATTTCTCAAAATAGTGTCTTTAAATATTAATCTTTAGATTTTATAAGTTTCTTCGTGCTTAAATTGTAAACATCTACCACCTGTAAAGATATCCAGTCCTAAGCTTACAAAAAACTTCACGTAGTGTCTCTATTTTTCTACATAGTGTCTTTAAATATTAATCTTTAGATTTTATAAGTTTCTTCGTGCTTAAATTGAAGATTTCTACCAACTATAAAGATATCCAGTTTTGAACTTACAAAAAACTTCACGGAGTGTCTCTATTTCTCAAAATAGTGTCTTTAAAGATTAATCTTTAGATTTTATAAGTTTCTTTGTGCTTAAATTGTAAACATCTACCACCTGTAAATATATCCAGTCCTAAGCTTACAAAAAACTTCACGAAGTGTCTCTATTTTTCTACATAGTGTCTTTAAATATTAATCTTTAGATTTTATAAGTTTCTTCGTGCTTAAATTGAAGATTTCTACCAACTATAAAGATATCCAGTCTTGAACTTACAAAAAACTTCACGGAGTGTCTCTATTTCTCAAAATAGTGTCTTTAAATATTAATCTTTAGATTTTATAAGTTTCTTTGTTCCTAAATTGTAAATATCTACCACCTGCAAAGATATCCAGTGCTAAACTTACAAAAAACTTCACGAAGTGTCTCTATTTTTCTACTTAGTGTCTTTAAATATTAATCTTTAGATTTTATAAGTTTCTTCGTGCTTAAATTGAAGATTTCTACCAACTATAAAGATATCCAGTCTTGAACTTACAAAAAACTTCACGGAGTGTCTCTATTTCTCAAAATAGTGTCTTTAAATATTAATCTTTAGATTTTATAAGTTTCTTTGTGCTTAAATTGTAAACATCTACCACCTGTAAAGATATCCAGTCCTAAGCTTACAAAAAACTTCACGAAGTGTCTCTATTTTTCTACATAGTGTCTTTAAATATTAATCTTTAGATTTTATAAGTTTCTTCGTGCTTAAATTGAAGATTTCTACCAACTATAAAGATATCCAGTCTTGAACTTACAAAAAACTTCACGGAGTGTCTCTATTTCTCAAAATAGTGTCTTTAAATATTAATCTTTAAATTTTAAAAGTTTCTTCATGCCTAAATTGTAAATATCTACCACCTTTAAAGATATCCAGTCCTAAGCGTACAAAAAACTTCACGGAGTGTCTCTATTTCTCAAAATAGTGTCTTTAAATATTAATCTTTAGATTTTATAAGGTTCTTTGTTCCTAAATTGTAAATATCTACCACCTGCAAAGATATCCAGTGCTAAACTTACAAAAAACTTCACGGAGTGTCTCTATTTTTCTACTTAGTGTCTTTAAATATTAATCTTTAGATTTTATAAGTTTCTTCGTGCTTAAATTAAAGATTTCTACCAACTATAAAGATATCCAGTCTTGAACTTACAAAAAACTTCACGGAGTGTCTCTATTTTTCTACATAGTGTCTTTAAATATTAATCTTTAAATTTTAAAAGTTTCTTCATGCCTAAATTGTAAATATCTACCACCTGTAAAGATATCCAGTCCTAAGCGTACAAAAAGCTTCACGAAGTGTCTCTATTTCTCAAAATAGTGTCTTTAAATATTAATCTTTAGATTTTATAAGTTTCTTCGTGCTTAAATTAAAGATATCTACCAACTATAAAGATAACCAGTCTTGATCTCCCAAAAAACTTCACGATATGTCTCTATTTTCTACATAGTTTCTTTAAGTATTTATCTAAACGTTCTATAAAATTTTTGTAAGTCTAAGACGTTAACCATCTATGACGATAATCAGTATTAAACTGCTTCTTTGCTAGAATAAATAACATTTTACATATGAATGACAAGAATGGGATCTGGAAATGACATGAAAATTTTCCTAAAAAGACCATCTTGCACAACAACGATTCCAAGAGTGTTTTCAATGCTTAATTGTGGTTTCCGATTTTTTCTTTTAAAATTTCGATTCTGTTATAAAAATAGAAGTGAATGATGAAAATCGAATTGAGGATACCAAATAGTTACTTCAATATTTTATTTGTCTTTTGTTTTATCGTGATACTATGTACTGTCACTTTTAGTTAGAGGGAAAATCGTTTTCCGGTAGTGTATTTTCGTAGCAATACGATTTACTCTATCGTCTCTTCAATCTGCACGATTTTGGTATAAGAGAAATGAAATTCGGCATATCGGTAAACTCGACCCGCCAACGGGTCTCCCGTTTTTGCTGACGTCGCTCGTCAACTGTCTGTTAAAGTTGATCTAGGGGGCGGAGGTTATCCAATAACATTTGTAAACAGCTTATCTCTTCGCTTTTCGACAATATTGACATAATATGTTGGCATAGTGAAAATTGAAAAAGAAATGAATGTTTCTCGGTAGTGTTATATGCGTCTTCGTTTGACTCAAAGACGGATTCAATGTAAACAGTCAATATTTGCTGGATTATTCGAAACGATAATATGATAATATTAGGAAAACGCATTATAGTAGCTTATATGAATGTAGTTATAGGCCTTTCATACTAATAGTGAAAAGAAGTCTTCACATTTTTACAGAAACCAGAATTAAACGAGAGGAATTGTAATCTGAGCTTAACCCTCACTTTGTCGCACATAGGACTGAGAGAGGAAGAATGCAAAACAAATTTAAAAATTTGTATTAAAAATCAATATTGATATTAAACTAGTGAAAGTATGCCTTCAAATTCATGGGAAATGCGGGAAAAGATTTATGAATTTGATTTCATTTGGCAAATGATTGTGCATTTTTTTCGCATTGTACTGTATTGAGCCTTTGACTAATTCTGAACGTGGAGTAGATGGATAAAGATCGTGCTTTGAGTTTCTAAGTGAAGTTTGGTACCACCAAATTCAACTACTGTGTGACCCAATAAACTCCTGATTTTTTTCTGCAAATAATCAACCTTTATGAAGAGTTCTCTAGAATTTCAGCTCAATATTTTCATTATTTTGACGTGGATAATTTTTTAAACATGCATATGTATTTCATCAATATTCGAACAAGTTTGGTGCCACGTATTCCAACTACTGTATGACCCAATAAAATCTTGATTTTTTTCCACAAACATCCAACTTTTATAAAAATTTTTCTAGAACTTCAGCTCAGTATTCTTGTTATTTTGACGTGGATGATTTTTTAAACATGCATAAGTATTTCATCAACTTTGAACAAGTTTGGTGCCTCGTATTTCAACTACTGTGTGACCCAATAAAATCCTGATTTTTTTCTGCAAACAATCAACCTTTATGAACAGTTCTCTAGAATTTCAGCTCAATATTTTTTTAATTATTTCGACGTGGATAATTTTTTAAACATGCATATGTATTTCATCAATATTCGAACAAGTCTGGTGCCATGTATTCCAACTACTGTACGACCCAATAAAATCTTGATTTTTTTACAAACATCCTATTTTTATAAGGATTTTTCTAGAATTTCAGCTCGATATTTTTGTTATTTTGGCGTGTATGATTCTTTAAACATGCGTATGTTTTTCATCAATATTCCAACAAGTTTGGTGCCACGTATTTCAACTACTGTGTGACCCAATAAAATCCTGTTTTTTTTTCTACAAACAATCAACCTTTATGAAGAGTTCTCTAGAATTTCAGCTCAATATTTTTGTTATTTTGGCGTGGATGATTCTTTAAACATGCATATGTATTCCATCAATTTTGAACAAGTTTGGCGCCTCGTATTTCAACTTTTGTGTGACCCAATAAAATCATGTTTTTTTTCTACAAACAATCAACCTTTATGAAGAGATCTCTAGAATTTCAACTCAATATTTTCATTTTTTTGGCGTGGATAATTTTTTAAACATGCATATGTATTTCATCAATATTCGAATAAGTTTGCAGCCACGTATTTCAACCACTGTGTGACCCAATAAAATCTTGATTTTTTTCCATAAACATCCAACTTTTATAAAGATTTTTCTAGAATTTCAGATCAATATTCTCATTTTTTTGGCGTGGATAATTTTTTAAGCATGCATATGCTTTTCATCAATATTCGAACAAGTTTGCAGCCACGTATGTCTACTACTGTGTGATCCATAAAAATTCTGATTTTTTTCTACAAATTATCAACCCTTATAAAGAGTTATCTAGAATTTCAGCTCAATATTTTTGTTATTTTGGCGTGGATGATTCTTTAAACATGCATATGTATTCCATCAATTTTGAACAAGTTTGGCGCCTCGTATTTCAACTTTTGTGTGACCCAATAAAATCATGTTTTTTTTCTACAAACAATCAACCTTTATGAAGAGATCTCTAGAATTTCAACTCAATATTTTCATTATTTTGGCGTGGATAATTTTTTAAACATGCATATGTATTTCATCAATATTCGAATAAGTTTGCAGCCACGTATTTCAACCACTGTGTGACCCAATAAAATCTTGATTTTTTTCCATAAACATCCAACTTTTATGAAGATTTTTCTAGAATTTCAGATCAATATTCTCATTTTTTTGGCGTGGATAATTTTTTAAGCATGCATATGCTTTTCATCAATATTCGAACAAGTTTGCAGCCACGTATGTCTACTACTGTGTGATCCATAAAAATTCTGATTTTTTTATACAAATAATCAACCGTTATAACAAGTTTTCTAGAATTTCAGCTCAATATTGTTGTTATTTTGGCGTGGATGATTCTTTAAACATGCATATGTATTTCATCAACTTTGAACAAGTTTGGTGCCTCGTATTTCAACTACTGTATGATCCAATAAAATCCTGATTTTTTTCTACAAACATCCAACTTTTATAAATATTTTTCTAGAATTTCAGCTCAGTATTTTCATTATTTTGGCGTGGATAGTTTTTTAAACATGCATATGTATTTCATCAATATTCTAACAAGTTTGCAGCCACGTATTTCAACCACTGTATGACCCAATAAAATCCTGATTTTTTTCTACAAATGATCAACCTTTATAAAGAGTTATCTAGAATTTCAGCTCAATATTTTTGTTATTTTGGCGTGTATGATTCTTTAAACATGCGTATGTTTTTCATCAATATTCGAACAAGTTTAGTGCCACGTATTTCAACTACAATGTGATCCAATAAAATCCTGTTTTTTTTTTCTACAAACAATCAACTTTTATAAAGATTTTTCTAGAATTTCAGCTCAATATTTTCATTTTTTTGACGTGGATAATTTTTTAAACATGCATATGTATTTCATCAATATTCGAACAAGTTTGGTGCCACGTATTCCAACTACTGTATGACCCAATAAAATCTTGATTTTTTTCCACAAACATCCAACTTTTATAAAGATTTCTCTAGAATTTCAGCTCAATATTCTTATTATTTTGTCGTATTCTTATTTATTTTAAGCATTCATATGCTTTTTTTAAATTAGTTGTTCTGTTGCGAGAAATATTAATCGATTATTTTGTAATAAAACCTAAACACAAAGTTATTAAATCACTTTCATGATATTATCACAAAAGAAAAAAATTGTTGCTGCGATTGCCTCGAGGTCAAACCCACGTAACGGTCATCAAAAGATATTTTGAAACACATTTCAAATACATAATAATCTAAAAAGGAATGTAATTGATTATCATGTTACCGTTCTCTTTGCATTCAGTTTAATTTAATTAATTTACAACACAAAGCAGTGTCCACTGCCAAACGCTCCAGCTGGAAATCTCCACGTGATGGTTAATACGGATGCACTTGTATAATTATATGGATCTAATTTCAGACATGAAGACTATTGATTGTTGTGGGTTTAAAAGAATGTCCTTCTAAATCTGTTTCAGAAATCACAAGATTGTCGAATAGCTAGATTGCTAGCTAAATGGAAAAGATTTACCCTTTATACTCTTATAAATAATTTAATAATGTAATGCTCGGAGTGGCATTTCTTGAAACTATTCTCCCCTGACTAAATAAACCAAAAACAAATTGCATTGTAATAAAACAATTTACACATTTCCGATTTGTTAATAAACTTGTTCCATGCACAAATTTTTGCTAGTCTTTATCACATCAGCTCGTCTCGCAAACCAATTGCCAGTTGAAACTTGTAGTTTAATATTTCATTATCTAGATAATGAAGAAGGTTTATATGATTCTAAAATTGTAGGTTATGAATAAGTTAAAGGACAATGCTTGGTAAGAATGAAATAGATTAAAAGTAAATCCAGTGGTACTAAAGAAACGATTCTCACGTAGAATTAGATAATTTAGAAACAATATGGAATAAAATAGATGTCGTATTTCGAGTCTGATTAAACTACTAAAATTTCTAACTATCTATAAAAGATTGTATAAGACGTGCCGAACAATGGACGATGGAAAATTTCATCTACGATTCTCTTTGCTGGCGTTTACTGAGAAATCGTTTACTTCGGAAACTACAGTTATAGTTTTCAGAGACAATTTCGGAGGATAAGGAATTTTCACGTATTCTACTTATTGAGAGTTTCCGTTGGCTTGTGCTCTATATTAACAATATCCAATCCTGTGAGTGTTATAATATTTCCAGCAATAATTTTATTCTAAAAAGAATTGTGGAACATATACATACAACGTTAAAAGTCTTAAAGAATCCTTTAATTAAAAAAAAACACCATATAAAAATTTAAGATTCAAATGAAGGAAGTTTTCTATTAATCTTCGCTACTCCTTCATTATTCAATATATAAGCTAGATAGTTGACTTCGTTTTGAAATAGATGGCAATGTCTTTGCCAATACTACGATGTCATCCAAATATCAAAAACGTTTTCTATAATCTTTTAAATGTAGTGTGTACATTAGAAAGTCCGATTACCATGACGTTGATTTTCCATAGTCCAGATCCAGTAATAAAATCTTATCTTCTGGAGCCATCTCTACTTGCTAGTCTTCAGATCCAAGATAGAAAACAGCTTGATGCCAGCTGAAATGTCCAGAGATGTTCAACTGGTGATAGTCCACCCATAATCTAGTAGTTTTATACTTTTTCTTGACGAGCACTACTTGAGAAAACCATTGACTAGCAGATAGTCATATTAATTTATCCTTTCCTCAGTAACGATTTCATGTTATTGGGAAGTAACTAATCGTTTCCCAATAAGCAAACCTTTGCCAACCTCCTCGTCGTAGTTCCATGACTCGATGAGCTTCTACAATCCCCAGTAGTCGCGCTACTATTAGGTAGAACAGAATATCGAATAAAACCCCAGGTCTAAAACAAATGAAAAGGTTTCTTTCCTATTCCACCGATAGGTCTGAACAAGTGAACGAAGACGAGCCAACTGGAGGTACTTGCTATGCTTACTGGACACTACCTAGTGAACCACCACCTGAAGAACGTCGGATAAAATCTCGACAGCTCTTGTCGCTTCTGTAAAGAACCAAAGGAAAGCGCCGAACATCTCCTTTGTGAGTGCGAGACAAAGACTATGATATGGAGTCCGTTAACAACGATAACATCAAAAAAAGTTGAGAATATTGTATTCTAAAAACGTCGTGATGTCTTTTTTAGTTGATATTTTGGGTATTCTAGACTTGTACCAATAGAACTGGAACTTTTACGAAACCAACGTCGAGTAGAAGCCACAACATAGATATCTAATAACCCTACATTCATTAACTTCTTCAATAATCCTCATTGTTTAAAGTAATCTTCATTATTTTCTCCGATTACCATCTTGTAGTTCACCATGAGTATAGTTAAGATAATCAAACGGTCAATGTTAGTTCTGAGGAATCTACTTGGAACAATTTGTCTTAACCTACCAGATTTGTTAATGCGCCATAACATTCTAAATTTCGTTTTTCATCTTTTATAATCTCAAACATTTGCTCCAGGAAACGCGCTATGAGTCCATCGAAGCAATAAAAAGTAAATCACTCGAAGTGTTGAAGGAAAGTCCAGCCGAGGCGTAAAACAAGTTAATGTGAAATTAGACTTCAATAGAAACTATTTTGAAAGCAATAATAAACGTTTTTAAGGTAATTTCAGATAAATTTTATTATATATTATCCTAAAACAGACTATATTATTTAGAAATATTTATAAATACATTGAAATCATGTGAAAATTTATTAGAGAAAATGAATTTAATGAAAAATATATGAATCGAAGTTAATTACTTTTATCACCGGGAAATATATATTGTAAAATTCTGTGTATTCGTTGATTGTTATAAATATCTATATTAAAGCTCGGAAATTATTGTATTCCATTGTCAGCAATAAATCGACGATAGGAAATTAATTATGGCAGATAGTTTCCGATTTAATATTGTTCTACATTTAGAAGTGTGTTTAGATTATCAATTATCATTGAAAGCTTGTTTTAAGCTCGCAGAACATTGCGAGTGTGCGAAATGATAAAGCTATGATGTTATTGATCTATCCTAACTTGTTATTGCCTCATCCGATTACAAAATGAAATGCCGGAACTACGGATCATCTCGACTGAGGTACCGCACGCAAAATTCCAATTTGCGATCGAGAACATCCTCGTAAAGTACTTGGAGAAGACGGGGACTAACGCCAGTTCCACTATTTCCATATTTTCGTTAGTTATTACTGATACCTGTCATCTAAAACACGCGCGTCGGCAACAGAGCCTGTTTTCAAGAATTTTTGATACTTTTTTCACATTGTTGAACGATTTGGTACGGCGAATTCGCAAATTGTTGTTGAAATTCGTAATATGCAGGTACGATTTAACAAAAAATTTCTCGGAACGATTATTCATTCCGAAAACGCGTCTACTTGACGAGCACGTGTTATCATGACACAAAAGCAACTGTATGAAGTACGAACGATGAATTTATTAGTCAAAAATTTGAGCTGAGAACGATTTTTTTATATTCTAGATATAAACTCTCAATTTTCTCTAAGCTCCAAATGTTTTTGAGTGACCGTAAACGAAAAACATAAAGTACAAGATTTAAGAAAACTATTGTGTAAATATTGAGTATAAGAAGGCAACGACGCTTGAATAGATTGTCTACTGAATCGGCGCTTCGTATAATATGTCCAATTCTGGTAAATTTGGTCTTCTCAGATAGAAAATTTGAGATCCATTATGTTTTAATATATCATCGGCTATCAATTTCCAAGTTTCATTATATTCTTTTATTTTTTTCTAAATGAAAAGTTGAAACAAAAGTTAATGTGAAAGTACTAATCAAAAATACGAAATGTTTTGTTGATGAACTTTAAACTTGGCTTAACATGAAGTAATTATCAAACATCAAATTCACTTAGCAACTATACAGAAGAGAGATCTATTGAAATTCATCTGACACAAACAGTCTTTAAACGTTGCAAAGACGAAAAGTCGGAAAGTTCGCAAATGTACCTATACATGACTGAAGTGGGTAAATCGAAGTTTCTTGGTAAATTCAAAACTTCACGGTAACATTGTCAGTTTCCTTGAAATATTTCGGCTTATATGTAGTTGCTCCTACGTATAATATAACATTTTGGATAAAGGTCGCGTTACAGGCTCTTGGGAAAAGTTTCTATAGCTCCAATTTTATCGTATAAAGTGCCTTATTGATCTACTAAATCGAACTATAAAATTATATAAAAAAAATTAATGCATCACTATGATTTATCATTCAATTTTCTCTTTGTTGTTATTTATATAGTTTTTCCAATGTTTGTAAGGAAAATTTAATCAGTAGCGACTTTTTTCCATTATAAACGCCAAAAGAAAAATCAGTCAAACAAAACAACTAAGTAACATCCTGTTTAATTTTCGTTTAAACTTAATTCGACTAAGTGAAAACCATTCATTTATGAAAATAAGGACTATATTATCCAGAAGTCCTACAGATAACAGAGGACCACATCCGCTAAAGTTGACCCCGTTTATTTTCAGGAAACAGGAAACTTTCGCCATTACAGGGTTATCTAGAAACTTTTCAAACTCCTGTAAATATTGATAACATTGTATTTAATGCTAGTAAGTCAGATTTTTAAATTGATTTTTTTGAATTTGATAATAAAATTAACGATTGTTGTTATTTGATTCATAATAAACAATTATTTTTCCTTAATTCAATGTCCTATATCCCTAAAGGATTACAAACGATTTTCGAAAACAAGTTACTGTTTTTAATACTCTTTAGATGATGATGATGCATCATCGGATATGTCATTATCATCAAAATTAATAATTATTTGATCTATCGCTACATTTTTTATCGGTATGAATTCAAGAACGTTGCCAGCGACTTTGGTATTCTATTGGTATAAGTTTTTCCGCAAATTTTGAAAATCTAAACTCCTGTGAGCTTGGTGTTTTTATTTGCAGCGTTGCAACGTATTGTTTAACTTACTCATCCAGCATGATCTATAACTAACATATTGCAATTAATTTTTTTGTATCGTTCCATAATAAACTTGAAGAATTGAAATAATAGGAGGGTGCTGTGGGGTTTAAACGCCCTCTCTTTGCCGCTCATTTACTTCGGATCATCAAAACCGCTGTCAATGTGAAACTCCCACCAATAAATCTAACAAATGACGACCGACAGTTATTATCCAGAAAAAGAGAAGAAGAAAAAAATAGAAAAATGAACATTTTCCATCACATGTGTTCCAGTTCGCTGAAGTTAATCTAGCAAGAGTTGACATATAATATAAAAATCAAAAGAAATTCCATTGGATGTGTCATAATCATAGTGTGCATTTTTTTTATTTCAACAGATAAATTACATCGATATAATAAAAAGTAATTTATCTATTATTTCATATTATCTAGAGTCTAATTAATTATAAACCATATTATTTAAAAATTTTCGTATAAAAACCTTTTCAAATAACAAATTTTCAAAGCCGAAGATCTATCTTGATATTTGTAGAAAATTTCAAAAGGATTTTTATGAAAATTCGCTTTTGCTCTCAGCGCCATTCGAGACTCAGTTTGACACGATTACTTCGTCGGAAGTTTCTGATACAATTTGTCTGATAACACCACAAAAATGATATTGAATAGAATTTTTGCGCTATGATTTGAAAGGATTTCATTCAAGTACATTTACCTTGGAAATAGAGCGCGTCCATAAAGAAACAAAAAATACACTGTGAATAAACGTGATTTTCCATTGAGCCACATCGACAAGGTCACTCATAAAGTAATGAACTATAAATAAACTTAAAAATTTCAAAATTTTAGACACGAAAGTAAAAACAATCCAGTTCAAAGGATGCTTTGTTTAAATATCTAGAAAATCATATGGTTTGGATATGTATGTATGTATATCAGGGGTGCTCAAACTTGAACTGCTGGCGAACTACCTCAATATTTTTAGACTACTTACGATCGACTCTGGGAGGCTGCAAGTATCTGTGATGCAGGGTTGTTGTACATACACGATACACCCTACCTACCTAGGTAGGGTGTACCGTAGCATATATAGATATTAGCTTTCTACACAATATAGGTAGTAATATTGGTTGTTACAAAACAAAAGAGTTACATATGGTGTTAAACCTAACTAAAGAGTGGCTTTGGATGTTGAAGCGTGGCACTGCATGTCCTCAGCATACTTTTCATAAGATGGTACGTAACCACTGAGTGCTAATCGCAAGCATGATGACATATAATCGTCAGTTAGTCGATTTTTTGACTTAATTATCTTCATTTCAGAAAATGCAGACTCGCACAAGTAAGTTGACCCAAACAATACCTTAGTCAGTTGAAGGGCGATTTGCCTTAGATTCAGATATAAAACACCAGAAATTTGTATCAGATGCTGTAGGTTTGAGATGTATATCTGATATAATCTGCACCAACTCATTTTCAACAGAACATGAGTTCATATTAAACTGACTTGCTATTTCAGTAGCTAATTCCTCAATGTTTTTACATGAAAAAGGATAACTCATAAATTGAAAAAGGATAACTCATAAATGATGCTATATTTTCCAATTTACTGCAATCATAAAAACGCATTTTTCGAATTGTCCCAAAATATTTGATAATTCAGCCTCATACGTATCATAATTAAACTGAGGAATCCTTGCTTTCAAAGACGGAAAATGTTTCAGATCCTTTCTTTTCAGTTGATCTATCATAAGTTGCAATTTACTTTTGAATGCGTTTACTGCGCTAATCATCTTAATAATAGTTTTTCCTTTACCTTGAAGCTCCAAGTTAACGATGTTTAAGTGCATTGTGATGTCAGTCAAAAATGCCAAATCAGTCAGTCATTCTTCGTTTTTCAAAATCTGAGTGTCATCACCTCTTTCGTCTAGAAAAGCTGTTATTTCGGGCAATAATTCTTGAAACCTTTATAGGAACTTTCCGCGACTCAACCACCTGACGACTGTGTGAAGAACTAAATCAGTGTGTTCAGCTGACTCCCTATCTTCCAACTGCAACTGAAAGAGCCCCCGTTGCAAGCTACGTGCACGGATGGAATTCACAATTTTTGTTGCAATGCCCATAATTTCCTCCGTGTTTAAAACTTTGGAACACAAAACTTGTTGATGTATAATGCAATGGAATGAAAAAAATGAAGGGAATTCTTCATTACCTCGACACAATGCCACAAAACCGTTTTTGTTTCCAGTCATTGCTGGTGCTCCATCGGTTGTAATGCACACTAATTCATATATTGGTAGCTCGTATTTTTTTACAAAATTAAAGAAAACTTCATATATATGGGTCTTCCCCTTCAGAGGAAGGATTGTCAAAAATTCTTCCTTAGCCGACATGTCATTGAATACCATCCGAATAAAAATACACAGCTGGGCAGTGTCTGTCATATCGGTGGATTCGTCGAACTGTAAAGAAAAGTATGTACATTCCATGATATCATGTTTTAGTTTATCTGCGATGTCCTGACTCATGACTTCAATACGCCTTGTGAGAGTCGGACGAGATAACTAATAGCAGACATGATTTCTATTTTATTTTTAAAATCTCCAAATAAAGTCTCACCCGCTTCAATAAATGCTTCCTTCACCACCGATCCATCTTCTTGTGTTTCGCCGATATATGAGATATTTTAAATGACGCGATCGTAGCAGCTTTTGATTGTTTGGCTGGTCTTGTGAACATGGTTTGTTCTTTTTTCAAACAAGATATAAAATCACTTACTTTTCGTTTTCTTAATTCACTCTGTGGCGGAAAATCCTTTTGATAGTTTTTATGAACCGTTTTATGATGCCTCTCTAAGTTACCACGCTTAGGTATTGCAACTGACGCACGACAAATAACACAAATGCACTTATCCTTCACCATACAAAAGAAAAATTCTTCCTCCCAATCCTTATTAAAATGATATGTTTTAGATTTCTTCACTGCACTCATTTTCCACTATTTAATAAACTTTGTATCGACGTTAGTATCGCTATCAAGTTAAAATTCAGAATTCAGACTCCAATTCATGCAGGCGCAACATTTATATCGGCGTGAAAGAAAGTCTCGAATGTTCCCGTCAAACGCGCCGCCCGAAACTAGACAGTACAGTCTAGTCTAGAAACAACGCGGCTTTTCTTTGACAAGTGCCGCGCGTTCCTTTGATAAAGCCGCCTTTTGCCGCAAGCAGTGTTATTTTATTACGTAATACATTTTTGTAGTTTAGTTACCAACCCACTTATTAAAAATTTTTTTCTTCTCGAGATCTACTCAAAAAGCACTCGCGATCGACTGGTCGATCGCGACCGACCGTTTGAGCACCCCTGATGTATATAATCAGATCTTCAGACACGAATCAAAACAGTCAATAATTTAACAGGTTATGTTTCTTATGTCGCCCATTCCTCAGATTTGGTTAGATTACGTACAGATGAATCGGTAACAAAGTTTTCTTCACCATATCTACACATCGTTGGCAGGTGTTGGTGCAGCGAGTTTTCGTCAAACTCGTTGGTCTGCTCGACATTATCCATACTGCAGATTAGAAAAAAAGTAGTCCTGCAATAATTGATGCACTGGAATTTATTACCGAAAGCAATATTTGGAGACAGTAATCCTAGTGATAGTTTGGAATGTTATTTTAGATCTTTCTAAAGCTGTTAGTGAGAAAGTTCAAGCTGATTTATCAATAATTTTGCTTAATTTCTTTAAGACATGGAAGACAGACAATTTATTTGATATATCCTGATTTAAATTGGAGGAAAACTGTCTTTTTTCAACGTTTTTTCAGTGTGTAACTATAAGTGTTGAAACTTATTCCTTCATATTTTCATATAAACCTTTGGCGTGATCTCCTTGTAATTTCCTTTCTATATGAAATTGAAAATTGCGGAAATTTCCGCATGTTCTGATGTACTTCCTTTTATCTACAACCGTTTCTTGGTAATTTTCAAGGTCCTGCGAAGTTAGAACGGGTCCTTATCACATTTAAAAGTTTTTATATAAGTTTTCGCGTATTATGTAAATGTAGGCATCAACTTGAAGAGTTTCAACCCAACCACGATCACTTCGATGTTTTTGATTGATGAATTCAACTTTTTTTCACTTTTTGGCTTAAATTTTTCTTTGAAAAAAAAATGGTGTACTAGATCGATAGAATATAGAGAGTGTGTTTTTAAATTAGACAACAATTTGTGACTTAATGTTAAAGTACTTCTTCTGACCAAACTTTCCCGAGTCCTACTGCAGTAGGAGGAACCTGTTGCACAGGACCTCTGTGCTTTTTAGCCTGAATCTCCCTTTCAATCGAATTGCTTGTTTTTATTAGTTTTATCTGTCCAAGTTTGTACGAAGAATCAGCTACCTATAGTCTAAAATCTGTCGAAAATGGTGAGATCTAATGGATGATCATCTTGACAACTTTATTGTCTTTCCAAGCGACATTTCAAATTTCAAAGCGGAAAAAAGTTCGTACGGATTCTGTACGATCATTTTTAGATTGTTACAGAAATGTCACAAGGGTATACAATAGATTAAATAATGATACAAAAAGGGAGCCACAATATTCAAAGTATTGTTCATCGTATTCTATGGTTCTAGCCCAAAGTTCTTGGAAACCTTTGTAAAATCATTATTTGAGCTAAGTTGCAAACAAAATTCTGGAAGCTCTAGGAGTACTTTCATGTAACTAAACCTGGGTATTTCTCCGATAAAACCTAATACATTTACATCGACTATCCTCTATATACCTCGGAAATGATAGCTCGATCACCTGGTATGATTTTAAAGTCTCCAAAACCTGCTAATTCACCACTGGCCCTTTAATGTCGATAATTCAACTGATTAATTCCATTTTTTGTTTGTTCTACTATAATTTCAGTCTCTAATCAATCATTTTCCAATATAACTCAATAAATGATGTATTGCACATTTTGAATATAATTTTTTGCCTTCGGTATTACATTGACGTCGAAATGAACAAAAAAAAAATCAAGCGCGGCTGTAAGCCGCTTTTAAATTCAGTCCAGCTCTTACTGGTCGCTGTTTAATTTGATTCCCGGTTTCGAACTTTAGCTGAATCGTAAATATTCTGATATTCCGAATGGATTCTAAAATGGCGAACGTATTTGAATCTCTCATACCTTTCAATGTAAAGAATATGGATTGAAGTAGACAGCTGCGATTTTTCGAATTGGTAAAAAAAATCAATTGAATATATTCTGATGGTAATGGAGAGCATCTTCGTTGTCAAGAGGTATTTTTTCACTACGGATAGAAGGTTCGATAATTTGGAATGTTATCAAAACATTACGAAGAATAATACAGGGTGTTCCGCATAATATGGAAATTGGAATTTTCCTCTATAGCTGAGGAATTGTAGAGTCTTGAACTTGGGCCAAAAATTTTGACAAACATTAATTTCTATGCAACAAATAGAAGGAGTTTATATCCAGAGTCTGAGTTTATTTCGTTTGCCTATGTTTAATTACGAGATGTATGATATATTAATCATAAATTATCAGCTCGAAGGTCGGAGTTTCAATTTCTCTAAAATTGAAAAAAAAAATAGAACAATAGGATTAATGGAATAAAAATGGCTGTGCTGCGCCAATCGGCATGTGGCTATTACCTAACAGATGGCGCTACGTGTATTGACAATGGTGGATTATTGGAATAAAAATGGTAGCGCTTCCTGTTGCGTCACTATGCTCTCTCTCACACTCATTGATTCCACTATACTTGTAGTCGTACCGTCGTAAATTTTGGTTTAGGAAATGACGAAATTCCATAGTAAAAATTATTTACTTCTATCGTTTATACATATTCGATTAATATTTAGTTGAATTACTCCTATTTTATTTATTTAAAATATCGCTAGCGACCAATATTAAGTATTAATTTTTAAGTATCAATTTTCAAAATCATTTAGTCTGATTTTGGCACCTGGGAACTACTTGTGAAAAGATATTTAAGTCGATGACTAAATATTGCAATAAAAGTGTCATATATCAGCAAATTAATCGAAACAAGCCCAGTCAGACCCGATTTCTAATGACTTAATAACAATCGAAGAACATTAAATCTCTCACCAGATTCAGAATGTTGTAAAGAAGCATTAATTTTGAACCCCCTATCAGTTCCAGTTGCTTCAGTTTACATTCTACAGACACTATTATCAAACATACAAAACCCACTCTATAAACAAGCTTGTTAAGAAAATAATCTTGAATCTATCCCTAATAATTTCCTTTATTATTTATTGTTATCTTCGTGATAAGAGAGGGAGGAAACAAAATATTTATAACGTACGAAATGTTATCATAATAACAGCTTTATTTTCTTTACCTACTAACGGTGTGGTTTCAATTCGATTTTGTGTGAAAGTGGTTTACAAATAGTGAAAATGAGTAATAAAATTAATGATACAGATAATACGACAGAAGATGATGAAGGTAAGCAACATATACATGTTAGTTATAAAGTATTAAACTCAGGAACATTTTCTATTGAATGTTATGGTTTCAAATCGTTTCAAAATTAAAATTTCCTGTTTTGTTTCGTTAGTTTTTTAATTTTGTATTTCCAAGAACAAATTTTAGAAAAGGTATGACCGCCGTGAACGTTGATCTCATAACAAACACAATAAGCCTAGTTTGGTTCATAAAACCTTTAATTTGTCTATTTTTCAAATTCTTATTCAAATTTTTCAATCAAAATTTTGTTTGTCGTGGTAGCTACATTTAGAAACAAAAATATTTTAAAAATTTTTCATTGTGAATGGTTCAGTATCGAAGCTAATAGATCAGCTAGTACAATTTACAATTGTACGAATATACAGGGTATACACAGAACTCCCAAAATTGAATTTTCATTTTTTTAGTTATTTCGTAAAACTTCGTCATGAAAAAAAGTTTCAAGTTTATAGCTTTGCTGAAATTTTGGGAAAAAAAAATAAAATCTCGATTTTGTTCACCACTTTTTAAGGGTGGTATCTCGGAAAGGAATGGACTGAGGAAATTTCGTTATAGGAAACACCCACATTAAATTCATACGAGCAATCACCTGGAATTTATCGCAAGTTATAAAATGCACATGCTATAAAGTAGTTAATATTTTGTTTTTATATTCCTTTATTTTCGTGTTAGTACCGCTACTGTGTAATAAAAACGACCTCTACAAGGTTTCTGTGGTTACAAAAGTTATCAACATATTTTTAATCTATTTATTTTGATACCTTTTTTTGATTTTTATCGATAAAATTGTTAATCAAAACCTCGATGTTGTTGGGTTTACAAAAATTTCTTTTGATCTCCGTCATCAATTTAAAGTTGCTTTTTGGAAATAAATGAGAATGAGACTTCTGCTGAATTTATTTGTCCTTACATTAAGCACGGATCTTGGTTTATAAGAATTATTTGAACAACAAATTAAAACCACGACACCATCATAAACGGCGCTTCAAATTTTGGGATCCAAAAAACTACAAGACATTTAAGAAATGATTCTATTTGTGTTCAAAGTAATATAGATCTATAATAATGCATTTTCGTAACCAAATACGCGTTGCAACCGTTCAAGACTTCGATGTTCGTGATTAACATACTGTTTAAACTCTCATACTCACAATTAAACTGTCTGACGCACATTTAGATAACCAAGTTATCGTCTTCAGAAACTGGAGATAAGTCAGCTTATATTAAGTCTCTGAAGACGTTAAATTTGTTATCAAATTAATTTGTTAATACTGTCAATTTGAAGGAAATAATTCCTGAGTTTCCTTGAAATCCTGAATCTAAACGTACAAGGTGTGGTTATAAAGTAACGAGACTAGCGACTAGTGCAGAAAAAGTAAACAATTCAGTGTAGCCGTGGCCGTTTACTATAAACCTAGAGCAAAGGATTGTTGTGAAATTTCACTAGTAACACGGAAAAACTACATAATTAATTGAAACAAATGTATGGCAATACATGATTGTCGCGTTCACGTGTTTTTGAGATGTTTAAGCGTTCTCAAGAAAGCCGAGATGTTAAAGATGATTAATCAAGTTCGTATCGCCCTTCCACGTCTTAAACGGTGGAAAAAGTCTTGTTCGATTTGATCATCGATTGCCGAATCTATAGGAATTGATAAAGAATGTGTTTGGCAAATTTTGCTACACCGGTGCCTCATTCCTCATTCTCTTTCAAAAGGTTTCTAGCCAAGTACAACTACCCAGTAACTTCTATTTCTTTATTAAGTTCAAAACAAGATTTTAGTCTCTGAAAGAGAAAGTAGCGAGCGTCCTGAAGGAACTGAAAAAGAAAGAAAAAGACTTTCTGTACTATTTAGAACTATGGAAGATTCGCATGGAGCTTTGTAGGGATAGATACCTCGTGAATAGCATTAAAATTAAATTTATTTTGTTGATTTTTCACAATTTTTAGTATTAATATTGACTTTGTAAACAAATCTTGCTAGCAGTTTGTTTCTATTAACAATTTTCCTCATAAAATTGAAGTTTTATGAGTTTTTTGAGAGCCATTAAGGACGTATCAAAATACTTCTTCTTTATTAATGAATTTCTTGGAAACAGTTTGATATACAAGGGAAGCCCTCCAAGCTTTCAATCAAAAATTTTTTGTTGTTAAATTAATTATTTCGAAAAAGGAAACGATGTTGGTAAAGGAGATAACAACAAATGTAGGCTGTTCTCTTTGTCTTTAGCTCTTATCATCGTTCTAGTATCCTTATAAAAACCCTCCTTTGTAAAACAAATTCTACCAGATTGTTTTTTCTTATCGCAGAAACTGATTTATACCAACACCAGTAGATCCTAGATATGTTTTATGTTGTGTTTTAATTATTTACACATTTCCAAGTTCTACTTTAAGTAGAAACTTTAACTGCCGACTGGGGTAATACTCTACAACTTTAGTGCCTTCCAAAAAGAGTGAATTACGTGTTTAAAACCACTGGATAAAAGTTTTTTTTCTCGGTCTTTTATTCCTTGTTTTAGTTGCTAATAACTTCAACCCAAATAAAAAATATTGTCGTAACGGAAACTTTTGAAGTAGAAGTTTCAAAAAAGTTAGTAATTTTCTTGTGTCGTTATACCCTTATTTCATCGTATTTGGTTGATAATATAGAAGCTCATGAAAATAATTTCACAGTGAGTAAATTTAAAGGCATGAAATATAAACATGGTAATCAGTCAACGAGAAAAAAAAACGTATATGTTGGATGGCTTTCAGCTCTTTGTCAATCACCTGATATTCGATAAATTCTAAATTACTTGTAGTCATAAAATTATCACAGAACCGTCTTAAAAAAGATGATGGTGAACGTTCTGGTCGGCCAATTGAGGTGGTTACACAAATTTGTTATGGGTAGCGCGTTTCCTCACAGTCGATAAAAAAACAACGTGTTGATGATTCAGAGAAGTGTTTGGACATTTTAACACGTAATAAATCAGATTTTTGGCGTCGATATGTGACAATGGATGGAACTTGGATCCATTTCACTCCGGAATCCAAACAACCATCATCTGATTGGACTACAGTCCGTGAACCAAGTCCAAAGACACTACAGTTAGCTGGGAAGGTAATGACTTCAGTATTTTAAGTATATTGAGAAAACTAAATAGAGTTATTGGATAATTTGAATGCAAAAATCAAGGAAAAAAAGCCTTATATGTCGAAGAAAAAACCACTGTTTAACTAAGACAATACGCCGATTCACAATTCCATGTCAACGATGATGAAATTGAATGAATTGCTTTTTCATCTACCGTATAGGTCAGATCTGAACCCCAGTGACTACTGAGTATTCTCTGATCTCAAAAAAAGTAAGAAATTCAGTTCAAATGAAGAAGCAATTGCTGAAAGTGAAGTAAAATACAACTCCTTCTACAAGCACGACATCGAGTAGTTAGAGAAGCCTTGGAATGATTATATTGTTCTTGAAGGACATCAAATTGATGAATAAAATTGATTTTTGGTAAAAAAAATGTGTTTTTCTCAATCACAGCTTCATATAGGATTACTAAATAGTTATCAGTATCAAAAATGGAAATACTTAGGAAATGTTAAACAGATAAATTGTTTCTTACAAATATATGGTTGCGTTGTTTTTGGTTTGCGAGAAACTGGAAGTTTTTGAAAATAGGTTTCAACTTCAATCAATTTTGTTTAATTTGTCCTAATCTATAGATATAAAGTTAGTAAAATAATTGAGAATTATAATAGCTAAAACAACAATCCTCTATTTTTTGTTACGAAAGAATTTTCACACGTGTATTTACGGATAAATTGTAATCTAGGTCAAACATAATCCATTTAGTATTTTCCCTTCCTTTTTGGATATTTTTAAGGCTGTACTGATAAATTCACTTATTTTCGGTATAGAAATTGTTTTAAAAACATGTACAACAACAAAAACCACTTACTAAGGAAAAAATAGGGATTTCCATTTAACCTGTATACTCAGAAATACTTTCGAAATCTTAAGTACCTTTAGAACTTTATCATTTTGTCAAACGGATCACAGGAAGTGATTGAATTGGACGAAAGATTTATGACATTTATCAGTTTGCAGTTATTATCCCTAATCCTCCTCAGGTAATTTGTTGCAAGGGTAGATATTTATGCTCCAATGTACCTGTCGTTCAGTTGCTGTTGTGTCTCCGCAGATATCGTTTGAAATTGAACAGAGTTCAGAAGTGAAAAGCCAAGGAAATCAGCATCAATCAAAGTAAGTTTCATTTTTTTTTTCTTAAACTATTCGATTTAGTTCTTTACTAAGTTACATTAGTTTTTTTAAGTTTTTAATTCACTCTTTGGATAGATATTTGCTTTAAACGTTCATTAAAACATTTATTTTTACTCAACCCGAATTAATTTGTATCACAAACTCGCCGTGGACTTCTCGGCTGTATTAAATTAAGGTTTTCAACTAGTAGAATGTTCCATAATTTATAACAAATCTATCGATTTATATATAATTTGTATTTATAGACCACCTCAATCAAATATTCATTTTTTTACGATAAGGATAAAGAGTTTTACGCGGTGATTCACTTTACTAATGATTATGCCATTCGAAAGTCTCTGGTAAATAATCTTGAGTCATTTCAGCTAAAATATGCACGTGGATTTACTAAAACAACTTTTTCAATTCTAGATTATATAGTTTCCGATTTCCTACCCCACGATTTGAATCATTTACTAATTAATTCGGGTGTCTCTGACCAGTTTTTACGAATTTGTATCACATTGTAAATCTCTTACGAAAGACATTCAGTTGTTGAGGATTTTTTCTTAACAAAGCTTCACCAAGTTTCATAATTAAGTTTAGTAATTGATTGGATTGATTTTTCTGAGAATACGACTCTAAATTTTCGAATTTTCATGATAAAACTATGAGGTGCTTCAATACAGTATTTCAAAAAGTACTTTTTTGTGATGGTCTTTTTTCAACGTTCTTTTTAAAACGGATCATTGACAGTTTTAGACCTGTAGATAGATTTGAGCTAGTTTAAACTATAGTTAGCTTTCAAAACAAAACTTCCTGCGGCATTGATAGGTTATCAATTAAGTTATTTTTAGATTTTCCAAAAGTGATGGATAAACTTTTTATAATCAACGAGTCCTGTCTAATAATTAACATTCTATTGCATCATTTCTCACTCAATAATAAATTTTAACAAATTTTGACAAACCCTTCGATTGTGTTGATAATGAAATTCTGCAGTTAGCAGTGGTGTACCTCAGGGTTCAGTTTTAGTCCCGATTAATTTATTTGATACTTATTACTGATGTCACAGGTGTACAAAGAAGTTTAACAACCTCTAAAGCTTTTTCAAATTCTCTTTCTCTGTTTAAACAAATTTTATTATTTTCAGATGTTGGGTTTACGTACTATCGGACTACTACTAACAACAATCGTCATTTTATTTAATTCAGTCCGTTCAGAAGTAGTTTCAGTGTCTTCTGAAGAATTGAAGTTATCGGAAGATCAATACCCAAGAGTTAAAATAAACGAAATAACACCGAGGAAACCAAAATCCGCTGAAGAACCACTCACGAGTCTCGAAACAACCGAAGAAACGTCATTATATTTATGGAATTATTGGCCGCTATCAACGTCTCTTTCGAATACTGCTTTACGAATCGGTACTTTTGTTTTGGGCGCCACCTTGACTACGTTATTTGTAATTTTCTACCCTATGTTGGCTTACAAGATCTGTTATTTAGTCGGAGTCTGCGAAAATTCTCTCGATTTTTATATAAATAAATTTATAGCAGAAAATTTGAATCAACGTAAACCGATACTTCAAAGAAACAAAAGATTAGTTGATGATTTTTATCCCATATTATTGTCGTTAGCTGAAGCTAATAAAAAATACGGCGACAATGACAAAAAAAACGCCACGTGACAATTTTTAGATTCAGCATAACAGTTTTTGCAATTTTGTACAATATATTAATCATTGTTAATATTTTATTGAATATTATCAGAATATTTTGTAGATTTATAATCAAATTTATCATTTTGTATGAAAATATGATCGATATATATAGTTATTAATCAATATTTGATATAAATAAAGTGATATCAAGTCATTTGTATTTTATTTCAAAGCACATCTTTGCTCTAAGCTTTCACTCCACTTCTTTCGTGGTTAATATTGACTCCGTGTTCCATTTGGAGGTTAACCTCTTGTTATTTTTACTAATCTATCGTTTATCATTCGACTTACGAGTGTAGTACAAAAATAAACCGGAATTTTTGGATAAAGACGCGAAAAATTTAGTGTCGTTTTACTACACGCTTGGTGCCCCATGACGGCGCTTAAGAAAAACCCGAGATACCGGTGCTGTACTGTACGCGATAATATTTAACAAACTTTATGTGTCCCACTTTTTAAAAACGTTGCAAATTTAATAATGACTAAACATTTCAAAGAAGACACTTTCCTTCTAGCGTGAAAATAGAATCCAAATAAACTTTTGGAGTATTTTCTTCGATCATATCCAAATTTCGTGATTTCTACCATCACTTATGTTTCTCACATTGTATTTTCCAGATATCCCAGATGAGAAAAATATACAAAAAAATAAAGTTGGTACATACGATGAAGAAGCAAAGGATAACAAACCGAAGAAGAGAATTAAGCTTCAATCTAAAATATTATTGGAAAATGAAGAAGATGGTGTAAAGAAGAATCAAGAGGAATTAGGTGGATTGCAAGAAGTGACTATTGACACCGAAGAAGGTGTAGACGAAATAGATGGAAAGAGGAGGAATAAAAAGCTGTTAAAAATTGAAGAAGACGAAGTTATTGATGTTGAAGCACAAGAAGATCAAGAAATTAAAAAGCCTGCTAATAGCTTCGCAGCTAAAAAAACTGTTGCACAAGGTAAAACTATTTATTTGTCTTATTCCTTTTTTTAAATTTTATTCCTAGGATGTTATATCATGTTACTCGTGGTCTTTTTTTCTTTTTTCCTGACATTATACTTTTCCAAATTTTCTTAACTGGAACTGAGTTATCCATACTTTGTAGGTGGCCTCATCAAACTAGTTATTTCCTTTCTATGTTCTCCTCTATGGGCTCAACTTTCATGATACTCCAATTCTACTTTTGCCTTTTCTATTCTATTATTCAATTATAAATCTTGTTTCTTCCAACATGATTCCGAGGAATTGGAAACTACTAGTTGAATACAATTGTTTTTTAAAGATAACGTAGCTGACTCATTTCACGTTTAGTTTGCTACAGTGAATTTTCTATTTGTTATTTATGCGAACACACCTGGTTTATCTATTTTCAAAATAAATGGAAATATTGCGCTTCATTTTTTATTTTCTAAACGTCAAAGTGCCGAAAGGTAGAAAACTTTCATCCATCTTCGAAGTTGAATAGTTTAGAATGTATGTATGATACTTTATCTTGCATCTGAATATATCTATCTCATGTTTACAGATGAATAAATATTTTGAAAGAAAAAGAGAAAAAAACTTCTTCAGTACGGCATTTATTGAATATAAACTGTCATTAACAGTTTCAGTGATTGATACAATTTTATTGGAAAAAGTCACCATAGAAATCTTCAAATTTTGGCATAAGCTCATTACTAAGAAGATTCTATAAATTTGTCAAAGGAAGATAGCGAAAAGATCATCATTCTTAGAAGATTTAGAAAAAATAGAAGCACCGAGATAGCTTACTAATATCCTAATTCATAACCATAAATACCAAACGTATACATAACATACGAATAAATTTGTTGCTTTGGTTGAAGAAACTATTAAAATTATTAAAATTATTACGAACAGTAACAAACTGAAAATACAAGAAATGAGGTCGCAGAACTTAAAAATGCCTCAAACACATATCACAGCATGAATTATTGACAGACCAAAATTGGATTCATTGAGTGAAAACATTTGAATTGGTTGGATCATTTATGAAGAATGGAAGATTCAAGACCAGCGAAGAGAATGTGAGAAGCAAAAGTAGGCAAAAGCCAAAAAGACGCGACATGAGACAAAGTAATAGGCACTAGAATTGAGAAAAGAAGAAGAAGCAAAAATAACAGCACTTAACAAAAAAATACATCAGTTTTGTATATAGCAAATAACTGTAAACTTAAACCACACACCACGTGAATTGTACGGAGTTGTACTTACTATAACAAGCGAAGATAATCTCAGTAAAATTAAATAAAAAGATGAATTTATTGGTTACAACTGGAATGGGATACTTTCTTTATATAATTGTCCAGGTTTCACGAATTTTTTATTATATATTCGTTTCTCCACAACAACAACTTTCTATTGATTTTCAAAACCTCTGATTGTCACACCTTTGCAATTTTGTAGAGTACAACCTGAGAAGTATCTGGCAAAAACGTTGTTTCCTGGACAGCATCCCTTTTGGACCTTTCTGGACTACAAAATCTTTTAAAAACTTTTCGAGCATCAGTTGATAGATGTTCGTCGTATTTTTCTGTTTGGCGCCTCTCTCAAAATATTTTATTTAAGAAGAATTTGGTCCACAGCTCTCAACTAACTGTGGACTGGAAAGTACCTACATGATGATTATAGAAAAATATTTCGAAAAATGTATATTATTCTATTTACGTTCATTATTTTCTCAGTATAATTTGATTTAATAACCGATTTTATTCAGGAATTCCAAGGGACTCATTTTTTGTGTAATGTTGTTATTCATCTACACTTACAAATGATTCACTGATTCTGAAAATTAAATATAAAAGACCAGTGGGTAACAAATATATTCGAAACAGAATACAATTTGAAATAGAAAAACTAAAAAACAAAATAGAAGATGATATTATGATGATAGCAAATTGGAGAGAAAGAAATAGCTAAAGAGGAAAAGTGACGTAAAAACATCTGCGAATAAGTGGGGAAAATATGGGATTAAATTAATTGCTTTTACATATTGTGGAAATCGACATCTTCAATGACTAGAAATTTCAACGCTAAGCGGTTCGGATGTTGTTGGATCTCTTCAGAATGGTATTTCGAGCCGTAGTCGCTCAAAAATTGACAGATGACGCATATAAAAATGTGTGCTAATACGTATCAATCATAATGTATAAACAATTGTTTCAAGATTTGTTTTAATACATAATTAGAAAATTTTGTTATAATTATCATTTCAGTACTTTTTGTTTAATAGTATATATTTCAGCCTTAAAAATAATTTCAAACTTTGCGTAAAATCGATTCAGTATAAGCTGAAAAGTCTCTTTAAAGTGTTTTAGCCAAGAAGTAAATTTCTGAAATTGAATATAAGAAGACAATTAACATCTGAATAGATTTTTTTTTGGAAACAATAGAGTCTGTCCAATTAACAGCGACAACTTTTAAAAAAATCCAATTAAGACGCAGAAAATTTTAGGTTAGAAGTGAGATCTGAAAGAAAATAAGTTGAAAAGATTGCGTTGACAAATCCCGCAATTAATCCAATTATTTTTCAGAAAAAGTATTATAGTTAAAAATGTAAATGTAGCAACAGCGCGGATAGTTGGAATATTGAGTAAAGCCTCGAAAATACACGACAAAAACAAACAACGTATGCATTCGAATAAATTGTAGGGGAGAGCGGGATCTTCGTTTTAAAAAAGGTTTCTAATTGACGATTTTTGAAAACTTTTTCTTATTTTGTTTGTGGCTAGTACCTTAATGATAATTATAATGATACTTATAATTCAAATACTTTTAGGTATGATGGATATTGCTCTGATAACAGCAAACGCTAACCAGCTTCGTTATATGGTGGAATATAATCAACACAGTTCCACATTTTATATCAATGTTATCCTTATAACATTATCTCTTATCCTTCAGCTAGCTATAGGTATCACTCTCATATATAAAGGATGGTTTTATATACAAGGAAAATCGAAAAGTGTCGCTGCTAAGAGATTGAACATTTATGTTACTGCTGGAATATTCGCCATTACTATTATAAACGTTTTCATAGCTAGTTTTACCGTTACAGGACCTCCTCCGAAAGAAGAAGATTAAGAATCAATGTTCCACGTTAAATTTTTAATTGTATTTTGATGATATACGTTTAAAAAATAAATTACATCTGAAACTCATTATCCAGAATCCCGTATTCCTTCAGATTAATTAAGGACGATCTTTTCCTTTTTTCCAATCTGGGAATCTCCACAAATTTGACAAATAAAATCAGTTGAATCGTGTCGAAGCCCATTTGTCGACATAAGACCGCGCTAAACCTGATTTAATCCTTTAATTGCTTTCGAACGGGCTCAAAAGCCCTTCGAAATAAACGGCCTATCGAAGTCTCGTCCTTTGTCCTTAAGATGTTTGTCTAGGATAACACGGTATCGCGGCACTTTACTTGTTATATAAATAGATGGATGCTTGAAATGTTCATCATCATTCGATACAAAATCGCATATGTTGAAGAATGACACTAAAGACACTAAAAATGTTGAAAGGATTTGTAATAAGAAAGTTGGACGCAAAAATTTAAAACAAAAAAAAATTAATAGAATTGCTTTTTGTTGTAACTTCAACACGTGTACTTAATCATCAACTTAATACAAATTCAAAAGGGTTTTAATTATAATGATTCGGTTCGGAATATTAGTCAAGTGAATAACTCTAAAAGTATGATCACTTCAGAATTCCATATAAAAACATGAATTTGCGTGAAATTTTAGAATTAAGTTCTATTTACCCTTTAACTTCAAAATCTGCCCTATGCCAATATGTTCAAATTATTATAAATGATGAAAACTACCCCTTATTTCCAGAATACGAAAATTCATTAAATTCAATTAAAACATTTAAAAAGCTGAAAAAACATTTGTAGTATTAAAATAAAGATCGCTGAATATTTTAAGAAACTAATTATGTTTTTCAACACTTAATCAATGTATTTCAACCCTTAAAAGCCAACCCTTCTCATGATAAAATGGGAAAAAATAACTTTTTGACTACTTTCTTAAAATTATAAAAGTAATGGGGCTGAAAACGATATCGGGTTTAAATCTTTAAATGATTGTAGGGCTGATATAAATTTTTACTCAGACTTCATTTCTTCTTGAAACGCGTCAAACGCTTGCTTACGTCACCAGCGCCGATCGAGTTTCGCCCGACAAGCTTCAGCAACATCCACACCACGTTATTTTGTTTTACCAACTTATTGAGTCGTATTAGTTGTATTTTTTGTTAGGATATCGAAACGTGGATCTACCCCCACTATTACTTATTTTCAAAATTCAATATTTCAAAGTTAAAACATTCCAAAAGTTGAAAAAACATTTGTAGTATTAAAATAAAGATCGCTTGATATTTTAAGAAACTATTTATGTTTTTCAACACTTAATCAATGTATTTCAACCCTTAAAAGCCAACTCTTCTCATGATAAAATGGGAAAAAAATAACTTTTTGACCACTTTCTTAAAATTATAAAAGTAATGGGGCTGAAAACGATATCGGGTTTAAATCTTTAAATGATTGTAGGGCTGATATGAATTTTTACTCCGACTTCATTTCTTCTTGAAACGCGTCAAACGCTTGCTTACGTCACCAGCGCCGATCGAGTTTCGCTCGACAAGCTTCAGCAACATCCACACCACGTTATTTTGTTTTACCAACTTATTGAGTCGTATTAGTTGTATTTTTTGTTAGGATATCGAAACGTGGATCTACCCCCACTATTACTTATTTTCAAAATTCAATATTTCAAAGTTAAAACATTCCAAAAGTTGAAAAAACATTTGTAGTATTAAAATAAAGATCGCTTGATATTTTAAGAAACTATTTATGTTTTTCAACACTTAATCAATGTATTTCAACCCTTAAAAGCCAACTCTTCTCATGATAAAATGGGAAAAAAATAACTTTTTGACCACTTTCTTAAAATTATAAAAGTAATGGGGCTGAAAACGATATCGGGTTTAAATCTTTAAATGATTGTAGGGCTGATATGAATTTTTACTCCGACTTCATTTCTTCTTGAAACGCGTCAAACGCTTGCTTACGTCACCAGCGCCGATCGAGTTTCGCTCGACAAGCTTCAGCAACATCCACACCACGTTATTTTGTTTTACCAACTTATCGAGTCGTATTAGTTATATTTTTTTGTTAGGATATCGAAAACTGGATCTACCCCCACTATTACTTATTTTCAAAATTCAATATTACAAAGTTAAAACATTTGAAAAGTTGAAAAAACATTTGTACTATTAAAATAAAGATCGCTTGATATTTTAAGAAACTATTTATGTTTTTCAACACTTAATCAATGTATTTCAACCCTTAAAAGCCAACCCTTCTCATGATAAAATGGGAAAAAATAACTTTTTGACTACTTTCTTAAAATTATAAAAGTAATGGGGCTGAAAACGATATCGGGTTTAAATCTTTAAATGATTGTAGGGCTGATATAAATTTTTACTCAGACTTCATTTCTTCTTGAAACGCGTCAAACGCTTGCTTACGTCACCAGCGCCGATCGAGTTTCGCTCGACAAGCTTCAGCAACATCCACACCACGTTATTTTGTTTTACCAACTTATCGAGTCGTATTAGTTATATTTTTTTGTTAGGATATCGAAAACTGGATCTACCCCCACTATTACTTATTTTCAAAATTCAATATTACAAAGTTAAAACATTTGAAAAGTTGAAAAAACATTTGTACTATTAAAATAAAGATCGCTTGATATTTTAAGAAACTATTTATGTTTTTCAACACTTAATCAATGTATTTCAACCCTTAAAAGCCAACCCTTCTCATGATAAAATTGGAAAAAATAACTTTTTGACCACTTTCTTAAAATTATAAAAGTAATGGCGCTGAAAACGATATCGGGTTTAAATTTTTAAATGATTATAGAACTGATATAATTGATACACCGACCTCATTTCTTCTTGTAACGCGTCAAACGCTTGCTTACGTCACCAGCGCCGATCGAGTTTCGCTCGACAAGCTACAGCAACATCCACGCCACGTTATTTTGTTTTACCAACTTATCGAGTCGTATTAGTTGAATTTTTTGTTAGGATATCGAAGCCTGGATCCACCACCACTATTATTTCACCAAATAAGTACCCTTAAGAGAGAAAAAATACGTAAAAATTGATATGATGCAATGAAGAATAATCGGTTTTGTTGTGCATTTCAATTCGAGATAAATAGGTAGTTTGTAACGTGATTTCCAAAGTGATCTAGGTGGACTACCATAAAAGACTCGACGGGAGTCTAAGTTAGGTTTGGTTTTAAGAAACTCAGCAGCTGTAACAGGAAAAATTTGGAAACCCTCACACCATTGGAGAACAGTTAATTGCACCAGCTGTTGAAGAGTTTTCAAAAACTGTTCTGTACAAATCTTCATTTCACCTAGTCAAAAGAATTCATTTGATTAACAAAACTGTACAATATTGAAGAAGATCACTAAAGATGAATCAATATTTATTGAGTGATTTTAATGAAAAAATTGATTCCACACACAAAGAATGTAATTTATAATTTATTAATATAATTCTTAAAAGAATTGTACCAAAGATAACTGCAATTCACTGTATTATCCACCGACAACATCTAGTAGCAAAAAATTTATGATTAATCCGCTGAAAAAATAAGAAGCGATGTATTGATTACGCGCTTATTTACACAATGGCGTGATCAAAATGTAGAAGATTTCCAACGATTGCTGTTATATACCGCTGGTTGCTGAAAGGTGGATGTTTATAAAGATTTTATTCACTTTTTGACCCAGTTTTAGAGTTTCTGGAAAGTAAAAAACCTAATTTAAAAGTATACCTGATCAACCTCGACTTGAATTGAAATTTATGAAAGAAAATATTGGTAATTTTCACAGTTTTCAAACTTGTCACAGGTAGAATGTCTTGATGAAGATATTCAGACATACATTCAATATTTGAATGCCCTGCATGATGATTTTAAAGTCAGACTTGAAGATATTCTGTCGATGGAAATACCACCATGTATCGTAAACCCATTTGATGAAAAAGAAGTAGAAAATTTGATATTAAGGACTAACTTGAGCTTACTTCTAATGAGGAGCTGAAAATATATCCAGACTTCTAAGCTTTGTAATATTAATTCTTTGTTGAGTTTTGTTTATTTTGGTTAAAAGTTTTTTCCAATTTTCCAAGTCCATTTCAAGTAGATTCATAGATTAGTTTCTGTCTTGAAACGCCTACCAAAGCTCTACAACTTTAAAAATTTGTTCAGATATGTACAATATACTAATTACTATGCAAATATTTAAAAAAATGCTTATAATATGTGAAATATTAGCTTTGTATATTTGGATTTTCTCAATTATCCATTGTTCTTCTGTAATATAAAGCGATTTTCGATTTTTTTTTTCATATCAACAACCGTTTTGGTCATGTACTTTGTCATAAAATGATCCACTCGTATGTACAAATTATTTGAAATATACTAAGTTCATCTAGATTTCGATTTAAAAAAAACACAAAACGTTTCCTGAGCGAGTTCATCAACTGAAGCTTTTCCTTAATTAGAGAAATTGCCAGAGATGTGAATTTTGTACCTCCGGCATAATTTTCACGCATGCAACTTCGAAGTTAACTTCGTTTGCTACGCTGCTTTTGTAGTTTTTCCTTCTTTGAAGTAATACATCAAAGAAAAAAATCATTACTGATGAATATGCGGTCATCGCATAAATATTGAAACGAATATTGAAGAGGAGATTATAATAATAAATAAAATCCTTTAATTTTGAGGTTTTTCATTGTTGAATTCAATTATAGTCCAGCGGTATCATTAACAGTTTTATTTACCAAATCTTGATAGTTCTTATCGATTTTGAAGTAGAATATGCAATGAAAACCGGTTTAAGTTATTAAGGACGGATTGTAAATTATGTGGTAACTGTTTACTAGATTAAGTATCCAACATACAACCCTAATTTGAAACCTAATGACCAAATAAATCACATGACTACTGCCTTTTGTACTTGCGGCTTCTTTTGTACTGGCCGTTAGAGAATACCTGATCAGCTTATTTTTCCAATCTGCTGCAAATCCTCTTGATTATTCGACCAAGGTTAGTTGAGGGCGTGAATTTCATGATATGCGTTTTGTTTCAACTTCTGCTTTGGCATTTTCCGAAAAAAACTTCGTTTTGAGTCCTGTGCCACACACACAGACACTCTTTTTACCATATCTTAATAACTTAATATATAAAAATTCAGTGTGTATGTTCCGAATGAACTCAAAAACGAGTCAACTGATATTCATAAAAGTTGGCATATATATGTAATTCAAATTAACGGTCTCAATAATTAATAATTAATATTAAACTGATCATCAACGTTGATTGTTGTTATTAATCGTAGTTTCCATAAGTCTGGAACAGATGGCGCCTTAAGTGAATTTCTTTACAGAGAACTGTAAAATTTTATCCTTTGCACCTCATAGATGGCGCCATATTTTAATGTGTGACATCAATTACTAACCAAAGTTACTATTGGTGCGATGGACGAAATATGCAATTGTTGTCAGGCGTTAAAATCTGTACCTGTACCTTTCAAATTCCTTCTTTATGGCATTTCAAATGAATCAAAATTATTTTTGAGTAAGACACGAAAATTTAATTCTTGCTTCGAAATGACGTCGTTTGTGATTGTGATTTGTCATCTGATGGTAGTAAATTTGAGACAACATTCAAAATTCAATAAAATTGGATGCCAATGCCAAATGAAGATCCAAAATTTCATCAGATCTCTTTTATGGGTAATTGTGAAGAACGTGTAACAACTCGAGGCCAGTATAATTTCATTGAACAAGCAGAAAAGAGAGCAATTATATTGTCATTTGAATGATTTCAAATCAAATCACTCAGCCACAGCAACGCGCGGCAGGATCTGCTAGTAAATCATATAATGAGCAAAATCTACCGACAACACTTGGGAGTGTTATCATGAAAAGAAATGACTAAAAATCAGTCGAACAAATTTTTTACTACGATTTTGTAATACAGCAAAATTTAGAAAAAACCATAACCATATTTGATCAATCTTTTAGAACATCCTACCACCGATTAGAACGAAGGTTTTTTTTTATTAATTACCAAATTCATAATTCAAAACCTGCCTTGCAATGAAAAGTAGTTTGGCCAAAGTCTAATATTCATTTTTATAAAAGTGTCAATAATGTTTTTGGCACGACTTCAAAGTACACAATGAGCTGACTAATATCGAGTACAAATTACAGACGCCAAACTCAAAATTATATTCAGTTTTATGATTTCGGAAATGTTTAAATTTCCCAATTAACCGAAATATTGAAATAGTTACACAATTATTATTAGTTCGAACCCTTGGCTCATTAAATTGACCATAGAGTTTTACGAAATTTTCAAATTCATCCACGTAAGTCATGGCATCTTCTAATGAACTAGGCTTCTTAAGTTGCATGTCATTTTTAATTGTGCCTGAGCATCCTGCAATGAAGATATTCAATGCAGTTTTTTCGCAATGATTCATTTGACATTTTTTGTTTATTTCGCTTAAATTTAAATTGTTACTGATTCTCTGAATCGTCTGACTTTTCAATGATTGTAACCTATTTCCAAAAGTTATCAAATTTTCATTTTAAAGGGTGTTTTTCGTGTTAATTCCTTTAATATACAATTAAACTACTAAAAGAACGAGGCGTAAACCAAAGGACAATAGACATCATTCGGGACATATGTAAGAGTAAACAACGAACTCTCCAGTAAAATGCCAGTATCAACAGGGAGATAGCCTAAGCCCAATACTCTTCAACATTATAATGGACGAAATCATAAAAGAAGTCAAAACGGCAGGCAGAGGATACAGAATGGGAAAACATGAGTTTAAGATAGTTTGCTACGCTGATGACGCGGTTGTGATATCCGAAGATGAGGATAATCTGCAAAAACTGCTACACAGATTTGAAACAGTTGCAGGAAAATTCAATATGATCATATCGACACAAAAGATACAATCCTTGACAATAGCGAGAGAACCAAGAAGATGCAAACTGGCAATTTATAATAAAAGTGTAGAACAGGTTATGTCTTTTAAATATTTAGGGGTTAACATCACGAGCAATAGGAACTTGAAACAAGAAGTCAAAACGCAAACAACAGCAGCATCTAGGATATCAGGATTCCTTCGAACCGTGATATGGAGGAATAAATTTTTAAGTATCGAAAGCAAAACATGGATATATAAAACTTATGTCAGACCAGTAATGACATACGCCATAGAAACGAGGGCGGAGACTGCAACTACTAAACGGATTCTTAGAACGACCGAGATGAAGACATTACGCTCAATCACAGGGAAAACACTAAGAGACAGAATAAGGAGCAATGAAATCAGAAGAATGTGTAACGTTCCGGATATAGTGAGATGGGCCAGAACTAGAAGAAGAGCATGGAGAGATCATGTCAATAGAATGGACGACGATCGACTGGCGAAAATCGCAAAGGAAGAGAGACCCAATACAAGTAGACCGCCTGGAAACTTAGGCTGTCTCTTTGAAAACACAAGACATAGTCTTAAAATAAGAAGAAGAAGAAGAAGAATATACAATTATATAATGATCAATTAATATTTAGCATCTATATATAAATTTGTTGGATTTTTATATCTCCATCATAAGGTTTCATATCTTCTAATTTTAATTTAAATAATTCCCAGTTAATATTTTTTGTGTTTGTAGTAGTCTTTGGTCTTTTATATTTAACTTATCTAACTGTATCTAATAAATTATCTAAATCGTTCATAAAAATTTCAATGTTCAAAATTTATAAATTAATAAATTATCTTTTCCTTCCAACTCAATAAGTTGATAAGTATAGATTAAAAGGAATAAAAAAAATAAGAAAACTTGCACTTATTTTAATTTGAAGTCCTGTAAAAAATAACGACCGCACGAATCCGAATGACTGCGCCACTTATATTTTCCATGTCCGAAAATTACATTATTTTTATAAAGTTGAATAGACAGAATTACTTTCATTAGCGAATTAGCTACAATTCATTTCAAAGTGTTTACAACGATCCTATTTTTATATTAAAATAAATGCTGACACATGTTTACCGTATTACTCTTTAGAATATTCTAGATTTTTCTTAATGTAACTCGCTGTCATTTTTTGATAATGACAGTTTTGTCTAAACTATATATATATATATATATATATATATATATATATATATATATATATATATATATGATTATATTTATGAATGTTGTAGAAAAAAGCGTTTTACCAAATATTATAACCCACTTCCCGTACGCGGTTGTATATCGAATTTGCAGTGAAAACGGATCAAATGGATTTGTGAAACAGCATAATGGGAGGCAGTGGATTGAAATTAAAAAAAAGGTTTGCTTCAAAGCGATATTTGTCTTTGATATGGGACGTTTTATATGCGGATTGCTATTTCTCTGTTCAACAGACACGTCATTCAAACTGATACATTTCTGAATTTGACATTTATTGATGAACTACTGAACTACCGTTTTTTAAATATTACAGAATAATCTAAATATTTATACCAGAGCTACTACACATTCTTGGGCTTTCATTGGTCTTTTATAACCACGAGCTGTACAGAACAATAGAAAAAGGTGTGGACAGGCCAAAATCTACAAGGTACACTGTACAGTCTACTGTTGAAGAAAGTTCAATAGAAAGAATCGATATTGTAGTATGGAGAAGAAATGGAGTGAAACATGGATCAAAGAGGGACACACACCAAATAAATTTTGTAAAAGATAAGCTTTTTTCGCAGAAACATCGGCAGTTCAAATGGTTTTGTTTTAAAGGTGGTTTTTTGACTTTTGAATCTACTGGCTCCGGTAACTCCCGTGAAGAAATTAATGTTGATGTATAAAGAATTGTTTGAACAAATATCTTCTTCCTGTAAAATCCTCGAACAAAATAAACACAACAAAGACTGTTTGTACATCTGAACCTATGGTGAAGGTTGGAGATTATTACTAATGTTAAGATTTGCGAAACGTTTTGTCTGTCAGCGCCTCTGGTGGTCGTAAGTTGTTTCGGGGAGGATGTGCAGCCACTCTACACTTATATCTAGAAGATATTTTGTACAAAATTGTACATCTTATTGTTCTGCTCCAAAGTACTCCTCAAGAAGGCTATTTTTTGGTGTTAGTACTACTCCTTTAAGTTACTTAACCTTTTTAGCGAAATGGGCAGGTTATTCTCTGAGTAGATGCTCTGCTGTTTCCTTGGCTTGCTCTCAGAACCTACAGTTGTCGTCTTCTGCCATACCCATCGTATTTAGGTAGTATTTGATGGGGCAGTGGTTAGTCAAAAGACCGATTACCAATTTCATGTCGTTTATGGTGATCACGAGAAGTTTTTTAGACTTTTTAATTGTCTTTGAAATGTAATATTTCCTCAGTTAGATCTGATTCTTTGGCTATTCGTTTAGTTCGTAATTTATGTGGCATCTCGTGAAACCACAGTAGGGTTCTGGTCCTAAGTATGGAGTCGTTGCTCCTTTTTTGTCTAGGCTGTCATTTCTTGGTAAGTTCACTAGTTTTTTTAAAGTTTGTTTACACTTCCAAGCTAATTTGGATCTATACCCAATATCTTTCAGCACCTTGCTAGCCACTCCACCATTTTGGTCCAGAAATGCCAAATCCAGTGCTAGTTTCGAACCGTATGGGTACCAGACAGATTTATTTCGAGCTTACCTCTGGTGGTTAAATCAACAAGCATAAATATTACTATTAATATCTTTATTATCTAAATTTGAAGTATTTAAATCTGAAAACATGAGTGAGAGCATCACGGATTCATTCTGTTATCTTCTAAATGAATCAAACTCTGTTTCCAATAATCTAATTCAAAGTAAATCAAAGCTTTTTATTTTTTTATGAAAGAAAATAAGTTTATTCAGAATACAGATGTTGACTTGATTCCAATTAAAGTTACGAGAAACGGAAAAATATTTTTATTGGAGGATAATATATTTTCGATTTTATTTTCTCGTTGAAGATGTTTGTCATATCCTCAAAGTACCGTTTTGTTATACAGATAAAAATAATTTTTGTACAAAAATCTACAAGTGTTAAACTAATTTTGTATGCCCTCTTAAAAAGACTCCTCCAAAGAAAGATTTTACTTGTAAGAATAGACGAAAGTCGCTAGGAGCGAGATCCAGGCTATACAGAGTATGATCAAACGCATCCCAGCCAGATTTCTGTAAGGTTGAGCAAAGTTTTGGAAATTTCAGTGAAACATTCTTGAATTGGTGGTCGTCTATGTAAAAGTATTGATGGTTAAGCGGCTATTTTAACTTTCCCGCGTTATATGACAGGATACTTACGTATCTAACCTTTCAGTTCGAATTTATTCATAAAACTACAAAGTGTAACTATATATAAGAACTCTATGGTGCATTGATTATTTACTTAATAAAATTAATAAAGAATAAAAAGCGTTTAGTGTGAGGTTTTGTCAATTTGAATATTATTTAATTCACTATACATGGAAAGTAATAGAAATAACAGTGTTAAGATTGGTGACTGGCGCTCCAGTGATTTATATATCGCTCAACCCGAATGTCAACTGTCATTTATCAAACATTTTGAGCTGAACTAAGTGAACCAAGTGAACTAATTCAAGATAGGTTGGTTCCGATTAGTGAGAAATTGATAGAGCAACTCATTAGTTAAATAATTATTCGATTTACGATGTCATCGACTATTTCTTTCTTCACGGTTGTCTCGATATGCATGTTGTATTAGAAGTTGATCATTAGGTATATTTAATTGTCCATTTATCAACTTTTCACCAAATGTACTGCCGGTAAAAAATATTCAGTTTGAATAACTGGTATCGCGGCTCTGTCAAATGTCAAATGTCTGTGTCAAATAAAAAATTTTAACCTGCAGGGTACAGTGAGAATGGGATGATGATGATGAGTAATTCGATACTTAGTAACAAACAATAGGTATGTTTAGAAACAAAATGCACCCTTCTAAACACACCCCCATTTAGCATAACATTCAAAATAACTTAAAATCTGTTGTGGTTCTTTTTACCTCCGATGGGTTTTGTTCTTGATTAAATTTAGGAACATTTTACATGAGAAAATAGGGAGACTTTCGTGTAAAATGAACGATTCAGGTATGTAAAATATAAGTGGGGTCAAAGAAGGAACATACCAGCTTCGGGTAATGGATAAAAGGTTAATTTGTAGTTTGGTGAATGTTCTTCGGGTCTCTATAGGCCCATTGCCGTTATTTTACATATAAATTGATTAAACTGAATAATCTAGTGTTTACCATGCATAAGATATATTTGCTTGATGCGATTTAGAATAACGGGGATTTTTATTACGCGGGGAATATCACAACGTAATTATCTATCTTTTTAACGAGTATACAAAACATCCCAAGTATTTATATATCAATGTTTTCTTGGGAGATTGTGGCAATCAAACAACAAAGAATATTTTTTTTGATAGAGGAATTGCAATATTTGGCATACTGCAGGTAATTTGGGATCCTTCCAAATCTGAATTAATATGAACGCCATCTGTGTTTTTATGCTCTAAACATTATAAGACACACGATGCCATCGAGTTTTTGAAATGGGACGCCATTTTGACATTCCAGTTTTTGGTTAAGGTATTGAAAACTTGTTGGAGGCTGGTAACTTTTCAAGCACGAGCTGTTGGATTCACTGAAAGAGGGTCCTTAATAACTTTAATTTGTATTAACCCCGTAGAAATATTTACCCTTCCCATGATCATTTTCGCCGCGTGTTTGATAGAAATTTTACGTAGTTTCTATTGAAGTATTCCGTTCCACGTTAAATTTATTAGTTCCTCTATATACGAGGATGGTTCCAGAAGTACCCAGCCTGACGTAGAGATGGCGGGAGTTGCTTGAAAAATACCACAGTACATGGAAAAATTTTGTCATCGTTTTTTGAGACAATACTTCCATTTAAAAGGCATCAGTCGAACCATTATAAAAGCTGAACCAGATTCTACTCTGGGATCGACTAAATGAAGTAATGACTACAGAAATGCTGAAAAAAATCAACAAAGCGGTTCTAAATGATTGTCGACTGAAAGTGCGCGAGCTAGCAGACATACTAGACATTTCAAAGAAAGCGTTACATTACATTTTAACTGAAAATTTGGATATGAGAAGCTGTGCGCAAGATGGGCGTTTGCTCACAACAAAAACAGCGTCGTTGAAGATGTTTCCAACCATTTCATAACCATGGATGAACCGTGGGTCCATCACTTCACACCCGAAACAAAAGAAAAATCAAAGCAATGGACTGGAAAGGGTGAACCGGTTCCAAAAAAGGCAAAGACCGTTCCGTCTGCAGGTAAAATCATGACGTAAGTTTTTTGGGATGCGCGTAGGATAATTTGAGATAGTTTGAGCAAATAAATCAAGTATTTGGCTAAGAAAAAAGTGTTTCATCAAGAAAATGTACCAGCTTACTTATCCGTTATTGTAGTGGCCAAAACCATAATTGAAATAAAGTTTGAATTGCTACTTCATGCACCCTATTCACCAGATTTATCCCCCTCGGAATATTTTCTGTTCCCAGACCGATTTAGACATACAATTAACCAAGATTACAGCCATTCGCATTATTTTCTTTGTTAATGTTAATTGATATCATTTTAAATAAAACTTTTTGTTTGAAAGCTTATTTTTGTTATAAAAATATGCTTTCTGTGCTCGCGTTTTTGTAATTTATTTTCATCGTTCTCATCCTTTTTCACAGTCTCTTAATGCAGACAAAAAAACATTATCCGATATCGAGATTACGAAACGTTGCGACTGTAAAACTCAAATAAATATTCCACGACGAAACGCGATGACAAGAGAGCTTTTGTTTTTATTTTTAGGAAAAGAAACAGACATGTGATTCTTATGTTTGTATCTGTATCTTTTATATTTCATAAACTCGAATATTATAACAGATTTTATGCACAACAAGCTCGAAATTGAACAAAAAAATGTGTACGAACAGATATAAGCAGACAACGATAGTTTTGATAAAAAATATAATGGAAACCGTGGCGTACTCTCTTGGTTCAATAGCGCAACTAATACGTTCATAGATTTGACGGTAGATGGTGCTATGATGTCCAGCCAATCTGGGTATTCAGTGGTACCTGAAATGAGTGTCTAAAAGTGTTTAGTTTCATATTGGGATAAGACAAGATGGCAAGGGTTTGGGGTTAGTAAAGGGTGCACAAGTTTTTGCGCTCCAGTTATAGCTTTCATAACAGCTCTGGTATACCGAGCAGGTCACTAACTATCAAAATATTCATCCACAACATTCGTTTATATTTCCGCAAGACTTACCATAATAGTATTTTACCATAAGGTCCAAAAGCGGAAGATCTAGTATATACCAGAATAGTTTTGTGACCTCTAGATACTACATTATACAACTAGCAATGTTCAATGTCACGTATATCGAGTTCACAGCAGATAACTTCTAAAGAAGTTTTGTTTTATGCTTTATTTATGTCAAGAAATGCCTTCACTACCTAAGGCAACCTTCTTCATCATGTGGTGTCGAGTCAAATCTATGGATTTGGCAGTCAATTACTCAAACTACATCTATGTCTCATAATTTGAACACGTACTGGCTTTACCAACTGCTTTGATGAGTTCGTTTTTGGGGTTAAACATGGATCTCTTCATTACAAGTTTGAAAAAAACGCCAAAGAAGTTCTCGAAATGTTGAAATCCATCTTTGGTGATAATTAAGCGATTTTCAAGAATTGTTATTAGTCATATGAAAGTCTAGAAACTGGACAATTTTGATAACTTCACTGATGACTTTTAGTTTCCACCACAAGCACCACTTCTACAAAATGTTCGAACGCCAGAAAAAATTAAAGATTGATATAATAAATGTACTTACAAGATTCGATAATGCAACCTGCAGATTTTGATGTGCAGAAGTCGAAACCTCTATCGACATTCTCTCAAAATGTGTCCAAGTTTATATAAAAATATGTAAACTGAAAAAAGATCTTATATAAGCAGAAAAACAATATACATATATCTCAAATATGTTCCATTTACTCTATTTAGCTTCCGACCCTCCGAAAAAACAGATTTATAGATATTAATCCGGCCCTTTGCGGTAACTGAAAAGGAAAATCCAGCCTGAAAAAACATGACACGTGCCATATGGGAAACAGCCGAAATTTTTATACGAAACATTGTTGTCTACAGTATGTAAGTTTTTTTTAATTTCAGGAAACGGGAATAGGCAGTTATTTTTATAATATTTTGAAATACAAATTTTTCCTTAGCGTCTTTTAAAAACGATTCTGCAAATTTAGGACTAACTATTAACACCATGTGAATGGTGAGTTTGTATAAAAACAAACATATAATGAGAGCAATATTTCACGTTTAAATCGGGCTTAGTTTCATTTCTTTCTTCAGTTCCTTATCTTTTAGTTCATTTTATATGTTTCTGTTGCTGAATTATCAATTTACATAGGACAGGCATCTCAGTATTTAAAAAATAGTTTTAGAGATCATTTGTACGATAAATAAATGCATTATCAAACTATGAAATATCAAAAAAAAACATTTTATAATAAAAAATCATTCTTATAACTTTTGATGGACTAAAAATCATAACAACTAAAAAATAAATTCGTGTTAATTGGACTCAAGACAGGCAACGCCGATTTGGCCGAAAATTTGTAGGTTAGGTTAAGTTACGTTAGGTAAACTAAACGTAATATAATCTATGATTAACTATGATTGAATATTTGACAAGTAGAAATTTTGAAGTTGACCTGTTGATGTGTTTGTTTCGAGTTTCTATTAGCTTATCGTACAACCACCAGCATTGCAAACGAGAAGACTGAAAAAAAACAAGAAATTACATGTGAAGCGTGCCGCGTTAGTTTGGTTCTACTTGGTGCTTTTCAATCACAAGAATAAAGCGAAGCAGCGGCTTAATTGGCAATGAAAAATCAGCTAGCAAGGCCTATATATCAACATCTACAAAAATTTAGCGCATTGAAGCTTTCCGGGGAAATGCCGTGATTGTGATCTCATAGTAGGAAAGTGATATTCCTATTTTTAACTCGAAGACATGACAGTAAACAGTAAAGATATTTTCTAGCAATCACTAGAAAATACAATAGTTGCTTCTAAATGATCTAATTTGAGGCAGTCATTTTCAAAGATCGATCACTTAATCAGACATTCACGTAAACTGATGTTTTCAGCAGATTTGAATTAATACGTCTTCAATTTCCGATCCGTTTTGCATTCGTTGTGACTATTTATAATTGATATAAGTCCTCCATGGACTCTAAACCCAAAGAGTGATTAAGTAAATTCTTTGCAATTCCTTCCATGAGTCTCGTTGGGTTTGAAACAAAGTCTTTCACTGTGATTAGCTTCACCAAAACAATTAAACTATAAAAAAGTAGGCGAATTTGTTAAACGTACTTTTTGTAGTTGACTTTTTTTTTAGACGAATGAAAGCTTTTTTCTGTTGCGAGTTTAGTTTTAATTGTCGCGTTTGAAATATAGCGATGGTTATAAAACATTAACAGATGATGTAAATTAGGTGCTAAGAGGGTTTGTATATTGTATTTATAAAACGTATGATGAATTTTCACGATGGCACATTTGATAAATGTTCCGCTTAAAATAAACAGATGTTGAAATCGTGAATTACGATTTCATCATAAAATTTAACGCCTGATAGACCATTAATTATATACACCGTGACCAATTCAAACAAACGATAAACTTAGTTTTAAAAAAAATCCTAGAAGGTTTGAAATATGATTGCCATTGGTCCAATGAATCCGTCATCTTTCTTGCAGAATCTATTCTGGCAGTTATAGACGAGATCAATAATCAAGATAAGAATATTAACTATTACTATATATACTGATACAAATAAAAAACTGGAACATTTTAAGGCTGTTTCAACTTCTTTAGTCGTCGAATAACTTCATGCCCAGCACGTAACGGTATAAATAACTATTCACTTTAGCTTTTATCTCTAATCTTTAACACCAGATTTTGTTCAATCTGATGCCACGTCAATTCAAAATAATGATCAAGGAAAAGCAGTAAAAATCTCACTTCCCACATTCATAATTAATAAACTTGATTTTGAATACCCAACAAACATTTTATTTTTCTCATAGAAGAAAATTTCATCCGAATTCACATTATTACACTCACGAACTGCAAGTGCACTGATTATATGTGCACATATATTAAGTTTGGGGGTGCAGGTATACTAATTTATGAACCACCGCTGACTTCAATAACCAAACACACCATTTAAATACATATATTGATTATGTACGTTATAAATTATGCAAACAAATTCTATAATAGAACATAATTTGTAGGTTAAGTTTTCCCCCAAAAGGTTATTTTATTGCTTCATCCCTCAACCGTTGTCATTATTGTGGATGATTAAATTTAGGGAAAAAAAAACATATTTCCAAACGATAGACCTAATTTTATACAATGCGAGTTAAACTTTCGAAAGCCAAACGAACCCAGTAATTTGGATCTTTTTCCCATTTCCCGAATCATTTATTTTCATTGTTTCGGAGACGGTTGGAGATGAAACCAACGGGGAGTAGTTAATTCCAATATGCATAAATCGATATCAATGGTAAAATATAGGATTATTACTGTATTAAAATTTGTTTTAGTCCTTGTAAAATCCATATCATTTTAATAAATAATATAAGCTAGTTTTTGTCCAAGATAATTCAATAATTCCATCAAAATAACTAATTATCTTGATTAGATTCTCTAAAAGTCTTGAATTTCTTTTTGTATACTTCGTATGGAGAGTTAGGAAGATAGATCAAGTAAGCGTACCACTCCCAGACCTATAAAATCGAGATACAACCATCAACACGTCTGTATATATTGCAGAAAGGTTTAAAATTCAAGAATGAATTAAAAAGCAAAAAAGAAAATGAAATTTCGGATTTGGTTATACTGAAAAAACTGGAAACATCAAATTTTGGAAGTTGTAACTACACCTTTTGGTAATTAATCGAATTATCTGCAAAGCTAAAGAGCTCTATCTATATTTTGCTCCAGAGAACGGATCGGTGAGGGGGGAGCTCCGAGCTCTTTCCGATTTCCAGCTCTGGCTCTATACAATCGCCACTCTCGGCAGTCTCGATTCAATTAAAATCGCGAAAGGTTTTGTAAGCAAAATTTTAGCAACTGCGATTTAGCACTTTGTAGTCGGCGTTTTAGTACTGCTCCTTTATCTAATCATACAGTACTGGATACTTCCTCACTTCTTCAATAAGTTCTTCGCAATATCATTGCTAATTCATTAACAAAAAACAAACATTCCAAAAACCTAAAAAATATTATCACAAATTCCAACCGAGATGCGTCCTGCAGCAGTTCAAACTCTAGTATCATTCTCAGACACTCGTCCGACTGTATGATCGTAGTCGGATTGGAAGGATGCATGGTAGGTGTGTCCCGGCCTTTATCCTTTTCGAAATTTCGAAAAAACCAGTGGTTGATAGCTAACTGTTCTGGTTTTTCAGTGCAATAAGTTTTTTATAGCCCAGTTAAAAACTAAATTTTTAACATAATTATAGTTTTAAGAAATTAGTCAATGGAAATTATACTGCAGTGATTCCAGGTGCTGTACAGCAGGATTGTACTTGAATTTCCATAGTTAGATCTGTAATAAGTATTTTGAAAGTTGTTTAAGGGGGAAAAATGTCAGATAGAGACTTCAGAATATTGTCGTCGACAGTTTTTTTATCGTTTCAAATAAAAACGAAGTAAAGCTAATAGGTCTGGGATTTGGGATATGTGGTGTCTTTCTTTCCTGGTTTTGGTATGGAGGTTCTCCAAAGCTCTGTCATATACACCAGATCTAGCCCTATGACACTTATTGATGGCAAATAGTTTAGGCAAGTTGCTCTAGTCCCAAACTGATCTTCGTTTTGAATTATCAAAAGCTTTTTCTTGGTCTAGGAAGGCAATATATACTTCATTTGCTTTTTTATTTTTTGTACACTGTTTCTTTTCTTAAACCTACTTTGCACTAGTATGTTTCCATAGACAAATAACACATTATACAATACAATTTGAAGTTAATGAACGCATAGAACCAAGCATAAGTAATAATGTTTATTTTAATTCATTTAAAACGATAAAAATGTGTAATAACATCTACAAACGGGTAGAATCTAACTCCAGGAGTGTACGTAGGTGTAAAATATCATCACTCCCAACAATCGTATCTCAAATTCGTAACTGTAACTCGTAAGATGTTGCATTAACTCCAATTTTAATGTGAGTCATTCATCAGGGCCTTAATGATACCTACTAATTATACCGTTTAATGATGGGACCGTTGAACGTTTTCGTCAACTTGAATTATTTCCAAACGTCTTCCCTTTTAGTTCGTAATGGCGTCTGAGCCGATTTTCAACAGTGGCAGAGGGCGCTGGAAGCAATCAAAGGATTATTCTACCTTCATAAGTGATATTTTAAGTCTTTTGCATTTAGTGTATATATTTTTATTTATAATACTATTAAATATCTCAACTTTTGTCATCGGAACCAAAATCATCACTTAACTTTGCTTTTTCAAATCCAAAATAATTCGAGAAGCCATAGCAATAGGAAAATGTTAATTTTGTTTGAAAGGACAATAACTAGAGCTTAACATCAATCTGGAAACATATTCGTCATGCACTTTGCTCCAATAATGATAAATTTTTCTATAAAACTTCCCCAAAAGACATAACCCGCTGATATATCTCCTAGATTCTTCAAGGTCAAGACACTGGACTCATGTTAGTAATAAGAACTTTAGGAGTAGGCAGATCGAAGCTTGGTATCAGTTTGTTGTATGGAATAAGCACTAAATAAACAAAAGACCATCATAACCTCAATTTACTCAGAAATTGTTTTTGATATGCTAGAGAAATTGTCAAGACTTATACATTAACACGTTAACTACCAGCGTTAATTTGAAAAAAGTTTTTTTATGTGTTAGATCAGCTATTCCCAAAGTAAATTTCGCTAAACCCAATGTTTCCGTACAACAATTGCCAAGTTCTTGCAGAATTATTTAATAATATAGTTATAAGATAATATCCAATAGAAATAACTGATAAATTGCAATTGCAATCATTGCAGAATCACCTTCTGGACACAGATGTTGATATTGAATGATTTAAAAGATCGAATCATCATCAACAGTCAACATATGATGCGGATTATGAAGCAACCATGTATGTATATTAAAACAGTTTTTTGAATCTGTCTCTGTTGATGTTGATTGTAAATACCATGAAGGTAGATACAACTGTTAAAAGCGGTTTGCGAGCGGCTATGGGGCGGAGAGAGCGCGCAACGAACGTGTCGCGAACAAACTGGATTTGTTACTTAGAAGACGCCGAAAGCATCGACGAATTTGTGAGGATTCATTATCAATAAATCGAATGGAAGAGGGTGATTACTTAGTGTTGTTTTTCAAACGAATAAAAAATAATCCAAACAAACTTCATGACCTACATTTTAATTGTTGCATCCGATACAAACTAACTTGAGACCTTAAGACATAAATATTGTATGGTTTCTATTAGCTGCTTCATTTTTCTCCTTGACTGTTTTTCCTGTAAAGCCTTAAACAAACAAATTTTGCGCGACCGCTCTGCTTTGAAAACGCTCGCAATCCGCTAGTATGATGAGGCCCTTATCAGGATTTCTACTTGAATTTTGATATTTGGTAACCCTGATGTGAATATGTCAAATCTGACATTGACATTTTCGACCTTAGACGTCAATTAAACCAACAACAGTTTACGAATTAACTGGCTTCGACCTTTTGGTGATAAAGCATCATCTCCAGCGAATCGTTTCCCGGATTCAATCGTGGTCACATTTCGCTACAGGATGAATTTCGGGAAGGTCGTCAAAAATCGTTGTTGAACAGTCAAAATATCGAACTAATTGTGTCAACCACCTAGCTTGGCACCCAATTATTTATTATATTTCAAAATACATAGCGTCACCTTAAATAGAATCTACTGTATCCTTATAAGGTATACGCGGCAGTTAACGTGTTAAGATGCGTATGAAAGGCTATCAATTATTTAATTTACCGGACATTTCTGTACGCCGGTTTCGGTTTAATTGAAAAACTATGTTAGAATTCCACCTTTAAAGTTAATTTAATCTCACGATCCCTTCCAAAACGTCTCTGGTTCGTGAAGGTCTGTTTCGGAGGTTGATTAGTAGGATGAAGAGTTAGATTAGTGCGGCAAAGAGTTGAAGTTAATTATAAAGCCACTGGAACTTGGATAGTTGAGAGAAGTTCATAGAAGTTAAATGCGGGGATTCGAAAGTTGAGGTTTTATGAGAAAATAAATAGGATACGATGTTAAAAGGTCTCGCCACTTTGTAAATCAACAAGTTGATCGATAAATACTCGTGGGGGTGATTGATACACTCGCGGTTGATTCATGCCACTTTTGTATTGTTAACGATATAAAATGGTTTTATTTGAACAAGTGTCAAACATAAAAAATCCACGCCTGGGCTGGTATTGTCAGTAATTGATTGTATTGATGCATCAACAGGTATTTATATTTGAATGTCCAAATATCCGCTGCTTCATACCAAAGAATCTAGTTTTAACTGTAACTGTCGCTGGGAAAAAAAGTAATAGTGGCATCGCCTGCTAAATCGCCTGATCTGAGCGCACTGGACTTTATTAATGGAGGAATTTAAAATCCTAATCCTACACTAATATATCTGCAATTATTCGTCAGTTAAGAGTTTAAGAATGTTGGAAAAGAAAGTAATACCTGGTTCTGTCATTATTTAAGAGTTTTTCCTTTCGGTAGTGACTCTAGAAAAAAAATTTCCACCCTATATCAATTTTAAATAGCTCGTGATACGTTTTTCCATCGAAGTAGAACTGGAAATGATAAAATTGACAGTTCCTTTTAAAAAAAATGGTAAAGATGTCAATAACATGAAGTTGGATCTCTTTGTATATTAGTTTATAACTTCACCTTGTATACGTTATAACGTGACGAAAAATTTTATTTACATTAACTGTTTTTTTTTTAATTTTTGTTTTACTTTTATAAATGAAACTCCATTTTGTATATTTATCTAATTATTTCTCTCCTGATATCAAATATACGAGGTTTATCACAAAAGTCTTCTAAAAAAAATATTGAAAACTTAAATTTTTTCTCCCTATATTGTGAATAAAGCATTTTAACCGTGTTCTGAAGGACATTAATAACAATTACCAAAAAGGTATCGATTGCCCACCTAACGGTTCGTTACCACCCTTACAATTTTCGATAATAAACTGTCAGTTTGACGTTTCAGTTAAAATAATAATGCTATAGAAATCATCCAATGCTGTCCATAATTTCCTGCAAAATTTTGGATATTAAGTGCGGGGGGGGAAGTTTGGAAAAGCTTAAGTTCAAATTGTCGACCAAAATAACCTTATGGGTTTTCCACCATCTTGAAAATAGGATTAAATTCAGTTTTTTCATCATAACTCGGTTCCCCGTCGAGATACGAAAATTTTTATTCAATACTTTTTTGTTGTTCTTTGAACGATCTACAATTAAGTTCCTATACATTTTTCACGTACCGATCATCGTTATCGAGATATCGATAAAAATAAAAAACCATAAATTTGGGAAGAAAAAATTGTTTTTCTTTTTTTCTCGTAAAAGATATCGAAAAATGTCCAGTAAAAAACTTGTAAAGCGTAATCAGGCCTACAAATTTGTTTTTTTATTTTTTATTTTCGAAAAAAATTGCGATCTCTAGCGCGCCGCAAAGTCATTTAGACTACCTGGTTTTAATTTAGCAGCTCTCACAGTTGTATCCACAAGTCAAAATGGATGAATAGTTGTTCAGGGAATTATTGCAATACAAAATAAATTAATAAACCAGCCAAATTATGAATCAAACTCATGATATTTATTCATCAAATAATTTTTATGCAGCAAAAATTAATAATTGGTGATCTTGAAAGTGTGGAGCTGCTTGTGGGTGCAGGAAAGCAGGGATCAGTTGCTCCGTTAATTGCCTGCACTGTAGTGAACAGACAATAATTCTTCTGGTCACGATTATGATTATGATGATTATTATGATTTTTCGACCGTCACAGCATCATTTCCTGCGATTGAAGAATTTTCACGACTCGAAGAGTCTACGAGGAAGAACTTCTACAACCAGGACCATCAAAACGACGAAAACATGTTAAAAAAAATGACCACCTGTAATTATTATTTTTTGCTGCATAAAAATTATTTCATCAATAAATTTCGTGTGTTTGATTCATAATTTGGCTGGTTTAATAATTTATTTTGTATAATTCCCTGAACAACCATTCTTTGCAGCGCGCTAGAGGTCGTAATTTGCATCTAAAATTAAAAATAAAAAAACGAATTTATAGGTCTGAACACGCTATACAAGTTTTATACTGGATATTTTTCGATATCTTCAACGAAAAAAAAGGAAACGGTGAAAAACAATTTTTTCTACCTAAATTTATAGTTTTTTTATCGATATCTCGATAACGATGATCGGTACGTGAAAAATGTATAGAACCTTAATTGTAGAACATATAAAGAGCAACAAAAAAGTATTTCATAAAAATTTTCGTATCTCAACGGGGAACCGAGTTATGATGAAAAAACTGTATTTAACCAAAAAGTTTGCATAAAACCCACGACAATTTAAGCTTTTCTAGCCCCCCTTCCCCCAAGTACTATCCAAAACTTGGCTTTCTTGGTGCATTTGCATTTTCAAATGTATATAATGACTGAACTGATCGTTAGATTCGAAATCAACATGCCTGGAAACATCATTTAACATGTGATTTGTAGCTTTATCTAGTTGAAACCGAGTAATACTATTTTCGAAATTTTTTAGTTCTGGAACCAAAAAACCTTCCAGGAATCATTCCTCTGGCCGAGATTGCACTAGTCCAGTCATTATAGTAAGTTCACCTCGTAATTCGAGATACCCAGCTGTAAGTCTGCAAATACTTGTATATCGACACTCTAAAAGTTGTCTCGCGTTTTCGACCGGAGGCACCAGTTGACCTGAAGTGATGACGTGACTGCGCGCTCTCCGCCCTCTATCTCGAAAACGGTTCATCGTATGAAAAATTTTTTTAAATAAAATTTGTAGAGAATTTTGTATTCTACAATATTGATGAGAAGTACAAATAGCAAAAAACCCATAGTAAATGAGATATTTACGAAAAAAGCGCAAAAAACTGATTTTTGTGGCCTTTGATCTTAAAATTTAATAGTTTAACACCCTACCATATGTAGCTTTTGAGACAACTTTTAAGGTGTCAGTATTTACAGACTTACAGCTGGGTATCTCGAATTCCGAGATTCATACCTAATTTAAGCTTAAATGACTGGACTACACATACTTCAAGATCTGGTGCTCGGGTTCTCATTTTTCCAATAACAATTTTTTTAAGGGAAAAGTATATTGTCGAAATGGGGAAATGGATTTTATAAGCATTGCCTTCGGGTCTAGATTAGGAATCGGAGCATCACTAATTCGCCCTACTCATAAGGTAACAATGTATGTATGAAAGCTCTAGTTCTCTATTCCCTTCACGAAATAATTTTTTTCACTACGCGCCTCCTAATTTAGCTAATGGGAAAATTTATTTGTACTTTAATCGTGGAACGTGCCATTACGTGAAACTAACCGCGTATATGGCAAATAAGGTCCTCGTATTTCCGTAGATGGTCATTATCAGTTAGAAGAGGAATAGCTGGAGCTGCGTTAAACATAATTGAACGTTTTAACGACGTTGCCAGACTTTATAAACAGTATAAAGTTCAGGAAAAAAAGTGAGGTTATCTTCATAATTTAATATCATGAAAATACGGATATGTCAGAAATGTATTTTATAAACACGTTTTTTCATGGTCCATTTTTCATACGATCATCCCCAAGACTACATCATCCCTACTACAACTAAATTAAGTCGAGACTCGCGATGGAAATATTTCATTTTTCAGTGCCGAGTACGCAGGATACGGAATGGCCTGAAAGCCATTTTCTGTCGTTACTAGTGCATATTTGAAAAATAATCAAGTGAGCAGAGATAAAGCCCAAGTAAAAGAGATTCTTATGTGGATATTCCGAAAGATAGCTGAGCCCGCGGGAGCCCTTGTTAACCGGTACGTGCCAGTCCTTCGAATACTACGAAAACATTAACGTACCAAAGGGTCGGAAAATTCAAAATCAGCACTTCACATATATAAATACACTTTATATGAATAATAAAGTAAAGAAGAGGAAAATACACACAGAAAAATTAAATTTATATTGTAGTCTTTTATTTCCCGCTTTTTTTTTTATTCCGCCTATATTCCTGTCGTTTTTTATGACCCCCTTCTTTTCACACTTATTTCTTTTCCTCTTTATTTCTACATACCTTCTTTTTTCCTTCCGTCCTCTCTAATTTCTTTTTCTTAACCACCTAACCTTCCTTCATTTATTTTTTTGCCTTTTCTATCTTCCTTTTGTTTTTTACTCATATTTTTCTTTATTTTTCGGTCTTTTTGGTCTTTCAATTGTCTTTCTTTGCTACTACATCATTCGATTGTCTGTTTTTATTACTTCATCACTTATAGTTTCTTCCTTTCTTCCGCTTTTCTGTATTTTTCTTTGTGACAATCGACCTCAATCAGCTTCAATGGATGTAAATAGAATATATCTGACAAAAGTAAACGCCAATACACCCAAATATATAAGAATTGATGTTACAATCGACCTCAATCGGCTTCAATGGATGTAAATCGAATATATCTGACAAAAGTAAAAGTCAATACACCCAAATATATAAGAATTGATGTGATTCAACTTTAATCGACTTCAATGGGTGTGAATCGAATATATCTGACGAAAGTATACGCCAATACACCCAAATATATACGAATTGATTTGACAATCGACCTCAATCGGCTTCAATGGATGTAAATCTAATATATTTGACAAAAGTAAACGCCAATACACCTAAATATATAAGAATTGATGTGATTCCACCTCACTCGGCGTCAATTTAGTCCCTTCTTCCTTAGTTTTTAATTCTCACTATCTTTTATCTTTTTTGAGATCTATTTCAATATTTTCCCATCTTATTATATTTCTCTATATCTTTCTTTATTCTGCATTAATTTTTTTTGAAAATTATGTCCTCAAAACAAAAGAATTTGCAACAAAATAATCAAAGATAAAACAAAATATGACGTGCTTGGCAAATTTGTGGTTTTAACAGAAAGGTTATATTAAAAACAAATCAAGGACTTTGGAGAGTCTCCATAAATACTTATAAATAATAAGAGTCAATGGAAAAGGATGAGGAGGTAAAATAAAAAGTATTGGACGGCTAGATGCTGTTTTAGGCTTTAAATATTGGAGTTATATGAATTTATACGTATTTTTTATCAATTTTTCAATATATTATTATCAATTAATTTTATTCTTCCTTTGAATCCTCATTCATTCTATTATTCATTAATTCAATTACGTTTTCATTCATTTAATCTGTCTTATTCACTATATGAAGATTACTGAGTTTTCATAAATACAACGATCACTTCTAGAGCATTTTTTTGCCAAGAAATTCGTTTTCCCAATTATCCATAGTTTGCGGGGGATGCGGTTGCCAAAACTGCTTTTTTAACTTGCCAGATATATATGCCGATGGGGATTGTTTGATTAAATTGCTAAAGTAGACAATTCCGAAGCAAATTGATGCTTTTCTTTGAACGGGGAGCTCTTCTTCCATCACCTCACGCTTCAGTTTACTCCTGGTGTATTTCATTTATTTTGGGGGATAGAGATTGCGGTTTTCATTACGAAGTTTGATTACTTTTTTAGCTCTGCGTTTCATTTGAGAAAAAAAAATAACGAGTTAAGTTAGTTGCAGGAATAACTCCATAGAAATATTGATATATCAATGTACGGGGTGTTCAGAGACTCGATACAAAAAAATCCGTACTGAGTAGATGATATGAAAATAATTTTTTGTCATAAACTCATATTTAAATATATTTTCTAAATTATACATCCAAACATTATGGATTTTTGATGGTTAATTACGTATGTTCATGTAGTGAATATGACGGAGTAAATAATTCCACACTACCATCTACAGACCAGTGGCGGCTCTTGTCCAATGGTTAACAATCCGTAACTTTTACAAGGGACAACCTGTACAATCTAAAGATAACAAAAATGAGATTTTTGATCCATTTTTTAACAAAAAGATTCTCTTTACTCAACTTAATCAATTACGAGGAAGCCGTTCGCCATAAAGAGACATTATAAAAAAAATTATCATAAATTGTGATTATTCAAGTAGTAAGTGATATTCAATAGAAAATTGCAAACGACTTGATTTTTAAATGGCAATTTGCTGTCAATCTTTTCAAAATTATTATCACATTGTATTTGACGTATGATTTGGCTTCTGTTAACTCGTCAGAAGCCAGAAGTTTGAAGAAGACTTTAGAGCATTTGTTAGGGTTGATCGTAGTCTACAGAAAACAGTCCCGAAACACTCTGTACATATAAATAAATTAAATTTGATGTGTTTATTGAATTTTATGTTAATTCAACAATGGTCCAGTTAAAGTGGAAGATCTTTCTCGCCACATTATATTGTATATACAGAATTATTTTGAAAGATATAGCGAGTGTAAAGAATTTTAATTCTAAGTGAAATTAACTTCCCTATAATATAATTTAGTTGCTTCAAGTTCTATTTTCCAAGTGAATTTCGCTAGTAAAATAAATTTGATGTTAAACAGTTCCGTTGTGAAATTTTAGGGAAACGAATATATTTTATAGATCAATTAAAGTAGGTGCCTTATAACTTGAGCTTAAAATAAAATACCTCATCAAGGGAATAGATATATTGTAGGGAAGTTTCCTTGTTGTTTGTATTATTATCACTTTCTATGATAATTAAAGTAAGTTTTGAATACTTTTGAATCATTTTAAAGACTTTTGTGAGTTTGATAACGTAAGTTTTGAGTTTTTTGGAACAATTAAAACGATTTATAATTATCTCGATATTTGCTAATACGAAATCTCAAAAACGTTATAAAAAAGTCGAGCAACTTTTTTGAAATCAAAGAATTTACAAGAATTTTCTAGAAATATGAAAATTTTTTGATAATTTTTGGAAATTTTCTGGCAGTTCTTAGAAAATTTGAGGTAATCATTGGGAAACAATTTTCTGGTATTTTCTAAGCAATTATAGGAAAATTTCTAGGTCCAAGTGGAAGATTTTATAAAAATTTTATTGCATCCAAATATTTTCTGAAAAATTCGAAGCATTATTAGCAATTTGGGAGATTTTTTGAAAACCAGTTTTCAGCATCAGGTTCAAGGAATTTTCTGGAATTCTTTCAAACATTTTTGAAACTATCCGTTAGCAATATGAAGAAATATTTTTTTTAACCGAAAATTTATTTAGTATTTTCTAGAATTTCCTGAAAAATTTCTGGAAAGTTTTATAGAACTATATGGAAAGTCCAAAATTGTTTTGAACTTCTCAAGAAATCAAGCAATTTTTCGAAAAATCTGGAAACAATATAGAAAATTGAAGAAATGTTTAAGAAAATTTTTTAAAAACTTTGAAAGTTATCAGCAATTTTCAAACCTAGATCTAAAAAACTTTTAGAAATTTCTGGAATCTAATAACTTCTGGAGAATTCATCAATTTCCAAATCTAATTACGAAAATTTCTAGAAACTGAGATATTTCTGGGGCTTTTTTGTCAATTCAAGCAATTTCTCGAAAAAGTGGCAAATTTTTCAAAAAAATGGAGAAGTTTTCTAGAAAATTCCTTACATTTTTTGTTAACCGCGATATTTTGGATGTTACTAGCAATTTTCAAACCCAGCTCTAAAAAACTCACAGAAATATCTGGAAACTAAAAGTTTCGGTAAAACTTCTAGAAAAATTTAAGCAATTTTTCGAAAAATTTAAATATATTGAAAATTAAAGAGATATTTTGGAAAAGTCAGAATATTTTTTGAAAACAAACATTTTCTTGAATATTTTGGAGCATTCTTCAATTTCTAAATCTAATTACGAAAATTTCTAGAATCCGAGGTATTTCTGGAACTTTTTGGTCAATTCAAGCCATTCCTTGAAAAAGTGGCAAATTATTCAAGAAAAATGGAGAAATTTTCTAGAAAGTTCCTTACATTTTTTGTTAACCGCGATATTTTGGAAGTTACTAGCAATTTTCAAACCCAGATCTAAAAAACTCACAGAAACATCTGGAAACTAAAAGTTTCGGTAAAACTTCTATAAAAATTTAAGCAATTTTTCGAAAAATTTAGATATATTGAAAATTAAAGAGATATTTTGGAAAAGTCAGAATATTTTTTGAAAACAAACATTTTCTTGAATATTTTGGAGCATTCTTCAATTTCTAAATCTAATTACGAAAATTTCTAGAATCCGAGGTATTTCTGGAACTTTTTGGTCAATTCAAGCCATTCCTCGAAAAGTGGCAAAATATTCAAGAAAAATGGAGAAATTTTCTAGAAAATTCCTTACATTTTTTGTTAACCGCGATATTTTGGAAGTTACTAGCAATTTTCAAACCCAGATCTAAAAAACTCACAGAAACATCTGGAAACTAAAAGTTTCGGTAAAACTTCTATAAAAATTTAAGCAATTTTTCGAAAAATTTAGATATATTGAAAATTAAAGAGATATTTTGGAAAAGTCAGAATATTTTTTGAAAACAAACATTTTCTTGAATATTTTGGAGCATTCTTCAATTTCTAAATCTAATTACGAAAATTTCTAGAATCCGAGGTATTTCTGGAACTTTTTGGTCAATTCAAGCCATTCCTCGAAAAAGTGGCAAAATATTCAAGAAAAATGGAGAAATTTTCTAGAAAATTCCTTACATTTTTTGTTAACCGCGATATTTTGGAAGTTACTAGCAATTTTCAAACCCATATCTAAAAAACTCACAGAAACATCTGGAAACTAAAAATTTTCGGTAGAACTTCTAGAAAAATTTAAGCAATTTTTCGAAAAATTTAGATATATTGAAAATTGAGATATTTTGGAAAATTCAGAATATTTTTTTAAAACTGAAACATTTTCTTGGATATTTTGGAGAATTCATCAATTTCTAAATCTAATTACGAAAATTTCTAGAAACTGAGATATTTCTGTGGCTTTTTGGTGAATTCAAGCAATTTCTGGAAAAAGTGGCAAATTTTTCAAAAAAAGGAGAAATTTTCTAGAAAATTCCTTACATTTTTTGAATGTTGATATTTTGAAAGTTACTAGCAATTTCCAAACCCAGATCTAAAAAACTCACAGAAACATCTGGAAACTAAAAATTTTCGGTCGAACTTCTAGGAAAATTTAAGCAATTTGTCGAAGAATATGGAAATGTTTTAGAAAATTCCAGATATGTTATAGAAAATTTCATACATTTTTTGATAACCCGAAATTTTTCTTGAATATTCTGGAAGATTTTTAAATCTGAAAAAAACTCGAAAATCAAGAAATTTTTTGAAAAATTCCAAACAGGAAATTTGTAGCCTTTTTTGGAAATTTCAAGAAAATTCGAAATATTTTATGAAAAACGAATTATTTTGTAGCACAATTTTGCATTTTCTCAAAAATTCTAGTGAATTTTCAAAAAGTTGAGTATTTTCCAGCATCTTTTAGAAATTTGATGAATATGATTCATTTTTCTGGAAACCAAGGGCATTTCTTGCACAAAAAATTTAACAATTTCTCAATAAATTAAAAATTTCCCAAAAATTTGAAGCAAGGATCTTTCAAGTGGATCAGATGTTGTATAAGTTTATTTTTTTCTAAAGAAATAAACTTTTTGAACATAGTATTGTAAAATTTTCTAGAAAATGCTTAAAAAACCAATTTTTTGTATTCTCAAAAGATTTAAACTTATATTATCAAGGAAAATCAAGAATTTTCGAAAAACTTTCCATAAATCGAAGAATTCCTTAGAAAACTCTAAAATTTTTTGAAAAAATGTAAAAAAATGCTAAAGCTAACCGAAAAATTGTAAACCCAGAAAAATATTGGAACTTTTTATGAAAATCTAGCAACTTTTGACATTTATCTATAAATTAAAAATAAATTGATTCGAATTACGTCAAATGCAAATCGCCTATTTCACTTTAAACAATTTCCGCCGATGCAATAATATTCCATTTCGCAAATTGTAAATACACCTGCAGATGTTGTAACTCAAGTTGAGAAACTCAAAACGTTAGTGGCAGCCCATAACATCCTAATGTTATCAACATTGAATTACTCCTCGAGTTCTAAGTTCTAAGTACAAACTTTCTTAATCTAATATTGTTTGGTATAACTTTAGATGGAGATATACATGTAGGTGAGTCGACCCATATGTAAAGAGAATGTATTTAATCACATCTAATTTTACCAAGTTAACTGATTAACCTTATATTTCAATCAGTTGATATAGCTTGCTATAAATAACATAATAATTCGCAACTGGAATTAAATGGGAAATTTATACTGTTAACAAATCACTTAATCCTAATCCGCCCCTGTCCAAATTTACTGTAGTAGTATTATCAATATAAAAAAAATCAATCAACGAATGATTTTTCAACTTATCATTAGAACGTTATAATTATTTTATGACTAACTGCCCTTTATATTTCATTACTCAGTATGTCGTGTGACTAAGACACATTTTTTGTCAAAAATCGATTTTATTCGTCAATTTAATCTCCTTCAAGAACAATACAATTATTCCAAGGCTTCTCTAACTACTCGAAGTCGTGCTTGAAGAAGGATTTGTCTTTTGCCTCAAATAAACTTCAGTTCCAGCAACTGCTTCTTCATTTGAGCTGAATTTCTCATGGGTGAGCATTATTTTGAGATCAGTAGTCACTGGGGATCAGATCTGGACTATACGGTAGATGAAGAAGCAATACGTTCAATTCAACCATCGTTGCCATCGAATTGTGAATCGATGCATTGTCTTGGTGAAACAGTGGTTTTTTCTTCAACATATAAGACCGTTTTTCCTTGATTTTTGCAATCAAATTATCCAAAAACTCTATTTAGTATTCACTTATGATTGTCTCTCCATTTTGGAGATAGTCGATGAATAATATTCGATGCGCATCCCAAAATACTGAATCCATAACCTTACCAACTGACTGTTGTGCCTTTGGACTTGGTTCACCAGCTGTAGTCCACTCAGATGATGATCGTTTTGAGCCCGGAGTGAAGTGATGGATTCATTGTCACATATCGATGCAAAAAATTTGATTTATTACGTATTAACATGACCAAACCCTGCTCAGAAACATCAAAACGTTGTTGATCGGATGTGAGTAAACGCGGCAACCATTTTGAAAAAATGGTCAAATGTGCATGCAAAATTGCAAACTGATTTCTTCACGTCCTCAGCTATCTCGAGCAATTTCAATTTACGATTAGATGTAACCAATTTTTTTTATCAAGAAGCAGTCATAAATTAACACACGAAATAGCTTCGCTTAAATAGCTGTCACTTTTGTCTGACCAATCGAAATGTCATAAAATTTCAAAGATAGTCTTTAGAAAGTTGGTACTACATAAACGTCATATGGATTTGACAATGGCGGCGCCATCTGTATGTCAATCACATGATTTATTAAGTGATGTATTTATCTGTTTATAATATAATAATAATAGCTCACCATTCCTAGTGGGTTTGCTCAGCGAAAAAACTCTTTAGATCCTCTTGTTGGGGTGGATCAGTTTCTATAATACACCTTCCCGCTTTTCGGCCGCCACAACTTCTTGTTTCTTTTCATTTCCTACTATTTACTAACTCCTACTCTGCTTAGGTCATCTTTTAACTATTTTTCCTTCCTCTCGAAGAGTAACACTTCAATGTATTTTCATCCCAAATCCCAAAATCCTTGATGTCGTTTTTCGAAAACCTTTAAATCTTGGTGAAAACGTTTCCCTCATACGTCACTCATATTTCCCGAGTTTTAAGGAAAAAACTCAGATGCGAGTGCAGAAAATGAATCATCTTATGAAAAATTTCCAATAAATCTAGCAGCTTCTTCGTGACTTTCACTCTTTTATTTGGTAAAAAATTTTCCACAACCATTTTGAATAACTTTTTAATAAGCAGTTTCATTTACAAATCAAAGGATTTCAAACTGAAAATCTTTCATAATTTTACGAATTTGTTGGCCAAGATATACACCCTCTTTCAGTTTTTCCTCTGTATTGTTTGGAAATACTATTTCTAAATACCGGAAAGCATCCCCTTCACAAATTTTCCCATGAACCCCAATTTGATTATATCCCAATATCTTCGTAACCCAAAAGTAATAATAATTTTCGTATTTACTAGGTTAGGTTAAGTTTTATTAATAAGAATCATTTTCGTGATTACTAGGTTAGGTTAGGTTAGGTTAAGTTTTATCTTGATTTGCATTTGTTAACGAATCTACAATATGTCTTCTCTTTTTAGAAAATATAAACTGTCCACAAACATTACAAAAACGATTAGAACTTTGTTAACACTCTTTACTCGACATTTTAAATCAATCCGAAACAAAATAATTGTCATCTGAAGAAAGTTCAACTAGTGTTTTTGATCCTATACCACAACAATCGTGTATTTTGAATCCATTGTTTTGAAAATAACAAAAGTAGCTTCACTCAAATGGCTGTCACTTTTATTTGACTTATCGAAATGTCATGTTATTTTACACATAACTTTTTGAAAGTTGGTAATTCATAAACGTCATATGGATTTGACAATGACAGCGATAATTATAATTTTAAATAAAATATCAACTAAGAGCTTTTCTTTTGTCATTAAAATAGTCAGTTTTTCCGATTTTACGTTATATTATATTATCCGTTTTGTGACAAAGCCATTCTGCATAAAATGGTTTTGTGTTTCCACGACCAACAGGCATCCCATTACGAGATTCCATTAAGAAATAACACGTACTGGACTGACAGATAATGTTTGTTTAACATGACAGTTTGAGACTGTAGAAAATTGAGACTTGGTTTCGTAACGAAAACATTTTACATTATTACAGGGTGTTTCTATATTCGACCGACAACGCTCTGCCACAGAGAGATCTCAATAAATGATTAATTTTGATATAGGAAAACGAACCCTTACTGGGCCTAGTTGCTGAGATTCAAAATTTTAAATCAAAATCACAAATTTGCCATAAATCAAGAACGCCTTTAAATTTTTTTTCTCAAATTTCGTTACCAATATGCTTCTTGATAAAATAAAAATTTGACATTAACAAACTTTGGGAAATTTTAACCAGTGGCGCGCTGTCAGGCTTAGTTGTCACTTTTATCGCCATATTTTTTACGCCACTGGAACAAACTCTTATTTAATTGTTTAGTTAAAAACGAATAACCTTTTATGAAGCTAAAATGAACGGTGTTGTATGTTGTAGAAATTTGCCTTTTAACAAAAGTCGGCAGATAATTAAGAGATTATTTTGATCGGGATTAACCAGTTGATTTCAAACGGGATTCTAACCGCCCTTTATCTCAGAAACGATTCACCGTATGAAAAAATTTTTGGAACAAAAGTTGTAGAGAATTTAATGCTCTACAATATTTATAATAAATACAAATAGCGTAAAATCCATCGGAAATGAGTTATTTGCAAAAATGTGCAAAACAAAAGTTTTTTGATTTTTGACCCACGATTTTTAAAGCTGCTCACATCGAATTATATGTGAGTTTTGAGAAAAGTTTTAGGATGTAAATTGAACAAGTTTAAATGACTTTATAGCTGGGTATTTCGATTTTCCAAAATTCTTGCCTAAATCCACCGAAAATCACTGAACTATGAGATTTCTCTGTGGTAGAGCGTTGTCGTTCGAATATAGAAACACCCTGTATATTATGTAATACTTTAATTTAAAAATAGTACGAATATTATATGTAAAAAACAGCACGAAACTCAATTACAGATATTTTTCAAAATGCTTGATTTGTCGTTTTAAGTTTTACTATAATAAAGTGGATCCAAGCAGCTAGTTAAAAAAAATTGTGTGAAGCTTGTTGAGACTTGTCACGTTCATTGAGATTTTTGCTAATACCCTCTATTTCAAGACCATACTTTGAACTACATTGAGAATTATTCTCTAACAGATGAATAAATATTATCAGTTGAAAAAGAAATGGTGTTCCCACGATGAATAATTTCTTTTTTCAAATGAACTTCATTTGTCTTGTTATTTTTTATGACCAGCTGTTGTTGTGAAATTATTAAATCAGTCGAGGAAATATTGTTTCAAAGAGAAGTTAAGGGGGAAAAATCTACATACCGTTTCACATTAAACTCAATTCAGACCCTACTGTTTCAAGTTTTGGGTCATTTCGCGTAGTAAATGTTTTTCAACACGGTAACGTTTTTATAGAAGTACTAAAGAAAAAGGAGTTAGAAGATCATTTTAATGGATAACAATAAAGGAATTTGGTTCCGAAAATATAAAGCTATAAACTTCTAATTACCTTGGAATGCGTAGAATCCAAAAACCCTCCTCATTTTCTATACGAACTGAATTATGATAATTTTCAAGGAAAATTTACATATTACCAACGCTATGATGTCGATTTTCACAATATTCGCATTAAAAAAAAATGTTTTCTTATAATTAACTGTATTGGCATAGAGAAATATTTCATTAATTAAAAGTTTGGTTATTAAATCCAAACGTTAATTAGTTGTGGCATCACTGTATTTGACATTGACGTATGTTACTGCGGTGACAATTTGTTAATAGTAAACGTTTAAAAGAGGCAAGTTTGTGTGAATCAAATTTTAGGAAAATCCAATTTTTTGCCTATAATAATGTTTTTTTTTATAATCGAATGTATGTTTCTTTGATATTTCGTCGTTCGTTGATGCAGTTCTATTTTTTTTATCTTATTGATGACCTCTTGTTCTATTTTCTAGATACTGAGATGTCTGCCCTATTTATACAACGCCATAATCATTTTTTTTATATTTTCTTTCTTAATTGAAGGAATCTAATGAAAAATTGGGGAAAATGTCAATGTATATGAATACATAAATAAAAATATTTTTTCTAAAAAGTAATTTCTTTGCCTTTTTCTCATTTTGTATTAAAGTTTATCGTAAGAACCGATGATAATTCCACAGGAATTTTAGTAGTCTCGAAAAAATACAAAAAAATGTATTTCTAAATGACGTTTGACCAAAAATAAAACGAAAATGTAAATAAATAAAACAATTTTATTGGTTAGATACTTTCTCACAAAAAAAAAATTAATTATACAATATTTATATTACATTACAATTAACAGAAATTAAATTTTTGATCGTATTGTCACAAATGTACACATTAAATTTTTGGATAGCAGTCACATATAGCGTTTAAATTAATACGAAGCCTTAATTGGCTCAAATAAATACTTATTATCCACATTTTTTTGCTTAAAGCCGATAAAAAGTCCTCTGAACACTCTTCATAATACTCTAAAGTCTATCAGTTTTTTTGTACACACTTTTACGAGTCGTTACAAAATAAAATTTCGGGGGTTTCTTCTCCATCTTCCCAACGCTCTCCGGAAATCTGGAACAAAAAAAATAGTAATTATCATAATTATAACACAATATATCAAAAATTACTTGTTTTTTTTTATCAAATATTATATTTTCTCAAAAATTGTACTTTTAACATGAGACCTAAAAAATTGATTGTCCTTTTGACAACGTTATCCACCTTATAATTATAACGATTTCGTTCTTCTATTTCTTGGAAAAGTTTCACAGGATATTAATTAAACTAATTATTCATGAATAATGTTTTATTTTATATTTTAAGTAGTCTTGCATCATGTGAAACAGCAGCAACGTCTGTTGGCCGCAAAGTTTTAAGCTTCCGAAACTTTGTGCTTGAAATAATAACTTAAGACGAACAAAACGAAAATTGACTTTATAGAGAAAGTTATTAATTAGAAAAAATAGTATTGAAAACTAACTAACAAACATAAAAAGTATTAAAGATAAAGATAGATGAATAATAATATAAAAATATAACAAAAGACAATAAAAATTAATAACACAACGGGAATGTGAAGAAAGAGATAAAATTAGACATACGAACAGTTAGGACAAAAGGGAATCAAAAAAAACAAATAAAGAGTGCAAAACATATCAAATGTTGAGTTAAAAGTTAAGATAAAAAAGGAAAAAACGCAAAGAGAAAGGACAAATAGAAAGTCGAATTAGAAACAAAAACCAACTAAGATGTTGAAGTATAGAGAGAAGACAAGGAGAAAGAGAAACAATGAAGTAAGTCAAAGCACAACAGAAGACGAAAAAGTAAGCGGAAGACAGCAAATAACAAGGAAATATAAAGAAACACAATCAAAGGCAACACAGGATAACTTTGGAGAAGAACAGATAAATAAAGGCAACGAATGACTACAAAGTAGAAAGGAAAAGAAGGGCGACGAAAAACAGCAAAAGAGAGAAAAAGACAGAGAAAAGAAATGAACAGAGATTAGAATCGGGTATAAAAAACATCTAGAAATATCAAAAGATGTCAGAAAAGACAATGAAATTTCTTAAAAGACAATAAAAGACGATAAAATTGAGGAAAACAATAAATAATAATGGAATATAAAGAAATTGAAACAATGGAAGGTAACATAAAACAACATTAAAGAACAGAAGATAAATGAAGGCAACGAATGACTGCAAAGTATAAAGCGATGAAAAAACAGCAAAAGAGAGAGAAAGACAGAAAAAAGCAACGAAGAGAGATTAGAATCGAAGATAAAAACATTTATGAATATTGAAAAATATCGAAGGATAAGAAAAGACAATAGAATTTGTTAAAAAACAATAAAATATGAGGAAGACAACAAATAATAATGGAATATAAAGAAATTGAAACAATGGAAGGTAACATAAAACAACATTAAAGAACAGAAGATAAATGAAGGCAACGAATGATTGCAAAGTATAAAGGAAAAGAAAAGCGATGAAAAAACAGCAAAAGAGAAAGAAAGACAGAAAAAAGCAACGAAGAGAGATTAGAATCGAAGATAAAAACATTTGGGAATATCGAAAAATATCGAAAGTCAAGAAAAGACAATAGAATTTGTTAAAAGACAATAAAATATGAGGAAGACAACAAATAATAATGGAATATAAAGAAATTGAAACAATGGAAGGTAACATAAAACAACATTAAAGAACAGAAGATAAATGAAGGCAACGAATGACTGCAAAGTATAAAGGAAAAGAAAGACGATAAAAAACAGCAAAAGAGAGAGGAAGACAGAAAAAAAGGAACGAAGAGAGATTAGAATCGAAGATAAAAACATTTATGAATATTGAAAAATATCGAAGGATAAGAAAAGACAATAGAATTTGTTAAAAAACAATAAAATATGAGGAAGACAACAAATAATAATGGAATATAAAGAAATTGAAACAATGGAAGGTAACATAAAACAACATTAAAGAACAGAAGATAAATGAAGGCAACGAATGATTGCAAAGTATAAAGGAAAAGAAAAGCGATGAAAAAACAGCAAAAGAGAAAGAAAGACAGAAAAAAGCAACGAAGAGAGATTAGAATCGAAGATAAAAACATTTGGGAATATCGAAAAATATCGAAAGTCAAGAAAAGACAATAGAATTTGTTAAAAGACAATAAAATATGAGGAAGACAACAAATAATAATGGAATATAAAGAAATTGAAACAATGGAAGGTAACATAAAACAACATTAAAGAACAGAAGATAAATGAAGGCAACGAATGACTGCAAAGTATAAAGGAAAAGAAAGACGATAAAAAACAGCAAAAGAGAGAGGAAGACAGAAAAAAAGGAACGAAGAGAGATTAGAATCGAAGATAAAAACATTTATGAGTATTGAAAAATATCGAAGGATAAGAAAAGACAATAGAATTTGTTAAAAAACAATAAAATATGAGGAAAACAACAAATAATAATGGAATATAAAGAAATTGAAACAATGGAAGGTAACATAAAACAACATTAAAGAACAGAAGATAAATGAAGGCAACGAATGACTGCAAAGTATAAAGGAAAAGAAAGACGATAAAAAAACAGCAAAAGAGAGAGGAAGACAGAAAAAAAGGAACGAAGAGAGATTAGAATCGAAGATAAAAACATTTATGAGTATTGAAAAATATCGAAGGATAAGAAAAGACAATAGAATTTGTTAAAAAACAATAAAATATGAGGAAAACAACAAATAATAATGGAATATAAAGAAATTGAAACAATGGAAGGTAACATAAAACAACATTAAAGAACAGAAGATAAATGAAGGCAACGAATGACTGCAAAGTATAAAGGAAAAGAAAGACGATAAAAAAACAGCAAAAGAGAGAGGAAGACAGAAAAAAAGGAACGAAGAGAGATTAGAATCGAAGATAAAAACATTTATGAGTATTGAAAAATATCGAAGGATAAGAAAAGACAATAGAATTTGTTAAAAAACAATAAAATATGAGGAAAACAACAAATAATAATGGAATATAAAGAAATTGAAACATTGGAAGGTAACATAAAACAACATTAAAGAACAGAAGATAAATGAAGGCAACGAATGACTGCAAAGTATAAAGGAAAAGAAAAGCGATGGAAAAACAGAAAAAGAAGGAGAAAGACTGAGAAAAGAAACGAGCAGAGTGTGTAATTGGTAATATACAAACAGCTAGGACATCGAAATATATCGATGATAGGGAAAGACAATAAATATCTTAAAACACAACAAAATACAAAAAAATGAAAAAAAACAGCAAGTAACGAAGAAATATAAATAGAAATAGTGATAGAAACAATAAAAGACAGCAAAGGATAAAAAAAAACAATAGATAAATAAAGACAAAAAAAGCAATAGGAAAAGAAACGAAATTTAAGGAAAGACATCAAATAACAGATAAATATTCTATAATATATATTTATAACATAAACCTTCTAGTTTATTTTCTGAATCCAGTCCTAAGTAATTTCCTACCTCGTAGAGCTTTCAATGAAACTTACAAGGAACATCGAGATTGGAGGTGGAGGCGAAATGTATAGAGACACGTTCTGTAGTTGACATTTGTGTTTTCTTAAAATCCTCAACCATTTACCATTCGCTATATTCGTCTATACGAATTGCAGAAAGCTTTTTCTCGTATTTACATAGGACAAACATCTCAATATTTGGGAAATAGATTGTATAGTCATCAATAGAATGAAAATGGAAAACGCCAGCAGTAAAAAAATAAATTTAATTATATTCTAATACTTTCGAGGTTATGGTCCTTATTCTTTGTATTTTGATCTATTAATTAATAAGTTGTCATAGGCAGATAATATTTTGATATATATCTACAGTAAAATATGAAATAGAAATTCGTTGAAGTATCTTATTTTGAAATTTAATGAATTATGGGTTGAACAAAACTTCGGACCCACAACAAAGTGTACTAACTTTAATATATTCCGAGCTAATTCTGTATTCATCGTCTGGGAAATAATCAATTAAGATTTTCGGTGGTTTTAAATTGTGTTATTTCTTGTAAAAACATTAAATTCGTATATTTCAAAATTCAATATTCAAAAATGATGGTTGATAGAATAAATTTCAATACGAAAACCCTCATAATCTAGCTGACAAACACCTCGTTCTAATTAACATACATACATATATGTATATACTTACTATTGCAGTTTTTTTTCACATTTTCGTTATTATTTGTACAACATTTCATTTTTTGAGTAGTTTTTTAACGTACGAACGAAAACCCAATCTGCGCTGACCCGTATTGTTGATCTTTCATTAATTTTTATTCCACCCGGTAAATCTGCACTTCACTGGCTTTTTAATTTCATTGTTTGATTTGCATTCATATTCTCTAGAAATGCGATTGATTTTACCTTTTCCCAATCGGATCAGAAAGGATTTCCATCGACATATACCGTGGACTCCATTATGGAATGTAAATTTCATACGATTACAAAAACAGTATCGAAGTTGGAATCCTTGGAGAAATAATACACGAAATAATGTGCAGAAAATGGAATTTCTCTATTTCGAGAAAAGGATATTTTGGGTATACTAACGTCTCAACTGATTTAAATGTTTTGTAGTCGGTACGTACATAAAAGATAATAAATTTGATTTCTGGGTAATAAAATTGTGTAAATGATCATAATTTATAAAAAAACGATTGAATACACCCCTGCACAACAACAAAAGTGTTGGATATTTATTAATGACATTTTGTTTTAAAAAAATTTTGCAACAGTCTTTGTAGCAGTCTGTTTATAAGCCCAAAACATCTACCAATCATATGATCTCCATAATTCTTCAGAAATTCTACTCTAGCTTGGAAATCATCTCAATTTCAAATCAAAAAACCTTATCTAAGATTCTTGACGCTATCCATGAAGCAACAATAAAAAGTCTCCCTAACCACAACGAACTCACTCACGGCAATTTGATGTCTCCAGAAAATCAACTTCGAATTCGTCGAGAAGCACTTTATAATCGACTGCAGACAATATTGACGAAAACAAAGATTATAAGTATGAATTTACCGTACCATAATATTTATAATACCCACCCTGATTATCATAAAGCAGTACTTCCCTTAGTTGTTCCTCAATGTTTCCTAACCTCAAATTTTCATTTCCATCACGTGTTTCAAACTACGATTTATCGAATATATATTGTCTACTCTTTTCTTTTTATATTATATATTGTGAAACTTCAAAAGTTGGTCATGTATTAAAAGAACATCATGGCGTCGTTATTTTGGGATGATTATCTTAAAAAATAAGAAAATATCATTGGAAATTATTATCCGAACTTAATGCAACGTTTGAGGGCAGAAATCAAAAAAAAACGGTCGCAGTCGGCTAAGAAGAGTTTTGAATTGCTATCTCATGCACCCTATTTGCCAGATTTAGCCCCCTCGGACTATTTTCTGTTCCCAACTTTTCTTTGTTCGGCCAGGTACTTTTGGGACCTTCCTCGTATATTACAGTCATGAATAGATTGTAGAAAATCTTTCGTCACTATTTGGAGCTTTTTCTTTTTCTTTTTTACTGCCATCTTTTGCTTTTCTTTCTACAGTATCGATACTGTGACAGTTGCTTATAGGTTATTCAATATTGATGAGACATAATTTTAGTATTTGAAGGGCACAAAATCGTAAAATAAAATTATGAACAGCATACTTGGTAAACCTACTAAATCCCCAGATTTAGTGCCGTTAGAAATATTTTCATCTGTTTATAATTCTAAAAAATATAAAAATAATTTAAATCAGTTAGTCAGAAATTCTTTAATACTTAATAATTGATTTTCTGATAGAACAATCACTTAACCTTTCTATTCAAAATGATTATATCGAATCGATACGTTGAACGCTGGAGAAGTCAATTTCTTTGAAAAGTATTTTCATCCACCAGTAATGCAGTGTGCGCTTCCTTTTCAATTGAAAAACAAACAATGTATCGTCGCAACTATTTTTCATCGAAAAACGTCGTCAAACGTGATTCTATTGGACGTCAACGCGAAACTACTACTTACATTTCCGGCATAAAAGTGAGGAAACTACTGGAAGATTTCTTTAGATAAAGTTCGATTTCTACATGATGTCGTATCGAATTTCTCCATATATTTCCACGTTTAACAATTATTACTATTTTACATAGACAAGAACTTTAATTTTGGCAACACTGAATATGTCAAATCTGACATTTGAAGTTTGACATTTTTAATGGTGAACGTACTCAGAACGTGTTGTCATTCGAGTGCTATCTGGATTAAACCACTTGTGAAAATCAACTCGCTTCGAAGTACCATCACCAAAAGCATGAAACAATGGATAAAATAGATGCTTTAAAGCACTGGTGTCGAAGGATTATTATCTCACTAGTGGTTAAAAGAAAAATTCATTCTCAATTATACAACTCGTATTGGTAATAGTTAATGCCTCTCAACATAATGCTAGAATCTAATTTTTCATGGAAAAAACGCAATATTTTTATGAGTTAAAAGCGATTTGCTATGGCCAACCCGGCTTCCTTGTGAACCCTCCAAGGAAACATTTTGATTCATACAATGCAAGTAAATTTTTTAAAAAACGAAGTTTTATTACCACTCAATGTATTATCAAAATTTCCTGAAGTTTGTGATTATTTTATAAGCTATTATCTACGTCCCTGTTTGACCGAAATATTTAATAACCAGAATGGAACGGATGTCCCCGTGGGAATCCTTCAACATCCTCCGAGATCACCTCTGGGTTTTTGTTTAGCATTTTTTAATTTTTTCGAAGTTCGTATACAATAAGGAAGTGTTTGTTTTAGCACCGTTAAACTTTTTCGAGGTTTACGAAACTTTTTTGGATCGATAAATTACTACTCCCAAAGGAGAAGCTGCTATAAAAATTTTAAATTATAATTTTGGAACGGAATCAACTATTTTCAATTTTGAATAAAACTTGTATGACAAGATTTACATTGGGGTCAAATTTGGTTATTTAACTACACAAAATATATGATATTTCTAAAAAATATTGATTAGAAGTGATCAAATATTATTTTTTTGGTGAAAAATCGGATTATGTAACCCAATCGAAATTACGAAAAATCAAATTTAGATGGCACTGAAGACAAGCCACCCTAAAATACAGATTTGGTTTATATTGAGGACCAACCAATCATTTTTTTTTTGTTAAATACGAAAAACTAAACGTAAATTGTTTAATTGAGTATGTAGTGGCCCTTAAAGTACTTAAAGACTTTCAGATAAACTATCTATTGTAAACTAAACTTTATAGAAATTTATAGAAACGTCAAAATTGTTATAGTCGCGGATCAAAATTTTGATTCATTCTTCTCATTTCTCAAACTAACCGTTTCCCCTTTTTTTCTCTCGACGTATAAGAGATTACAAAGAGTCTTTGCTACCCGACCTGAGGATATAGTCTTTTCACAGCAAAGAGAGAAAGAAAGAAAAAAATGGGTAGCAGGATGATCGTTATTTTAAAGGTCATTGGAGTCGAAAGCCGAGGGCTCGAATATATGAGATCAATTTGTTTCCTCACCGAGATGCTAGGGGATCGGAAAAAAAATATACATTATTAAGGGTAGTTTATGGAGGGTGGAAACGTTTTATTATTTTTTAAATGCGCAGAAGACGTTTACAAAACGTACATTCCGATAAACAAACACGCATTTTTTATATCGGCTGATCATAACCTAGACACTGAGTTTTCAAATACTAAAAATGCATCAAGAGGAAATATTTGAGCTGGAAAATTATGAACAACAATTTGTTTGAAAGAAAATGTTATTTGGAAACACTGATGACTTGTTTTTGTCAAATATTCTGTCAAAAATCCAGATTATATGCTTAAAGATTGTAGATGATTTTGGTAAATTGGTAAAATAAGTGCTTTCAAATTTTGGACACAAACTATTTAGCGACAACCACGAAATGATCTCCAACACTGTAGCTGTTGGCAAAAGAAGCACTCAATTTCCTCCTTAGTGCCTTAAAATATATCTGATCCCTTAGAAAAAAAATTGAAGGGCAAAGCTCATTATAAAATGGTGCTGATCTTAAAAGAGATTTGAATCGTTCTAATCAAGCTTCGGAATTGTTAGATTCAACCCTTCATTTATCAGCTGGTTTAGTAGCTTCTCAAAAACCAATCCAACCAGTTCGCTATCGATGTACACACCTCAGAAAGATGTACATCAACGATCTACTCGAGAAAATTGCAGATCCGATCTATAGTTTCGCCGTCGATGTTTTAAACATTCTGGAATTGAGTAGAAGCGATTTGATTGAGTTTAAGGCAGCAAATACCCAGGTTGTTGTTTTTCTAAAACGGCTGGAGCTACAGCTCAGAATTTGGTCCTCTCTGGACATTAAATATCACCATCATCGCGAATTCTTTTGTTGGGTGTTGAAGTTGGAAGAATGATCGACATTTTTCAAGGTCAACAAAGTGGTTATAATAAGTTTTTTTCTGTTTTATATGTCTTTGGGACTATATAAGAACATTGGGTACAAAGAAACTGGTTGTTGATAGAAAAAGATAAATTATAGTCCAGAATTCATCAGTAGTTCGTGACAAACTTGTTTCACCACCATTATATATAAAATTGGGCATCATTAAACAGTTAAATCAGTAATTATCTAGCATTTGTCAAAACATTTTCCAGCTTACTATGGAAAAGATCAAAATCGTTGTTTTTTATGACCACCAAGACAACTTACGAAAAAATCTAGACATTCTATGGTTGAGCTAGAGCTAAGGACTTAAACTTGTAGAAAACCTTCTGTTGCAATTTAAAAATATGGGATGAAATGTGAGAACAAAACTCGACTTCCTCTATAATCACCTGGAGAGGTTTCCAGAAAATTAAGAAGATACGAGTCAAGAAAAGAGAAAATGGATGTTGGAGATACGATTTTGATTTCAGACTATTATTAGTCACTTATACATCATTTTCCAAAGTTTACATATCAAAAACGCGTTTCTGAGTTATTTCTTTTGTATACATACATATCTGAAGCACAGAAACTAGGCTAGATTCTTTCAATTTTATTTTAAACAGCATACCATATACTTAGTCGGAAAAAACTGAAATTTCGAGGTACATCTGACATCGTCGCTTCTTGTTTTATCCGTGATTGAACGGATCTTCTTAGAAACAGCATCAAAATTACTTATCTTGTCACTTCATTCAACTCAACACTTTTATACGCCTTCAGAGTCTAATTTTGTCCTAATTACTTCCATACAAACATGCACTTACTTCAGTTATGCTAAAAGTTGAATGTCATCGCAACACGAACCTGTTGAGAATCATTAATTAGTAAGAAAGATATGAAGTTGTGTTTGTCTATAATTTTTCAGTTTACCGACTTTTCTTTGGGTGAAAAGTGCCGCGATTTCTTCTTTTAATAAAAAATCAGTGACTAATATTATCTCGACGTATTTAAATATATAATATACTAGTAATACCTAAAATTTTTCTAAAAAAGAATCGCTTTGATATCTCATTTCGCCATGAAGAATTGCTAAATATACGGTTCCGTAATAAAACTTTTTGTTCAACTCTTTGAACCCTTTCCTAGTCGAATTTTTAAAATCGCAGAAATTGGTTTTTAAGTATTTGTACAGAGAATGTTTTAGTGCAAAAACGGAGTCGAAATCTCAATTAGCGGCCGAGAAAAACGAAAAAATCGAATTTGCAAACATATCCCGTTTTATCCCTTTAAAATCGAAATTTCGCAAAATTATTTCTTAGCGCACATCTACACACCGATACAAACATACCCTCAAAATTTCATGTCTCTATCTTCAATAACCTTGGCTGGACGTTGATGAGTGAATGAATCAGTCGGTCAGTCAGGACATCCTGAATGAACGTTCGCAATAACAAAATCAAGTACATGTCTCAAAAGAGAAGCTTAGCAAAATAGCTTAAGAACGCATATTTTTACTCGTACCTAGACATCGAAATTGCCGAATAATCTATATCGAGATCTAGATTTGACTAGAACCTGGACAGCTTAGAGCCAAGAAGAGACCTGACTCTGTTTTACCGATACTACCACTGTAAATGATCTTTCCCGCACTGTCTAACATAATCCCGCCAATTTTAGGGACTCATTTCTTTGGAGAAGTGCGAGCCTGTAGAATCAGCTACCAAGGCACGTCTTTCACTACAGAAGTTCAAGGCGTCTTCACCATTCGAACTAATCTGGTTGAGCTTGCTTTAGCAATATCTACTCGACAGGCAGACATGGTTCATGAGCACCGAGCTCGTCTACAGACACCCAGGAAGTCAATTTATTTGGACTCGTTTCTTTGGAGAAGTGCCAGCCTGTAGAATCAGCTACCAAGGCACGTCTTTCACTACAGAAGTTCAAGGCGTCTTCACCATTCGAACTAATCTGGTTGAGCTTGCTTTTGCAATATCTACTCGACAGGCAGACATGCTTCATGAGCACCGAGCTTGTCTACAGACACCCAGGAAGTCAATTTATTTGGACTCGTTTCTTTGGACAAGTGCCAGCCTGTAGAATCAGCTACCAAGGCACGTCTTTCACTACAGAAGTTCAAGGCGTCTTCACCATTCGAACTAATCTGGTTGAGCTTGCTTTTGCAATATCTACTCGACAGGCAGACATGCTTCATGAGCACCGAGCTTGTCTACAGACACCCAGGAAGTCAATTTATTTGGACTCGTTTCTTTGGACAAGTGCCAGCCTGTAGAATCAGCTACCAAGGCACGTCTTTCACTACAGAAGTTCAAGGCGTCTTCACTATTCGAACTAATCTGGTTGAGCTTGCTTTTGCAATATCTACTCGACAGGCAGACATGCTTCATGAGCACCGAGCTTGTCTACAGACACCCAGGAAGTCAATTTATTTGGACTCGTTTCTTTGGACAAGTGCCAGCCTGTAGAATCAGCTACCAAGGCACGTCTTTCACTACAGAAGTTCAAGGCGTCTTCACCATTCGAACTAATCTGGTTGAGCTTGCTTTTGCAATATCTACTCGACAGGCAGACATGCTTCATGAGCACCGAGCTTGTCTACAGACACCCAGGAAGTCAATTTATTTGGACTCGTTTCTTTGGACAAGTGCCAGCCTGTAGAATCAGCTACCAAGGCACGTCTTTCACTACAGAAGTTCAAGGCGTCTTCACCATTCGAACTAATCTGGTTGAGCTTGCTTTTGCAATATCTACTCGACAGGCAGACATGCTTCATGAGCACCGAGCTTGTCTACAGACACCCAGGAAGTCAATTTATTTGGACTCGTTTCTTTGGAGAAGTGCCAGCCTGTAGAATCAGCTACCAAGGCACGTCTTTCACTACAGAAGTTCAAGGCGTCTTCACCATTCGAACTAATCTGGTTGAGCTTGCTTTTGCAATATCTACTCGACAGGCAGACATGCTTCATGAGCACCGAGCTTGTCTACAGACACCCAGGAAGTCAATTTATTTGGACTCGTTTCTTTGGAGAAGTGCCAGCCTGTAGAATCAGCTACCAAGGCACGTCTTTCACTACAGAAGTTCAAGGCGTCTTCACCATTCGAACTAATCTGGTTGAGCTTGCTTTTGCAATATCTACTCGACAGGCAGACATGCTTCATGAGCACCGAGCTTGTCTACAGACACCCAGGAAGTCAATTTATTTGGACTCGTTTCTTTGGACAAGTGCCAGCCTGTAGAATCAGCTACCAAGGCACGTCTTTCACTACAGAAGTTCAAGGCGTCTTCACCATTCGAACTAATCTGGTTGAGCTTGCTTTTGCAATATCTACTCGACAGGCAGACATGGTTCATGAGCACCGAGCTTATCTACAGACACCCAGGAAGTCAATTTATTTGGACTCGTTTCTTTGGACAAGTGCCAGCCTGTAGAATCAGCTACCAAGGCACGTCTTTCACTACAGAAGTTCAAGGCGTGTTCACCATTCGAACTAATCTGGTTGAGCTTGCTTTTGCAATATCTACTCGACAGGCAGACATGCTTCATGAGCACCGAGATCGTCTACAGACGCCCAGAAAATCAATTTACTTGGACTCCTTTCTTTGGAGAAGTGCAGGCCTGTGGAATCAGCTACGTCTTTCCCGAGCACCACAACCTACAGAAATTCAAGGAAGACACCACTCGAACTACTCGAGTTTAATGAGGTTTACCCTCTTATATTTTCTTTTCACATAAGAAAAATATTACAGTTAACTTAATAACAAGAAATTACGAGGTAAATCGTTGCTCTCATTATTTTTTTATATCAAACCACGTATATTATTTTAGTAAATTATACTTACAAGAAAATAAAAAACGGTAAAACATATTTCACGTATCTTCGTGGTTGTCAAAAATGATTGGTCTGCAGGTTCCTTCGCTAGGAGATGGTCCAGGTTGTTGGCAAGATAATCCAGGCTCGCAAGTCCCACTAAAACCTAAATCGCCCCCGCAGGGTTCACCTTCGGTCTTTGCGCATTCTTGACAACATCTGCAAGTACAAATACAAACATAATTACGAATTCACATATTAGAATTGCATTATTGATAATTTATTATTGTTATTTGGTGAAACAAAAGGTCCTTGGAGACGAACATCACTGCTAGATCTAAGTCCGTTATGCTAAATAATGAAACCTTCTACTCTCTATATAATCGCCTTGACGATTAAGGTCAAAAACCTTTGCAATACCCTCTTAATAAAATCAGTTGTGATAGTTTACACGTCAGTTCGTGAGCGCCGCCCTCCAAGCCACTACTCAAGTCAGGAAAAACCTAAAAATCACGCGGTGCTAGATTGGGATTGTATGGTGGGCGTTAGACAATGTCCCATTGAATTTGTTGAATAAGTCTTTGGGTTACACGGAAGTCAGATTGTTTTGATTTGATGCGTTTCTCTCTAAATCGTTAAATTTCTAATGGTTCTTAGCACTCATAAATATTTCAATATCCGTATAAGTAGTAACAGAGAATTTATATTTCTAGAAAAATAACATAACATATACTTGAACAATATACTTTTCCTAAGAATTTTTCTCTCACTTTCCATAACACACATTCGAATTGTCATCTATGATAGTGGGAACCAGAATGTCGTTAAAAAGTAGTTAATAGGAGGCTGCGATAGATCAAAAACGTGGAATTCGGCTCGATTAACAATCACGTACAGTTAAATACGCGACATTCAATATTTACTTTGTAACTCAAACATACTTATTTGGTATAAATACTTTATTCATCATAATAAACGAAGAGTGACCGACATCTTGAAGGTTGAGTTCTCACTAATTGGAAGCCTCTTAACTTCAATCAAGATATATACAACTCTGAAGATTAGCGTCTAATATTTGAGTGTAAATGGTTACCTCTGATCATTCCAGAAAAGATTGTGTTAAAAATTCGAAAATAGTACTACAACTTTCTATTTGGAGCTCCAGAACGTGGTACTACATATGAAAATGTCAAGATTTTGTAAAATTCATGATTTGCCAACCAATTCCGTAGATAGAATATGCCAAATTAGTCCATTTTGATATTCTGAATTAACTTTTAAAAATGTCAGTACCTAATAGACCTCCTACTCCAATTTTCCACATCAGCAGCTAAATATTGATTGAAGCAAATGTTTAGAAATGGTTATAAACGATTGTGGTAATCCCATAGTCATATTGGAGTGAGCAGAACAAATATTTGAGACCAAATGGTCACCCCTGATGCTTCCAAAGAAGATTATGTTGAAATTTTGGAAATAGTACTACAACTGTCTATTTGGAGCTCCAGAACGTGGTACTACATATTAAAATGTCAAAGTTTTGTACAATTCATGATTTGCCAACCAATTCCGTAGATAGAATATGTCTGAATTAACTTTTAAAAATTTCATTACGTAATAGTCCTCCTACTCCAATTTTCCACATCAGCAGCTATATATTTGATGAAACAAATGTTCAGAATTGATTATAAACGATTTTGGTAATCCCATAGTCATATTGGAGCGAGCAGAACAAATATTTGAGACCAAATGGTCACCCCTGATGCTTCCAAAGAAGATTATGTTGAAATTTCGGAAATAGTACTACAACTGTCTATTTGGAGCTCCAGAACGTGGTACTACATATGAAAATTTCGAGGTTTTGTACAATTCATGATTTGCTAACCAATTTCGTAGATAGAATATGTCCAATTAATCCATTTTGACATTCTGAATTACCTTTTAAAAATGTCAGTACCTAAAAGTCTTCCTACTCCAATTTTCTACATTAGCAGCTATATATTTGATGAAACAAATGTTCAGAATTGATTATAAACGATTTTGGTAATCCCATAGTATATTGGAGCGAGCAGAACAAATATTTGAGACCAAATGGTCACCCCTGATGCTTCCAAAGAAGATTATGTTGAAATTTCGGAAATAGTACTACAACTGTCTATTTGGAGCTCCAGAAGGCGGTACCCTTATGAAAATTTCGAGGTTTTGTTTCATGATTTGCCAACCAAGGACTACAACTGCTTCTTTAAAGCTGCAGAAGTTGGTATTTCAGGATTTTGTACAATTTTGGTACTTTTCCATTAATTTTTTCCAAATTTCGACATTTGTTTCACATTAACTAACTGTTTTTAAGTCTTATTTCGTTTTTTATGCATCAATAAATCTATTTTCGATAAATAAAGACGCGAAACTACGTAAATATCTATTCAAATTGTACCGGAACTTATTTTTCAGTCATTATATTTTATATTGAACGAGCTGAAAATACGAAAGCGCTCTGCGTCAAAATATTGGTAAGGAGGAATTAATTATCTCCAATGTCGGTTAGGTATTATATGGGATTTATTTATGAAGAGCATCGCGTACACCTGATTAAAATTAATGAGAGACTTCGGAAGCAATTCTCGTTTATAAAATCTTTTTCATTTTTTAAATGAATTTGAAAGGCAAATGATATACAAATTTTAACTACAAATTACATGAATACCTTCTCTAGCATCCGCTGTTGAGTTCTAATAAACAGCGATGTCCCTTAATGGTGTCAAAATCTACACAGAATGAATGAGAAGCTAAATTATAACCTCAAAAGTTTGCTTTCTCGCCTTATTTCTTAAGAAAATACACTTTTTGTTATTTCTGAATATAATTTAATAAAACGCGAGGTATTTCTCATAATATTCGTTCTAAATTTAGACTATCACTCGTATTTCGAAGGGCGGTTGCGGCAAAGCGAAATCCATAAAAAAAGTAATGAGAAAACACGTGAAATTACACCACGTATTGATTGATTGACATAAAAAATCTGATCGCTCATAGAAAAATAAGATCGAAGCCAAAAAGTCTGTCATAACCATATAAGTGAAACTTATAAATTAGTATTATACGAGTACAAATGAAAATTATAGTCATACTCATAATGAAAAGTTAGATAACAAAGAAAATTTAATAGCAAAGTTTGTTATAAGGTACACGATTCCTTCAGCAAACTTTTATACAATATTCTAACTTGTTGTTTCGATAAATTTCATTATAACGAAGCTCGAACGACCTAAATGTCTCAAATTAAGTTTTACGTTGAAAATTTTCACACCCACATCATTTTCAACAATTTAAAATTGGTCTAATGTTTGTAAGGATCCAACATGATCATTTGAATATGTCAAAAACTACTGCTGAGTGCATCGAATTCTTAAAGCTCAGTGAGAAATCAACGTCGAATAGGAAGGGTTTTTAGAACTTTGCCACACCAGGAATGTCGTTTACGTCCTGGTCATCTCCGTCTCCGTCGATCCCAGCTTGAAAGTTGAATATCTCGGTCCTCCAAGACTACTGTACATAAATGTCAATTCCCATAGATTAAACACCCACAATACAGCCCTGATCTGGCTCCGTTCGACTATTCGATGATAGATCAATCTATATTCAAGGTCAATAGTAAAAATAAATAGAAATAGAAAAATTTGAGTTGTCATTCTTGTATGTAACTCGTTGGTTTTTTCAAAAATTGTATCTTCATTATATATCTAATAGTAATTAAGGACTACGTAAAATGATTTTGATTGATATCGACATGATTCCTTATATTTCTCACTTGAAGTTATCAAAATAACTCAATCCCATAACATCAAACAACGTATTAAAACCTTTTAAGCGTCTTATCTCCAACAAACAGCCATTATAAGTGAATTTGCATATTCTTAGTTCCAATGTAGTCCAGTGATCACAGTTCCTGACCCACGAAAATTAGTTATGTCGCTGATTTTCTGGATTTAGGTGGCTTTATCGATACAGCGAAAGTTAACATAAAAATTTTGGCCGCAACACGATATATTTTTGTTTAAATTTTCGAAATTCCGAATTTTGCAAATAACTCGAAATCTATGCCAAATTTCGGAAAAAGTCAAGAGATCAAAGATGTAGTTTAAGAAATTTTCTACAAAAATGGTCCCTTGTAATTTTTCAACAAGAGCTGTCATTTCTTAGTGAAATTCGCTTAAGCTTCGGGGTCGCATCTTACTAAAAAGTTTTCGCGCTACCTAGATTCTGAGGGAAATTACATCCCCGGCTGAAGAATAAACTCCTGTATCTTCTCAAAAACTCATTTTGGGATTACTCGTTAGAGTCTCTTTTTTCAAATGGAGCTGCAAAAAAATTCAGACTTGTAAAATTTTCTTGGAAAACAACACGAACGGGATTGTTATTTGCTGGTTGCTGGGTGAACTTGAAACACATGTGTCTGTGACTCTTCTACACCCAGCAGCAAACCCTTGCTTAAGGTCGTCAATTAGATGATTACCTTTAAAATGAAATCAATTATACCCTCGAACTCACTCTGTTATAGGTAAAAAACTACTTTTACTAATGTTAAATTTTTTCATGGTTGACAAGTTTGGTTACTTTTTTATAAGTTGTTGAATACCAGCCATTTTCGCAAAATAATGAGAAAACTAAAGTATACATTTTGTAGCTGAGTTGTCGAGCTTCAATTTCCTCCCCAAATAAGTTCCTGCTCGGCATTTTTTTTTTCAGAAATTTACCTCTAAATTTCAAGTCTTTTTGAGTTATCCGCAAAAAATGCACAGTTGAAAAAATTCAGTAACACGAAATTCGCTTTTTGTAAGAGTAATTATGTGATTAGGAAAAAATCGCAAGTAACCTTTTTTGTAGGAAATTTTTTGAACAACATTTTCGATCCCCTTACTTTTTTCGAAATTCGACATAGATTCCGAGTTATTTGCCAAATTCGGAATTTTGAAAATTTAAATGAAAATATATCGTTTAGCGGCCAAAATTTTGATGTTAACTGTATCGATAAAACTACCTAAATCAAGAAAATCAGCGATATATCTAATTTTCGTGGATTTTGGCACCAATTGGGCTGTAATCACTGGACTAATAGAGAAGTGTCTGTATCTTGTTAAAGTTTCTATGTGTTTACAATGCCCAGAGCTAGTATTTACCCCGACAATCCCTGATTAAACTAGATGACCTTTGTCACTTACCTACCCTAATTTTAAGTTTGAGCAGTATAATTGCGTTCTGTAGAGTTAGGAACTAAATTACACGTACGCTATATATACTAGGAATTTGATTCTAATATATAATTTCTGGACAAAAATATGTATATTTATAATGATTAGATCCCAAGTCCTCGAGTCCAGGACGATTTTATATCCCAAAGACTATAATTAACCGAAGGATTTACATAATTGCAAAGAATACAATCAAAATCTGTATAAAACAATGTCAATTGATTTTTTCATGACTATGTCACTTTCCAAAGGAGTTTTTTATGTAAAACATAAAAAATATTAAGCGCCAACTTCAATCTGAAGTCACTGTCTTCACGTCTACACTCCTTAGTCTTGACTAAGTAATTTGTCATCTATGACAGAATTGTCAAATAAATTAGAATGACATTTAACAAAATTCAAGTGACAATAACACGAATATTTTTAATGATGAAATGAAAAAAAGAAAAAAATTAACCAAAACATAATGCAGTCTATGACTCCTATAAAATCATTGAGATTATTGACACCTTCGACGAAAAAATTTGAAGATATAGAAGACAAAGGGGTAGTTACATCAGTACATGGTATTATTGACAGCGAGTTTCCGTTTCGAGCTGCTATTTATGGTAAAAAAGAATCACGATTACCAGCTGATTTCAGAAATAACAACGTACGAATCTTCAACAGAAATATAAAAACTATAAAGTTAGAAATGCCAGTATTAGGCTTAGAACGGGCTGTGGTATACCCGAAAAAGAAACCTTCTAAATTACCATTAAAAAAGAAGATTCTACGAAAAATAATCAATTTAGATAAGCAGATACCATCCGGTAATAAAATTGTAGTATCAAATGAATCGAATAAAGAAATAAAACGCGAAGGAAAAAGCGTAACATTTTTAAACGCCAAAATAAAAACAGACGATCAAAAAATTATTAAAGAAGAAACGATGCGTACGAAATACTCGATAAAAAACGCACAAAGATTCGCAAGTGATACTATAGTACAACAAAAATATAAATCGAACGATTTATTTAAAGATAATGACGTTTTACTGATGATAAGAGGACAAAAATCGAAATCGCAATTACTACAAATAGAAAAACTTAAAGATGAACCGGCGGTTCCAAACATTATCAACAAACCATCATCAACAATTACCCAACCTCCTATTCGCGAATCCCCGAAAAGTAATCCGGAAGGGATTCAAAAGAGGTCGTCTTTCGAATCGAAAATACCAAAGCCCAAAAGATTTTTAAAAAGAATTAGAGCAATAAAAAGGGAAAACGAACAAAAAGAAGGTGCAATCGATAGTAAAACCGAGCAATCGAAAACGTCTATGACAAGTGACAGTGATTCGAAAAGTATAAGTACAATTAATAAATCGAAAACTAGTCAAACGGAAACTAGCAGCGGCGAGGTATCACAGACCGCTTCGAAAAGTAGTCAGAGCTTCGCCAGCACATCTACAATCAAAGAGAGGTTTGTATACAACATATAGTTACTTAGTTATACGAGGTAGATTCACAAAGTAAGTCTACAAATGTTAAACTCATTTTTTACATAACCTCGCAGATTTGCCGGTAAATTTCAATCACAGATATAATTTCTGGTAATCACGAGAAATTTTTCAAACTTCTCAATTGACTTAAGACTGGACTGTTTCTCCACTAAGATTCTATCTGATTCTTAAGTCATTCGTTTAGTTGGTTATTGATGTGGCATCTCGTAAGGTTCTGATCGTTGCCTTTGCCAAGGCTGTCTGCTTCATCATTTCCTGGTATACTCTGGTGATCTGGAAGCCGCAATAGTTTTTGTTTTTGTTAGCTAATGCTTTTAAATTTTGTTTACACTCCCATACTAGTTTCGACGTGCGCTCAATAGCTTTCAGGACTGTTAAGGTCGCTTAACTGATACATTTTTTGACATGGAAAGGCGTTCAGAACATGATTAATCTTCATTACCATACACTTGTTTCAATAAATTATAAGTTTCGGTTTTGGTAAATTCCACAATAGGTTAAACAGCTAATAGTCTTCAAACCTATTCTCGCTACTTAATAGCCACACCTCGTATAAGTTTACTTTTCTTGCATACTGTTTATCCCTGTATAAAACAAAAAACGTAGTTACTGAAAACGGTATCAGTTATGGATACAGACAAATATTTTTACAAAAAAATATCTCTGATCTTCCGACAATCCCAAAGACATCGCTCTTAACCAATAACGAGAAAGAATATTTTTTATAGGTCCTCAAAAGTTGAAACTGACAACGCAGACAGTAAAAAAACTGAAGAAAAGCCATCGTCTAATAAAAATAATAACAAAAAACAACCAGTTTTAATACCAGTCAAGTCGAAAGTATCAACGAAACCAATTAAAGAAATTAAAAGTTTGATGAATGAAATATCCATCAACAAGAAAACACATACGACTTCAAATAGAAGTTTGAAGAAGAAATAGGTTATATATGAAAGCTGTTGTGTGAATTTTTAATAAATGAGTAGTCGATGAGTAGTTTATGAATCCGTAAAAAATTATCTATACAATGAAACTTCTAAATTCTTTTTTGTTATTGTTTGTGAGTATTTTCTTTATTTGACTCTAATTACAACTCAAACTTAGTTTACAACACAAATATAAGTTGACGTGAACAGCCTGAGCTAGCATATTTCGATATGCAAGTGATATAATAAACGAAAATACACTCGAAACATCGAACTTCGCTTCCAAGAAAGTGTTCCCAAGAATGTTATGATCACGGTTTTCTGGGATTCCAATGGTGTAATCTTCATTGATTATTCAGAACTTCACATAAAATAATGTATTTTCAAACAATTTCTTACAGTTCCAATCAAAATAAGGTCAAAATATAGTCAGTATACTATTAAGATATTTTGCAGAAAAGGAAATTTTCTCAATTTGCTATCATCTGTAACAACACTGTATTGTCTCTTTCCTTGGATTAAGTCTTTTAAGGAGCTAACGATATTAAAAACGAATATCCCGGAATGTATGGTTCTATCGAATATCGGTTAATCAATTTTGTAGGTTAGGTTAGATTGGTAAGAGCAACGTGATTCTAGATTGATCGTAGTTCACTCAGAAGCCCGGGGCCTAGTGTATATCCCTCTATTTCCACAATTTGGAAGCTTAGTCAACTATCTTTCTCTTAAAATTTTTGTTTTTATATCTTATTTTTGAGCATTATTAGTCCAAAATAAAGTTTTTCACTTATTCTTCATCGAATTCTGATGTTCCTTCGATATTTACTTCTGAATCGTCTCCGTAATGTATATCCCCCTATTTCCACAATTTGGAAGCTTAGTCAACTATCTTTCTCTTCAAATTTTTGTTTTTATATCTTATTTTTGAGCATTATTAGTCCAAAATAAAGTTTTTCACTTATTCTTCATCGAATTCTGATGTTCCTTCGATATTTACTTCTGAATCGTCTCCGTAATGTATATCCCCCTATTTCCACAATTTGGAAGCTTAGTCAACTATCTTTCTCTTCAAATTTTCGTTTTTATATCTTATTTTTGAGCATTATTAGTCCAAAATAAAGTTTTTCACTTATTCTTCATCGAATTCTGATGTTTCTTCGATATTTACTTCTGAATCGTCTCCGTAATGTATATCCCCCTATTTCCACAATTTGGAAGCTTAGTCAACTATCTTTCTCTTAAAATTTTCGTTTTTATATCTTATTTTTGAGCATTATTAGTCCAAAATAAAGTTTTTCACTCATTCTTCATCGAATTCTGATGTTTCTTCGATATTTACTTCTGAATCGTCTCCGTAATGTATATCCCCCTATTTCCACAATTTGGAAGCTTAGTCAACTATCTTTCTCTTAAAATTTTCGTTTTTATATCTTATTTTTGAGCATTATTAGTCCAGAATAAAGTTTTTCACTTATTCTTCATCGAATTCTGATGTTTCTTCGATATTTACTTCTGAATCGTCTCCGTAATGTATATCCCCCTATTTCCACAATTTGGAAGCTTAGTCAACTATCTTTCTCTTAAAATTTTCGTTTTTATATCTTATTTTTGAGCATTATTAGTCCAGAATAAAGTTTTTCACTTATTCTTCATCGAATTCTGATGTTTCTTCGATATTTACTTCTGAATCGTCTCTGTAATGTTTATCCTCCTATTTCCAAAATTTGGAAGCTTAGTCAACTATCTTTCCCTTAAAATTTTCGTTTTTATATCTTATTTTTGAGCATTATTAGTTCAAAATAAAGTTTTTCACTTATTCTTCATCGAATTCTGATGTTTCTTCGATATTTACTTCTGAATCGTCTCCGTAATGTTTATCCTCCTATTTCCAAAATTTGGAAGCTTAGTCAACTATCTTTCCCTTAAAATTTTCGTTTTTATATCTTATTTTTGAGCATTATTAGTTCAAAATAAAGTTTTTCACTTATTCTTCATCGAATTCTGATGTTTCTTCGATATTTACTTCTGAATCGTCTCCGTAGTGTTTATCCCCCTATTTTCACAATTTGGAAGCTTAGTCAACTATCTTTCTCTTAAAATTTTCGTGTTTATATCTTATTTTTGAGCATTATTAGTCCAGAATAAAGTTTTTTACTCATTCTTCATCGAATTCTGATGTTTCTTCGATATTTACTTCTGAATCGTCTCCGTAATGTATATACCCCTATTTCCACAATTTGGAAGCTTAGTCAACTATCTCTTTCTTAAAATTTTCGTTTTTATATCTTATTTTTGAGTAGTATTAGTTCAGAATAAATTTTTTTACTCATTCTTCATCGAATTCTGATGTTTCTTCGATATTTACTTCTGAATCGTCTCCGTAATGTTTATCCTCCTATTTCCACAATTTGGCAGCTTAGTCAACTATCTTTCTCTTAAAATTTTCGTTTTTATATCTTATTTTTGAGCATTATTAGTCCAAAATAAAGTTTTTCACTTATTCTTCATCGAATTCTGATGTTTCTTCGATATTTACTTCTGAATCGTCTCCGTAATGTATATCCCCCTATTTCCACAATTTGGAAGCTTAGTCAACTATCTCTTTCTTAAAATTTTCGTTTTTATATCTTATTTTTGAGCATTATTAGTCCAGAATAAAGTTTTTTACTCATTCTTCATCGAATTCTGATGTTTCTTCGATATTTACTTCTGAATCGTCTCCGTAATGTTTATCCTCCTATTTCCACAATTTCGCAGCTTAGTCAACTATCTCTTTCTTAAAATTTTCGTTTTTATATCTTATTTTTGAGCATTATTAGTCCAGAATAAAGTTTTTTACTCATTCTTCATCGAATTCTGATGTTTCTTCGATATTTACTTCTGAATCGTCTCCGTAATGTTTATCCTCCTATTTTCACAATTTGGAAGCTTAGTCAACTATCTTTCTCTTAAAATTTTCGTTTTTATATCTTATTTTTGAGCATTATTAGTCCAAAATAAAGTTTTTCACTCATTCTTCATCGAATTCTGATGTTTCTTCGATATTTACTTCTGAATCGTCTCCGTAATGCATATCCCCCTATATTTGGAAGCTTAGTCAACTATCTTTCTCTTAAAATTTTCGTTTTTAGATCTTATTTTTGAGCATTATTAGTCCAGAATAAAGTTTTTCACTTATTCTTCATCGAATTCTGATGTTTCTTCGATATTTACTTCTGAATCGTCTCCGTAATGTATATCCCCCTATTTCCACAATTTGGAAGCTTAGTCAACTATCTCTTTCTTAAAATTTTCGTTTTTATATCTTATTTTTGAGTAGTATTAGTTCAAAATAAAGTTTTTCACTTATTCTTCATCGAATTCTGATGTTTCTTCGATATTTACTTCTGAATTGTCTCCGTAGTGTTTATCCCCCTATTTTCACAATTTGGAAGCTTAGTCAACTATCTTTCTCTTAAAATTTTCGTTTTTATATCTTATTTTTGAGCATTATTAGTCCAGAATAAAGTTTTTCACTTATTCTTCATCGAATTCTGATGTTTCTTCGATATTTACTTCTGAATCGTCTCCCAGCAATTGACTATGTTTCTCTGTCAAGACTGCTCACCCTTTTTCTTTATTACTCTTAGACTTAATAGTACACTGGTTCCACTTTTTGTAACTTTATCCGCCTTAAAGTACAGGTGCAGGTACAAACTTTTGTTGTTTTTGATGCTTTCGTTTCTACTTCATTCACTAGTCCCTTAAAAGCAAGTTTAGCTTTGATTCTATACGACTTCTGGATGTTCCATTATTTGTTTCTAAGGCAGCTATGAAAATTTAAAACTTACTTTTCCTTATCCTTTCTTCGAAAGTTAACATTTCTGTAATTTATCGGTATTTTTGATCTGCGTGAATAAAAAAGAAATCATTGGAAACCAAACCAAAACTGTACGGCGGTTGATCCATCAACTAGATATTTGGACAATTCAAAAACGTTTTTGTTTGGACTGATGTGTGAGATTTTCTTGTTGGAGAATGATTCGTCTTCTACGAATGGTTTTGTTTGATTTGATTCCTCCAATATAGTCGATTGTTATTTATTTTTTGGGGTTCATATGTACAGTTCCATGATTAGTCGCCTAGAGAAATTTTTCAGCACCAATCGACACGAGCTTTTTTGAGTGATTTCCAAATTAAGCGGTATCCAATAAACTCTTCGACTTCATATTATTATTATTATTAATAAATTGTTGGAAGTCTCAGTGTTTTTTAAACATCTCACTCGCAAAAAATCTAATATCTTATATATCAAGTGCTGTATACTTTTTTTGGGTTATGTCTCTAAAAATTCTCGGAACGTAAAACAAATTCTTGGCGTCCAATCTAATTTCAGCCATTAAAAAAATCGAGTCTAACGACATCATTTGCGCGCTCTTGCCAGAACGTGATGAGCCTAAAAAGGTACTAAATTAAATGAAGAATGGAGAGATAGCAGTCTGTAAAGCTTATATCAATTTTCACTTTTCGACTACTGAAAAAGAACTCGGTTATTTCAAATATTTACATTTTTAAATTATCATTTTGATAAATGAAAAGTTAATAACAAAAATCGACAAGAAATTACAAGTATTATATTAGTTTGGTTATACGGATTGGTACAAAAGCATTTTTTTGGCAAAATTGTTGGAAAATATCAAGCAAACCAATCGCAGAAGACAAATCATTCTCCACCAAGAAAATCTCACACATCAGTCCAAACAAAAACGTTTTTGAATAGTCCAAACATCGAATTGATGGATCATCCGCCGTACAGACCTTGGTTGGCACCCAATAATGATTCTTATTAGCGCAGATCAGAAATAAATTACGAGGTCAACGTTTTTTTTTACACCTGAAGTAGCGAGTTATGCGTTAAAATCACATGTTTTGGAGGTACGTCAATTGGAATGGACAGTTGGTTCAAACGAATATTCTGAAAAACTTTTGAAGCTAAATCCGAAACAAAAAATTCGTTTTTTGATAAAATTTCATTTAGTCTGTCTAGTTATAATGATATTTTTCGAAAGTTTCAATACCAAACTCTTCTAATTATTATTTTTTATCGTTTTCCAGTGAAAACCTACAAACTAGTTTACCCGGTTGAGTAATTTTTGAAAGGTTACAAGCAAAATAGGAAACATTAAAAATCGCTTAACGATTATTAAGCAAGTTCGGGTATTTTTTTTTTTTTTCAGTACCAACAGGACGGAAATTGAAAAATAATTTATGTATACGGCCACTAATTGGGTTTTATTGGTCAAAAACTAAACCTTTACAATCACGCAAAACAACAATAATGTGCAAATTCAAACGCAGATATTTATAATTTTTATATAAATTTTGATATATAATTATTATTTGTAATTGTTGTAATAAAATGCTAAAGCATAGCAATAAATAAAATCTCTCGATGGGTATTATCTCTAAAATAGTACAGTATAGAAGATAAAAACAGCTGTCTGAATAAATGCATACCACCTTCTTGTCCTTCTTGTCCAATCGAATTATCCTTCAGCCCTTGAAACGTCCTTAATAAAGGCCCTGGAACATGGTTAAAGTGCTGAGCAAAGGACGAAATCATTATTAACGTCCAATGTACTAAAGGACAGTTTAATTTAATTCGAAAGAAATCACCTAAGGCTGTTCAAGGATCATTGATTCACAGCTATATCCCCACTCGATTGTTTTTCAGGATCCGTTCAAGATGGATTGTAATAATTTGTTTGTCTCATTTGTTAAAATTGAAAATCGTTTCCTCGGGAATTTTAGTACTTTTTTCGTCTTTCTTGGGGTCATTTTTGTCCTAAGATCCTACTAGACTGATTTTTTAATTCGATTTGGGCTATTGTAATCATTTTCTATGCATACAGGATTTATTGAACGTGTGTATAGTTTTTTTGGAATGAAATTCGTTACCTCGAAGATTTTAGCACTTCTTTCGTCCTTCTTGGGGTCTTTTTTGTCCTAAATCCTCACTCAACTGATTTTTTAAATCGATTCGTGCTAAGCTACAATCATTTTACATCCTGACAAGGGTTTTTGACCGTTTGACTCGTTTTTTGGAATCTAGTTCGTTTCCAAGAAAATATAAGCACTTTTTATGTTTTTCTTGGGGACATTTTTGTCTTAAGTTCCTACTAGATTTATTTTTGAATTCGATTAGGGCCAAGTTGTAATGATTTTCTATGCATACAGGATTTATTGACCGTTTTTTGGATTGAAATTCGTCACCTTGAAGATATTAGCACTTTTTTCGTTCTTCTTGGGGTCTTTTTGTCCTAAATCCTCATTCAACTGATTTTTTAGATCGATTCGAGCTAAGTTACAATCATTTTACATCCTGACAAGGTTTTTTGGCCGTTTAACTCGTTTTTTGGAAACTAAGTTCCTTTCCTAGAAAACATTAGCACTTTTTTCGTTTTTCTTGGGGTCATTTTTATCCTAAGTTCCTACTAGATTTATTTTTGAATTCGATTAGGGCCAAGTTGTAATGATTTTCTATGCATACAGGATTTATTGACCGTTTGTCCCATGTTTTGGAATGAAATTCGTTACCTAGAAGATATTACCATTTTTTTCGTCTCTCCTGGGGTAATTTTTGTCCTAAGTTCCTACTAGATTCATTTTTGAACTCGATCAGGACTGAGTTGTAACAATTTTCAATGCTTACAGAATTTATCGACCGTTTGTCTAGGTTTTTTGGAATGAAATTCGTGAATTCAAAGATTTTAGCCCTTTTTTGTCTTTCTTGGTGTCGTTTTTGTCCAAAATTCCTACTTCATTCATTTTCAGGATCCATTTGGACAGCATAGCAATCATTACACATTCTAACAAGGTTCCTTGGGCATCATACAAAAGGTTTAATGTCCAAGGTACAAATTTGAGTATGAAACTCCAAACATCATATTATTCAACTGCGAAACCAGATATATGTAGACTTCTTCGCTTAAAACAAGAAATATATCTTCATAAATTGTCCTTCAGCCCATGAAATGTCCTCAATAAACGCCCGCGTACAGTTCAGTTAGAATCCAGTTTAAATGTTCCTAGTTCAATTTTTTTATATGTAAATCCTTATTTTTGAACTACCATGAATATTTCTTGAATCAAGAACGAAAAAAATTCATATCCTTTCTCATCAAACATTTTTTCGAACCACTGGTGAATGTTCTATCTCCTGTTTATGCTAATTCGGAGCTTTGTTATCTAAAATCACCATGTTTAGGGGTAAACTCCCTTCCTGTTATATTTATACTGTTACTAACAATGGTTCTCTAAGGGTGCCCTGTTCAGCTACTACAGAATCCGCGCGGCGCTTTTTGGGCGGCGTCTTTCTCATTTTTTATAAATGGCGAAATTCGTTTGATGTTTTTTCTAACAGCAAGTGGTTTATTTATAGTATTTACAGAAAAGCTATTTATTCATTTTCTTATGTTTCTTTTGGTTCCAGGACTTTGTAGAATTTTATTTAGGTATATAAATGATTTGTGTAAACGAATTAGCAAAATAGGGTTTAAATAAATTACTTAAGTGATAGTGACAAGTGAATTATAATAAGTTTAGTGTAGTTATACTGTGTAGATATACTGAAAATGTAAAAGACTGTGTTTATTCATTCACCCCAAGAACAGAAAGAGTGTAAATAAATACGAAAAACATTATAATACACGTTTGATGAATTGGGAAGGTAAAGAAGCAACAAGCTGTGAAAAATTCTTAAAAGAACTAAATCTATAAAACTTTCTCGGACATTTTAGATTATCTTAAACGCTTAATAACGATAAGTACCTATACGAGTGTCTTAAAAAAGTATACTTTAAGGAAATTAGCTCTTAATCACTCATCTTGTCAAAACAGCTTTAAAAAAACACTCCCTGAAAGTGAATATACCGTTAAGGTATAGTATCCCTATGAAAATTTCATTTTTATAGTAGCTACATAAAAGGGAATGTTTCAATAGCCTTTTGAAAATCATTAATTACGTCGGGTAGGTCGTTTAGAGAAAACGGCGTAGATTAAACTCAAAGAGTTCATACACTGCGTAATTGCATTGATTTAATTACTTATTGTTGAAACTATTTGCTTTGTGAGCTTGAAAACACAACGTTTGCTATATGTTTTGTTGTAAATTTCCAACGAAAATCTTGGAAAATATGTATTTTCGTACAATTGTTGCTTCTGAAGGATTGACAAAAACGCTTGACGTAGAAGAACTCAAATAGGAGCAGAAGCTGAAATCGTCTCATTTTTTGAAATTAAAAATCTTTTCCTCGGAAATTTTCTTTCGTCTCTCTTGGGGTCATTTTTGTTCTAAATTTCATTTTTTAATTCGATTTGGACTAAGTTGTAACAATTTTCAATGCTTACAGGATTTATGGACGGTTGTTACCGTTTTTTGAAATTGAAAATCGCTTCCTCGTAAATTTTAGCACTTCTTTCGTCCTTCTTGGGGTCTTGTTTGTCCTAAATCATCACTCAACTGATTTTTTATATCGATTCGAACTAAGCTACAATCATTTTACATCCCGACAAGGTTTACTGTCTGTTTATCTCGTTTTTTGAAATCTAAGTTTGTTTCCTAGAAGATATTAACATTTTTTTCGTCTTTCTTGGGGTAATTTTTGTCCTAAGTTCCTATTAGATTTATTTTAAAATTCAATTAGGGCCAAGTTGTAATGATTTTCTATGCATACAGGATGTATTGACAGTTTGTCTCGTTTTTTTTGGAATGAAATTCGTTACCTCGAAGATTTTGGATCTTTTTTCGTCCTTTTTGGGGTCTCTTTTGTCCTAAGTCATCACTCAACGGATTTTTAAATCGATTCAAGCTAAGTTACAATCACTTTACATCCCGACAAGGTTTTTTGACCGTTTATCTCGTTGTTTTGGAATCTATGTTCATTTCCCAGATATTAGCACTTTTTTCGTCTTTCCTGGGATCGTTTTTGTCCTAAATTCCTATTTCATTGATTTTCAGGATCCATTTGGGTTACATAGCAATCCCTATCCATCCTGACATGGTTTCTTTGCCGTTTGTCTGGTTCTTTGAAATTGAAAATAGTTTCCTCGGAAATTTTAGCACTTCTTTCGTCCTTCTTGGGGTCTTTTTTGTCCAAAATCGTCATTCAACTGATTTTCTACATCGATTCAAGCTAAGTTACAATCATTTTACATCCCGACAAAGTTTTTTGAACAATTATCTCGATTTTATGGAATCTAAGTTAGTTTCCCAGAAGATATTAACACTTTTTTCGCCTTTCCTGGAGTCGTTTTTGTCCTAAATCCCTATTTCATTGATTTTCAGGATCCATTTGGGTTACATAGCAATCCCTATCCATCCTAACAGAGTTTCTTTGTCGTTTGTCTCATTTGTTAAAATTTAAAATCGTTTCCTCGGGAATTTTAGTACTTCTTTCGTCTTTCTTGGGGTCATTTTTGTCCTAAGTTCCTACTAGAGTTCGTTTAGCACTAAGTTGTAACAAATTTCAATGCTTACAGGATTTATTGACCGTTAGTCTCGTTTTTTCGAATGAAATTCGTTACCTTGAAGATTTCGACAGTTTTTTTGTCCTTGAAATTGAAAACATGACAACATTGTATAAATGCAAATATATAAATAAATAAAGATTCACAAAATTCGTGCTAACGTCGCGTTTTACATTTAAAACTCACTCTGTATTCTCTGTGAATTCATATGCAAATTTTGCCTGTTACAGAAACAAGTTGCAGGTATTTTCTCTGAAAGCAAAGTGAGACGCATTATTTCAAACTAGATGTATAGTAGTAAAATGTGCAAACCTCATGAAAAATGCAGGGTTGCGGTTTTAGGTACATTTCTCGTTTTGCTTTGATCACAATTGCTCTAATGTACAGAACCGGCTTCTCCGGATCACATTATCTTCACATTAATTAATTCAACAGTTGAAATGATTTATAATTAATATTTAAATACACTTTTTGTTTAAAAAAAAATCAATGAAAGAATGTACAAGGGACATTCTTAAAGTATTTCACTCGATCTTGTTGTATAACATCGGTTTAAAGTCTCACATTAAGAACGGGCCTGATTAGGAAAGTTTTGAACAAAAATAAAAATACAGAATTAACTTGAACGTATCAATTTTAACTAATAAACAGCTAGACGAAAAAACTAGTGATAAATATACAGCAAGTAGCATGGAATTATACAAAAACTATTGAGACTATTGAGTCTTATAGAATTGTCTGAATATCGACAATGAAACTGGAAGATTTCGTAAATCAAATGTCGAGTCGAGTCGAGCCTGAAAGTTCTGCAAAACTCTTCGCAACATATCAACAGGTATTGGTGCAATCTCCTCACGAATTCGTTTGTTTGAGGATTGTCCTGGATGGATCACTTCGTTTTTAGATAACCCAATAAAAAGAAGTCGTAGACATTAAGATCAGGAGACTGAGGGGGCCAAGAGATACCCACGTTTCGAGAAACTACACGCCTTGGAAACAAATCATTCACCGCATTCATTGAAATTATTGCATTGAAGCGGTGAAGTTCAGGAGGAAGACTTCTAGTCGTCGATCCAGTTGCTCGAGGATGTTCATTGCACTAATGAACTAATTTTGATAATAAGCCTTAATTGCGTAACCGCGATGCTCCCCCGTCCAACGCTCCATTGTAAACTCGGATCCCGGACGGCTTATGACTATTTGCCTTACCATTTCACCCCAAATCCTCCCCTTAGGTTCCAAGAGTAAAAATTCTTTCTTATAATCTAAGAAATACTGTATTGAAACACCTCAATTCTTTTTATTCTTCTATTTTTCCACTTGTTACAAAGTCATAAGCTTTTTTAAAATCTATAAAAAATTATATCAGCTTTGAATATTTACGTTGAATATTCGTAAATATTTTTTTCTCCCCTCGTAATTCTAGAAAATATCGAAAATCATCATTTTCATGGACTTTTCTGTTTAATTTTTTGTTATTTTAATGTAATCAAATGTGTTAATGATTGTATCTGAATTTCTAAATCCTGTGGAATCTAATCAGGATAATTGGATCTTTTGATCGAAGTATTGCATTAAAGTCGGTCGTTGACAAATTTCAAAAGTTTAAATAAAATCTTATCGTTCAAAAAGTCAATTATTTATACCTAGATTGCGTGGTAACCAATTTGGATAAGTTTAGATAACTCACTCTGTAGATAATGATTGAAATTGATTTATTTTTGTTGACGTTACTTCTCGTCAATTTTCTTTTGAAACAACGTCGAGGCAAAAAACGTGTTTTTATGTATTATCTTCTTAGCTCAAAGTGGATTTTTACTGATCGAATCCTCTTTGTTTAAAACCTAAAATATCTTTTGTCGGACATGTCAGATCGAGTTTTATTCATGTTTTCTTTATCCTCTTTAAACAAAAATTTCTCTTTTGAAAAACGTTATTTTTATACAAAGCTTTTAAACGAAATATCGATTTCATTACCCGAATTTTCAAAATTCAAATTGTATCCTCACAAAAGTTTGAATCCTTCAGGATTTATTGGCATTTCTAAAGGAATCAAATTAAGTAAATGAGTGATTACTTGAAATTCTCACGAATTAGAAACAACTGCTAAGAAATAAATGAAATTTCGAGTGTTATTCTCCAAATAACTCGAAAAAAGAAAATGTGGAATTGAAAGTTTAGCTTAGGCATAGCGTCTTGTTCATTGGGAGGTATCTCGAATGATCGAAACAAATTTCAATTTACAACATTATCAAATGATCAGTGCATAATTTTTTGGCCCTATATATATCCTCTGAAATCTCCACTTCCATCATTAGATTAGAATTCAACTCAACTCTAAATTAATGCTCAAACTAAATGAAAACAACGTTTTGATACATTATTATCAATTTTTAAAATTTCTAGTTAAAGTTTTCAACGAAATTAGTAAAACAAATGATCGAGGATGGTCCTAGAAGTACCTGAGCTGACCTAGAGATGGCGTTAGCTGCTTGGAAAATATCCCAATATTAGAAAGTACACAATCTATATCACGTTGTATAGTATTTGTATATACAGTATAGTACTCATACTGTAGATGAAATCTGGAGCCACCATTTGACTCCTGATATAAAAACTCGTTCAAGACAATGTATTTCAAAGAGAGAACCTTCTCCGAAAAAGACAAAATCGATTTCAATCGCTGAAAAAGTAATTGACGAATGGCGCTTCGAATTGGTCGACAACCTGCCCAGATCTGACTCCCAGCGACTTTTTTCTGTTTCATAACCTCAAAGTTTCACTTACAAGAGACAGATTTCTATCCAACAAGGATACTATGTCAAAAAACAAAAATGATTATGGAATATGTCGTTGACATTTTTGAAAATTGAAACATTGCTAACAGTATATTAAAGAACTTGTAAAGACGTAAAGTTGTTCAGAATAAAAGTCGATAAAATTAATGGAAATTTCATAAAAACATTACAAAATACCTAAATTTTTTTACCACGAGTTCCCACTGATCTATAATATAAGGATCGAAATATTTTCTAATCCTTCATTTTACCAATCCATCAAGCTTTAAGCTTTATAAAATATCGATGTATGAGTTCTCTTTTCTTCTCATTTTTCTCCTTATAAGTCTCCATTTAATTGGAAAAGGAACAAAAACCTTAGTGGGATTAACTCAAAGTAATGACGGATGGATCTGTGAGTACGTATCAAACATAATAGTCCTTATAAATATAATTCACAATCTCAGACGTCTCAGAGCCGTAGCTACCCAGGCTTTAGTATTCACTTTTTATAATTAGATTCTTCTCTTTGAGAAAACTCGCTTTTGAAGAATTCAGGAATATACCATTGTGCAATGTAGTCGAGGGAATGCTTTTTGTTGTTAACTTATTGATTTAGGTTGCTGCTCATGTTTTAAGATTAACAAATAAAAAGAAATATAGTTGATTTTTTCAATTCCGATTGAGGTACTACCAAAACATGTATTTTCAAAGCATCTACCTCAACTGAAAGTCAATTTCCATAAAGTAAGGTGACAATAATTAAGTTAAAACAAAATAGTTTACTAGGAAAACCAAAATCATTGTCAAATGGATCAAAATTCATGGAAAGGAAGTTCAATAGAAACTAAAGTCATGAAGAGGAAATCAAAAAGATAACACAGATTCAGTAGCGACGTATATTAACGCTGGAGCATGCCATAGTAGGAATAGAGAAGCACCAAGCTCAATATGAGAAATATTTGAGGCAGTTAATATCTTCTGGAGACTAGAGCACTTCTATGTACTCATGATTGATATAATTTTGTTTATAAGTGTCCGAAGAGTTTATTTCGTTATGGAAGTATCCAAACGATCATCAGAGAATAATTGGGATTGAGAAAAAATACTTCAAACAAAAAGGAGAAGCTTTTTGATATAAAATTTCGAGACATTACATCTTCTAATCAAACCCTGGAGGTATGGATCAACTCAACCTACTACAGCGTTGTTGGAATGGAAATGAACACTTGATCATCCACCTTTTAGTCCAGATTTATCACCAGGCGCTTTCGTAGGGACAAAAATAATGTTTGATGGAAAAAACTTCGTCTTTTTGGGAGGTAACAGCTTCTTGCTCGCTTCTCTTACTATTCTGATCCACTTCTCTTTATCCTCCACGATTTGTCTTCAATTCCTGACCCCACCGGTGCAATATCCTGTATAACTTGTTGTTTCCAGTAGGAATAGAGAAACACCAAGCTTAATATGAGAAATATATGAGGCAGTTAATATCTTCTGGAGACTAGAGCACTTCTATGAACTCAGGATTGATATAATTTTGTTTATAAGTGTCCGAAGAGTTTATTTCGTTATAGAAGTATCCAAACGATCATCAGAGAGCAATTAGGATTGAGAAAAAATACTTCAAACAAAAGGGGAAACTCTTTTTTATAAAATTTCGAGACATTACATCTTCTAATCAAACCTTGGAGGTATGAATCAACTCAACCTACTACAGTGTTGTTGGAATGAAAATGAACACTTGATCATCCACCTTGTAGTCCAGATTTATCACCAGGCGCTTTTGTAGGGACAAAAATAATGTTTGATGGAAAAAACTTCGTCCTTTTGGGAGGTAACAGCTATTCTTACTATTCTGATCCACTCCAATTTATCCTCCAAGATTTATCTTCAGTTCCTGATCCCACCGATGCTATATCCTGCATAACTTGTTGTTTCCAGTATGTTTAAGGTCTACTTTTTGGCTGGCTTCCACTACCTTCCGTATTCATTGTCAAAGAAGCACTTGGTGTTAAGGGATTTGGGATTTGACACCAACTATCAAGTGGAAACAAAAGATTTTTACATATACACAATATGGCGGACGGCTGTCTGTCGTATATGTAATTGTATATTTAAAAGAACAAAACTTACTTCGCCGATTATATAATACCGAGATATCCGTTTCCGCATTTCTCCGATTTTCGTTATCTATCCAACCAAACACTATTTCATTATAAAGGAGAACGTCGGCAATTAGCTTACATAAAAGGTAGTGTGATTCCCCCAATATTACGTGTCTGACCTCGCTACACGCACGAACGAAAGTTTCGTCCCCCCAGGCACGATAGTTCTCAATCGGTTCCTAGGGGACTACAACCCTTAATCACGAATGTCGAATATTATGGAATCAGATATATAATGGTTTACCACGCTATATTATAGTATAAGGGATTATTGGCTTGAAATTTTTGACGAATTAGGACCATCCTTAACCAACCGAAGAGGCAGTCACTAAAATCCAGCAGCTCGGCTCACGGCCAGCTCCAGATTTTGTCCCCCTGAAGGACGCTAAGCACTGAGCCGTCTCGGCAGCCTTAGCCTTCTTTTTATGCTTCTCAGCATCATTGATGTTACGACGTATGAGCCTGGTCTTGTTAAAAGCACCGGTCAGATCTTTAATATCGATAAGAACCTATGTTTTAGGAGTAATAGGTTCCGTGGTTCCTGTTCGCTCAAAGCACTCGCGAGAAAGAAGAAGATTTGTCATAATTCCTGCTCTTGCAAGGCCATTGGAGTTTCGTCAAGTTTCTCGCAGGCAGTGCTTGTGATACCTGATTAGAGCTCAAGTACTAGGTTTGCCTGAGAAGGACCAACGTCAAGATCCAACAAATCCTCAAGACAAACGCTGATTATAATCATAAATGCTTGGAGGCACTTTTATATGGTTTTTAACATGAAAAACATTGTTCTAACTAAGATATAGTGTATTTGGTTGAGCCGAATACAACGTAGTTAATGCTCAAAGAAAAAACAAGTAATTTCTCTTCATTCTGGTATTCTGGTAGTAAAGATGCTTTCATACTATGGAAGTCTAAAAGGAACAAGCATTTGAACCGTAAAGAGAAGCCCGAAGTATGATTCTGTCCCGAGATTTCGTATTATTTCAGTCATATCATTTCTTGTAGTGAATACCATGTTGTAAAAACATATTACGATGAGTAGCTTATGGTATGTCTTCTAAAATGAGTGGCAATTCGTTTCTTGTTCTAACTATTTGTCCGCGTAGAATACCGCGCCACACATTTACATACCAATGACTCTGATGTTGGATTTTCCGCATCACACAGAATTCATTTCGGCCCAGTAGTGTATATTATGATAATTACTAAGAAATTGCCTTCGAAGTAAACTCCTGATGAACTTGAACCTTAACTCTTTATCTGAATTTGTCAATTTTTTAATTTGTTTCACTGTATGTAGATAAAAATAGTTCGTACTTAAGATCGAACGTATCCCATCAACACAGATTAATAGATGTATGTAGATGTAAGGGTCATTTATCAAAAAGAGACAATGGACTCCAGGATGGAGACTCTCGGTGAATAATGAACTCCTTAGAATCCTAAAACATTCGAAATCTTCAGCGTCGCCAGATTTTCTTTCGGGAAAAATGATGTAAAATGAAAGTTTATATATGATGAAAAATTGCAAGGGTCTATTTCCTTTTTGAGTCGATGACAGTCATTCTAAAGTTGAAGAATGGGGTTCGTTACAACATCTCGGTTGAAAAGATTCACAACATACGAAATTTTCAAATAAAAGAAAGTTGAAATATTAATTTTAAGTGAATTATTTGATAACTAAAACAAATAGTTTGATGTTAATGGTCGCTACGAGCTTTGGTGCCAATTAGTAAGTAAACGTAATTAAGTATCAATTTATGTTTTCAAATTAGTACTTAAATTGATAATATCTGAGTCAGGACTGAGTAGAAAGGGCCGGATTGGTGTATGAGATCCGGATATTTTATTCCTCGACGTAAATCAGGACCAAAAACAAATATTTAACCATTCATGTAATCAAAACAGGTGATCCCCAATGTAGCGTTTTGGGTCCACTACTATATCTTCTAAATACCATATTCACCTTCGATTTATTTATTTCTCCACTTAGAAACAGATTGTAATTAAATTTGGTAAATAAAAAAAAACCTTTCATTGTTTTTATCATCCAATGCACAGTGGGTTGGAATTTGAGAACGAAAATATTATCAATTTTAAAATAAAATCTAGTGGTATCGCAAAGCACTGAAAATAACACAATTTTATTATTAATTGCCCTGTAATGAATAATTTGTCTACTACATACCAATTAACTTCTTTCAAGGCACCTATTTCAATATCTTGATGAAGAGACTACGGGCTTTAGAGAATTTTCTGAGCCAATATATAAACAGCTTGAAATTAGTCAAAAGGCCCCATATTACAAATATAAATTTCTTTAATTTTTTATTTCTTAGATCTTTTGATATGTTTATGTTACTAAATCTTGATTTCAGGTCTGTTCTGTTTCAAAATTTTTTAAATAATTTTTGAAAGATAGATAAAATTGACGTTTCGACTTTTCCCTTAAATCTTTTTCTAGGTTTTTTGATATTACAAGGTTCGTTAATGCAGTTCTATTTTTTTTATCGTATTGATGATCTCTTAATCTATTTTCTGTATACTGAGATGTCAGTCCTATGTAAACAGCGATTTTATTCTTATTTTCATATTCACGATGAAGTTGATGTATTGATCAATATAAATACGCAAATTTTAATAAAAACTTAGGAATAAAGTCAAATACTTTGAAAAAAGAATAATTTCCAAAAAAAAATCTTCTAAAGAAATTAATAGATTGTACAGTTATTTGGGTCTAGATTTATTGATTTCGAAATAGGATTAATAAATACATTTCTAAAAAGACGTAGAAACAAAAAAAATATTGAATAACAAACTCTGACGAAGTTTTACGTGCTTTCATATATTTACCTTTCATTGTTTGTGTTCGACAAAGTCACTAAGTTAGATATTCTTGATATTTTTGTGAAAATAAATGGAAAAGAGTGATTGCCCTCTTGTCGTTCGTAAACACGCGATATACTTTTTAAACAGAATAAAATATTACCACGGAAAACGTTTCGAAATATAATAATAAAACTTCGACCTCCAAATTTTGTGCACTGCTTGAAAAATTACTAACAGATTTACTAAAAAACTGCCAAAACACTCAGTATTAGCTGAAACTGAAACTTTTTAACACCACAAAGCAAAAAACAATTCAAAATAACTCTCACCACCGAAAAAACTAAGAAAAGCCAACGAGAAAATCGATTGCTTCTCTCACGTCCACCATTTTGACGTAGATCAGCTGTTTTTTTAGATTGTCAATTGGTTATTCCAGAACATAACCTCAAAGTATCCTTGTCGTGATATTTATAAAGTATTATACAAAGTGACAGAAAAAACCGAAACGGGGTCGCGATTTCTACATGATTTCGAGTCCCGATTCGGAAAATATGAACGTCAATTTTAGGTTAGGTTTTATTAGAACATAAAAGACAAATAAAACGCAGTGTATTCAGTTGTTTTATGTTATAGAATATAACTATTAACCATCTATAAGGGTAATTATCTACCACAAAGATCCCTATTGAATTATCTTTCCCATTTCAGTCCCATTTAACACCCTCGCTCTGTTGTTGACTTTAAAACAAGATTTTCTCTCTTTTTAATTATAAAATCTTAACAGTTAAGATTAAGTGACTTGTTCAATAAAATTTTTTTGGCAGAGGATTCGAATCTCTGATCTCCGTGATGGGCACTTCGACAACCTTTACCAACTACACCGTTACGGCTCGAAATAAGTTTCGACGAGATGAGACATCAGCGCCCGACGCTTTTATCACAAGAATAGAATATTTTTAACTTTTTAGTTTGATGAATTAATATAAACTTTTTAAGAAAATAAACGCCTTTTTTGTCATCTTTTTTTTTTGAATTCTACAACTGATCAATTCGCATTTATATTCTTTGTGTCGACATATAAAAAAAACTTCTACTCACTTGCAAGGATCCCATACAACAATTCCCAATCCAGGGCAGTCAATTTCGTTGATGATTTCGCACTCTCTTTTGTCGCACACGCAAGCGGGAGCGGTCAGACCGCCACAAAAAGCGATGATAGCCACAAACGCCAAAGCAAATACACTATTCATCTTGTCCTAGGGCGATTGTCAGATGAAGTTTACATAATTTCGACTCGATGTTTTCGGTTTCACAACAATTTTGAAGTTAACACGATTGATATGTTTGAAATGTACACACAAACACTTGATCACAATCACATTAAATTACTACACGACATTAAATACGACACAAGCAAAGCTGAAAATAAAAAGCAATGAAAATTAGTAAACTATGTTTGTATGTTTTATTTTTAATATTGTTTAATACTATCAGTTTCTTTTTACGGGGATCTGTTTGTACAGAAACACGAGCAATGACATCTATCATTTCTTCAATCGATCAATTGAAAATATTTTTATTAATTACGAAGATGAAGAAGACTTAGAGCTGGAAGGTCCTCTATAGACAAAGTGTTCCTTCAAAGCAATTGATAGAGAAGAAAACAGAAAGAAATAGACCAGTGCACCTAAAAGGCTTATGATAACATACCAATATCAAAATTGGCTATCCAGAACGTATAATCGGAAATAAAGTATCGGATGTTCGATAAAGGTCTGACAAGAACTTCAGAACGTCAAAGTTAGATGGTAAGGTATGGACACAGGAGAACAGGAAGAGAAGAAGATAAAAAATCGACGAAATCTGAATGATAAGGTCTTCAAAACTTCAAAGTTAGATAGTGAAGTATGGACACAGGAGAACAGGAAGAGAAGAAGACAAAAAATCGACGAAATCTGAATGATAAGGTCTTCAAAACGTCAAAGTTAGATAGTGAAGTATGGACACAGGAGAACAGGAAGTGAAGAAGACAAAAAATCGACGAAATCTGAATGATAAGGTCTTCAAAACGTCAAAGTTAGATGGTGAAGTATGGACACAGGAGAACAGAAAAAGAAGAAGACAAAAAATCGACGAAATCTGATTGATAAGAATTTCAGAACGTCAAAGTTAGATGGTAAGGTAGGGGCACAGGAGAACAGGAAGAGAAGAAGACAAAAAATCGACGAAATCTGATTGATAAGATCTTCAAAACGTCAAAGTTAGATGGTAAGGTATGGGCACAGGAGAACAGGAAGAGAAGAAGACAAAAAATCGACGAAATCTGAATGATAAGGTCTTCAAAACGTCAAAGTTAGATAGTGAAGTATGGACAAGGAGAGCAGGAAGAGAAGAAGACAAAAAATCGACGAAATCTGAATGATAAGATCTTCAAAACGTCAAAGTTAGATGGTGAGGTATGGACACAGGAGAACAGGAAGAGAGGAAGACAAAAAATCGACAAAATCTGAATGATAAGAATTTCAGAACGTCAAAGTTAGATGGTAAGGTAGGGGCACAGGAGAACAAGAAAAGAAAAAGACAAAAAATCGACGAAATCTGAATGATAAGATCTTCAAAACGTCAAAGTTAGAGGGTAAGGTATGAACACAGGAGAACAGGAAGAGAAGAAGACAAAAAATCGATGAAATCTGATTGATAAGATCTTCAAAACGTCAAAGTTAGATGGTAAGGTATGGGCACAGGAGAACAGGAAGAGAAGAAGACAAAAAATCGACGAAATCTGATTGATAAGATCTTCAAAACGTCAAAGTTAGATGGTAAGGTATGAACACAGGAGAACAGGAAGAGAAGAAGACAAAAAATCGACGAAATCTGAATTATAAGATCTTCAAAACGTCAAAGTTAGATGGTGAGGTATGGACACAGGAGAACAGGAAGAGAGGAAGACAAAAAATCGACAAAATCTGAATGATAAGATCTTCAGAACGTCAAAGTTAGATGGTAAGGTATGGACACAGGAGAGCAGGAAGAGAAGAAGACAAAAAATCGACGAAATCTGAATGATAAGATCTTCAAAACGTCAAAGTTAGATGGTAAGGTATGAACACAGGAGAGCAGGAAGAGAAGAAGACAAAAAATCGACGAAATCTGAATGATAAGATCTTCAAAACGTCAAAGTTAGATGGTAAGGTATGAACACAGGAGAACAGGAAGAGAAGAAGACAAAAAATCGACGAAATCTGATTGATAAGATCTTCAAAACGTCAAAGTTAGATGGTAAGGTATGGGCACAGGAGAACAGGAAGAGAAGAAGACAAAAAATCGACGAAATCTGAATGATAAGATCTTCAAAACGTCAAAGTTAGATGGTGAGGTATGGACACAGGAGAACAAGAAAAGAAAAAGACAAAAAATCGACGAAATCTGATTGATAAGATCTTCAAAACGTCAAAGTTAGCTGGTGAGGTATGGACACAGGAGAACAGGAAGAGAGGAAGACAAAAAATCGATGAAATCTGATTGATAAGATCTTCAAAACGTCAAAGTTAGATGGTAAGGTATGAACACAGGAGAACAGGAAGAGAAGAAGACAAAAAATCGACGAAATATGAATGATAAGATCTTCAAAACGTCAAAGTTAGATGGTAAGGTATGAACACAGGAGAGCAGGAAGAGAAGAAGACAAAAAATCGACGAAATCTGAATGATAAGATCTTCAAAACGTCAAAGTTAGATGGTAGGGTATGGGCACAGGAGAACAGGAAGAGAAGAAGACAAAAAATCGACGAAATCTGAATGATAAGGTCTTCAAAACGTCAAAGTTAGATAGTGAAGTATGGACACAGGAGAGCAGGAAGAGAAGAAGACAAAAAATCGACGAAATCTGATTGATAAGATCTTCAAAACGTCAAAGTTAGAAGGTAGACTGTAAATTTCAGTCTCTGAAGATGATAGCTTGGTTATCGAAACACTCATATCAGACAGTGTTATTGAGTGTGTTCAGTATGAACATCATCAACGGTTTTAGAAATTCCAACTTAGTTATATCAATTTGAGGGTGAATTTACTAAATCTAGATGATGAAGATTGAATTTTTCAAAATTACCATACTCATTTATTGTTTTTTCTTTTTTATAATTCAATTTTCCATCAGTTTACTAATGTTTTCAATATTTTCTTTGCTATTATTATTATTAATACAACAAATCAAGAATTATGAAAATTTCTTTTCGAAATCGTTTTAGTAATGAATATAATAAAGAAATATGAATGATTTTCCAAATATTTACAAATATAAACATTGTTTTTTAAACAGAACATCCAAGTATTTCAATTTGGAATATATAAATATGTTTTTCAAATAGTTCGTTATCAGTAATTGTGAAACAACAATTATAGATCGTGGAATCGAGTATTTACTTTCAATGAAAAATGCATAGTTTTCAATAAATCCAAAGTTATATCAAGGGATGAGTCCCCTAGAGGGTGAACTTTATATGCAATTATTTGTCAAAGATTTTTCAACAATTAAGAGGTAATGTCGACAATTAACGACTATTTTGAGAAGCTTGGCGATTCTTATTATAAATAGGATTAAATTTTGTATTTATCAATGTATGTAACATAATCCGTTCCTGAGATATAGCTGACGATATTTATTAGTTGCCCACCCTGTACTAGAAATGATCTTAAAAAGGGGATGATTTAAAATAGCAAAATAGTCGATGCAGATGACGTAGTATTTATAAATAGAGCAAAAACTATTTGAAAAGGTAACAAAATAAATATATAGGAGATAAAGGTCGAATTCGAAGCCAAAAAGTCAGTTCCAAATATACAGGTGAAACAAATAAAAGCTTGTTAAAAACTGATTCGAAAATTTATTGGTTTAAATATAACTTTAATGTATTTTCCGTGTTTTTATTTAAGAAGATAAATACGGGTCTGGTTATTTCACTGGAGTCTCATATTTTTTTAATTCTAAAATTCGCTCAAAAAGTATTGCGTCCATTTTTCTTCACTCATAATTAGATTCGTTATTCTTTTTTCCGAGGTTAATTTCGGACTTCGTTATAAATATTTTTTCGTCCTTTTCATGATTAATGTGACAAAAAAAAAATTAATTTATGAGAAACGAAGTGGATGAAAGACTTTTCAAATAGAAAATTGAATAGAATTAATTTGGAAGCGAAACAATGATTTATTTTTAATTTGATAAAGCAGTAAACGAAGCCTGTCAAAAGGATAAAGATATTAGAAAGTTTTTATACTATTTCACGAATAAAAAAAAAATGATAAACTTCTTCTTCTAATGCAATCTTTTAATAGAAGTTTCCTATCATATTTTCCATTATTTCTCCATTATTTGCTATGTGCAGTAACGACTGTATACAGACTGTATATCCATTGATATGTCGCAGCATTTTTTTCTTTCCATCCCTTTCAAAGAGTTCTCATTGTTTGTTAACAGTTGTTGTTTGGACAGTTTCTATAAGTGGAAACTTCTCCGATTAAAATAAGACAGAATGCCAACGATTTTTCAATCCTCCGAGACTCAAGCTAGATTCTGCGCACTCTCAAGCATGCGCAGTATAGATAAAGTGTCTCGATAGAAAGTTAGGTTAGGTTAGGTACCTCAATTTATCAATTTCATCCTTCTTCAATGTCCAGCCATAGATTAAGATCAAATTAAAAATACTTTTCGAAGTTTTATAAATACCTGTTAAGTCTTTTCAGTTGAGAAAATAAATTAAAACATTGTATCGACTTGGAAACTAAACTTTTGGACAGAATTATTACACTACTTCATAGAAACTAAATATTAATCAAAATTGAATACGAAATGAAAATAATTTACACTGAAATTATAATGAAAACCAGAGCATCAGTCGTCATTAGCTTTAATTTTGTGGTATTGCGTCTTTAATCATTATAAGAATTAAAAGAAATCATAAATCCACTGAAAATCTAGTAGGCCACATAGATAAACCTACTAGTATTAAATCCATATGATTTTAAGTTCGCTCTAACCTTCAAAAGACACGTATATAAATTTGACAGCTGTCAGTTTAAGAATTTTGAGGGAAATTTGAAAAAATGGTTAAACAAGAACTTTGTGAGGGAATAAATCATTGCTTTGTAACAAAAAAATACCATTGAAAACAAAACTTGGTCTAATAAACATTATTTGAACTATGCCCAATGAAAATCAACCGTTTACTAAGTTTAAATGAGTTAAAATTAGCACCGAGGAGGATGCACGCTATCACTGACAAAAACATCAATAAAGTTAATAAAATAATATCGAATAACTGAATTGTGAAGCTGATTTAGATAGCTGAGACCCTAAAAATATCAAAGGAACGTGTTGGATATATCGGGAATGAATATTTGGGCATGCGAAAGCTCTGTTCAAAGTAGCTTCCGAACGAGCGAACGAATTGACGATTCTGAGCAGTGTTTGAAAGTATTGGCTCTATAATGTCACACAGTAATTCAATCAACAGAGCACTGCACGTGATTAATCGACTCCAAAACGTATTTTGGGAAGTAAATCCACCGTATTCCTCAGATTAGGCCACCAGTGATTTTTTTCCTGTTTACATACCTCAAAATAAAGATCGCTGGACATAAATTTCGCTCGATGAAGAGGTTATCACAGAAATTGAAGCCTATTTTAAGATTAAAAATGTTTTCTGTGCTAGTTTGAACTAAATCAACACGGCTCAAGAAAACTCACAACACTTTTCAATTATGGTTACTTAGAGTTAAATATGATTGACATCAGATAGTTTTGAACTCGTTTTACATAATATATTCCATAGTATCCAAATCTGAGCTGTTGGGTGGCTTCTATAATAAACATTAACAGGATTTACGTAGCTACTTGTGAAAAAAAATCCTGTATGAATGAAAAATTATAACCAAATGTGCATTAATGTATTCTGTACGTGTATCAAAGTAAATTCCCCTCCAAAAGGCACTTTAGACGAATTAATAGAAGTGACAGATGTTAGATAGACTTTGTTTTAGTAATAAATGTCAAGGTTTGTGGAATATTTATAGTGCAAGAGATTATGGTATGGCAAATAAAGAATTTTTTCCATGTCTTCTGTCACTTAATCCTGCTTCAAGTCTTCTTTTAACAATTCAATGATCAGTAAATCTATTTTTCAATGGATTGCTGATGATTTATCTAGCTATGTCTTTAAAATAATCAATAATTTGATTGGTACAACGTTTTATATCTTGCCTTAGATTTTATGATCTTGTTTCATTAAATCTTATCACCATATGTAGCCCAACCTTCATTAGAGACAATTGATGCTTCATTCAATGACACATGTCTTTGGTGACTCATTTTTTTTACTTTGGTAAACGTACATTCACTTCCAATCCCACATTTGATGAGATCGCAAATCAAAACTTTATTTTTACATACCCACTACTTTTTGTACACATTTTATTATTAATTATTAAGAAAAAAATTGTTTAATTTGCATTTGATTATGTGTTATAATGTCCTCATTCCACGATTATTTTTTTGTGAGCAAAATTTTATTTGAAAACTTTTGTGGTACAAATTTATTTCTAAACATCTCTGAAGTATATTTAAGTTTGACAACATAGCATAAAGTTGAATTTATTACTAGGTATTCGTTATATATAACGTATGAAGTATTTTTTTCAAATAATTTCCTCAAAAAGAAAAAAAATATTTGTCATACGTCAAATATATACTACGAACTGTCTTTATTAATTTAAGAAATTTTTTAGAGACACATTATATACCTTAGATGTAAATAATATCTTAATGGATCTCACCTAATATCTAATTCATCCCCTAAATACCCCCCAAACTTTAATTATTTTAAAAATACATCTTAAACATTCATGTACACTCCGGGTTGCCGATTTTTGATAGTTTTTCACGTGTTTCCGACCGGGATTTTCACAGTAAAGCGCTTGCCGAGAAAAACGTTGCTCTACTGGACTTTCTTGTTCTAATATTGAGTGTGGTTCAAGCTCTATACGAAAACGGGTAAAAGCGCGTGCGTACGTGATGGCCGGTGATGAGTTTAACCCACTGGATCATGGTTTATTACATTTTTCAACATGTATAACATACAAAGTGATAATATACTTTATTGTCTTGGAAAATACTATTTTGTACATAATACCAGGACTACAATTTGATTGAAATCTTGAGGCTTGGAACGTTCTCAAAAAATTGATAAAGTTCATCACATAAAATTAAATTCACTGTTGCAAATAACACAAAAAGTTACCTCAATGTATACAAGTCGTAATTGGAATAGTTTTAAACTTGTTTAAACAAAAAGGAATATGAAATCTTCTACCTGAGTAATGAAGATGTAAAGGTTTTTCAATAAGAGGTGTTATTTTGAACAGCACGCTATTTCGGTAGATGTCACTTTTGAAGCTGTCATTTTTTGACATTTGACAAGTAGAAACTACGCCATTAATGAATATGGAACGATACACGCTTCAACAACGCATTGAAATTATTAAAATTCACTATAAAAATAGTGATAGTTTGGCAGAGACGGTTCGTAAAACTAAAACATTTTTGGGTCGACGTGAAACACCTTCTCGGACCGCAATACAAAAATTGGTGTAAAAATTTAAGCTGTTGGGACAAGTTAGTGATGTGAAGAATAAAACCCGTGCATCTCGCTCAAGAACAACTGAAAATATTGCTGCTGTAGCCCAAAGTGTTGAAGAAAACCCAGGTTTTTCCATTCATCGTCGTTCTTTGGAATTAGCCATTCCACAAACATCATTATACCGTATTTTGCATAAAGACTTGGGTCTTAAGGCCTATAAAGCTCACTTAACACAAGAGCTCAAGCCGGCCGATCATCAACAATGTCGTGTCTTTGCTGATTGGGTCCTTGAAATGCATGAAAATGATCCAGAATTTCATCGAAAAATCATCTTAACTGAAAAGGCCCATTTCCACCTTGGTGGTTACGTCAATAAACAAAATTGTCGAATCTGGGGCTCGGAAAACCCAAAAGTTATTGTTGAAAATCCTCTCCATCCTCAACGCGTAACTGTTTGGTGCGGTTTATGGTCTGGCGGTGTCATTGGACTTTACTTTTTCGAAAATGAGGCTGGAGCAACAGTTACGGTGAATGGATTCCGCTATCGAGAGATGATTAATGATTTTTTATGGCCGGAATTGGATGGTATTGATTTGGACAACGTTTACTTTCAACGAGACGGCGCTACGTGCCACACAAGCAACGAAACCATCGATCTTTTACGGGAAAAATTTCCGGACCGTGTTATCTCTCGAAGAGGTGATTACAATTGGCCACCGAGATCTTGTGATTTAACACCTTGCGACTTTTTCCTATGGGGCCACGTGAAAGATAAGGTCTACGCCAACAGTCCAGCATCGATTCAAGACCTCAAAGATGGAATTCGTGAGGCTATCGAAGACATAGGGCAGCCGCTTTGCAATTTGGTTACGGAAAATAATAATCAAAATAACTGGAAAACTCCATACTACTATCTGGCTTTTAGCTTTTCTCTTGTATCAAGATATCTTTCGGGGAGGATGAGCTAAATTCCATCTTAAGATTCGTGCACTTGCAGTAAAAACAACAACCACCATCTGAAGTCATCCACTACTAGAACAGCATTACCCCGAAAAGAGAGTGGAAGAGGGTTGATTAACCTTGTCTACCTACACTCTCGAAAAGTTATTGAACTGCGTAGATTTTTTTTCACGAGAAATCAGAAACCTACATTGACATAGTATTGACACCAAGAAACTAACGGAACCTTCTTCCAAGAGACCGAAGGTTTTATAATAGCTGTCCAAGATCAAGTTATCAATACTGATAACCACAAGAAGATTGTGATTAATAAACTATTCGACGTATAACTTCTGCTTGTGGTGTTTTAGCTAAACACTGACTATCTATTTACCCCCAATTAGATGATTACCAATTTCAGTGATAGTTTGAATTTCCAGGAAGCTCTTCTACGACATCTATTTCATGAAATGTATCCCATTTACAAATAGCAATGGCGAAAAAGCAAATATTTGTTTCTGTTTCTTTCGTAGGATAGGATTAGAGAGAAGGTTTAAGCTTGAAGATCCACGTGGAGTTACATCAAAATATAACACTACAAAACGTTTACAGGAAGCAGTTTAATAGTTATTGAACATCCACCCTATCCACCAGACTTAACTATATGCAATTTCTAGTTATTCTATAACGTAAATAAATATTTACGTAGTTCGAAGTTTCCCAACAGTTAATCAAGCTTTTGAGAGCAATCTAATAAAATATGATTTTCTTTAAGCTCTTAAGTTGTGGAGGCTTTGGTTTATTAAGGTGTTGATAGCTTTGGAAATAAATAAAACCTTGTAGTTTACTTGTACCTCAAAATTTATCCAGAGGTTTGTATATCTATTTAATCAGGTTTTATTAAAAAAAATCTTTGCCAAAAACTGTGAGTTTTACAAAGGGCATTTGTGAGTTACTTTATTTGGAGATAATGAAGTTATCACGGAAACTCACTTCCGAGAAAAATAATTTACGTTGCGAAGGGCGAAACACAGTTAAATAAGATAAATATTTTTCGCGTTGCCTCTAATATTTCTTTAAAAGAAAGAAAACATTTTTAACGTTTTGCCCGTCGTAACACAAACCGTCTGAGAAAAATGAAACTTACATTGTTTTCACGAAACTTGCACAATCATTTTCAACAGATAAAACTTTGGGAATTGCTTCGATAAAACTTATGATTTTATAAATGGTAATAAAAATGGGCAGCATGCAATCATTTTTGTTTTATTTTGAAATAATTCCACTTAGAATAGATCAGAAAGATATTTAAAAAAATTGAAACTTTGTAAATTGTCAGAAAAAATATGATGTTTAATTGACAATTTAAAATTTCCCGCGAATATGGTTCCGATGACGTAATTCCTGTAGGTCATTAATTATAATTCACTTTTCACTTTATCGTCGTAAGACCTTTTTTTGTTGTAATAACTGCTATGTTTGGAAATCGTTGAATAAAACAGAAAGTTTATCAACTTTTTATTTATGTATATCGTAGTAATTTAAGCCCAGCTCATATTTTTTTTAAAAAAATCACCCTTTTAATACCATAACCTCAAATAAGTTGTCGTAACAGGATTGGCGTCATTAAACGCTGATTCAGGTTTTGAAACAAGTTTTCTTTAAACTCTTTTTTAATTTATAACTTGTAATCATAAAATTTCCAGGTTAAAAAGTCCACAAGTTAATATTTTCGAAAATTTTGTTCATTTTGTTAATTTTTTTCGGCGTGTTTAAGATAAAGATGAAACCAAAATTTTTTGACAAATCAAAAAATTCAAAAACCATAAATTCCCTGATTTAACGTCGAAAACTGTAGTCAAAAAAATTTGTTTTTCGAAATACTCCGTATCTTCTTTTCGGAAAATACATACAAAAACTATCATAACATGAAGCACTTAACCTTACCTCACCTAATCTAACCTAACTTTTTTTCGGGGAGGGAATTTTCGCAATGAAAATTGTCTCTAGTTGTGGATTCACCCAGTGCTGTTATATCCCCTTCTGGTTATACCTAACGGGTCACTCCGCCTCTATGAGTTCATCTCTAGAGCGCCTACCACCTAACCTAACCTAACCTAAGCAACCTCTTTGTACTAATGGGCGTGAGGGCGATGGTTAACTCGCCGCTTCTTGACTTTCTTCTCTTTTTTTGTTTTCTCAACGTAATCTAAAGTAACTTCACATAACCTAACATTACTTTTCCTTGGGTGAGAGGAAATGTTCACGAAGGAAATTTGTCCCTAGTTGCTATTGCGTCTCCTTTAGATTCTTATCTTTTTTTATCTTTTCTAAACCTAACCCAACCTAACTTAACCTGACCTAACATAACCTTAAATTAATTCTTTCTTTGTAACTCTGCGTGTATTTCACAATTATTTAATTAGAGTATTTAGAGACACTCTGTATGTAAACAAAGTTTAGTAATTAATTACAACGGTTTCTGTAAAGCGAATTCGAGACTTCAAATAAACAATTAGGTACATTTATAACTCACAAGGTGTGTACCGAGCATTAAATTCGTAAGTTCGCTTCATTAAATAAAGCTTAATGACGAATGAAACCTTAAAGTCGAGTTTAAACCTAAAGTTTCTATATAATCTAAGTGAGAATCTGCTATATTTAATTCAATATTCCATTTCCGTATTTATATTACTAAATAATTCTTCCTAAAGTTACAACACCGTCACGATATTTTTCTTCTAACCCTTTTCTCCCAGGTAAAACAAAAACAAAAGTTTGTTGGCTGTCTAGAAACTTCACCATTAAAACGTAACAGTAAAATATCACTAATTTAATTAAAATGTTATAAAAATGAACATTATAATTGTTAAAGACAACTCAACGTTAGTTTTTAAGGAATAATAAAATACAAATAAAGCCTCAATAATTTTATTTACAAAAACTAGAATATCTCTTATTCACCTACTTTCGAATTCCCCTTGTATTATATACTACAAGCTGTCAATAAAAATCGTTCTAGTGGCGCCATCTTCTAGGTCAAAATGTTATAGAATTATATTATTATTAATACTAAAATCTTTTTATTAAATGAACAATCTACGTAAAACATATTAATAATTTGTTAAGTATTTCAGCAATGAATGATAAAAAAATAATAATTTACTCTATATGAAAATTTTATGTGGAAATCCTAACCTACAATAATAAAATGAGGCATAATTGTTTTCCTGGCTACTTCATACGTACAAGCTATCCCGTTAATTAACCAAAGAATAATAAATTTAACGTAAGTTGATTTTTCATGTTCACAAGCTTTTCATTGAAAACGCTAAACACGTTATTGTATAATTGTAATTTATGTAATTTTAACAGCATTTAAACTATGCAAAACATGCTTCTGCGACAAACCGCAAATCCCTGATACTCAAATACGAACAATTTTATATATGCGAAGCATGGCAGGAATATTATAAACTTATGTCTCGAAGAGTTTTTACTAGTACTTTTATAGGGAAATGTTATAACTCTAAATATATTTAGAAAATAATACAATAGTAATTTTAATACAAAAAAAATGTTTAATACTTGATGGTAATATAAATAATGCTTGTTATTCAGTAACAGAAAAATAGGCATCTGCACTAATATCTCACTTAGAACCACCAAAAGAAAGATCTCAATTTTCAAAAGTTATTGACTATGAACGATATCAATTTGAAAAAAACTGTATTTGTATTTAATTTTAGTTTGTTTCTTTGCAATCTACACTATAATATCGTATAAATAATATTTTTAGTGACATCTATAGAATAATACTAGAACTTCCCGTGGCTTTTAAATAGAATAACGTTTCAAGCTTGTAAGTAATAACAATAGATGTCTGTGAATACAATGAGCGTAATCATTTATTTATTAATAAAAAACTTAGATACTATTAAATTTAATAATGTTTTTAGCATCATTAGAGAGAAATTTGCTACAATTGCTAATCAAATCAATAGATACCTTATTAACTTATTTTCTAGTTTATAGAAATAAATTATACTGACAGATAATAATTAGGTTATCCAAGTGTCACTTGGAAATAACAATTAGGCAATTTAAGAAAACAGGTGATCTATGTCAAACTAGCGGCTGAGGGGTAAACAATTGATTTTCTCGTATGTTTCATCTAAGCTTTTCTTTGTTTTTCCGGTAATAAAAAAAAGTTTTGTATTGTTTTTTTGTTTTATGGTGTTAAGAGGACTTCGTAGATACATTTTGCATTTATGTCGATGAAAGTTATACTGCTGGAACTGGGTATTTTTGCAGTTTCTTTAGCTTTCAAGCAATTCACAAAATTTCGTATACTTTAAATGTTTTGTACTTAAATTACGGGCTTTTTGGACATAAGTTTCAACTGTTTCGTTCAAATTTATCAAACATGAGTAATACTTTTTTAAAATTGCAAAGTGATAACCCAGTGGCAGCTAGAAAATACAGGGACGAATTTAAAGCTTTAGGTGGAGTCAACCCCTTTTCATTAGATAAAAAGAGCTTCAGTGCTCATTTTCCACAAGTTTCCAATATACTTTTTGCATACACTAAACAAAACACTGCATAGTGAAAAAAAGACTAGAAAGCCACGTTTCCGGAAGGAAATTCCGAACTTATTTTAGTAAACACTCTTCAATAAGCAATTTCGCAATAAAACTGGAAACAATAAGGTCTAAAACTTGCAGCAAAAATATTTATTTACCCCACGGCGGATATTTTGACAATTTATTAGATTGCTCAATAGATGTCTGTGCGTAATCTTTCATTTATCAGTAAACATCTTAGATAATATTATTTTCAATAACTTTCATAGCATCTTTGGAGTATATATGAAATTTGCTACATTTGTTGAATACAATAAAGAGATGCCTTATCAAACTACTTTATAGTTTATAGAAATTATACAGTAGATGTCACAGTTTGATGCTGACAGATAACAATTAGGTTATCCAAGTGTCACTATCTCGTGTAAATAATATATTGCTGATATGTATGCTAATAAATCTTTTATTATTAATATAAAATAGGAATAAGTATAAAAGCCACATCATTCTAATGTAATTGTTCCAGTGTAGAATAGTCAAAATAAAAGTATCAGTGATTCAAATAATGTAAGTTGATATGATTAATATTAAACCATGAACACAAATAAAGATTAAATTTTGTCAAATTTTTTAATACTTTGGACATTATACTGCCATTAATTATTTATTTAATTATAATTATTCTTGATAAGAATTTATTTAAATAATAAACATTTTATGTGATGTTTTAAATAATTTTGAAGAATCGCTTTAGTTAAAGTGTTAAATATGACAAGATGTTTATGTAATTAGGAAAGCAGATGTAATTAATTCAACCTACTTTTTAGTGAAAGTCGTGCAATATAACTTATCAGTATATAATCCTATATATAATAAAGATATAGTTAATCAAATAATGGCATCTACTGACGATATTTACAAAAAGCAAAAAACTTGCTTGCAAATAGCTACTAATGTAACTGAACAAAAACATCATGTATCTAGAGCGAAACGCGGACAAATTTTAGGACATCTTAGAGGATTTAGAGGCTGTACAGTTTGGTTAACAGGTAAGATAAATGATGTCACAATAATATTTTAATATATTTATTCAATTTAATCTACACTGCATCTCCTATTGAATATTATTTGGTTACAGGCTTATCTGGTGCCGGAAAAACATCCATAGCATTCGAGTTAGAAGCCTATTTAGTAGCCCATGGTATACCGTCTTATTGTCTTGACGGTGATAACCTAAGAACAGGTCTAAATAAAGATTTAGGTTTTTCAAAACAAGACAGAGAAGAAAACATTCGTCGAGTCGCTGAAGTTGCTAAACTATTTGCAGATGCCGGTGAAATATGTTTATGCAGCTTTATTTCCCCAAGCGCTGAAGACAGAGATGTAGCACGTAGGATTCACAAAGATAGTGACCTCAAATTTTTTGAAGTATTTGTTGATACACCACTAGAAATATGTGAACAAAGAGATACCAAAGGTTTGTACCAAAAAGCTCGAAAAGGAATCATAAAAGGCTTCACAGGGATTGATCAACCTTATGAGAAACCAGAAAATCCTGATTTGGTCGTTAAGACGGTCAGTTGTTCCATAGATGAGTCCACAATGCAAGTTGTGGAAATGCTACAGGAAAATGGAATCATCCCTTTTGTTCAAGAGGATAAGGATGACATTCCGGAATTGTTCATTCCTAAAAATAGGCTAAGTAGTGCCTATGAAGAAGCAGAATCTTTACCTAGGCTAAAGATTACAGAATTAGATTTACAGTGGTTACAGGTATGAACTAAATTTAATATTTTGATGCAAATAAACCGTTTTTTGTATTTAGGAATTTAATTTACATTTTGGGTGTCTTACAACTTATAAAGGAGACAAATTTCAAAGAAAATTCTAAAAAAAATTACATCTTAATATCATATTGCAGTTGTATCACTTCATTTCTTTAGAATGAAAGTTCTTACTTAAGATCATAATCTGCTGAAGAATATTCAATCTTTAATCTGAATACTTACTGCTTGTATGTTGTGATTAGGGTTTCAAGTACACTGGTCCATTTTTATTATAATTTTTTCCCAGAAGCTGTAGAATGTTATTTCTGATATTTTTAGTTACCCACCCTGTATATGAAGCTTTTATCTGTAGGCAACGAGATATTAGACACCAATAAAAAATATTAACTCGTATAATCGATTTATTTGATAACTAAGATCATAAAGATTATTATTTCTGCGAGGATTAAGTTTAACTACACGCTGTAACTGTATAATTAGACCAGGGTCGATAATTTTTGAAACAAAAATTAATATAGGATGAAACCTATTGGAAAAGGCACAGAATATAAAAATAATGATTGGAAAAATAAATTACGGGCGATCCGAGTTCGGGAAGTGGGCGGGTGTGAGTTTTTAAGGGTAAAAAATAGTTTTTTTTTCATTTCCGCCAAAACTGTAAGTTCTACAGTAAAAAGTAAAATGGTAAAGTTGTAGGTAATCAAAAGATCTACAACTATTGTTCTTATACTTTTTTCACATAACCTCAAAATTTGTGTTAAAAATTGAAAAAACCATGTTTTTGATTTTTTATTTAGGTATATCTTTACAAAAAAAGTTTTTCTCTACGAAATTTGGTGAAAACTCACATTCCTATGTCCTAAATACACTGTAATTTTTCTGATTTAAAATATTTATTATGGCTTAAGATCCAAATAGCTCCCTAATTTTCAATCGAAAAATATCACGTCAAAATATTCGGTTTTAAGCTATTTATTTGAATTTATACTTTTATTTAGTCAAAAAATATAAAATTCCATGTTATATTGACAAACGAGAAAAATTGGAAGTCTGTAATACATAAAGATTGCAAAAAACATGCGAAAATAGTTGCTCTAAATATTGAGGTTAGGATTTACTAAGAATTTCTAATAAAAAGTGTGACTGCTGCCTGTTTTCAGTAAAAAAGTTAATTTATAAAATTCTTCACATTTATGTCATATAAAATTTTGAATTCACCTACTTTTTACTATTATACATTATAATATTTTTAAATTCTTTAATTTCCCGTTATAGACTTAACTTATCTTGAATTGTAATTACTTATCCATTAGTTTTCATCTACGTGTTGGTGTAAACAGTGTGTTCAGTATGAATATCAATAACGGTTCCATAAGTTCCAACTTAATTCATTTTCTGTTCAAGATTCTTAGTGAAGGTTGGGCTTATCCTCTTAAAGGATTCATGAGAGAAGACCAATATCTACAAACTCTCCATTTCAACTGTCTTCAGAACGAAGGCAACCCCGTTAGTCAAAGCATTCCTATAATCCTGCCTCTGACCACTATGGATATGGAACGATTGAAAGATTCATCAGCCGTAGCATTGATATACAAAAATGATTACTACGCCATTCTGAGAAAACCAGAATTTTTCTACTACAGAAAAGAAGAAAGAGCAGCTAGACAGTTCGGTACTACTCATAAGGATCATCCTTACATAAAGATGATTTATGAATCCGGAGATTGGTTGATAGGTGGTTAGTACACATTTTTTAATGCAGTTTGTTTTAAAATTATTAAATTAAAATTCCTGTTGGTATCTTTTTGTTAAAGGTGATGTAGAAGTTTTTAAAAGGATCAAATGGAATGACGGTTTAGATCAATATAGATTAACACCAAATGAACTTCGAAGGAAATTTAAATCCATGGGAGCCGATGCAGTTTTTGCATTCCAACTCAGAAATCCCATTCACAACGGTCATGCTCTATTAATGACCGATACCAAGAAGCAATTACAAGAAAGGGGTTATAAGAAACCAGTACTACTACTCCATCCTTTAGGTTTACATTAAAAATTTATCAAATTAATATTTTTATTTATAGATATATATTTTTTTAGGCGGTTGGATTAAAGAAGACGACGTTCCTCTACCTACGAGAATCCTCCAACACCAAGCGGTCTTAGACGAAGGACTTTTGGATCGAAATTCGACTGTATTAGCGATTTTTCCTAGTCCCATGATGTACGCCGGTCCCACAGAAGTTCAATGGCACGCTAAAGCTAGAATGAACGCTGGTGCTAATTTCTACATAGTTGGTAGAGATCCTGCTGGTGTTACACATCCCGCTGGAAAAGATGCCAGTCTCGATGGCAATTTGTACGACCCCACGCACGGTGGTAGGGTGTTAAAGATGGCGCCAGGTAAGCACAGTTACTTCAATCATCCAAATATCATAATAATTTTTCTTAATCTAAAGAAAATAATAAAATTATTTGTTTTATACGATGATTTCGAGCCGGTCCGATCCTGTTCACTCAAGTGATATATCTAGAAATTGTTGACAGAGCCGTACGAACCCGCAATGTGAATACATTAAAATAAATAATTCATCAAGATTTAATTATTAAAACTAATTAAAAAATCCCGTAATTTTTTCAAAAAATTTACGTCACAATCTTACTCTGAGTCAAACCCTGTTCATTCAATGCAAAATATTGTAGTGTGAACCATCTGAGCCAGTCCGCTACTACTCTTTGTTTACATTAAATAGGGGACCAAATGACAGTTGTACGTCAACTCGGATATGTAAACAATGAATAGAGCCGGACTGGCTCAATTGATTTATCATAGAAATAATGTTTTGCAGGTTTAAATTCTCTTGAAATAATACCGTTTAGAGTGGCAGCTTACGATAAAAAAAACAAAAAAATGGATTTCTTCGACTCGTCCAGGAAAGAAGATTTTGAATTCATATCTGGTACAAAAATGAGAACGCTGGCCAGGAACGGTGATAATCCCCCGGACGGTTTCATGGCCCCAAAAGCTTGGGACATTCTGGCAGGGTATTACCAACGTTTAAACAAATATTGAATATTTTAAGTCTTGTAACAGCCGAAGTTGGTACGTATTTTTTATATTTATGATCATAGCAGCTGTTCCTGAAAGTATTTCTCGTTTGGACGATGTATTTATTATTCTAGAAATAATTATTGTGGGCCCAAGGTTCTTTTTTTATAATTTTACATAATACGTTTAATTCGACTTTTTATAAACAACTTTATCTATTTATTTGTTAATTTTAATGTTGGTTTAGGAGTTAAAAAATACAGGATTTCGTTCGTCCTTAATTTCACCTTCATCTAAAGATAATAAATGTTATAATCTATTTGTTGACATAGCCTACAAATAACAAACATATACAATGGTGTTAAATCACACGAGTCAATTTTTTTAACAATATACAGCTTATTAAAAACACTCTGTATACGATAATAATTATGAAAATCGCTTTCCTTTACTTTATTTCTGAAATAATACTGGGTGACTACAAGAAAGTTCAGCAATCCATATTTGAATTGAACGAAATAGATTTTGAGTTAATATTTTTTTGAAATCACCCTGTATACGATAATAATTATGAAAATCTCTTTTCGCTGCGTTGGATAATGTTAATTCGAAATTTTCAGGGACTTATTTTGATACTAGGTGATTAAATAACACAAAAAATTAATATAATAAACAAAATGTCTATTAGATTGATTCTTAACTTATTCATATGATAAAAATGGTGATTTTCTTCATATATCGACAATTTATCACAAAAATTGGAATGTCCCCTGACTTTACTTCTGAAAAAATACTGGGCGACTACAAGAAAATACAGCAATCCGTATATGAATTGAGCGAAATAGATTTTGAGTTGATATTTTGTTTAAATCACCCTATATACGATAATAATTATGAAAATTGCTTTTCACTACGTTGTATGATGTTTATCAGAAATCTGTTGTGAGATTTTTTATTTATTTTGATTTTTGAACAAATTAGAAAAGATTATACAGTCAATATATTTGTATGTGCAATATTATTTACACTTAATTTAGATTTTACAGTATTATTAAATATTCTATCATTTCATACATTTATACAGATGTGTATGTTATGTTTTAAATATATTTTATTATAAAGAAAAAATATATTTTATTTTATCCTTTACCTAAGATTATCACCCCAAATCCTTATAAATACCTATTTATCACTATGGATTAAGGTGATATATTACCTACTGCATTCTCCAATCACATTGTTTTTCTCGTAAATGGAGAATATTCAATTCTTGGAAAATAGTATTTTGAAACTTTGCAATTACAAACCTTTTCCTTTTGTAATTTTTTTTCCAGTTGATGGTATGAAATATTGTAACAATTACATTCAATTGAACATACAAATTTGAACCATTCAGATTAACTGCAATTTGAAAACTAAAACAGTTAACTTAGACGCAGTTACTTTATTTTGGCAACACCGCTATCAACATCGAAGACCGATACCACATAGTTGACAACTGTAATAATGTAATTTTCCCTGCTATACAAACATTGATTTTATTACCACTTTTCATATTTAGCTTTTGTTTATTTGCTGCAATCGTCAGTTCAAATGTCAAAATTGCGAACTGAATGTGAGAACTTCCAAATACTATTAAGGTAGAGGCCGAAAAACAAACAAAAAAGAAGATTCTAGTGTGGAGGTATAGAATTTAGTTAATATAATATTCGGACTTTGACATGATTGTTTAATAGAAATACACTATCAATGTCACTACCCAGAATTTTAAAGGTTGTAATTTTCAAATTATTTTTTACTATTCTAATAAAATCTTGCTGTTACCACCATTCAAAACTCTGACGCCATGGTGATTCAATCAAAAACAGAGTAGATGGAGATAGAGAGTGGTACTAAGATATTTTATCTGCTACGCGCCTACTTAAACATTCTCTCTCTCTGTTTTTAATATTATTTCTATATTTTTTCTACTAAACATTAGAGGTAGGATGAAATAAACTTAATACCAAAATATAACACTTTTATTTAAATTACAATAAACTCATAATAAATTGTAATCCACTGTAGAGAGTTCAGTTAAAAATTTTTGTTTTCTATTTGAATATATTTCCAACAATCTTCGAAATTGTCATGTAATGATTTCACAAGATATGAATCTGTACTAAACATCAGATTTTCATAATTTTCCAGAAAAGCGTTACTTGTTAAATTCATAGAACCATTTACTATATATCCACTTTTACCTTCCTCATAATCTTTCACCATATATTTATGATGCATTATACTCGCACAATTCTGATTTCTATTATGATATAACTGTACTGAAACCCCTAACAAAAAATAGTATAAAATAATTGTTTAGAAATCAAGTTTAGGATTACAAACCTTCCTTTATACAGTCTTGCACTGGGATTAAATTATTTTTGATTTCCTCAAAATTCATTAGTAACCTTATTTTGACACCCCTTTTGCAGGCTTCAATAATAGCATTGTAAACTTTTTGAATTGCAATAATCATATATGATATATCTAAACTTTTATCCGCTGTATTTATGAAATAAATTATTGGTTCGTATAAAGGATCTAAACAATTTTTCTCTTTAATGTTTGCAACTATTTGATCTTTATAAGGAGGCCAACCACTCATACCTTTAATATTAGTGTACATCACTACGCAATTATGTCTTTCGTGAAAAAGTAATTGCTTTTCATACTTCAATTGATTCGTTTTGTACTTATTATACAAAATTTTCCACGGTATTAAAGCTAAAATTGTCAAACCGAACAATTTTGTATTTTCTAACATTTTTTTACATTCGACAATAAAAGTATAACATAATTATGAATTAAAATGGAAAATAAACTTAGTTTTACGCCAATATTAAAACACCTAAAATGTTGTTTGAGTATCCTTACAAAAATAACCGTTAAAAAAAATATTTTTAGTTTCAGATTTAACACTTATGAAATAACCTATCTGACAGTTGGTGAAATTGACACACATCATAGAAAACAATCATAGATTGTTCAATGATATACAAATATAAAGCATTTATCGCTGTTCGTTTTATTTAATTTATATTGGAATTATTGAAATAATAATCAGTTAACAAATTCATATTGACCATAGGCACACAATATTAAATATATAAATTAAATTTGCTCCCTAGGAAATTAATTCATCAAGCGTTCACTGAAAGCGCTAGGCTAGAAACTGTTATAACAAGGAGACTTTAGTTTCTGTTTGATATTGACTTGTCATTAAACGTCGTCAGTCATTTTGTACACATTTGTGAAAACGTATGTCAATGACAGTTTTGTTGAACATCACGTTATCATTAATTTTTTTTAATAATGTTCTTCAACAGATCTTCAATAAGAAATAAGTTAGCCACAAATTAATTCGTCTGTAACTATCTCTGCTCTGTTGTGAAGTGTAAATAATAATAATAATTTTATATTAATACGAGTCCAACAAATTTTTGTCTTTGTTTTGGGTATTTTTGAAGAATAATAAATATATATTTACTATACTTGAAGCAACTGAATCAAAATGTGGAAGACGCAAGCAGTGCACATTAGAACTTATAATAAAGAAAATAACACGGATAAGAACAACGAAAAAATAACAACTCTTGGAATGACTTCAGCGATATCAACTGCTTATCCTAAACCAGCAGATTTAATCAAAACTGAGGAACTTATAGAAGCTTTAAAACCTTTTGATGTATTCGAAAGTAAACAAGAATTGAATAAAAGGATGCATATCCTGGGAAAACTATATATCTTAGTTAAAAGGTGGATTAAAGAAGTATCCCTTAAAAATAATATGCCTGAAATTGTTGCAGAGAATGTAGGAGGAAAAGTTTACACATTTGGAAGTTATAGATTGGGAGTAAGTAATTTAAGTGCCATTTTTTTGTTCTTTATCCATTCCTCATAAAATTACATCTATATTTTTATTTATGTTTTCATTTATATATATTGTTTTTCTTTGAAAATAAAAATAATATATGAAACATCAATTTTTTAAATTTTTTTTTATTCTGCAAACATTTGATTCATAATATCTAGATTGTTTTGCTAATTTTCACAAGTTTTAAAACATTTCGATGTTAATATTTAACAAAAATGATGTTTAGCTCTAATGTTTTGTATAAATTAATTTCTAATATTCTCTGAGTTGAAACAAATTAGAATTTGTTATTATAGCCAACCATCCAGGACATTTTTTTGTATATGCTTAGAAAATTACTGAAACCATTTTATATATTCATACTTAACACACTACTTGTTACCAATAGCATTTTGATAACAAAGTTATCAACAAGGTAAACCTTTCGTTCTTGAAGATAATTTGGTTCAGACAGTGCAATTGTGAGTTAGTGTAGAAATATTAAAGTGTTCAGTTTATTTATAATTTATACTACTGTGTGTTCGAGTATGTAGTTTTCTTAGTGTGTTATGATTATTGTTAAGAGTAAACCATTGTTAGGAAAGATAAAAACTTTAAGACCTTACAAAGAGACTTCTATAAGAAGTTTTTATGTCTAGGAATGAGGAGTAATGTTATTGACAAGCTGGGAGGTATTATTTTCTATAATAAAGTGTTTTTTAAGATTTTTTTTTACATATCTACTATCAATGGCACATATTTTAGCTTAAAAGATGTATCAATTAGATGTGTCAGCTTAACAATTGCTTTTCTTGGTAGTTGTTTTAGGACTTTACCAGTAATGAGATCAAATCCGGGAGCTTTTTGAAGATTTATTTTTATTTTAATGTCTATTATAATTTCTCAATCTCTCTTCTTTTTTCGTCATACATTACATTTCCACATGTCCATATCATTTTAGGTACACAGCAAAGGAACTGATATAGATGCCCTTTGTGTAGCACCTAGACATATTTATCGATCAGATTTCTTCACTTCTTTCTATCAATTATTGAAAGAACAACCAGAAGTTACAGACCTCAGGGTGAGCATAGGAAGATAAACTTATTGCTTCAAATAATTTATATTAAATCTTCAATATTTTTTTAGGCAGTAGAAGAAGCTTACGTACCTGTAATAAAGATGAATTTTGATGGCATAGAAATTGATATGCTTTTCGCGCAATTATTACTAAAAGAAATACCTGACTCTATGGATTTGAAAGATGATATGTTGTTAAAACATTTGGATGCTAAATGTGTTAGAAGTTTGAACGGTTGTAGAGTCACCGATGAAATTTTAAGTCTGGTACCTAATATTGAAAATTTTAGACTGACTTTGAGAGCAATCAAACTTTGGGCTAAACGTAACGTCAAATACATATATTATTGTTATTATAATTAATATAATTTTATTTTTAGGTCATGGAATATACAGTAATGCATTAGGATACCTCGGAGGTGTATCATGGGCAATGTTAGTTGCTAGAACTTGTCAGTTGTATCCGAATGCAGCTCCTTCGACTTTAGTGCATAAATTTTTTTTAATTTTTTCCAAATGGAAGTGGCCACAACCTGTCCTGCTTAAACAACCCTCAAATGTGAACCTAGGATTTGTTGTATGGGATCCAAGGGTAAGTTTAGAATACTCCAGATAATTATTTATGTTTGTTTCTAATTTTTTTTTATAGATAAATATTCAAGATAGGTACCACTTGATGCCCATCATAACGCCTGCTTATCCACAACAAAATTCAACTTTTAACGTCTCTCAATCTACAAGACATATTATAGTAAACGAATTCAAACAAGGTCTCGCTATTACGGAAGAAATTATGTTAGGAAAAGCAAATTGGGATAAATTATTCGAACAACCACCATTTTTCACTAAATACAAACATTTTCTTGTATTGTTAGTCAAGGCGAATAATGCAGATGACCATTTGGAATGGTGCGGGTTAGTTGAAAGCAAGGCAAGATTACTTGTTGGTAAGTATACTTACCTGTTTAAAAAATTGATAGTTTACCATATATTATATAATATTTAGTGAATCATGTCCTAAAAATATTTTATAGATTAATCAAATCCTGTCTAAAAGGTTGTTTTTAATGTTTTTTTTTTAATATAGATAAAATATTAATTGGTATTACAGCTCTGTGTGAGTCTTGATCTCTTCGATTCCAAACTAATCTGTTCTTTCCCACTTTTTCACATCCATTGTTTGTAAGTCTTCGTTAACTTGATCTGATAAGGGTCCGCCTTTTTTTCAACTACTCTATATTTCGACATTTATGATTCTTTGAATCACAAACTTTGGGCTTTAATAAATCAGACAATGGTTTCATTGTCAAGTATTTTATCAATTTCTCTATTATTTCGGATTCTCCAGTCTGCTTCGTTCATTCTAATTCCTCCTGGTAATTTTTTTCTCCAATATTAACAACCAAGTAATAGTTAAAAATTTCTGCTTTTTTGATTTAAGTGGGATCATCTGTTAATAAGATACTCACGTGGCATTATTTTTTATTTTATTTTTTAACGCTAGTTTTAAAGTAAGTTTTCAAAATAGTTAAGGGAATCAAAAATTTTTTACAGGTAATTTAGAAAGGAACCCTTTCATAATGTTGGCTCACATAAATCCTCAAAGTTACTCCATGATTGAACCGGAACCAAACACAGTAGGTTCCATGTGGTTCATCGGACTCGAATTTTCCAAAGCGGAAAACCTTCAAGTAGATTTAACTAGAGACATATTTTGGTTTACAGAACAAGTCAGCAATCACGCAGCGGCAATAAATATGTGGAAAGAAGGGTTGAGGTAAGTGCCTAATAGTTATTCATTATTGGAAACCACCACCAAGACTTTTCTGAATCTATGAATGGAACAAAAAAGGAAACCTGATGTAATAGATACTCTTTCTGCATTCTTGTACTCCACAGTCGGTAAAGGGCTTTTCTAGCAAGGATATTGACCTTCTCCATTCCCTTGACTCCTAAATGATCCTAAACCTGATTCAAAAAGTCCCGATTGTTCTTTCCTGGTTAATTGAGCTTCTTAAATGACTTCCATATCAACTTATTCGGTCTATCGCTATAATAATTTATTTTAACATGAATTTTCACACATCTTGGACTACTTTTGCCTGAAAGGAGCTCGAACAGGATCCTGTTGGTGGTGTTCATTTAGAGCAAGCCCTAAATACATTATATGTGTAGCGTTTAATGATATTGTAGCTGATGTCGTACTAATTTTTGTGGGTCAACTTTATTTTGTTGTTGTAAAATATTATCTTGTTTTCTTTATTGTTAACATTTAATTTTTAAGATTGGACGCCCGGCACGTTAAAAGGAAACAATTATCTCAATATCTTTCACCTTCTTTATTGAAAAAAGAAAGGAAAAACAGTATAACCAAGAATGGTACAACGCCAGAAATTAATAGAAAGAGGACGTCATCTGAAGCGCTACCAGAAAATAAAAATTCGAATCCGAATAAGAAAACGAGGTTATCGGATGAAATGAGGCCCCAACAGGTGCGTTTTTTTCCTTTTTAATAATTTAATATAATTTTTTTATATAATTAAAAATATTTTGTAGTTTGACGATAGTTCCAAGGAATCAATAAACATAGATTCTAGCAGTAATTTAAGTTTAGCGGATTCAGATATTAATGTAAGCAGTACGAAATCTCCCTCTACTACCCCAATCCACGTGTCTTCAACTACCACAACACCCACAAACGTATCAGAAGCCGTATGTACGTGACTGGTTTTTTAAATTGAAATTCGTGGTAAGTTATTTGGGGATGATTATTAATTCGACCCCCATATTTAAGTAGCTATATTTTGAGGTAATTTTTTTCCAGTGTCGTTCTAGGTTGTCTTCGCAAAAGAACCTATTCGTGATGTTCACGTACGTATTACAAAAAATTCCAAACGAAACCAAAAAATAAAAAACCGGAAACTAACTTGGTGGTAAAATATTATCGCAAATGGTGCAATTACTTATTTTTTTTTTTTTTTTTGAGGATTCCTCTTCGGGTGTTGTTTAAATTGTGAATGTGCGTGAACGTGTCCTCTACATACTTTTTCCATGTAAATAATTTATGTATAAAAAAGGATCAGTGTGGCTTATTTGATTAATTTTTTTTAAATTGTGTATTTTTTTAGAAAAAAATATTTATTTTTGTATTTTTTAATGTTTCAAAGAGGTTGGAATGGTCTTTAGGAAAGTTGAAAATACGAGGCGCAGTTTACAAATGCTTTTATTGAATATATATATATATATATATATATATATATATATATATATATATATATATTCGTGGGTTGTGTAACATTCTGGTACTGCAATAACTAATTTTGAAATGGTAAATATTTCGAAATTCTATTTTTTGTACAATATTTACATTCGAATTACAATTATAACCTCGTTAAAATAACTTTTTATTCAACCCCCGTATTCAAATCTAGTAGCTAAATGTTGGATGTTTTAAAAAAATTTGTTCCGTTTTTTGAAAAAAAATTTCATTTATTAGTATTTCAAATAGATTGGAATCTTTACAAGGAAGGGAGGTGCAATTGAAAAATTTTTTTTTCATACTCTTATGCACATTTTTTCGCTTTTCATGGAACAAATAATATTCTGTAGTCTTATTTTCTTCATTTGCGACAATTTCAGTTGGGTAACAATCGAAAAAAGAATCTAGAACGTTAATACAAAACAATTAATTTTCGAATTAATCATTCGACCCTCGTAATCAAATCTAGTGGTGAAAGTGTTGAATTTTTTCAAAAAAATTTGTCGATTGTTTTTAAAAAATTGTCAATTATTTCCAAACATATTGTTACGTTGTTTAAAAAGGTCTTTATGGAATTAGGAAATACAAGGTACAATGAAAAAATTCTTTTGACCTATTATACAAACTCTCTTATAGAAATCTAGAAGCAAATGTTTTTTTTTAAATTGTCTATTGTCTTCAAATATATTTTTCAATGGCTCAGAAAAGTAAGAAATACAAGGGACAATTAAAAAATTCTTTTGAGTAAAAAGTCGGTTTTACCAATTTCCTCATCTGCAATACCAAATTTCACAACTGCAATTATTTCGAAATTCCATAATACGGAATATAAAACCTTCTAACCTTATAATTTCCTTTTTTTTGATAAATACGAGTTGCATTACAAATTTAGAAACTTCGGGATCACCCCTCGTAGCTAAATGCAATTATTTTCCCCCCCAAAATGCCCTATTATTACGAGATCTATTTTAAAGTAGTACAGAGGTTGAAACGGTATTAACAAAAGTAGAAAATACGAGGTGCGACCAAAAAATTCTTCTCTTGAAAAAATAATTCATAAATAGTATAATAAAAAAAATTTAGACTTGTAAAAATTTGTGTTTCCTACCTTGGTTTTCTTTTTTTTTGAATAATTCCAGTTATACCTCAATTTATCTGCCTTTTTGGTAATACTCTTGCCCTTTCCAAACATTCAGAACCAAAATATTTTCATTTTATTGTTGTAATTTGAATTGTGTGTATTTGTTGTCCACAGTAATTGATAATATGTTACTGTTGCGGTAATATTTTACACTTTTATTAATAATTCTATTAAGTACTTTACTTATTTTACATACATCATGAATATACTCCATAACGATGCGTGTAAATTTTTTCTTAAATCCCATTAAACTAAAATCGATTCTATTTGTAGGACTTGGACGGATTTCAATGAGATAAAAGCGTCATTAAAAATAAATATCGAAATTAAATCATTTTTGACATAATTTTAAGAAAAAATTTCCCATTCAGAGATATTTTATGGAGATATTTGTTTTAGGTTTATTTTTGATATCTTTTCTCCCCCAATGACATTTCTGACCTCGATTTTTTTTAAATACTTTCCATTATCGTTCATTTTTTTAATACTTGGTACCATGAAAATTTAAATGTCAACTACCAAAAATATGTTTTAATAATTTTCATTTTTTTTAAATAAAACCAAATTTTTCTCATAAATAATTTATCTCAAATAAATTTTCGTAGTTGTGTATTCAATTATTTGAATTTTAATTGTATCAAGGAAAATATAAAAAAAAATCAATAATTTAATAAAACGGGGAAATTTTTTTATTTTTTTTTTATTTAGAGTCCACGTTATTGTTAAGGTACGCAATTTTTTTATTATTAGTGTTATTATAAATTGTGATTTATCAGAAATTCAATAAATTTTTCCCCTTTAACACTACATGTCTTTTATTGAACCTACCCCTTTTTCAGGTAAAACAAATTAATTTAAATAAATGTAATTACATATATTAAACTATATTGAAGAATTAATCATCATCAGCTGATTGGGGTTGCTACCCCCATACTTCTGTCCAATTTTCTTGACGAAAGCTTCTCATTTCCTTCTGTTTATCGCTATTTCTGTAGCCTCTCTCCATGTTCCCAAGTTTATCGGTTGCAAAAAGTTATTCTTCTTGATCATACAGGTATGCGTCTTTTACTTTTGCCTGTTGTAACCTATCCATCTCCATTTTCCTTTCGTTACGTATATTTACAAGTGCTAAAATCTATTTAAAACAACTAAAGAACTTTAAATAATGATTATTTCATCTAGTGCAATACATACAACCAAAATCAGTTTCTGAAAGTTGAATACTGAAGAGAAAATTCTATTATTAGAGCTCATGTTACCTCGAAAACCGAATTGATAACACATGTCCACACACAAGGTCCATTCAAAATTTTATCAGTTAAATATGAGGATTTGCTTCTAAAACTTTTAATTATATGAAGAAACTTCGATTGAAATAAAATCTCTTAACATACAAATAAGCAGCTAAGGTTATAGCAAAAGAACGTTGCAATTTTGAGAAGTTACAGAAGAAACACATCAAATATTTAATCGAATGAAGAGGTTATCTTCAAAGAAAACTTATTGTTATATTCGGTAAAAACATTGAAAAAAGGTATGGAAACGTAAAATATCTTGAAAAATGACACCATTTTCATTTGAAAGTATATCTTATTGATATACTTATCAAACTATCCTCGTACGACTGTTTGCTCACTAATCAAATATTTAAAAAAAAAGAAATCGTTCCTCTACCTAAATGTTACCTTCTAGGACTATTCCTTATTGAAATACATCAAAAATTTAATCGAATGAAGAGATTATCTCGAAACAAACGTCCTCAAAGAAAACTTTTTGTTGTATTGATTGAAAACAATAACAAATAATACCACCTACCTTGCTGCTCACTATTTGCCTGATAATCGAATAATTTAAACAAGTGGATACATTTTTGAAATGTGATTCTTTACACTTGATAAAATTATTTATCAATTATAATACATATGAACAAAATTTATCATTCAACAAACTGTCAAATAAATAACCTTAAAACTATTTCAAATCTCTACACGCTACTAAACACTATATACGTTCATTAAAAAAAATGTTGCTTCCGGAAATAATCCAAAACAAAAATTAAGTCAAAATGAAACACTTTTTAATCCTAATAACTATATACTTTTTAGCTTTATTGATTAGAGTTTGGCGCATACGCCTTACAATCGTCCAGTTTAGTTTTCCGGATAATTTTCTATCGATATACCAACCACAGTTTGACAGATCGAACGATTTATCCTTATAATAGTTGACCAAACGAAAATTTTACGATATTTCCTTATTTTGAACGATGAGTGTTTGATTTGTGCCGATTCGCAGCTTCCCTATGGAGCTACTTACTAGAAATCTGGATTTTTAGCAGTAGATAATTAAAAATGAATTTATTGTTAATAATTTGTTTGTTTTGTGCTAGTAGTTGTGTTGTAGGTAAGTGGCATGCTTAAATTCTACTAATTTCAAGTTTTAGAATGGATAGTTCGTTATTCTGGTAGTCCGAACGAAGATAGTTTAAGAAAAACAATAGCTTTAGATTTTATTAACAATTAGCTTCTATTAAGGTCAAACTACAAATTAAAATAGAACAATTTCATATCAATATAAATAAATATTCAATTTTAAATTCTTATACGTAATTAAAAACATCTACTTTGCTTAAAACTGGTTCATAATTATTTTTTCGAAAATAAAAACTGTGGTTTTGCCAATTCAAACATTGTCTTTATTCACAGCATTTAGTAATCGTTTTGAAAATATTGTAATCAAAGATAATAATTTTTCAATATATATAAATTTCATTCATAACGCCATCTGTTGAATATACAACAAATATTTTTGTGGATCGGTAATATAGTACACATTACACTCTTACGTATAATCGTATAACGTATCTATTATGGAGGAGAAATAGATGGTATCTTTTGTGATTGTAGCAAAAAGGTGTTAAATTGTATATAACACTTATAGTATTACCTGTATTTAAATTTTCAAACTGTTTTATTTTTTAATTAAAGTATCATTTCAAATTGGCATACCTGTAGTTTTCATAATAATCTTATTATTATCGCTAGATGGCGTTATCTAAATGTTAAGCTAATAAAATTGAGAACATATTATTCAATCATATAATTAACAACTTTGATAAAAGTGGTGATCTTCAATCACGTGAGCACCATATTCGTATGACGTCAAACGGCAACTATAAATGGTCTTAAACCGATTTATTAACTTGACTTCCCGTTTGCTGTTACTAAATTAAAAACATTGAAATGATTAAGCTAAAACCTACATGTCAGATACCACACTATAAGCAACCGATGAAAAATCACCCTGTATATAATAATTTTTTTTAATTTTATTCTAACTGTTAGTTGACTTCAGGAAAGTATTAACATAAGTATTGTAATATTCCCACAGCATTTCAGTTATTATAAAATGTCAAAAAATTACTACAAGTTGATGATGTATTATACAGTTGAACATCCTAAATCCGGAATGATCCGTTTGTATCGTAATTTTTAACTTCCATATTTGACACTAGATGGCGAGACCATACATAAAGATAGCATGAAGCATACGTTTATAAAGTATTTAATCTTTTTATTATTATTATTTTATGAATGTGTTTTTGTGCAGTATTAAATGCGATTTTATTATATTTTATGCATACCTCTACCTCTGTTTACATTATTATATAATGCGATATGATTCCTCATTAACGCGATAGATGGCGCCACCATAAATGCATTCAAATGTTAGTGTGATCTAAAATACTTTAAAATCTAAAATCTGCAACAAACCCTTTCCCAGCGATTCCGAATTTACGATGTTAAAAGAACTGATTCTATAACAATATATACATGTTTAATACAAAAAATCGCTTAAAACACACAGGTCAGTTATTCACGTTACGTCAATTATATGTTTGTCTCTTTTTACTAGTACTACCGTCAATTTAAAGAAACTATTACATATGTCTTGTAGCTGATCTTGTGGAGGGGACAATCGATCTTATGTTGTTATGTGTGATTTCTATTGATAGAAGAAGATAGTATGTAGACAATGTGTTCGATAAATCGTAGATTGAATCACGTGATGGAAAACCTCCACCGTTTATAATTTATTTCGTAACAATCGAAACAACACTAATCTCAAAAAGCAAGATGGCGAAACTAACTTCATGTCGGTGAAATAACAAATGAAAGAAAGTGACGTCCCTACAATTAGGGCATGCATATATTACATTAAATATATATATATAAAAGAATTTTGATACCACTGACCGTCGTGCACTTTTGTTATTTTAGTTAAAATTTCAATTGTAGGTACAAAAAATGCCTCAAATAACCGCAAACTCAACGAAGACGACTACTATTTAAACTACGATTACGAAATCGACAACAATTCCGTTAATCTTGAACCGAATCCGAAATCTTTAGTTCTACCAAATCCCCAAAACCTCCAATCGAAATATACGGTAGATGTTCTTCCCAACGTCGAACTTCCAGACGATTCCCTCGCTGATCCCGACCTTAGAGATCACGATTTCATCGACAATATAATGTACGTCTATTACGGATCTCATACTAGAAATAACGGAACGTACGGACCAGAAATTATAATCATAGGATCAGTGTTGAGCTGTGCTGCTCAATTACTTACTATTTTCTGCGTTTTGCTCAAGAAGAACCAGCGCGGGGAGAGAATGATGACTTATATTTTTTTTCAAATCTTAGGAACGTTCTGCATATCAAATTTGATATTTATGTTGGGAGTTTATGTAAGTTAAATCCATAATTTTGCTCAATATGATACTCCTATAAAATATTTGACGTTTTTAACATTGTGGCGAGTCCAGTACTGTTGGTAACAACGTATGATCTGGCAACATTGAGCTGCAATTAAAACTACAATATACACTCGCGAGGAAAAAAAATCTTGCGATTGCGGGCGAAAAACTAAACACAAAATTGTAGATTTCTTAGAAAAATTTTAGAGCTAATAAAATGTTAAATTATTATTTTGACGATATCTTGATTACGTTTGATATAGTTGATACATTTGACCTTGAGTAGATTTTTTTGCTCACGAGTGTAAATCAAATAAATACAATTCGTATCTATTACGAATACTAAGAAATATTTGATTGACAGTCGAAAATTAACCTTATGATATCGTCGAAAGAGTAGAATTATAATTTATATTGTTTGTAGGCTACAAAAAGTGCAACAAAATGTCTAATAATATCACTAATTTTGTACTTTTTACATCTTATGACTTCTGTTTGGCTGTGTCTCTATTGTTTTTACATATACAAAAGATTTTCGTCCGGAGGTATTATAAAAGAAAGGCATTTAAAAGTTAAATATTTCAATATTGCCGCCTACGATATCCCTACTTTTTTAACATTGGTAAGTATCTTTAGACACAAGGTCATAAAATAACATATTTCTCCCTATAAAAATTATTTTTTACATTTTTGTTAGATATTATTCAAAATATAGTATAATTAAATTTATATTTTTATTTTAAATAAATATTTATATCATATTACTTTGATTAAATTGCTTTCTAAAATAAATAAGTACAAATCGTAATATTTATTTTTCCAACCAGTGTCGTCATCTATAAACATATGTTTAAACTATACCGGGAATTTAAAGTAACTTTGTTCGCGGGCTGATTCCGAATCAGTTAAGGAACCGATCGCATGCGCACTTTCAAAATTATCGTTCGTGAAGTTATCGACCCCGAACAAAGCTATTATTTTCGATTTTTTCATTATTAATTTTAATTTCAACGATGTTAATTTTTTTATTGGAATTTTGTTGCCATTGTTATACCCAGTCGAAAAATTTTAAATCTGAAACCGTTTTAATTGTGGCGACATCATTAACCTCAAAAATTTCACATACAATAAATATTCTTCTAGGCAACGTATTTTATCGCGCCTAATAGCTACGAATCGAGAAGATTTTGCTTCATTTCGGTACAAAAAGGAATGATCCTTAACTACATGTTTCCAGTTTCCTTATTAATATTTCTTACGACGATACATTCTTTAAGCGGCATCAGAAAAATCAACATGGAATTATGTAAATTGGAATTAAACAGTTCCGCTGAATCTTTAAACGTCCTCAGAAACGAATTGGAAATGTTGAAAGATAGAAAAGACGATTGCCTGGACGAGGAAATAATAAGTTTGAGGGAATCGAAATCTTGCTTAAAACTACTTTGCCTCGTACAAACTGGATATGATATCGTTTGGTTTATTGTCGTTTTGGCGTTGGAGAACGTCAACGAGAGCAGCGGGATGGCGATTATATACGCAATTACGTCCTGTTTATTGGTAAGTTAATTATTTTTAATTAATATTTGACGTAAATATTTTGTTTTGTTCAGAACTGGTACATATTTATTAAAAGAAAGAGTCTGATGCCGACTCTTAGCGATCTTCCTGACGACATTGAAGAAGTTATTGTACAAAAAGATCAAACACACATCGTTACAGCTTCGGCGAATGTATCTAGAAGAGGTTCTTCGGATAGTATTCCTTTACTTAATTCTGACACTTGTACCGAAATGCGAGAATTAAGATTAGATCACATAAGTACAATAACTACATAGAAATTGACCATGTTCCCATAAATATAGTTTTGACAGTATTTCTACTGATACTTATTTAATACTATTAAAAAGAGGAAAATTAATTACTTAGTTTTCTATAAGTAATTGTACTTTACGCTGTCAGGAATGAAAAAAAAAATTGAATCATTACTGTCAACAAGAATGGAAGAAGACAATAAGAACCATATAAACGGTCATTTTACACATTAACTTCCATTTTTGTCCATTTTGAAATTATTATAGATATTTCAGTAGATTATCGAATAAATTAATATATATATATATATATATATATAAATATAGTCATTTCATCATATATAATTCAAAAATATATTAGTTAAAAATAACAAAACATATCGTGGGTTTAATTGGTTGTGTACATCAATTTTTAATAATCAGTAATTCCTCATTTTTCTTATACCTCTTCAGGTGTTGGATAAGGGTTTCGGTCCCTCTTGTAGCTATTTCTTCTTGGTCTCTAGTATCTGTCTTTGTCCTTAACAAATGTCCATAGCAATTTATTAATTTTTATTCAATTATTTTAGTCCCTCTGTCTTTTCCATCTTCCTCTATTCCTCCTATTTTCCCTTTTAACTTAATATCCATTTCCTTCTTGGTCAAGGTTCCGTTTCCTTTTAATCTATCTGTCTTAATTAATAGCAATTCATTAATCCACTTCAGGTGTTGGATGAGGGTTTCGGTCCTTCTTCCCTGTCTTTGCTATCTTCTTCAATTCCTCTTCTTTTCCTTTTTAATTTGATATCCTTTTCTATCTTGGTTAAGGTTCCAGTCTCCATTACATTTCACTCTAATCTATCTGTCTCCATTCTATCCATTTGTTATTCATTGGTTCCTGTTTTATTACTATTCCATTGCATTCAATTTTATACCACTACTTTTCTAGATATTCTAAAGTATTTCATTTCTATTGGGTGTATTTTTTTCTCATCTTTCCTTCTAACTACTCAATTTTCTGCTGGGTGTGTTTGGGATTGGTGTTAATATCTATTTTGTGTCCCCTTTATTATTTTAATCATTGTATAGTTAATTTTTGTCAACATACTCCCAGGATTTTGTCATTATTCTTTCTAAAATCTCAACCCTGTCAAAAGCTGCATAATCATTAGGTTTGAAATGACAAAATTTGACAGTTTTACCTACTTCAAGAGTTAACTCACCAAATACCCTAACTGATGTTAGCCCTCATTGTTTCATTTTAATTTTTTCACCCCTTTGTTATTTGCCTCCTACTTCATTCTTTACTATTTGTCTCCTAATCTCTCCTATTTACTAATAGATAATTTCTTTATTGTCAAAAAAGTACGGATTTCAATCTAATTGAATATTTTTACTCATACCACTTTAGATTTGTAACATTTTTTTGACTAAATCACATTTTAAACATGTCGAATATATAAGTAGTGCCAAAATAATAATCAAAATAATGTAAATATTATTCTTTCTCCAACTTGCTATGTATAGATTCGAATTTTTTATATTTCGTGTGAAAAAATTTCTGAAAGAAAATTGATTCCTTTCAATTAAGTGAGTATATTGCATTAATTTAATAAGAACAATAAAAAACTGTCTAGTTTAATCATAAAAATTAAATAAATTTGTTTTATTTTTCAAAAATTGAAAAATTTTTTGTAGTACAAAGTCAGATTTATTATGATTCTTCCGAATAAACACCAGATTACAATAAAATTAAGTTTTCTATTGGTACAAAATGTTAAAACTATATATTACTTTACCTTCTTATTCCCATAACCAAGTTATTAACATATTTTTAGCAGTATTTTCCAGCAAAACTCCTGTGAAAATACTCAAAAAGTTTCATATATTAAATATTTTCAAAAAATTTCGATTTTTTTAAGTCTCTGATCGTTTCCCTTTTCAATGCCACATCAATAATTAGTAGATATTTTGTCATATTGTAATGAAGCTGGATAGGTTATCTGATTCTACCTCTTGCCCTTTGCATATGATTACGCAGTTATCCAATATTATTATATCTTCTTTTTCACTATTAAATATAAATTATATAGAAAACTATTCTTGCACTTGTTCGCTCTATATAATTACAAAATCCGATTCCGATTTAGTTTAGGGACCAATCGCATGCGCACTTTAAAAATTGTGTTTTGCGACGATAATTCTGAAAGTACGCGAACGACAATATTCAAAGTGCGCATACGATTGGTTCCTGAATGGTTAGAAATTTCACACGCGAACAAAGCTAAAGTACTTTAGAATCGATTTATTATAATCGATAGTAGAAGAAACGTAAAATCTTTATACGAAGTGGAAAGTTTAAGAACCCTGTCAATAAATGATTAAAACTTGTGTGATAAAGTGAAAATAATAATTTTGCTGTGTACTATAAAAAATCCTTACAAATATAAACTAATAAATATATAAAAATGTGATTTTTGAATCATTTCTGTTTGTACATGAACTGGAGGCGTCAAACGTTTGTGATTTTTACATTTAAGCGTATATATATTTTTGTGAACATACTATACTTTTTCCAAGTAAAAGTAAACACGAATTCTAAATAAATAAATAAGGTTTTATTGAATTTTTAAATTATACTGACCATGTCTTCGATAGAAGCAAGAAAATTTATTTAAAAATAAAAAGGATTCATATTGAACTGATCAAAATATACAGTAGTTGAAATTTTGATCGCTAATTTTAAATCTCTAATCATAAATTATAAATGAAATGAGTAACAAAAGAGGATCAAGAAAGAGATGAAATTAAAAGGGAATTGAGTGAATACAAAAGAATAATTGAGGATATTCAATTGTATGTAAATGGAAACTGAACCTATATTAAATCAACTGCAGGACTAGTTGGTGAGGAATTAATTTTTCTAAAAGAAATTATTGATAAGAGCCAAAAACTATCAACATTTTTATTACTTCCACTCTTATTTGGATAATAATAGGTTTAGATAGTTTTGTTGTATTTTTTTATGAATTTGTACTGCGAATAGATTTTTTAATATCAAGTTCAGTGAAACTATTTTTAAAAAAATTTCTTGCAAACGATTGTTCTCATTCTATTGACATCGGCCTATAACAGTATTAATGTAGGTTGTAGGTATTTATTCCGAAGCACAAAATGATCGTACTTAGGAGAAATTGTAGGAATATGTTGATTCCAGTATTTATCTGGTATTTGAATATAATAAATAAATGTTGTTGAGCTCTTGAAAAGATAATCATTTCTCCTTTTTCCTTTTTTTTTATGAAAAAAACGCACTTACGAAAACTAACTTTATTAATCAAATATTTACATGAACAACTCAAACATTGTATATAAAAAGTGAGACAATATTGAAATATATATATATATATATATATATATATATATATATATATATATATATATATATATATATAAAAGCATCTGTTAATATTTAGCATGTCATATTTTAAAAACTGGATAATCACTTGGACTTGATAGAACAAATAAAACATTTTACAAAGACATTGCATCATCATCAGATTCTGAAAGTTTTTCATCAATATTATTTTCTTCCATTTGTTCCAAGTCACTTTCTTCCTCCCATTCACTCCCACTTTCTGATTGACCATCCATTTGAATATCTTCTTCTTCAGAGTCACTGGTATCTAAGAAATAAAGAATTTAACAAAATAATTGGATCTTAACATTCCTAATGATCCAATTTCCAAAAACATATTAAAATAACACTGGAATTAAAATAAAATTCGGTTTAGAAAGAAATTGAGTGAATTTTTGATAACACTTTCAAAAAGAAAAACCTTGTTACAATATTATATTAATGTAATTGTGTCTAGATTAGAAAATAATCCCAATAATTAATATTATAAACATAATCTGAAAATTATTGCACATTTTAGAATATTTATTGCAAATAAAAAATCCATTTTTTACAAATCACAAAATATTCTCACCTCTATCGTTGTATACAAGTAAAGGTATTTGATTTTCACATGCATCTTGTTGCGGTAAACCAGTCACCTGCGGTAATAACAAATCCAACCGTCCTTTCAACCTGTTTAAGGGAATCCATAAACTTAACCTATTTTGTATGCTTCCTAACATCGAACTTAACAATTCTGGTAATTCGGGATTTGACATCAAAATACCAGAATGGATTTGCAAGATATATTTCAACCAAACTGATCCAATCTGACTCCTGAAAAATGCAATAAAATAAAACTAAGGGATATATATCCTTGGTAATATTTCACAACTTTGTACATGTTTGGACAACCCTCAGTGGATTCGGTCAATAACTGAGACATATTTGGACCTTTTGTGGAAATTCAGAAGAATTTAATTTCACAATTTTGTGATCCGAGTGATATTTGAGTCAGAAAACTACGAAGGTTCTGTTCAATAGAGTTTACAGTTGACTCTGAATAAACATCTCACTACCAAGTGTCCAATCTGGAAGCATCTTCAGCTGCAGCAGATAAAAATGAATTCCTGATAAAAATTTAAAGTTTTCTTCCACTAGGATTGTATTTATTAATCCAAATATATACAATTTGTGAATGCAAGTACAAATTGTTGTACTTGTACCCAAATTTGAGTATAGAAAAAGTTATGGTCATTGATTTGACAATATCAAACCCATTTCTTTTGGTGTTTTCAATTTTCATTGACTTATACTTACGATAAAGTTTTTCCCTGTATATAGCTGGTAAGTTCCTGCACAAAAGGTACAAAAGTTGTTATTGGTAATCTCTTGACTGTATTCCTAATAATTTCTTCATCTTTTTGATATAACACAGTTTTAAGTATATTTTTATCTTTACTGTGTAATCCTTGTATTAATAACTGAGCTACGTTATCCGCTTTGGGTACTTTATTTCCTTCTGCTTTACCAAGGGTAAGATTCTCCAACCTTTTTTCCATAGGTACTTCCAAGGTACCATCACTTTTCCTTTTAGCAGTGGATACAGAGGACGTTGCGGGTGTTAAATAATGGACACTGTCGTTTATAACTGGAGTTATTATTTTTGTTACATGATCTTGTGTAGATGATTTTAATTTATGGGGATCTTGTCGTACAATACAATTAAGTTTCTTTGTAGTTATTATAGACTGAAAATTGATAATTGTGTTATTTTTATAATAGTCAGAAATAAAAATACACTTACAATATTTTCAAATGTTAACAAAATCTCAGAACCGTGCCCTATACATATTGTTTCGCTATCAATGAAAAATGCACCTGCAATTCTAATAGGTGTTACCATTTCAGCCGTTTGACCAGTATCTTGTTTGACTACTTGAATTGTTGTTTTTGGTTTCAAAGGTTTATCAGATTTTCTAAAAGAATTAAAAAAATAATAACATTACTATAAATTAAATTGAAGCTATTATTATATGTTTGAAATACGTCAGCACTACCAGAAAATAATTAGACACAATATAATTGCTTCCAGGATTTTGATTAAATGACATCCAAATGGAAAATCAAAAGAAACTAAACAAAATCCTCCCAAGTAAAATAAAAGACTAACACCCTCCTGTTTATATGAAAAATGTACTAACACAAAATAATTAGGCATGCACCTAGACACAAGGTTCACATGGGAAGACCATATTTTTAGAAAACACCAACACACTGTCTTGAAAGTAAAATATTTATACTGGTTGATTGGAAAAAAATCCAAATTAATAGCCAGTTCAAAATACTTCACAAGATATATTTAAGAGTCAGTTCTGTTAAAGATGTCATAAAAGAATGAAGCACGAAACATCATGAACAACAGGAAAATCATGAAGACATGTCACTCCATCCACTTATAGAACCATAAGACCATCGGAGACTAACAAGAAATTAGCAATGAGACCTAAAAATTAAGTAAAGAGGACTTGTTGGTGCAGAAGACCTCATCACACTATAGTATTTGAGCTTGTATACTCAAAAGTTCTGGCAAAGATGTCTTAAAAGAAAGAAGCAGGAAATATCAAGAACCACAAATCATGAAATCATAAAAACACGTCACTCCATCCACTCATGTGTAAAAATTACTATAAACAATATTTACCCATTTAAAGTATGTCTGTAGATATGAACAACTCCTGTTCTTACAGTAACTGCTATTTGAGTAGCCCCATTATTATCAAAATTTAATGAAATATTTTGAACAATATCTTCCATTAGAAAAGTAGTTGTGGCATTTTTATTAGATGAACTGCTATTTAAACTCCAACAATTTAAGGTCCTATCACCCTAAAATCATTAATTAAAACATACAAACTTTTATAAATGAGAAAAGAATCACCTTTGAACCAGATATGAAGTAGGAATCTCCTTTAGTTTGTGGAATCAAGTAATGTAAAAACATAATTTCTGATTTGTGCCCTGTGAAAGTTCTAAGTATTTCTTTTGCATCAGTATCCCATAGTTTTATATTTTTTACTGCAGTAAGTAATTGGTTACTATCGGGGATTGCTAATACGGCCGTTACTCTCTCATTTCCTACTTTCCACTTACTAAAAATATATAATAATAATTATGTCAACATTAAAATAATATTAAATCTTACTTGACAATTTTCTTCTTGTCGAGATTCCAAACCAAAACATCCTGATCTGAACCTGAATATACAACATTGGAATCAACTGTAGATAAACAATTAATTGACTGATTGGTTTCACTATTAAGTGTACATTCCAATCCTGCATTTGTTATAGAATATAATAATAAAACACCCGAAGTAGTTCCTAGTAATACTTTTGGATTAACATTAGATTCAGAATCACTCCTTTTTTTCTTCTTAGGTGAACCAGCCTGAAAATACAACGAACGATTTAAAAAATATATTTTATTCATAAAACAGCACATGTTACCTTATACTTAACTGAAAGATTTTGAATGAAATGTAAACAAGTACACGGTGAATTTAAGTGGAAATCAGGTGTAAACTCTTGTTCGAACGTATTAGAACACGCATTCCATATTTTTAATTTTCCATCAACAGATAAACGAGCAAAATATTTACCATCTTCACTGAATCGAGAAGCCATTATACTGCCGCCATTAACGCATGTTCTAACCAAAGATTGTTATGTCGTTGATTCTAACCTAAAATTATTTGACGTTGACAACTATGTGTTAGGCAAATATTCACAAACGGTGATTTTGAGAAAGTTGGTTCGAGGGCATATTTGTAAAAAATAATTACAGTTATAACAACACAGCAATAAATTATAAATTCCAATGTAGCAGTGATTGTATGAGTTTGTTTATCTATTTCGTGTAATCCATTCTTTTAAATCAATATTTTGATATTTGTTTTATTGTGGCTATATGCTTAAAAGTAAAAGGGCAACAAAATTTAATTACTGTGTGAAATAAACCACTTTTAAACTATGGAAGACGATTGGAATATTGAATGTTCAGATGACGAACTAAAAGATTCTAAAGGTCCTTGGGAACCTAATCCCGAAGAAATTGATAGATTATATACAATGTTGGAAAATGGAGAAATGCAAGAGTTAATTTGGAAGTGTCCTGGTTATCGTTCACCTTCTCCTGAAGCAACCGAAGAACCAGACCAGGAAGATGATAATAAAGAGTTTGTTTTCGTTGTATATAACGTAACAATATGATTTTAATTGCTATACTATTTTTAGATCTGAAGAACCAACAGATTTCGATTTTATGGATGAAGTTTCATCGCCAAAATTGAAAATTAGAAACAAAGGCGAAGAAACGCTTAAAGGGAGTGCGAAAAAGAAGACGACGTCTTTAGATAGTGTTTTAAATAACATGCGGAGACATAATTTATTACCTAATAAAGCTAAAAATTGAATTTATACTTTTAACCTTTTCACTAATTCCTCTTCCACCTAAACTTATCTATTTTGTCAGAATTGTTACATTTAGGTTTTCATTCAATGCTGAAAATTTCATAAAATGTTATAACAAATTGCGACTAATGGGGAACTAGAGGATTTCTCAAATTATTAAAGGATTTCTTTTGTAAAAACATTAATGAAAATGCTTCTATAGACCTATTTTAGTCAGTTGTAGCAGTTACTATCGTACTACTACAGTTCGGGGTGAGCATCCTCGTCAATTCACCTCCAAACTAGTCTGTTCTTTAGCAACGTGTCCCCCACACATTGTTTGTAAGTATTTTTGAACTTAATCAGTCCATCCAATAGGAGTCTATGTAATTTGTTTTTGATTATACCCTTTCTGCTCGCTTCATTCCTAACTCGGACTTTTTTTTAGAGTTTGAGTTACAGATGTTCTACTGAATATAAGGAGGGCCCCATACCTATTCAATACTGTCTGCTCTAAGTACTATTTACAACTTGCTTTAATAAGAACAACTCTATGAAAATTTCAGATTATCACTTCTCAATTAGTTCTTTAATTTTTTTTGAACTTTCAGTAAAGATAAATATATCTGATGTATATTTTTGCTCCAAAACTCATTTGACCAACCCCAGGTTTCTATCTCAATCCATTCTTGAGATATTGAATTTTTTTCACTATTTAGCCCCACTGTGAAATGTTTAAAAATGTTATTTCATCAAGTAGGAAAGATTAAAAATGGGCTTATAGTAATAAATAAAAAACCGTTGAGGAATAATTCACTTTCTCTGTCCAATTTATTTAAAGTACTTTTAAAATATTCAATTTCAGTCTGCATTCAAGTACTTATACAAAATTAAGCGTTATTTTTATTTTTTAATACTTATTGACCAATAAATTGAGTCAAAATACAAAATATATAATTGAAAAAAAAACTATTGAAACAATGAAAATTTAAATACAAAGTTTGAAAATTTCCTATCTTTGCGGAGCAGGTTTTGGTTTCGGCATTTTAGCTAAAAGTCCTTGTATCTCCTTTTTTTCATCATAAGTTTTCCACAGTTCAAACAGATTTATAATATACCTCGCTATTTCTTGAATTTTTTCAATATCTACATTCAATTCCGCAAACCAGGATTTGTGATCTTTTTGTAAAATAACACAAGCTATTTGTAAGCAACCTATTGCTATTTGATAGGGAGGATAAAGTAAACAAAGATCAGTTCTAAGGGAATCGTTCACAATCCTCCAAGCTAGAGTAAGCAATTGTTCCTCATGTCCCATATCTTGCACTAATTGTAACAATGGTCTATATGGTTGGTACACTATTAAGCAACAATCCAAGTTTTCTAAAAGATAGAACTCGCATTCTAAAATGTGATTAGTCCTATAAGGAAATTCTTGAGTGTAAGCGTAACTAAATTTATTTTTAACTAAAAAATATTCAAGTAAATAGTAACACATTACAAATAGACCCATATACATACTGACTGTCTGACAAGTAGTTATAAGTCTTGTATTAGATATAACCCCGAATTCTTCTACTTTTGATGCCAAAAAGATACAAGTAGGAGCTAATAAAAGTGGATCGATACATTTTAAAGAATTCCTAGCATAAAATCTTTTAAAATATACTGTGGCTGTTGCTATAACTTGTTGCCTAAGTTTTAATTGTTCTCCCAATGTTTGTATAACTAAAATAATCGAATTTTTTAACCGAAATATCTAATTCAATAAAGTACTTACCACTTGAAAAGAAAATGAATATTTTTTGGTATTCATCTTCGGGTAAAATTGCTAAATCATGTTGTCTTTCCCTGATCAAATCTTGTTTATCTAATAACCATTGTTGACTAAAACAGACCAATATGTTTGATTCGAGATTATTTATTTTTAAACAAATAAACATACTAATGAGAGCTTTGCCAAAAATTTCCAGCCATAGTATTTTCCTAAAATAATAAATAAAATGAAACAAATATGTTTAAAGGTGCTCGTATACAAAGATTCGAATAAATCGATCTTCTTACTCGATTATAAATGTGAAACCATAGAAGAATTAATTCAATAGCAAATTAGTATCGAAATAGAGGTTAGTTCCAACCAAATCTGTCGTACTGTCATCTGACGTCACCATTTATAAGTAAAGCATGAGAAAGGGATCTGAAAAATTGAAGCGAAACAATATATTAACTCGAAAATTGAAAAAATATTACCTGGAATTGATAATATTATCAAAACGAAAGTCTTCATAAGATGGCTATACGGTTTCTGTAATTTGTGACGTCGCAAAGTTGAATTGTGTGAGTAGACCGTCCTTTTCCTTGTTGAAAAGTTCTTGGATTAGTCAAGGTCATAAACTACACCTAGTCATTTTTGACATTTGACACATAATTAGTTATTTATTTAAACCAAATGTAAATTTTTTTCAGCTTTTTACTTTATATTTCGATAAAATCCGAAATATATCAAAACGTCAATCATGAAACTGACTTTCTATTAAACGTTGACCTAAAATCAAAACGGTTTATCAAGAAAAAAGAGCGTATATATCGTATTATTTGACGTCATACATTCGTTTACAATGAATTTATAAATAGCATTATACATTTGCAAATTAAAGAATTATTCGTAATATGCGGTAAAATTATAAAAATAGTTGTAAATTTGTAATCTACTAATATGTTACATATGTAGAGACCATTCAGAGAAAAATTTCGAGATGGAGAATTTATGTATTTATATCGTAGTCCTTCCACCGTCCTTTATCAATTTCACCGCAGAGTGGAACAAATATAGATCCACTTAGACCAAAGGATGTCGTTTTTTAGTATATCTATGATTTAGGTTCGATATGTAATCGATAAACATTCAGGCATTTTATCACACGTGTTTTGATGAAATATCATCGGTATTTATGAATGAATAATATAAACATCAATATAAATCAACATATATCGATATTTATACAGATTATATTTCAATTAATGTTATTTTATTGAAAATTATAAAAAAAATGCAAAAGTTTTGATAATAATTTATTTAAAATTTCCCTAAAATATGTTAATATGAAAATTCTTCCATTATAATTCTTCTTCACTGTAACCTTCCCATAAGGAGGGATCCAAAGATAACAAAGACAATGCAGCAAAAGACGACATTAATAAATTGAATTGATTTGCTTTTTTTAGACAACATCCTTCTTTTCTTTTGATAAAAAAATAATTTATAGCATAGTTCAAACCAGCAAGAACGGCATAAAGATTATAGAAACATCCCACAATAATATAACAAAGCAGACTCGTTATAACGTTTAAATCTGTTAAATCTTGTCGTTTATATTCAAGTATGATGAACATGAGTAATGTCGCGAAAGCGATACCGGCAGGAATGTAAGATATTTCTGGAGGAGCGACATCATTTTTTAACAAAAATTCCGATACTATTAACGGGAGAGTTAGCACCAGTTGGGCATAGTCTAGTAATATACGGAGGTCACAATAAGTGTCATCATTAGCTATAAAAAATATTTTTATTGTAAATTGATTTTAAAAAAATGTCGCTACTTACTATATCTCAATAATCCAGCGCAAGCATTCACAATCATGATAAGATAAGAGATGTGTGCCAAATGACGGACATCTTTATCGACTACTTGCTCGTAATAAATTTTTAGGCAAAAAGCAGCGACTACGGAAAGTTGTACTGAAGACCAACACGGTATAACATATTTTTGAATTACACCATTAGAGTTTCCTTTTGTAGAAGCCATGTCTAAGAATTACTATAATTTTGAAAAGTTGAAAATGGCATTTGTATAAAATGAAATGTCACAAATTTGAATTTGTATTCATACTGGATATTGTATCAAAGACAATACACAAGGACTCTATTCTCCTGGTAATGTGATTGAAAGTTCACAGAAATCATCTATGTTTAGATGATTCACGACTATGTTATTGTTTTTTGACACATTTGTGCCATCTAGAAGTATAACCTTTAACTACTAATTTGACATTTTACGATAGTTTATACTTCAAAAAATAATAGGTTTAGGCGTAATTTTACAACTTAGGGTGAAACAGGAGATTAAACGCTAGTTTAAACTAAAAATTTAAGTCAATAAATTGAAAACTTGTTATTCTCCTCTTTGTCATTGCTACTCCACTTGAAGCTAAAAGGCAATTTTAGAAGTTTAAATCTATATTAAAAAGGCAATTTTAGAAGTTTAAACCTATATTAAAAAGGCACAAATAACATGAATAAAGCTCAATTATAACTCAAAAAGCAGAATTGAATCACCATGAAAATATTTACAATACGTCATATTTGACAATTTGATTTCAATGAGTAAATAAAGATATTTAATCACTTTTGTTTTCAAATTATAAAACTATATAAATTTATCAACTATTTAAAAATAGAGAGAAAATTAAATCAGTCTTTCAAATCAAGCTGGATCTTAATTTAGTTTCATCTTTTTTAATTTTAATATCAGTGGTGGGATTGTTTAAAATTAAATATGCTAATTTAATTAAAAAAGAAGAATTTATTTCCCAATTTCCGTTTCATAGAATAATTGAAAAATATTTTTTATATACCACGAAAAGTTTAAATGTTGTAATAACAAGGAAGTTCCTTATTAAACAATAGTTACCATGTCGAAAATATTTAAAGATTGTGGAGACAAACCATACATGGTAAGTGTGTACACAACCATATCTTTTTCAAAATATGACTCATACTTTCTTTGTAGTTTGGCGATAGAAACAAATATCTTTCGAGAATAACAAAATCTTTGTATTATGGAAAATTGCCCGCAACGGATTGTTTGAGTTTACCTGTAACAGGTGAGATATCCTATATAGGTTACCGTATGTGGCAAAAAAACTTTCTCAAACTAATAAAAATATTATTTTTAGAGTTAGCGGCAGAAATATTTTCCGAAGCTCAACAAGGAAAATCTTTGGATAGATTACATTATTACAAAGCTGCTGATATATCTAGGAACGCTTGTGTGGCCCCGTGCTCTCTAGTATTAGCACTTCTTTATTTGGAGAGACTGAAAACATGCAATTCACAATATCTTGATAGAGTTGCCCCTTCTGATTTGTTTCTTGTCTCATTGGTATGTACACGACTATAAATCCTTATAATATATATTAAACCCTCTAATAATGATTTATATATAATTTTAGATGGTTTCTTGTAAATTTTTATTTGATGATGGTGAAGGTGATGAAGTATTTTTAGACGAATGGGCTATTTCAGGAAATATCCCAATAAAGGACTTGATAAAACTTGAAAAGGAGTTTTTAAATGCTATAGTAAGTACTATAATTTCAATAAAACACGAATTGATCAACTACTATCAAGATTTTTTAAAATTTTTTCATTTTTAGTTATTATAAACAATCTTAATTGATTATATGTATACAAAATATTAATAAACCAAATTTTTTTATAGAAATGGAATATCTTCGTTAGCAAATCGAAATTCTATGAAAAACTAAAAGAAATTGAATCGACTTTGGCATTAAAGCAAGGAAAACAGCGAAATTTTTTCACATATACAGAACTCGAAACTTTATCCTCTTTGGTGGAAATTCAAAAAATAATTCACTGTTTGATAACAGTTTCAGCTGTATTAGCTTTAACTTATCTAGCCGGAGTTTTAACTCTAGTTGGATCAGTTTATTTGACCAGTCAAATACCAGGAACCACTTTGTACCATAAAATCGAAGGAAAAGTTAAAGAACCACTTACACAGTCAAGAAATGACATTTGGGAACCTTGTTTGGACTTAAAGACTGACATTGATAATAAATTGAGAGCCCCAAGGGTCATAGGAATGTTAAAAACGAGTATTTTATTGGCTTCCATTAAAACAAACGATACATACGTAAATAAGAATTTCGAAAACATTTCTTGGGACTATTGGAACAATCCGGTTATGGATTGGTTGGCTAGAACATCAGAACTCGTTTCTTATTTCACTGTTAATCCGATATTTAACGTACCCAATTATTTAGAAACCACTACAACAAATATGAAACGTATTCAATTGGAGGATCAAATTCATAAAGCGACTAAAACTAGGATTCAAGACCAAATAGAATCTTCTTGGCATACCGAGTGGATAGAGACTATAAAGATTGGAATTTACACTGAAAGTATTAATTTTTGATCGAAAAAGATTCCAATTTATATTTATTCAAATTCCAATTTGAACTGAAACCTTTAATTTATTTTGAATGAAATTAGTTTTATTTTTCGTTTGTTTAGTTTGAAATTTATTTCCTCTAATGACTCAATTTGAATCAAAAATTATATCGTGGTGCAATTAAATGTTTTTTTTTTTTTCATTAAAGTGCCTAATAAAAAATTGTCAACGGTTTTGTGTTGGATTTTTACCTCTACCAATTTTCATTCTCAGTTCCCATGTTCTGGATCTACAATTTAATGCCACATATCACATGTAATTATGTTATTTGATCTTTCTATTTGGGCTGATTTGAACCAGCAACTTATAGAAGGACCAAAAATTTGGAAAATACTTTAATGTATCCACGATATGTAAAAACTAACTAAAGGAGAGGATCTAGTTGTTAATTTCCCTCTAAATACTAAAATCGTTGCTTCTTTTCTTCTAATCGTTGAAGTATTATCATTCCAATTGTTTTTTTGACTTCAACTAGTGATTTAATTGACTATTAAGTACCAAATATGTAATTTTTAATGTTGGTGTTATGTAGCGGAATCTATCAATGTTGGGTTTAAATTAACCTTCAACCACAACATGATAATAAAATAAACTTATAGCCACTAATAGTTTCATAAATTTCTATATTTAGAGGCTGGTCTCAAAGTTCTCTGTCCATTACTAAACAAAACTCTTCTGATTTAAAGACTTCTCCAGCTGCATCTTCAAAGGTCTTGCCATAAAACACCATAGCTTCACCTTATTACTGAACAAAACCTTCTTGAGCACAAAATATAAAGTACTTCTGACAAGTTTCATTCAAAAACTTGTTAAAATACTTTATAAATTAAAAAAAAAACATCTATTTTACATTGTATGTATTTCCATCTTGATCAATGCTTCTTATATAGTACAATCTTTTATCGTTATCTGATATATAACTTGGAGCACCGCTCATTGGATCTCTTCCTTCATAATTTTTAGGAAACGCTATAACGTCTCTAATACTGCTAGTATTTAATAAAACACTTAATAATCTATCTAATCCGAGAGCTATACCTCCATGAGGTGGACAACCTGATGCCAACATATCCAGCATATGTTGCATGGTATCCGGTTTAATATTCAACACTTGAAGAATAGTATGTTGTAATTTTGGATCGTGGATTCTTATAGAACCGCCTCCTACTTCATGACCATTAAGAACTAGATCATAAGCTAGAGCCCTCATCTAAAAATGTAAAATTTTTGAATATAGCTACTAAATATGATGACTTACCTTCAACGGATCACTCTGTAATAAATCCATGTCTTCCGGATGAGGAGATGTGAATGGATGGTGAGCTGATTTCAAAGTTCCTTCTTCGGATAATTCGAAAAGTGGAAAATCAAGTACCCATAAGAAGTGTAAGCCTTCACGTCTTACAGTAATACCAGTACTTTCTAGAAGATTTATATATTCAATACGGATTTTTCCCATTAAAGACAGCTGAAAAATATTTATTCAATATATTGTATATACCTGAAAGACAATATTTAAGATATTTCATGCTACAATAGTGAAGATTAAATACTTACCACTTCTTGTTTATTTCCAAAAGCTAAAAATACAATCGATTCTTCTTGAATATTATTTACATAAAAAAATTCGTTTGCTATTTCTTTTGATAACAATTTTCCTAATTTATTGATCGTTTCCTCTTTATTTTTAACCATATCAAACATAAGTTTAGCATTATTGAAATTCTTTGAAATATTTTTCATTGTTTCTTTGATTTTTTTATTTAAAATCGACAATTCTTTCGGGAAATTAATAAAATAAGCTCCAAAATCATCATTTCTTATTAAACTTTCATTTTTCTTTACAATATTTGAGCAGTTTCTCAGCTGAAATTGTAATAAAAATAAAACACCTTTGGGTTAATTACCATCACTTACTTCATGGTCGAAAGTTAAATCAGGCTTATCAGATCCATATATTTCCATAGCTTCGCTGTAAGTTATTTTCCTAAACTCAATTTCTTTTGGTTTTAATTCTAAACTGTATGAGAATAAATCTTCTACGAGTTTGATAACAGATTCGATATTAGTGAAGGACATTTCGATATCTAGTTGTGTAAATTCCGGTTGTCTGTCTGATCTAGCCCCTTCATCTCTATAACATCTAGCAATTTGGAAATACCTATCAATTGCACCTGCCATTAATATTTGTTTGAATTGTTGAGGACTTTGGACTAGAGAATAAAATTGACCAGGAAATCTTGTCGGTACTATAAATTCTTGAGCACCCTTTAATATATAATTAATTTACACTTATTACAAGGTGTATATTTATGTTTTACTTACCCCAGGAGTTGCTTTGAATAAAGTTGGTGTTTCGACATCTACAAAATCATTGTCGCACAAAAATTGTCTCATTCGCATTAGTAAATTTGATCTGTACCTTAAATTTTTTTGCATACGTGAAAATCGAAGATCTAAATACCTGTATTGCATTCTTAAAGGTTCTTTCGCCTTCTGGAATTCTCTTATATTAAACGGTAGATTCTCTACCGCTTTATTAAGAATCTGAAAATAATATGCATGTGAAATATATGGATTTATAAGCCAATATAACTCTTACTTTCAAATCATTTATTAGCACTTCAATTTCACCTGTAAGTTGATTATTATTGATCATTTCTTGTGGTCTACTCAATACTATTCCAGATACTTCTAGAATTGATTCAAACGGAATGTTTTTTAATAGTTTTTGAGTCTGTAAATCCTGTACAAAAACTTATTTTTTTTTATATTAATTTATAAAATTATTTCACTTACATCATCCCTAATTAATAATTGAGTATGCCCGTAACTATCCCTAAGAACAAGAAATTTATTCATTCTTTGATACTCCAACCAACCACATAATACTATATTTTCGCCAATATTTGTGCTTCTTAAACCACCACATGTATGTGTTCTATTTGTATATTTTCTACAGTTTTCATCTTTATATGACACCGATATTGAGTGATTACAATACGGTCTCGAAATATTTATTTTCTTGTTGAAATATAACTACAAAATCATCTTTATTATTAATCATTTAGCAAAATTTGAATTCTCTGCTACCTTATCACTCTTCAGGTATTTAAACAACGTTGAAAAAATTATATGTTTAGTATATAATTTTGAAACGTTCATAGTATTACATTTACCTTAGAATATCTCGAAAACTATGGTGTTAAGTACTTAAATTAATTTGTTATCTTAAGTACGTATCACAGATCACCTATATTAAGTCATTTGTGGCATGGATATAAATATTTTTATTCAAATATCGATATATCATTTATCGATGATAATCGATTCACATGAGCGATTTTTTATCTTAAGCCCTTTTCACACATGCAAGTTGACACGGTTTAAAATTCCGTCACAGCGGCTCATCACACAGTAGTGTATTGTGTACTGCGATACCATTCACATGTACACGGTTTCCGTATATACGGCAAGTCTTTCGTAGTATTTATTAAATTGTTTATTTAAGGCGATTTAATTCTCGTTCAGTTCTGTGGGACATCTAACATGTATAAAGACAGAAACGAGATAAAAAAAACGTGGAGGCAGAATTAAACAATAAATTCAGTAATTTCTAAGACACCGCTTATGTAAAAACAAACGCGATTTTTTTATTTATGTCCATTAACCCGATCGACTACCATAAAAATAGAAGCAAACTGTGACTACACAGGCGCTAGTGACAGAGGACACGAAGAAACCGTATACGTTTAAAACGTCGACATCGTGTATGTGTGAAAATGGCTTTAGCGTTGTTTCATTTTTGTATTCATATAATGCAACGTCGAGCACAAATTCATGTTAAAAATAAATATTTATCCGATTTTTAATATATAGGAGCAAAAATTCAAGACGTTCCAATTCATAATGAAAGATTTTATATCTATTTTAATGAAAACAGAAACACTAAAAAAATCGATTTTATTTTTGAAAGTATCGATTATTAGCGATGATGGATTACTAGTTGATTTACTGCATACAATAACATAACCTCAAATATAAAAAATGTCAGCTATAATATTAGGAGGTGGTTTATCAGGCCTTTCTGCCGCATATTATTTACTTCGAAAAAGTCCAAAATATCAAATCGCATTATTAGAAGCTTCAAATCGTTTAGGAGGATGGATAAAGTCAAATTCTGTGGATAATAATATAATTTTTGAAGAAGGACCAAGAACAATAAGACCGCACGGACCAGCTGCTTCGAACACGTTGTCGTTAATTGAGGATATTGGTTTGATAAAAGACGTTATTCCAATTTATTCAAACCACCCAGCAGCAAAAAATCGTATGATATATGTTAATAAACAACTACATTTTCTTCCATCTTCTATAGGAGGTTTATTCAAAACTTTGCCACCTTTTAGTAAACCTTTGGTGAGTTTTTTACTACAAGACATGTTTGCTGTTAAAAAAGACGTCAAGGATGATTCTATTTATGAATTTACTAAGAGAAGATTTGGAGAAGAGATGGCAGATAATTTAATAAGTGCTATGATATGTGGTATTTGTGCTGGGAACTCGAGGGAAATAAGTGTTAATTTTTTAATGAAAACTTTATTTGAATACGAACAACGATACGGAAATATCTATAAAGGATTATTAATGAATGCATTTAAAAGAAAAAATGGAAATGTTTTAAAAGGATTGGCTCTAAAAGCAAAAAAAGAACGATGGAATTTTTATTCTTTCAAAAATGGACTAGAGAGTCTTACTAAAGCCCTTGATTGTTCTATAAAAAATGATGTTAGTATTGAATTGAATAGTAAATGTAATAAATTAGAAATATCTAGAGATGGGGTTGTTGTAGAGCTGGAAAGTGGTAAATCACTAACGGCTCCTAAAGTAATTAGTACAATTTCTTCTGAAAGTTTAGGAAAATTATTAGAATCACAACATCCTGAGTTAGCAATGTTTTTAAATCGAATTAAAAGTGTAACAGTGGCAGTAGTGAATGTGTATTATAACAAACCATTATTAAAACATGAAGGTTTCGGGTTTCTTGTACCACCGAAAGAAAAATTACCAATATTGGGTGTTACTTATGACAGCAGTTGTTTTCCAAAAGGTGACAATACAGTGCTTACAGTTATGATGGGTGGAGCGTGGTTTGAACAACTTTTTGGTAAACATCCTGATAAGGAACGTATATTTAAAATTGCATTGGAACAATTAAAATTAATATTAGGTATAAATGAAACACCGGTTCAATTTAAAGTGAGCATTTTAGAGAATTGCATTCCGCAATATAGAGTAGGACATAACGAAAATTTGGGTTATATTAATAAATACATAGATGATAAAAAATTGCCTCTATCATTATGCGGGTCCTCTTACTATGGTGTTGGAGTCAATGATGTTATATTATCGGCAAAAAATGCTGTAGAAAAATTGTTTTAGTAATATTTCAATGCAATTAGACTGTGATACTTTATGTAAAGTTTGGGGATTATTTTTGAATCATCTCCAGTTTAATTATGTTTTAACATTAATTTTTAAGAATTAAAAAATTGTTAACACATTTTCATGTTCTTTCACCTGATAGTCCTAGATGTTTCGTTACAAGTTGTGATTGATATGTAAAATTTTGTCTTCCTCAAGGATAAAAATGATTCTAATAGATAGTTAATTTACCTGCTTTATATTTAAATAATTTATCACAATTTTATAAGTTTTAGATAATAATAATTCAATTTTTATAATTGTTTTCAATTGAATTTGAATTAAACTATTTTCTATATACAATTTGAGTCATTTTACTTCATTAGAAAACAAAAAGAGAACGATGTATCCCTGTATACTTCAACAGGCAGTGCTAATCAGAGACTTAATGCAATCGTACCATTTTATTACATCAAAATCAATCAAAACTAACAGATATTGTGAAGATTTAGTTAACATCATACATAATGTTGAATTAAGTCAACCAGAATAATAAAGCATGTGAAATTGTTAAAAGCTCTTAAACAAAAACACTTTTTCCCCACATAAGACCCCTCTCGGTATTTATGGAAGCTGATTAAAAGTCTAAATGGGCCCTAAGCCCCAAAACCACTCCTGAAGAGTCTAAGGGTACCATAATAGGAGGGGTTTTGGCCAGTTCTTCTTAAACTTAGCACAGTGATTTGAAGCAAGCTAATTAAAAGTCTGACTGAGTCGTCAATGGAGAAGTTTCAAAAGTAACTTCATAAATATTTATCAATCGATTAAAGCAAGATGAAATAGTCCCTGCCACTTGAGGCAAGGTGTAGCAATTCAGTCAATTGGATCAAGACTAATTTAAATATAAAGTTATCACCAAAATGTGTCAAAAATGTAAGCTTTTAAAAAAAATTTCATGACCAATTCCTTGATACTTGAATATATTTTTGTTAAAAAAATGAGTAAACTTTTAATGCCGACACAAATATATATAATTTCATAAAAGTATAAATGCTATAAGTTCACATATTATTTGGTTGTGCCCTATTTTCGATATACCATCAATAATGTACATTGAAAAACGCTAATAATAACAGTAATAACTTGGTAAAGTACTAATAATGAGTATATTATGCTTATATATAAATGTAAGAGTGTTTTTTAGAATACCACAACTAAACGGTTATACATATTTTTCTATGGCCATAGAAAAAAAATCACATGTATCACTTATAAAATAGATTAAAATTCAATTAACAACACACAAATGTAAAAAATTATCTGGGTAACTTAGGTGTTCTGAAAGCCATTGCAATGGTGTATCTAAGGGAGGAATTAATCCGTGAGTTTTTATCATTACTGCAAAAAAATAGATGATTTTTAATAAAGAATCATAAATACCTTTTTGCTAGACTTAAATATATTATTTTTATCCTAATGATTTAAATTAAATTTTACCGTTAGTATTTTCTGGAAAAATTTCATGTATTAGATCCTGTAGAGTTTTTTTGGTACCATTTTCAGTCACTGGTTGTGTTAATTTCTGTTTATATCCATTTTCGAAATAACACCTGTATGGAATATACTTAAAATGTTCATAATCATTTGTTGCTTCCATTAGTTTTCTATTTACAGCCCAAAACTGATCAAATTTATCTAAAAATCAAGTAAATTGAAACATTGAACTAATCTATGATGACACCATGAAACAGCTACAGCTAAAGATTAGGAAAAATGGCTGATAAAGGAAAAATTGCAGATGATAGATTTTGTAATTTAATCAATGACACTTTGAAAGGAAAAAAAACACTCAAAAAATAGAATTAATATTCAAAACTGTGGTTGGGTTAATCATATTTTCATAGTTCTGTTGCAAATTAAATTACCAATCAAGAAAAATTCAAGTACACAAAAAATAATTTGTAAACTCCCTTATGAGGAACTGATAGTTATTAGCCCCTTGGGGTCACACAGTGGAGAGAAAAAATCATCTAGAAATGAAAATATATACCCATAACTCTGCAACATGTCCTGTACCTAGTTCATGCTTGTGGACTCAAAATTGTTTTGTTTCAGTCCCACTCTTTTTACCTAATACATAAAAATGTTATAAGTGCATTTTGTTAAGCCCAGAACCAAGTAAATTCCTAAAAAAACTTGCTTTGTTGAGAGATATTAACATATAAGCCTAATATCATTTTTTAATAAAGATTTTTAGGAACATAAATTTAACTAGGAAGAGAGGAAAAAATATTGAGCCTAGGGGCACCAAAATGCTAAATCCGGCCGTGTATTCCTAGCAGGAAGAAGTATAATTAACTTCAGACAACAAAGACAATCCTGATATAACAAAAAAACAATAAAAATATAAGACAACAAAAAAACAATGAAACTATTAAAAAATGAAAAATATTTCTTTCTTTTGTGAATATTACCATTTTGTAATCCAAGCCATAATTGATTGTGATCCTTCTTTTGCATACTTCCTGCTATTTGTCCTCTGTGTTTCAAAACATCGGCTTCTTTTAAACAAGACATAAAATAAGATTCCACCATTTCCCTGAATATTTCAATACTTTAAATTATCATACTAAAAATTTGAAGGGACTTACTTATTGCTAAACCGAAATATTTCCGACTCTGGAAATTTATCAAAATGAACAATAATATTCCATGGCAAGAGTTCATCTTTATCGAATAAAAGATCATACAACACCCCTATCGGGTAGTGCCATTTCAACGGTTGACCATTATATTCCAACCACATTTCTTGTTCTGATTTTTCATTGTCGACGTATTTGATAAAATGCCTTTTCACTTTATCAGAAACCAACGGAAAATAACTAAGTCGTGGAACCATTAAATAAAATGGATCTGGTTCTCGAACATCGGCAACCTCTTCGCCATCTAAACGAAAGCAAATTGGCAATTTTCCTTCCCAAATTTCGCGGAGAATCTCTCTATCGTTTGCCATTGCTTATAGCGTCAACTTTGAAACAAAAAGATACAGATGTTGGGTTAGAACTATGTAATGTTAATTCACATATTTGGTAGGGCTAGTGAATCGTTAAACAAAAAAGAAGATTGTTACTAACTTCATTTCAAAACTAACTAACCTCAAATTACAGTGCCACATGTGTTTGTATAATACTATGTATATACGATTATAAATATTTTATTAAAAAATGACAGGGAGTAAAGTGTTTTTACCCTGCCGAGGTTTAGGATACGTTAGTAATCACATCCCTTTACAAGTTAGATATATAAAAAGCAGAAAAGAAAATCTTATCGTAACATGTGTTGGAAAGTCTTTTCATACTTATGGAATATCACATTTCGGCCTATTAAGTGTAAGTGGTTTACACCATGGCAATATAAATTGTATGACTTCAGATGCGTATCATGTATATACGGCTGTAGATAATGTTATATATGCTTGGAGAAGAGGTACCGAATTAAAACACACCTATAGGGGACATAAAAGAAAAGTACATTTAATGATACCTTTTGGAGCTCATCTAATTTCTGTAGATGAATCTAATAATATCAAAATATGGGATATAAAGGCTGAAACTGTATACTTGGAGCTTCTATTTAGTACCTTTAATATAAGTGCCATTATGCATCCAAGTACTTACATCAACAAAATATTATTAGCCAGTGATACGGGAAGCTTGCAACTGTGGAATATTAACAAAGCAAAACTGATTTACGCATTTAAAAGTTGGAAAGCGTCAGTTACTTGTTTAGAACAAGCACCAGCAATTGATGTTGTTGCTGTTGGTCTGAGCACAGGTAAGTAATTTGTCTTAAACTTGAAAATATCATTTAAAATATACATAATTTAGGAAGAATTGTTCTTCACAATTTAAAATATGATGAAACTATTATGGAATTTAATCAAGATTGGGGTATGGTTACCTCGATATCATTCAGAACAGATGGGTCACCCATTATGGCAACTGGAAGTGCCTGTGGTCATATAGTGTTCTGGAATTTAGAAGAAAGGAAAGTTGAAAATCAGTTATTAGCTGCCCATGATGGAGCTGTTACCGGAATGGTATTTCTTCCAAATGAGCCTCTTGTTGTAACATCATCACCAGATAATACTTTGAAATTGTGGATTTTTGATAATTCAAATGGAAGTGCTAGATTACTACGAATACGTGAAGGTAAATAGTTTTTTTGTATAATGTAATGATATAATAAAGAAAATCTTCCTCCCATTAGTCTGGTTAAAGTTACTTTCCTAAAAATTTCTTTAAAAAATTATATCAGGATTATATGTTAATTGCTGGAACAACTCTCTTGGATGAAAGTTTTTTGAGAAGTTTACTTTTTGTAAAATCACTTTTTTCACTAATAAAACAATATACTATTATCTTATAGGTCATTCGTCCGCCCCTACTTACATAAGGTTTCATGGATCAAATGGTGACAACATCCTGAGTTGTGCTGGTGATTCTACATTAAGAATATTCAACACTCGCACTGAACAGTTCAATAAAAGTATGGGAAAAGCTTCTTACAATAGAAAAATAAGTAAAAAACGAGGTAGAGCAGTAGAAGATCCCCTAAAAATGCCACCAATTATACAGTTCACTTCTGAAACAACTAGGGAAAAAGAATGGGACAATATTGCAGCCGTACATTCTGATATAACTTTGGTAACAACTTGGTCTTATGACAAAGTTAAAATGGGACAGTTGAAATTGCTACCAGAGAGGTTTCAAAAAAAGAATAAAGATGTTAATTTAGAAGTTACAGCAACTTGTTTATGTTTATCACATTGTGGCAATTTTGTTATTGTTGGGTACAGTACCGGACACGTGGATAGGTAAAAATTTTCATATATAGTAAAATAATTGTTCTCACTTATCATTTTTATTATTGTAGATTTAATATGCAATCTGGAATCTGGAGAGACTCATACGGAAACCAAAAAGCACACTCTAACCCAGTACGTGGAGTTACAAGTGATACTCTCAATCAGGTAATTATTACTGGAGGTGGTTGTGAGGTTAAATTTTGGAGATTCAAATGCAAAGGTAATTCAAATCTTATGATACCTTTAGGAGACTTTTAATAACAAATGTTTTAGGAACTAATCCATTGGCAACAATTCCTTTAGAAGAACAAATCAGTTTCTTCCGCTCACATAGGGAAAGTTCCTTATTAGTTATGGCAATGGAAGATTTTTCTATCTACATAATGGATATTGATACTCAGAGAATCGTTAGGAAGTTTACAGGTCACACAGCACAACTAACAGACGTCACTTTCAGTCCAGATTCAAGATGGCTTATCACTGCTTCAATGGATCGTTCAATACGAACTTGGGATATACCTTCAGGTCAATTAATAGATGAATTTGCTACAGACGCCGCTTGTATATCCTTGGATATGTCGCCAACGGGAGAATCTCTAGCTACAGCGCATGTCGATTATTTGGGAATCTTTCTTTGGAGTAACAAAACTATTTATACTAAAATCGCATTGAAAAGTATTACTCCAAGTGATGATCCTCCGTTGGTTCTTTTACCGGAAAGTGGTAGGGATATGGAAGTAGAAGTAGATGAAGAAAAACAAGCCATTGAAGAATTTATTTCTCCTGAACAAATAAATCGAGAATTAATAACATTGTCAGGACTTTCCACATCTAGGTGGCAAAATTTATTGAACCTTGATGTTATTAAAAAGAGAAATAAACCAAAAGAACCACCAAAGACACCGAGAGCAGCACCTTTCTTCCTTCCCACAATAGCATCTCTAAATAATATCCAATTTGATGTTAAACCAGAATCTGAAGAGAAAAGCAAATTTGTAACTCCAATAAGTTTTGAAAATTTAACTGAATTCGGAAAATTATTAATGGAAACAACAACAAACTTTGATATGGTTATTAAAAAACTAAAAAGTTTTGGTCCATCTATGACAGATTTCGAAATAAAGTCACTTTCTCCTGATAACGGTGGATCTTCGGAGGTGATGCTACAATTTATGAAGTGCATCGAGTGCATATTGAAATCCAATAGAGACTTTGAATTAGCAGAAGCTTATTTGAGTGTATTTCTGAAAGCTCACGGCAGTTGTATTGCTCAAAATAAATTGCTCAGAGACTACTTACCTAACATCATGAGTTGCCATGGTGTAGCTTGGGATAGGTTACAGGAGAAGTTATTGTATTGCATTTGCGTTGTACAGAATTTGAAGACTATGTAATGAGAATAGTGGAAACACGAAGAAATGTTTGACTGAAGAAAATAAATTAGAATCTTTGGATGAATTCTACTGTCTTAACAGTAGACAAAGTATGAAGTGATGCATCTATAAGAAGGTGTAGGATAAAAAATCAGTAAGCAACAGTTAAAAATTATTAATAATCAAGATGAACCTTCAAATTAATACAGGACCACGAGATTTTTTTTATTTTGTATATATGTATTATTTTTTAACTAAAAAAATACAAAATTTATACTGATTCGGCAAAATGTTTTTATTTTTTATATCCAGTAGAAAGTGGAGTTATGACTTTTATGAATTTGAGTCTAATTGTAAAAACAAAACTTGAATTTCTAGTTAGTCTACAAGTATCCAGGTAGATCATCCCAGGGTATCCAAGTTGTGCAAGAGTTTTAGGACTTTACACCTCCATAAACCGACCAGCGAAACAACTAGGGGAAGGAGAAGGATTTGGGATCTGTGAAGGTTGCTTTGGCCCTTCAGCAAGGGTCTGGTATTTACCCCAGCTCTAAACTGCTTTTACTCAAGCAGGATATCTTCTGGTCCTTTTTGAAGAAGGGCAAAAAGCCGTTGAAGAAGGGGAAGGAGATACAAGAAGGAAGGGGAGACCAAAGAAAAAATGGTTGGATGCAATTTTGAAGGATATTGGAGCGTAGAAGTGGAGGATAGCAACCTGTGAAGGAGAATTTTGAAATAAGTTAAAGACCGACGAGAAAAGAAAAATAACTCATTGGCGTTAAAGGCCTGTAGTATTATAAATATATATATGTACATACAAGTATTTTTTGTCGGAACAGTATTATAAATGGTTCCTGATTTCTGATTATAGCTTTTCCGAGGAAAAAAATATGAGGTTATCGTTTCAAAAAAATATATATATATTTACACACATTTACAATTTTGCATTCTAGAAATAAGGCACTTTTGACTTAAAATTGTTTAAAACACGAATGCCTAAAACTTAACATAGAATTTTAAAAATCTAATTCGCACAAAAAAAACATTTAAAAATTAATATAATTGGATAAAAAAAATTTGATAGACTAGACAAATTATTTTCTAAAAATTAAATCGTATTTAAACTTAAAATACACAGAGGAAAAATTGGAAATAGTGATTGGAACGATTTAAAAAGGGTGCCCGATGAAAAATACATTTCCATCGATACATAATTGGCAAATAAAAATTTCGAATGTTATTTTAGTCCAAATTCCAGATCAGTTCACTAAAATAATAAAACGGTGAATAAATAACAGAATAAGGGTTGTTTGGGCTGGGATAAAAAAAAGCTAGGAACACCCACAGTCATGGATAGGATAGCAAAAGAAAACCAAAACATGTTGAATCTTCTTTGAAATAATGGTGGTTACAAAGGACGACGATGACTAGGGAGGAAATCTAGAAGCAATGATAACTAAGGGTATTACATCAGAAAGGCGAAGGTATATCTGGACAAAACAATAATAAGACCAACAATGAGCTACGTCGATTCTTAACAAAGTAGAAGAAGTGGGGTTGAATATAAGAGAAAGAAGAATACTAGGGGGTAAAAGTTGGGAGATTTATGGCTAAGAAGAAATACGGTATTTATATGGAGAAATAAAACTAATAAAAGAGTGGTTGGATCAAATACAAAGAAAGCAACAAAAAATTATGAACATAGAATGAGGAGGAATGAGAAAAACCAAGGAAGATATGGTGATTTAAGACCTAAGAAAGAAAAAATAATTCAGGACTGGAAAACGGAAATAAAAAATAGAAAACAGTGAGAGGGTATCAAATCCGAGTTATAAAAAAGTCTCGGTGTTGCACTTACATTTTTTTTCTATTTTCCAAATATTTAATGAAGTTCAATTATGTTTAAAATAGTTTTTGGAACAACTAATTCCAATTAAATAAAAAATCAAGTAACTAATTATTGAATAAAAATATTACGAAAACTGTAAACTCCAAAAACAGTAGATAATCTCATTAATGAACTTTGTTTTGGATTTGTTGTGGAAACATTAAAAAATTTTAAAAATATTTCTTCGGGACACCATTTTTACAATTTTTAAAATTGTTTTTTAAACAAATTTTTAATATAAAATATTTTCTGTGATTTTTGAGTTGTAATGAAAAGAATTTTTGTTTGCGGAAATATAAATTAAAGTAATCATAAAATCAAGTGAAAATTTTGTTTTTGAAAAATATTATTAAATTCCTATTAAAATAGATTTATTTCGGATTATTATTTAATAAAAAGCGATATATTTCTTTATTTGAGTATCCAATATTTAAAAATAACTTCATAAATAAAAGAAACAAGTTTAGGATACTAAATATTTTGCAAAAATATTGTTTTATCATAAAACAAGATATAAATGTTTAAAAAACAATTTAAAATTGATCGTTCTTTAATAGTAAATAAATACTCTTATTTTAACACTGTAAGCATAAGATGAGCAAAAAACTAAATATATACCTATTATTGTAACACAGCTTTTTTTAATAAATTAATTTTATAGTATTTTCAAATCATATTCTACATTTTTTTTTCAATACGAATATTTAAATACTTATTTTATTAGCAATAAAGGCAGTGCGTACAACCAACATTCATTTACATTACTTTTCCAAATTATGCGCAAGTGTGATCAATAAATTAAAAAAAAACAAAAATAGAATATTTTTAATTCTAAATCATAATTTTTTCAATATCTAAAGAGTCTATTTTAACTTCTAATTGGTATTTTTAAGTAAATTAAAAAGTATTGAATACTTTCAAAACACCCTGTAATTATTTTTATTATTATGAGAAAAAAGTTCTTGAAGGAAAATTTTGAAACAGAAACTATAAGTACTATCTGAAATTTAAGTGTAAAAAAATTTAAAAGGATATTGGAGAGACATTTCATACTGTAAACAAACTAATTAGGTCATTATACTTTCATTCGATAATTATAAAATTTTGTAACTTCTTCATTGTTTGTATAAATTGTTCCAGGGCTGAATGGATCACTATACTATCTCTATTTGATCATGGAATCTCCTGTAACTTCTTCATTGTTGGGATAAACTGTTCCAAGACTGAATTGGCCAATATACTATCTCTATTCGATCATCCAATCTTCTGGAACTTCTTAATTGTTAAAATAAACTGTTCCAAGGCTAAATAGATCATTATACTTCCTCTCTATGATTATCAAATCTTCTGGAAATTCCAATTGTTGAGATAAACTATTCTAATGCTAAATAAGTCATTATGCTTTCTCTATTAGATTATTGAATCCTTCGGAACTTCTTAATTGTCAAGATAAACTGTTGTATCACTACTTATTGCTCAATTTTTTGATAACCCCTTATTCATTCTGTAAGTTCTTTGGAATTTTTATAAACACTCTGCAATATATGATAACTGCATAATAAGATACGCAAAGGCCAAGTTACAGGATGAACACACTGTAGGTAAACAGTTTACCTGAAGACGATAACATTGCTATTGAAATTATCATCACTCAGTGTAATTGTGAGTGTTGGTGGTGTAGTGGTAGTGTATACAGTCATTCAGGAATATTTGGGAAAAAATCTCATAAAGTTGAAAAAATGTAGGACGGAGGGAGAGCCAAGAGACTAACATCATAGGGAAAAGGAATATTGGAGGGAGCAACGGGGAAAGTGAAAATAGTCAAATTATTTAAAACTAGTGCTTTGATAAAAATGGGGCACCTCGAAATTAAATCTTGAGTTAATATTTAATGATTGTAACAATTTATTGTGATGATTTAGAAAAAGTTGCTTGAACAAGATAGTACATATATTTGTATATTTAATTGTATTTGAAATTTATTTTTTTTATAAATATATCATGTCACACACACTATCTTTTAACAATATTTTTTTAAGAAGGATTACAAAACTTTGTTCTAATCAACGTGTCAAATTCCTTTCACACTTATTTCACTTTCGTTTGACAAATTATTTACATATACACAAATAGCAATAATAATTTATAATTCAACACCCGAAAAAAATCTTATTAGTCATAATTATATATATATATATATATATATATATATATATATATATATATATATATATATATATATATATATATATGAAAAGTTCACAAATATTGAGTATCTTTTAGAAACCCAACACAATGATACTACAAAAAATAAATAATCTACATACTAGATAAATAAATTATAATAGGACGGCTACCACTTCAATTGAATCCATTATTTTTCCCCATATTTATTTATTATAATATTGGAAGTAAATTTTATTAAAAAACCAAACAAAACCATATTTTCTAGTGTGAGTCCAATTTAGTAATAGTTACATTATTGGTTTGGTACATTTGAAATACTCGCAAATAGATCCTTGTTAATATCAACATAAATTGATACATTTGAACTACTAACATTTTAATCTTTATAAACTTTTGAATTTTAACGAAAAAAAAAATAGATTGTGTTACTAATTAATATAAAAATAAATCCTTGTTAATGTTAACATAAATTGGTACATTTGAACTACCAGTTTAAGATATCTCTATTGAGATTATATTGGGAAATAAAACAGTTCTAGATGTCAACCTCAATCATTTTAGTATATATATTTTTTGGTACATTTGAACTACCATCATTTTGATTTTTTTTTAAAGCTGGGCCTTTTAAAATAAATCATAAAATATATCTATATATCTCTATCAATTTGCTTATCTAGCTTTTAGTAACTGACTAGAAAAATCCAATTCAACTTTTTCAAAAATTATACAAGTCAGATTTTTATCGGGTAGGTAATTTTATATCACAATTTTTAACGTTACTTATTTGAAAGTAGCACCATTACACTTTATAATTTTTTTCATCAGCTTATCTTTTCCTTTAAAGAATCATTAAAAAAAATTAATAAAGCTAAGTCATCGCTATTCAAGGCACAAACGGCTTAGCAGAAAATGTAAACTAACCTATTTGTTTTAGATTTCGATAAACTTAATTTTCTTTTTGTTTGTTTAATAGGAAATGAAAATTTTACATCGAATTTTTTCAACAAGGCACTTTGATATACCCTAAAATTTTTAATATCGATGACTTATACTTTACATTGTTTTTTTTTTCAACAATTATTTGTGTAACTACTTGAATTTGAGCTGAAAAGGGCATTTCATTACATATTATAAGGCAGCTAGACTGGACTTTGGTTATACATCAAACTTCACACAAATACATTTTTCGTGTTTTTTTACTTGTACAAAAGGACTATTGTGTGATTAAAATTTGTGACAAAATCAATTTTAATTACCCTTGTGTAGTAGCTTGAGAGTTGGTATCATTGGACAGCTATTGAACATTAGAAAGATTCGACCGTTGGACACAGTATGTGAATTTGTACAAAATGAATTTGAAAACTGTCATGTGATTATAAAACCCTACAAACAGAAGCACCGAATAGCTTCAACTGAAGGTTTGAGCGAAAAATGTAAAACTGCAATCAAAGAAGCTTTTCCTGATGACACTGGGAACCGACCAAATAAATGGTGTTTCAAGCTCCATGAGGTGATGCAACATCAAAAGTGACAGTTCGATTGTTTCCAGAGGAATTGAAAAAGTAGACATATGAATAAAGACTATAGGAGACTTGAGAATGGAAGTTAAAATGAAGAAATGTAAAAGGATGGTAGTAAATCAAAAAAGAGAACACGAGGAAGATGTAATAACAAAAATATAAAGAATAGACTTGAATACTTGGCAGTTATTTCACCGAAGATGAAGAAATAGTAAATATGAGATAGCGAACAGAATAACAAAAGCAAATAAATAAGACAAATTTAAAGAAAAGGGAAGAAGCCGAAGAAGAGTAGAATAGTAGCAGTAGAGATGAAACAACTGAAGAAAATGAGGATAGAAAATACAAAATTGTTAAATTGATATGGACACAAAAAGAACGGTCTAATAAGAAAAGAGACAGATGCAAAAAGACATAAGAAAAGAAGAACGAGAACAAGTAGCAGAGGAAGAAGGAAGATAAGGGAAAACAAAGCAGCGAAGAAACAAAAGGAATAGGAAAAAAGGGATGAAATGACACCGAAAACTAAAATTTCAATACTCTGAGTTTTGAAATGATATAGAGGGTTCTAGAGAAGATGAAATTTTATTCACACAAGAACTAGTTGTACGATTAACAAAAGAAAATAATAAAAAACACAAAGATAATAAAAAAACACAAATTTTTTTACCTTTCCTTGGCGGAAAAACCTTTTTTTTTTATTTTTTCTTCGATCAAATAATAGTAATAGCGATAACGAAACCGGGCTTTTGGCAAGAATAGCATGCCCGCGGCATCACTCCGGAATCAAAGACTCAAAAAAACGGGGTTCCACCCCTATCAGTCACCAAACGTCACACGTACACCGGCCCGCCTTGATTGTCGTTGTCGTCTAAATTGATTTTGTTGAGGGAAGTGAGACCGCCGTCGTCGAAGAACCTCCTAAACGTAAATTCGAAGAATCCGTGAAAGAGATTCGAATTATCGACTAATTCGTCGGAATTGTTCGAGTCTATCGATGTCGAATTTCGGAGTTTATCGGGATCGATCGGGTCGAAATTCGACGTGTCCGTCGGGTATTCGATGCGCGGTTTGTAAGGAGCCGGTTGACGTCGCAGACCTTTTTCAAAATCGATATCCTTGAAAAACGGATGAGATTTTACTTCACTAGCATTTTTTCCGAGACGCTTTTCGGCGCTACAACACAATTTTAATATCAAGTCCGTACTATCCGGTGAAAGATTGGCTTGTTTCGGTATTTGTAGGGTCGTTTCCCAATTTATCACCTAAACAAAAAAAAACAAATATAAATTTAATAAACATACACTATACTTTAAATAATCGAAATCCATAAGTAATAAATACGTCCACTGCAATACACCTTGCAGTCGGTCCTGTTCTAATATATTAATCGAGACTAACATTTGGTGAATGCGTCGGTTATACATTTCCTGGAAAGTCTATACGACGACAATTTCTTTGTATTGTTTTTATAAGCTGTTTACATTGCGTTGTGATTTTTTTGCAGTCAATTTTTTTGTTTAGAAATCCAAAATCTGAATTATCTAGAAAGCCGATGGATTTTAGATTATTTAAGAGAGTCGTTTTGGCTTTACAACATCTCATTATACTTATACTCCTCCACAAGTTTGGGAATTTCTTTTTCTTTCGGCACGCTAAAAATATTTGAATGTTTATTTTTTTACTACTTACTTTGAATTGTGTCTCGGCGGGAGTGTTTGCCAAAAACGGCGGTTGACCGACCAACATTTCATACAAAATAACACCGACGCTCCACCAATCACACACGTGCGTATATCCCTTTCTCTGCAATACTTCTGGTGCTATATAATTCGGAGTTCCTACTAGAGAATGCGCCAAACATCGATGTTCGCGTCTTCTCCGCCTTTCTAACGGTTTACAATTACACTCCTCGTTCCAATCGTCTATCGGATCCATGGAATCTTGTCTACTATGATCTCCTGGAATAACAAAAGAAATCGTATCAATTTGGTACCTGGAATTCAGTGAGGGTTTGAAATTACCGTTAGGTTGGTAATATTTGGAATTATGCGTCCATCGAAAACCGGTACACAAACCGAAATCTGTCAATTTGATGTGACCATCTTTATCTATCAGAATATTATCGGGTTTAATATCTCTGTGGATAAATCCCATTTTATGTACGCTTTCAACTGCGCAAGTTAATTCTGCTATGTAGAACCTGTAAAAAAATTAATTAATAATAAAATATTGAATTATTTGATATACATGGAAATAATGAAAATTTTCATAATTTTTTTATTATAATTTGTAAAATAATCAAGTTAAGATACAGGTACTACCGTTTGTTAAGAAATTAGGTCTCAAAGCCGCCCCTGTCCAATAGAACATTTGGAATGAGATTGTGCACTACTATACATGGAAATAATGAAAATTTTCATGATTTTTTCATATTTGCCAAAATAATCAAGTTAATATGTAGGGACTATTTTTTTATGAAATCACATATATTCATAGGCCAGCCCTGCACATCAGAACATTTGTAATGATATTATACTCTGGATATACATGGAAATAATGAAAATTTTCATGATTTTTTCAATATAATCCCCAAAATTATCAAGTTAAGATACAGGGACTACCATTTGTTAAGAAATTAGGTCTCAAAGCCACCCCTGCCCGATAGAAGATTTTAAATGAAATTGTGAGCTAATGTACATAGAAATAATGAAAATCTTGTTGATTTTTTCAATATAATTTCCAAAATAATCGAGTTAAAATACAATTACTGAAAGAAAATTGAGAACATACCTCGCCAGTACTTCTTGAAATATTCCTAATTTGATTAATAAGGACATTAGATCACCCCCAGGTATATAATCCATGACAAAATACAAAATATCTGAATCTTGAAAAGAATAATAAAGTTTGACGACCCATTCATTATCGGCTTCAGCTAAAATATCCCTTTCAGCTTTAACATGAGCTACCTGATTCCTTTTCAACACTTCGGATTTCCTTAAAGTTTTCATTGCGTATAGATGATTGGTGTCGATTTTTCTTACCAATGTTACTTCACCAAAAGCTCCGACGCCTATTGGTTTTATCCTTACAAACATACTTTTATCCATTTTAGCCCTTTTCAACCTGAAATAGGATTTGGATTAAGTACAACGTAAGCGAATCACTCGATTAAAATTAATAACCTTATATAATTCGATTCCTTCTGCGACAACATCTTCCTCATTTGCGCCTGAGCCTCAGAACTCAATCCTATTTTGTTCATTTCTTTCTCCAATTGCATCCGTCTGAACTGGCGTTGCTTGTACGATTTAATAACATTTTCGATATGTTGTTCCATGAAAAATTTAAAAGCTTGCGGCGAATAATTCTTCACTTTACCATCTCGACGTTCTTCTTCTTTTTCTTTGCTAATCTTCTTCCGTTCTGGTATAGGTGATTGATGTTTGATCTTAGTGTATGGAGGTAGTTGAGGCGGTGTTTCACTGGATTTCGTTTCGCTGTTACCATTCACTAGGTGATTATTTTTGACGGAAGATGATGCTGAGAAAAATATATAATTAGCAAAGGCAGTGAACGTGTTAATATCCCAATATTACCTGTCGGAGGTAACGGCGGGGCTCCGTTATCTGAATACTGATTCCTACTATCTCCGCTACTAGTTGATTGTGGACTATCAGATCTACATTCATTATTAACGACTGGAGAATATTTTCTTTGTAACGAAGGGTGGACATGAGGACTCGCCCTTGGAGACATAGAACTATCCACAGTATACACTTGAACGTGGTTATCATCAGAGGAATAAGGTGGTGGTGGTAAGGGAGGATGAGTTGCCATACCACGTTGGGCTTTTGCTTTAGCTTGCATGGTACTAGCGTAACTCGGGGGCTCGGTAGTTGGAACAGTAACTGGTTGAACGTTGTTTGATGGACTAGCTGAGGGAAGAGGAGCGGCAGGTTTTGTACCGTTCGTGTAGCTGTAAACAAAAATAATGATAAAATTAAACATTAAATATATTTTTTTTCAAATATATTTATAAACATTTACCCTTTCTGTTGGATAGATACAGTATACGAAGGCGGTGGAGCAGATATTGCAGGTGGGGTAGTGCTTGTTGGCGATGGAAGTTGTGGTGATGTTGGCGCAATGGCAGTTTGCAGTACTGGTTTCTGAACTTGAGTACTTTTTACGGATTGCATAATAATTGGAGGTTGGGATATTGTTTGTCGTGCACCCCAAGCTTGTAAGGGTGTCGGTCGCGCCATTGCCGTTGGAGTTGCGTTCGTTGAAACCTAAATTAAAATATCACTCACACTATTTCCATTTTTTATATCTATTTAATTTGAATATTGATTTTCAACATACTGGTATAGGACTGGGAGATCCAGTAGATGCCGATCCTGAATAAATACCAGATGAAGGGCTCTTCCTGAAATCCTGAGTAGGACTCTGTCTATTCTGAATTGATGCTGAATAAGAAGGTGGAGGAGGAGGACCGTTTGCTGGACTGGCTGGTATTAGAGGATACGGTGGTGGTGGTTCTGATGTTGAAGCTGTACTACTTTGATACAAGCTCAAAGCCTGCATCTGCTGCGAAAGTTGTTGTTGTACTTGTGGACCATTCTGAACGACCATTGGTTGACGACCAGAAGAAGTTGAGGTACTGCTTACAGGACTTGTTCCTCTCTATAAAAATCACAATTATTATAATGTATCGAAATCAATGTGGTGACATACTTGTTGTAAGGCAGGTGAATTGTACACTTGCCCCACAGCTGATGTCCTTGCTGGTACCACAGGAGCAGGTGACATTCTTTTAAACATCTGTTGTACATTACTAGGAACTGGTGGTGCTTGATACCCTCCAGCTCCACCTACAACGTGAGGTGGAGGTGGCGGAGGTGTATTTCTCGGAGGTGGCGGAGGCGGAGGTTCATTAAAACTTGGAGAATATCGATTATGTAAATCGGCGATTAGTCTTGGACTATCAGAACGTGAACTTCCTGCACCACTGTCTAAAGCTGGGCTTCCACGTGGTAGTACTAATTCTCGTTCAATGCTGGGTTTCCTCATGAGTTTAGTATAGCTAGGAGAAGTAGTCTTTAAACCTGTAGAGGGATCAATTGATTGTTTGCTGAGGTATTCTAGGGCAATATCAACTCGACCACTGTAAAGTTGTAAAGCTCGAATAGAAGATTCCTGTTGAACAAATATATATATATTTTTTTTGTAGTGCTGTAAATACCACTATTTATTAATAATTTACCTCTGAAAAACCCAGTTGTCTCAACTGTATAACATCTTTATCATTCACATTTCCTCCAGAAGTAGAGCTCAAAGAACTAACCCCGCTAGTTGCTGAAAAACTTGATATAGTGCTGGCAGCACTGGAGCTCATTGCTTCGCTACTGCTTTTTGCAAATGGCCTTAAAGAATTCTGGATTTCTTCCATAGCTTTTTGGTGATAGCCCGGTGACCGGGCCGGTGTGCTTGGATTCATGATGATTTGAATGCGGGACTGTTGGCCCATACTGGGCCTCACACGAGGCTCACAACTTTTTTACATTGACACCAACTATATAATTATTTTTTGATATGTGATATTAGAGCCGATTGGAGTATTTGTACCTTCTTTTACTGAAATAGAATACTTTTATTGAAAATGTTGAATCAAATCTTATAAATGTGACAACTATCATACAAGGAAAGTTATTAGCTGGTTTCCATTTACATCAAATTCAAATTATTCTCACCTGCAACAATATAACTCAGTTGAATGCACGTACCTTTTCAATCTCACAAGTGAAACCTAACTGAGTTTTTACCAGCAATCTGCTCAAGCTTGCTTTAGTGAGTTTGGTGAACTCAGATTGAAAGTGAGGTTAATAACATCACATTTTCAGATCTTACGAACAAAATAAGCAAGTAAGTACGCAATACTAAATTATTGAAAACAGTTATCAATGTAAATAATCTTATAAATAATATTATTTTAGTTATGCCGTTTCTTTCACTGCAAGTAACAGTTGGATCACCAATGATAATGGTAAATTTTATATTGTTATTAAGAGTATTAATTCACATTATGTATAAGATACTCACATAACTTAGTGTCTCAGTTCACTTGAATGTAATTGGAAAGCAGCTAATATCTTAATTTCATAGAATTAATTCTTAAATAAAAAAATATTTAAACTGTGAACAAGTATTTAATTAACAAAGTTGGGTACTTAAATGTGAATTATAATAAAATTTAATCATAATTTGTAAATATTATACCTTTGCACAAATATATTAATCTTGCTAATATATTATTTCATGTTATTTTACAATCACTTAGCAACATCAACTATTTCATATATGATAAGATAGATGATATAAAAGCATTCTTGGCAGAATATGTCATAGCTAATACCTGCTTTATCTATTCCTATACTTTGGTAGAACAAAAACATCTATTGATGAATAATGACTAATTCATCATAATATAAATGTAGTATTTTTAAATAACCACTGATGAAATCACACAATTTTGAAAGATACAAGAACACTTGAAAGTGATAAAATTTCAAAATTAGTTAAATAGATTGAATTAGATTGCATCCAACGTATTATAATAAATTTAGCATTATTTTGTCGACTTAAAACTAGTGACTACATCCTACATTATACAGTCTAGTATTACAATTATTAAAAAAGAATAATTAAACTACCTGTTACTTTTAGCATTATATTATTAACTTATACACAGTAAACTGAAATTACCAGATATATGTATGAAGATTATTGATAAAATATTTATGCATTGTTAAAGTTAAAAGTATGTGCCAAATTTCAAAGAGATGTCTCATTCTGCATACCAGTACGCATTCCATAAGAATTACTTAATTCAGCAATAATCAATGATTTGATTTAGAATGAAAATTACAAACATTTTTTAAAGCTTCGTACAATAATTACCTTTTCAATATGCAAAAATATTTAAGAATCTGCTGCAGTCTTTGGAATGACAGATTTTAGTGTCAAGTCAATCTATCTCATTCTATGTGATGAATTTTGAGGACACTTCTTCACTTTATTACAATTTTTGGTACACGGTAGTTACATATTACACTTTTAATTATTACACGTTCAACGTATATCAAAAAATAAATTCATTTATAAAATTTAAAACCGCGAAAACAAGAAAAAATGTAATGAAAACAAAGAAAATTGAATTGAGTTTAGGGTTTAGTTGTCAGCCATTTTACTCAGTGTCAAATTCCAGAATCTGCCAACACAAGAAAAATAAAAACTAAAAATAATATTATCTAAATATAATTAACATCAATTTCAAAAGGACTTTTACAAAAAATATAGTAAACAAGATGTTTTTATTTCAATTAGTAGGATTCATTTGTCAATTTTTTTCCTGCAAATTCCATTACAAACTTGTTTTTATCTAGTAATTTTTTCGGTCTTATCTTGGCAATGCTTCCCTGCATTCCATAAAACAGGCAACATTCAAAGCCATAGGCGTAACAAATAATCGATAATACTCTCAATTAATTTACAAAATCATTTTTAATTATTAATAAGTTTCACGTAACTCATGAACAGATTGTTGTATTGGACGGTAATTTAAATTTAAAAAATAATTAACAGCTTGTATTCAGCACATTTCATTCGACTTATCGAAAATTAATATATCGACATTCAGTTGTATCTATTTATGGCCGCCAATGGTAGAAAATATTTCATGTTTTTTTAGAACAAAAACTACAGTAGTTCTTTCTCGTTTTATTTTATTTTTAAAGAGACGAGGTATGCAAGAGGCGTGGTTTCCGAGGAATTATTAAAAGGAACAAAAAAAATTATAATTGATGTGATTAACGTATTACTTGTCGCTAGTTTATATTAAAAAACAGCCGGTTTCCATGGAATTATTAAAATTTATTAATGAGCAGTGTATTTAAAACACGGTAGAACCTAACCTCAAACAAATTATATCATGGGGAAAGTGTTTTCGTCGATAAAAAATCCATTTAAAAATTTTAATTTAGAAAGCAGAGCACATAAAGTAATATCACAACCAAAACCAATTCCAGCACCGCGACATAAGAGGGATCAAGAAACTTACGAGCAAATGATACAAGGTTAAATATAAAATACATTTTAATATTAAAATAAAATTGTACTTTTCATTTACAGAATATCCAAAGGCGTTTGAGGAAAGTTTAAAGAAAAACGAAAAATTAGATAAGCATTTGAAGAATGTTTTTGTAGTTTCGCAAGATGTATGGTATAAGTATTGTCATATTTTGATTTTATATACTTATAAATTTTTTACGTGATAACAAATTTTATTTCAGCCGAATGTAAATATCAAACAAGAACCTAATCCTAATAGACCTCTTCCAGCTGACAGGAGTCCTGTTCCATCTTTTATATATGGAATAAAAGAACCAGATCCTGAAAAAATCCCGACGGGTAAAACCACTCTAGGAAATGTATTAGAATTTATATCGAGGCATCAAGAAGATCCAATAAACTATAACGCCCAGAAAATCGCTGAACAGTATGTTCTAGACGAAGCAACAGTTGGTAAGTTGATAACACATAATTAATATATTTTAAATTTTAGACAGTAATAATAATTGTAGGAAATATATTGAAATACTTCAGGGTGTTTGAGATGTATTTACCCCAAGAAACGAGAAGTGCGAAGGCTAAATTTGCAGGACCAAGTTTACCCAGAATTCACGTTATTAAAAATATTAGAAAACAACTTCCTCCACCTGATTTGTCAAAAAACCAGAATGACTAGGTGTAAACTAGGATTTCGAATTAATTGTTAATGTAGAAATGTTTGAAATAATAAAACGTATTAATTTGTTCTCTAATCGAAAATTTTTTAATTCATTCATATCTAAACGTGGAAATTAAGCATAAACCGGCTATATTTCCATTATTGGGTGAGCAAATTCATCAAAACGGCTAAATTTCCTATGAGGTACGAGGGTAATCGAGAAAGTAACATAGTTTGGTAATGGTAGTTTACATATGTCACAAATTACTTCATTCATAAATTGAGTTCGTATTGTTGTTCGCTATGATCACGTGATCATAGGTTGTACAGATTTAACGTGGTAATTACCAAACATTAAAGAATAATGAAAAAACTTAACCCAAAATAAATGAAGTCAAAACAGTAAATAGTAAAATATGGAGTTTTATGAAAATACTTAAATTGACTTTTCAATGCTTATTTGTTGTTAAACAATATACAATACAAGAGTTGATTCAACTCTCGAATAAAATGCTAATTAGCATTGTAATGTCAAACGGAACGTCAAATATGAGAACTCTCTTTGAGAATTAAAATAATAATAAAAAGTATTAATTTGTTCTCTAATCGAATTTTTTTTATACATTCATATCTAAACGTAAAAATTAAGCATAAACATGCTATGTTTCCATTAGGGCTGGACAAACAGATCGAAATGACTGAATTCCTATAAGGTACGAAGGTAGTCACTAGAAAAGTGAGGTTATATTTTTGACGTTTAGTGACATTCAACGCGTAAAAAATAGAAAGTTGGTTAACTTCGACGTCAAGAGCGCGAAAAAGTAGAAAGTTGGTTAACTTCGACATCAAGAGCGATTATTGTTAGGTTAGGTTGTGTGCGTTATCATAGTTTCTTAATAAGTTGAACTATGTTTGACATTTAAAAACGTATTCTTCAAAAGTTCAAATGGGGCATGATTTAATGAAGTAATTTTCATGTTCTAATCTAAACAAACCTTTTTCAGTTTAGTTTTTAATTACTTGACAAAATAAATTCAAATTACAAGTAAATCGGAATACTTGAATTAAAAATAGAAGATGGCAGCATTTGAAAATGTCATTAGCATTCATAATGAAAAACTCACTATTCAACTATGAATCAATTGTTTAATGGGACAAATAGGTAATTCAATAGGTTAGACTATTCTTCTTTTTTTTTCAAGTGATTTGGCTTTTATATGTATATTTACGCAGTAACCGAATATTTTATAGTCTTCTAGAAGAGATTTTGACAGTTGAGGATTTTATAAAAACGTCGAAATCAAAGTAAAACGTTACAAATTTTAATTTCTGGAATCAATTATCGAAACTTAGTATGTTCTGTTACATAATAAATTTTTTCAATCCTAAAATGTTCGTTATTTTCTGTTACCCTCGTATTTTCTAAATTCGTATATTTCTAAGTACGATTAATTTCGGGTCGTTGTAAATCGATATTTTTGTTATTGGTGATGAAATAAAACGAAAATATATTTGAAATAATTAAAAATGTATTCGCAAAAAATAATACGTTGATTATTTAAAATACTGTTAGACTCTATCCCATCTCCAGATGGTTCCATCATCGCATACGCATATTAAAATATCAGAATTTCTACTTAGAGTCGTTTGTCTGATGGCTGTTGTACATCGAGCTTGCTGTAATGTATAACACTTTGCTTGAGCTGGATCTGTTACATCCAGGTCCCATACAAATACTTTACCAGTTTGATTTCCCAAGGCTAGTATCTAAAAACAAATTGATTAAGAAAAATAATTAATAATTCATGGTTAATTACCTTTTGCCAATAGTCCATTGCAAATCTAACGAACCAGATTTCGCATTCCTTGTAGTCGAATCTGTGGATTATAGTTGAACTAGTTTCACCTTTACGAAGATTTTCATCTTCTAAACGACCTGGTTTCCAGCAAATGATGCAATTTTCACAAGATTTGCTAAGCAAAAAATCTCCAAACCATTTCACGCAATCCACATAATTCCTAAAGATTATTATTCACACTGTATAATTGATTTTATATGATTTTTGTGCCTAAGACAATCAAAAAAATTCATAACTAATCAGGTAAGAATTATAAGGGGTTAGTTAGGACATTGCCCCACTAAATAAAAGTGGAGACAGCAGAGCATGTACTTTGTAAAAAATCTCAGGTATTTCAAAGAAGTGAAATGGGGCAAACACCTTTAAAAAATAGCAGCTTTTGGAAGAAGTCAAGTATTTTACAGGCAGAACAATTAGATTTGGGATAAAACAAAAAATATCTTTTTAGGTAAAGCTGCAGAGTGGCTGGAAAGCCAAAATGACGTCTGTAGAATAGATAACTATGTTTCAGCTTGAGGAAATGGAAAACCGCCAAAAAATAGTGTAAAAAGAAAAACTTATGTAAATAACGAAAATAGTGAAAGTTAAACACTTTGGGGTCGAGACACTAACCAGAAAAGACTGCATTAGTCACAGTCTTAACAGAAGTTCTAAAAGAACATCAAGAATTTTAAACCGATGAAAAAATAGTCCTGAAGACTCTGCAGGTTAAAAAAATAAAAATCTATCCACATATTTGCGTGATGAAATGGAATATTAGATAGATTTGCCCAAACTTAAGCTGACAGATGTCCAAAAATTCAAGAAAAGATCAGGTAGTTTATAGCAAATGATTCAATTTTCAGAGGTGTTGCTAATTAAAAAGTCTCCAAACCACTTCAAACTCATTAAAAACTTCCCTGAAGACTCTAAGGGTTAAAAGTAAGTTGGATGTTCAAAACTGTATTGAAGTATTAGGAATACCGGTTTCAGAGATATTCCTTGGTAACTGAGCGGAGTAGAGTACTCAAAACATCCATAAATGATTAGCTTCTTACCTGTGAATGTCTCTTGTAGAAAAATCTGGAAAATTTTCTTTCAGACACTCAAACGGCCTAGAATTTCGTGAAGCATTCCAAGCATACGAATTTTTTATTGTTTCTCTCATTATATCTTTATCTAATCTCCATAATTTTAAAGAATGATCCATTCCGCAAGACATGATTCTATTACCGTTCAAATCAAAATCCTAAGAAATAAATACAAAAAAATACTTTTTTGAATACCAAAATATTAAAAGAATATTCATCAGTACAACCAATTAATTATTTATTAATTTCACAAGTGATATTGTCAAAATAATAACTCGACATTGTGTTAAACTAGAAAATACGAAATTTTTTATAAAATACCTGAAGAAAAGTAAATGATTTGTTACTTACAGCGCTTAATACTTCATCTCTATGACCTTCAACGCCTCCAAATATTGCGATACAAACATCACTTTTAATATTCCACAATCTTAGCGAATGGTCTTTAGAAACAGAAAGTAACAAATTTGGATCTCTAGGATGAAATTTAAGCTCGTTTATAGCATGTCCGTGACCAATGTAATGTCTGATACAACTCATAGTTGTCAAGTTGAGGATGCGAATAACTCCTCTAGAGCCAGCTACAGCTAATAAAGGTTTACCTATATCCTCATCAAACGACCAAGCACATGTATAATAGTTTTCATCTAACTGAAATAATTTAAATTGTACATATTTTTTGTGATTAAAGATGTTAAACTTACATCGGGATCTGCGTAACATTGTAATAATTTAATGCCTGTTCTATCAGGGCATTCGTAAATAGTCACTCTATTACTACCAACAGCAGCAAAAATTAATGGTTGACCTTCTTTAAGATGGTGATTGAATTGAGCACCAAATAAAGGTTGTCCATGATCCTCTTTGATACTACATCTTATTAAATAAAATAGTAATTAATAAAGTAATTAATAGGCAATAAACATATTTTAAACTTACGAAAATGTATAGATGGGTTTTAGAACTTTAGGTGTATTACTTAATCGTTTTTTACCACGACGACCTTTTCTTAATCTATTTGTAGGTGTAGCACTTCGAGAAGTATTATCAGTTGTAGAAGTACTACCTACACTCGAAGTTTCATCCTAACAAATAACAAATAAGCAATAAGTTAATGTATTTAATATATTACTTACCCCTTCATCACCGGAATCTTCTTCGTGATTAGATAACTCTTCTTTATGTGTAGATTTCGATTTATCGTGATTTTTTTCTTTCATTTTTAATTTATAATTCGAATATATACCAAGATTGAAAAGGCACTTCAAACTGCAGATTACAGTGGAATAGTTTGTATTTTCACTAAAGTAAATTAATGGTATATATATACTACATTCTTTTACCGATATAATTGATTATTTTACAGGTAAAAATAAACTGGAATTACTATTTAGCATAGGAAATTGTGATATTCATACTGAAAACTGTTTACTACCACTATATCAACAATCATTCTACTCACGCGCGTTTCAATAACTAAAAGTAGTAGTGGTAATATTCAGTAGATTTTGATCATTTGTTTTTTAATGTTGGCAATAATCTCTTATTTATTTCCCAAATATGTCATCTGTCATTAATTTACCGCCACTATTATTGACAACGGCCAACGTTATTAGATTGCATCATGGCGTCTTCCGAAGGTACTGGAGTGACTACTGGTCAACCAAATTTACACAAACAAGATTTATCTAAATTGGTAAATACTCTAATTTGTTCAAAGTTATATTTTATACGCTTACATATTCGATAATGAAAATATTTGTTTCTAACCTCAATTAACCTCTATCACATCTGGTCGGCAATGCTTGTACATCATATAGCTCCCAAAAAAGTGCAACAACATATTGTTACTAATTTTTTGCTTTCAGGATGTTAAAAAGTTAACAGCGTTATCTCCGGAAGTTATTAGTAGACAAGCTACTATTAATATTGGTACAATTGGGCATGTAGCCCATGGTAAATCCACTGTAGTTAAAGCTATTTCTGGGGTACAAACTGTTAGATTTAAAAATGAATTAGAAAGAAACATAACAATTAAATTAGGTAAGTTTTGAAGGTTATTTCATGAAATTTCAGTTTGGATCTTGGTATACAAATTTCAATAGTAAAATGATACTTCGTTGCTTATGCAGCACTGTACTTGGAAAGGATTTTACTTGCATGTTATTTCAATAAGATACTTTTAGCTTCTCAGGAGTTCACAGAATGCTAACTTCGAATAATAAAATGACTTAAGTTGAAGTAATTTGCGTTTTTATTAATCCTAATGAAAAATGTTTTTAATATCGGCAAGTAAAGTCGTATTTTAAAGTTAGTCTCGGCACTTTACTACCCAAAATATATGTTAAATAAATATATTTTGTTTAAAATTCACCAGGATTTGATATTAATTTCAAATATTTTCTTTCAGTAGTTTTTGAGCCTTGTGATGAACCCTTTATATCGAACTGAAAGTATCTTGTTTCACTTTTGTTATATTGATGAAAATATATTAAATATAATGATTTACTATTGTAGATCAACTTCAGTTCGATAAAAGTGGTACAGTCATCACATGGCCTAAAAAACTGAGAGGAAAAAAGGTAGACTTAAAAAAAGCGTTACAAGATTGTGAAAATTACATAGAAGAATCAAGTGGTGTGAAAAGGAAACTGGAGAAAATTAGAAAAGTTAGACCTAATTTGAAAAATGCGACTTACAAAAAGGAATTTGAAGTAGAAACAATCTTAGCTCAGGAATTCGATGTTTCCTCTAAGACTCTTATGTTTTATGTGAAGTGGAAAGGATATCCTGTAGAACAGAGCACTTGGGAACCTTTAGATCATTTAAGGCACTGTCCGTTAGTTTTAACTCAATTCTTAGCTAAAAGTTTAGGCTCTCAAGTACTTGATACACTTTGTGAAAAACTGAATATATCTAATAGGTTAAATGATCAAAATCTTGTAGAAGTTTTAAAAATAACAAATCTAGATATTTTACCAGCTAAATTAGATTTACAGGAGAAATTGTTAAGGCTAATAGCAACGCCCCCACAAGAGAGACATATTCATAAATTAGAAGAAGGCAAACGTGCCATTTTACTTTATCAGTTGGTTCTTAAGAGAGAAATCCAATTAAAAAAATTGAAAGCTTGGGAGGAAAGCATAAATGCTTTAGACAAAGGAGAAGCTGTCATTACTGTGGAAAATACAGTAGATTTAGAACACCCTCCTGAAGGTTTTACATATGTTAACGAAAATATATCATCACATATTTTACAAATATCGTCGTCACCTGAAAAAGGTTGTGATTGTGAAGAATGTGGACCGAAATTGAAAAATTGTTGCGGCAGGCAACCCCATAACGGTTTTACTTATAGAAAAAGAGGCAGAATAAATGTAAATCCAGGCATAGCCATATACGAATGCAATCAAAAATGTAAATGTGACACAAATTGTAGGAATAGGGTAATACAAAATGGGCGTAAAGTACCCCTGTGCATTTTTAGAACAATTAACGGATGTGGATGGGGTGTAAAAGCTCTTAGGAAGATACATTGCGGTGAATTTGTTTGCGAATATGTCGGTGAAGTAATAACCCACGAAGAGGCAGAAATAAGAGGACGCACTTATGACGAAGAAGGAAGAACTTATCTCTTCGATTTGGATTATAATTCTAAAGATAATCCTTATACAGTAGATGCAGCTAAATTCGGAAATATCTCGCATTTTATTAATCATTCTTGCGATCCAAATCTCGGCGTATACGCAGTTTGGATAAATTGTCATGATCCTAATTTACCCCGTTTGGCATTATTCGCTTTAAGAGAAATCGAACGGGATGAGGAAATTACTTTTGATTATATGATGAATATTGACCCCGTTGTTCCTACAACTCCGGAAAAGTCAAGATTTTTACATACACCTGATAAAAATCAGATACTTACCCAAGGTAGAAGTATATGTAAATGTGAAGCAGATTCCTGCAGGAGGTATTTGTTTTAGATCGAACTACCTATCATTTCAAAATTGTCTAATTAAAAATCAAAAACATTTTTATTTTAAATTCAATCGTATTTATTAATTTTTATAATATATTTTATTAAGAATGTAATTTTATTTGCTTGAAACCAATAAATAATTGCTACTGGAGATCTTTGGAATATCGTGAATGTTTGGGGGATATATTTCATATTAGTTACTAACTGTTACTTTAAGAGTGTCTGGATTCAACACTGAAGCATGCTATAATATATTTCGACATCTACATTTCAGGATTTTACTCGAATGTGCCTTAATTTAGCCTGTTTATTTATTTTATCTTTTCAATTTAAAATTGAAGTAAAACATTTTATTGTGTGGCAATTATTTAAAGTATATTTGTACTTCGGCCATGAATAATGGTCATCATATGAATTAATTTTCCTCCTGTACATGAAAACTGATTTTATATATATATATATATATATATATATATATATATATATATATATATATATATATATATATATATATATATATATATATACATATACACATATAAATATATATATATATATTTATACATGTTTGTTAATTAATTCTTCTTTTTGTGAAATTATAAAAAAAATTTTAATGATTAATCCCGAACATTTAGATCAAATTTAATATTTGACGGTTTGTTAATGTTTTAAGGTTATTTAAATATTATTTACTGTTATTATTTTTATTTAGGAATGATTTTGTTCCTATTAAGTAAAATTAATAAACAATATAAATGCAATTTTTTTTTAGCTAGCATCTTGATATGATATCCTTTTCGTGTTTATTTTATATGTAGCACTATATCTTCATTAATCTTAAACAAGTTTTCGACTCAATACATAGAATAGAACTATATGAAGCAGTCGAAAAAGGAGGGAAACTCAAAAAATTGAGGAATCTCCTGACCAAGCAATAGAATTTCAATGGGGCTCTTTTTGTCAAAATTTGTAGTGTAGATCCTTTCTCAGGGTCTAGTTTTCACCATAAAGCATACTCGAATGATATAGTGGAAATAACAAAACCAAAAAAAGAAATACAAAAAGTTTTTAGTAAATTTGTGTAGTAGAAAAATTTGACTATAAATAAAGTAGATGTGCACTGAAGTTAAGTACTTACTAAATGAATAGCAATTGCAGAATTAAAGAAATTTGATTCTCTTTTTCAAATTTCGAAAAAAATCAGTTAAGGGAACTATCAAAAATACTGAGAGAAAAAAATCCTTCAAGGGCAGTTAAAATTAGAGCATATGAAACAAATGTAACGCCTTCAGCGGTATCAGAAACATGGAAACAAAGAAAAATGAGAATAAACCAGAAATATGGGAAAGAAAAATCATATAGAAGTATCAAAATGGCAGTAGGTGTACAAAGTCAGGCAGCACTCTCGAAAAATCATAAAATATCCATGCGGGAGGTCTCGTGAGTCAGTACTTTATTGAAGGTCACGTGAAGGACCGAAGTTATCAGGAAGTACTCGAAAGTTTACGTCGGCAAATGGACAATGATCCAACACTCGCGAAAATCTGTTATTTCATGCAAGATGGAATCCGGCAACGTTGTCGAAAAAGATTAAAAAGATTTTCTTAACTCGCCGATACCAATAGTTCAACAATGTGGAAGACGTACCAGAAATTCTTGTAAACGGGCTCTGCTGCCGACACTCCACATTTGTGGACGCGTTTTCAGTATGTTTACCGAATTTCAACGTCAATTTCTGAACTCGCCGCTACCAAATTGTACAACAATGTGGAAGACGTACCAGAAATTCTTAACGGGCCCGGCGTTTGTAGACGCGTTTTCAGTATGTTTACCGGATTTCAACATCAATTTCTGAACTCGCCGCTACCAAATAGTTCAATAATGTAGAAGACATACCAGAAATTCTAGATAATGGACTCTGTTGCCGACGCGTCGCGTTTCCAGTATGTTTACCGAATTTCAATGTCAATTTCTGAACTTGCCTATACTATATAGTTCAGCAGTTTGGAAGACGTACCAGAAATTCTTGTAAACTGCTCTGTTGTCGATGCGTCGCGTTTGTAAACGAATTTTCAGTATGTTTACTTAATTTCAACATCAATTTCTGAACTCGCCGCTACCAAATAGTTCAACAATGTGGAAGACGTACCAGAAATTCTTGTAAACGAGCTCTGTTGCCGACGCTCCACATTTGTGGACGCGTTTTCAGTATGTTTACCGAATTTCAACGTCAATTTCTGAACTCACCGCTACCAAATTGTACAACAATGTGGGAGACGTGCCAGAAATTCTTGTAAACGGGCTCCGTTGCCGACGCGCAGCGTTTGTAGACGCGTTTTCAGTATGTTTACCGGATTTCAACATCAATTTCTGAACTCGCCGCTACCAAATAGTTCAATAATGTAGAAGACATACCAGAAATTCTAGATAATGGACTCTGTTGCCGACGCGTCGCGTTTCCAGTATGTTTACCGAATTTCAATGTCAATTTCTGAACTTGCCTATACTATATAGTTCAGCAGTTTGGAAGACGTACCAGAAATTCTTGTAAACTGCTCTGTTGTCGATGCGTCGCGTTTGTAAACGAATTTTCAGTATGTTTACTTAATTTCAACATCAATTTCTGAACTCGCCGCTACCAAATAGTTCAACAATGTGGAAGACGTACCAGAAATTCTTGTAAACGGGCTCTGTTGCCGACGCTCCACATTTGTGGACGCGTTTTCAGTATGTTTACCGAATTTCAACGTCAATTTCTGAACTCGCCGCTACCAAATTGTACAACAATGTGGAAGACGTACCAGAAATTCTTGTAAACGGGATCTGTTGCCGACGCTCCACATTTGTGGACACGTTTTCAGTATGTTTATAAAATTTCAACATCAATTTCTGAACTCGCCGCTACCAAATTGTACAACAATGTGGAAGACGTACCAGAAATTCTTGTAAACGAGCTCTGTTGCCGACGCTCCACATTTGTGGACGCGTTTTCAGTATGTTTACCGAATTTCAACGTCAATTTCTGAACTCGCCGCTACCAAATTGTACAACAATGTGGAAGACGTACCAGAAATTCTTGTAAACGGGCTCTGTTGCCGACGCTCCACACTTGTGGACGCGTTTTCAGTATGTTTACCGAATTTCAACGTCAATTTCTGAACTTGCCGCTAACAAATAGTTCAACAATGTGGAAGACGTACCAGAAATTCTTGTAAACGGGATCTGTTGCCGACGCTCCACATTTGTGGACACGTTTTCAGTATGTTTATAAAATTTCAACATCAATTTCTGAATTCGCCGCTACCAAATTGTACAACAATGTGGAAGACGTACTAGAAATTCTTGTAAACGAGCTCTGTTGCCGACGCTCCACATTTGTGGACGCGTTTTCAGTATGTTTACCGAATTTCAACGTCAATTTCTGAACTCGCCGCTACCAAATTGTACAACAATGTGGAAGACGTACCAGAAATTCTTGTAAACGGGCTCTGTTGCCGACGCTCCACATTTGTGGACACGTTTTCAGTATGTTTACCGAATTTCAACATCAATTTCTGAACTCACCGCTACCAAATTGTACAACAATGTGGGAGACGTGCCAGAAATTCTTGTAAACGGGCTCCGTTGCCGACGCGCAGCGTTTGTAGACGCGTTTTCAGTATGTTTACCGGATTTCAACATCAATTTCTGAACTCACCGCTACCAAATTGTACAACAATGTGGAAGACGTACCAGAAATTCTTGTAAACGGGCTCTGTTGCCGACGCTCCACATTTGTGGACACGTTTTCAGTATGTTTACCGAATTTCAACGTCAATTTCTGAACTTGCCGCTACCAAATAGTTCAACAATGTGGAAGACGTACCAGAAATTCTTGTAAACGGGATCTGTTGCCGACGCTCCACATTTGTGGACACGTTTTCAATATGTTTATAAAATTTCAACATCAATTTCTGAATTCGCCGCTACCAAATTGTACAACAATGTGGAAGACGTACTAGAAATTCTTGTAAACGAGCTCTGTTGCCGACGCTCCACATTTGTGGACGCGTTTTCAGTATGTTTACCGAATTTCAACGTCAATTTCTGAACTCGCCGCTACCAAATTGTACAACAATGTGGAAGACGTACTAGAAATTCTTGTAAACGAGCTCTGTTGCCGACGCTCCACATTTGTGGACGCGTTTTCAGTATGTTTACCGAATTTCAACGTCAATTTCTGAACTCGCCGCTACCAAATTGTACAACAATGTGGAAGACGTACCAGAAATTCTTGTAAACGGGCTCTGTTGCCGACGCTCCACATTTGTGGACACGTTTTCAGTATGTTTACCGAATTTCAACATCAATTTCTGAACTCACCGCTACCAAATTGTACAACAATGTGGGAGACGTGCCAGAAATTCTTGTAAACGGGCTCCGTTGCCGACGCGCAGCGTTTGTAGACGCGTTTTCAGTATGTTTACCGGATTTCAACATCAATTTCTGAACTCACCGCTACCAAATTGTACAACAATGTGGAAGACGTACCAGAAATTCTTGTAAACGGGCTCTGTTGCCGACGCTCCACATTTGTGGACACGTTTTCAGTATGTTTACCGAATTTCAACGTCAATTTCTGAATTCGCCGCTACCAAATTGTACAACAATGTGGAAGACGTACTAGAAATTCTTGTAAACGAGCTCTGTTGCCGACGCTCCACATTTGTGGACGCGTTTTCAGTATGTTTACCGAATTTCAACGTCAATTTCTGAACTCGCCGCTACCAAATTGTACAACAATGTGGAAGACGTACCAGAAATTCTTAACGGGCCCGGCGTTTGTAGACGCGTTTTCAGTATGTTTACCGGATTTCAACATCAATTTCTGAACTCGCCGCTACCAAATTGTACAACAATGTGGAAGACGTACCAGAAATTCTTAACGGGCCCGGCGTTTGTAGACGCGTTTTCAGTATGTTTACCGGATTTCAACATCAATTTCTGAACTCGCCGCTACCAAATAGTTCAATAATGTAGAAGACATACCAGAAATTCTAGATAATGGACTCTGTTGCCGACGCGTCGCGTTTCCAGTATGTTTACCGAATTTCAATGTCAATTTCTGAACTTGCCTATACTATATAGTTCAGCAGTTTGGAAGACGTACCAGAAATTCTTGTAAACTGCTCTGTTGTCGATGCGTCGCGTTTGTAAACGAATTTTCAGTATGTTTACTTAATTTCAACATCAATTTCTGAACTCGCTGCTACCAAATAGTTCAACAGTGTGCAGGAGACGTGCCAGAAATTCTTAAAAACGGGCTCTATTGCCGACGCACCACGTTCTGGATGATCGGTATCTGGAAAAACTAACGAAAATAGGGAAACAGTGGCGCTGGTAGTTAAGCAGCTGAATCAATCTGTAGTGCGGCTATAAGGACACCTTGAAATATCCGTTCATTCTTTACGACGAGAATGATTTCGTTCGCAGATTGAAATTTTGCGAGTGTTACCTCTGATACAATCAGGATGATCCGCTGCTCCAGCATTCCATTTTGTGGTCAGATGAAACAACCTTCAAGCTTAACAGTACGATTAATCGGGATAACTGCGTGTACTGGAACGATCATAATCCTCGCGTCTTCATTGAAGAAGAAGCCTTCTGGGTGTGTGTGGACAGGTACCCATGCAGAAGGTCTCGTACTTTTTTGAAAAGTCGAAAAGGACGCCCAAAGAAAACAAAATGATTATACAAGTCCAGCGGAATATAGATGAGGTAGGATCGAATGGAGAGAATTAGTAGAATGAAGGAAGTGAAGAAGATTGAAGTTTCATGTCTAAAAGATCTGTAGAACTGAATTATATATGCGCGAACTTTTGTTTTATGTACTGTATGATCATTTCTTTTTGTTTTTTCTTCCTAAAATTTCCTTATCATCCATCCTCGGTCCTCCTTTCCTTCGAAGAACGAAGTATAAACATAAAATGTACAACCCATTGAACATTTTCTCATTAGTCGATATATTTAACCAAAATGAGTTAACAACAAATGAAAAAACGCAAATCGAGTATCAACTATTTTGCTGGATCGTTTTCAGGTTATGCCAATGCTAAAATCTACAAATGCGACAATCCCAAATGTCCAAGACCGGCTTGTTTTATATCTGGAAGTTCGTCGAAAGATGACAATTTTCCTTGTTTACGTCCTGCTTGTTCTGGTAGATTCCAATTAGTGAGACATGTTAGTTTCGTCGATTGTCCCGGTCACGACATCCTTATGGCAACCATGCTTAACGGAGCCGCTGTTATGGATGCAGCACTATTACTAATAGCAGGTATAGTTATTTAATAAATCATTTTACGCTATATCTGTGTCACAGGTTAAGTCTTTTCTTTTTGGTTAGGGAATGAATCTTGTCCGCAACCGCAAACTAGTGAACATTTGGCCGCTATTGAAATTATGAAGCTGAAACATATTCTCATACTACAAAATAAAATAGATCTCGTGAAAGAAGGACAGGCAAAAGAACAACACGAACAAATTGTAAAATTCGTGCAAGGTACCGTAGCAGAAGGAGCTCCAATCATTCCTATATCAGCTCAACTTAAATACAACATTGAGGTAATATATTTTTCCCCATAGTTCATGGTAGAATAATCGGCGGTCAAGGGATGTTGAGTACATAGGTCTGTCGTGCTTCACTTGACATTACCAAATCCACCACAGAAACACAGTAATCTCGAGCTGTCAAACAAGGCCCAAAATGTGTGTTGGGATGTGATGGTATGCTTTCAAGGCGGGCTCGGCAGGGATGGGACAAGGAAAGGCATCTGGTGTGTCTTACACAACAAACAACTTGTCCGCCTAAAAAGGCTCGAAATCCAACCATGGATATCACGGACGATCCGGAGTGTCCGCTGGTGGTTGAAACAACAGACGACGTCATCTGTGAATGACTTGAACAAGCCTAATGATATCGGCTTTTGGTAACCTCAAGTGGGGCACGTCGGCCCGGGGAAAGGCAAAAGCTCTAACCTTTTGAAGTATTTTTTCCAACTAAATATCCTTTTAAGGTATTGTGTGAATATATAACCAAGAAAATTCCGATACCGATGAGAGATTTTACATCCGAGCCTCGTTTAATCGTCATCAGATCTTTCGACGTTAATAAACCCGGTTGCGAAGTAAACGATTTGAAAGGCGGAGTTGCTGGTGGAAGTATTCTAAGAGGAGTTTTGAAAGTTGGACAAGAAATCGAGGTGAGGATTTCAAATATCAGATTTGAGAAGTTTTTACTGTTTATATTTATAAATTTTAGGTTAGACCCGGTTTGGTTAGTAAAGATTCCGAAGGAAAATTGGCGTGTCGTCCAATTTTTTCGAGGATAGTTTCGCTTTACACCGAACAAAACGAACTTCAGTTCGCCGTTCCCGGCGGATTGATCGGTGTCGGTACCAAAATCGAACCTACTCTATGTAGAGCTGATAGATTGGTCGGTCAAGTTTTAGGTGCTGTGGGAGCATTACCGAGTATCTTCACCGAACTCGAGGTAAATATATAATCCGTTTTTACTAATACTCATTTCTGATTGTTTTAGGTGAGTTACTATCTGTTGAAACGGTTGCTTGGAGTCCGTACTGAAGGCGATAAAAAAGGTGCTAAAGTTCAAAGGTTATCCAAGAGCGAAGTACTTCTGGTTAATATCGGTTCGCTTAGTACCGGAGGACGAGTGGTCGCTACTAAAGCGGATTTGTGTAAAATCGCTTTAACGAATCCGGTGTGTACTGAAATTGGTGAAAAGATTGCCCTCAGTCGGCGCGTTGAAAAACATTGGCGTCTCATCGGTTGGGGCCAAATCCGCGGAGGGGAAACCATCGAACCTACTACCAACTAAGGTTTTTTTAAATATTTATACCGGTCGTTTCAGGACACTTTTAAATAGTTATCTTTTTTTTTGTTTTTATATAAAATCGTTTTATTGAAAAAATAGATTAATTTATATACATATATACAAGTTGGTGTACTGATAGTTATCGGAAACTGAAATACAATGACTAGGAAACAAATTTATGTTCTATTTTCACCCCGAGTCGAAGTTAAGGCTTCTTATAGTTGTGCTGGTCCTTAATGAAACATCAACCGAGTTATCCGGTTCTCTTTTCAATAATAAAGTGATTGAGGTTATGTAAAAATTAAATTTTCACTTTTTATGTTTTCAAGATCGGTCTGGTAGTGGTCTGTTACTGCCTATGGATTTGGGTGTGAACCGGTTCATTTCAATCAGTGTGCTACCGTTGGCAAAGCTATGGAGAAAGAGTAGGTGACAAGACGCATCCCTGGTAAACAGCAGCGTTAATCTCAAACCTTTCTTGGTTGGATCGGACAATAAACCGTATCGTATTTAGAAAGTCAACTTTCCAAACCTTGTCAAAAGCCTTTGATATGTCCAATGCATTGCTCTGGATTCCCCATATTTCTCTATAGCTTCAATCCATATGTTGGTGACATAGACCAGAATATCCCCGGTTAATCGATGTTTATGAAATTCGTATTGATGGTGGCTGATGTTAGCAGACTCAAGATTTGTTGGTTAGAGACTCTCTTGGCAATAGCTGGGACTAAAGCAATCGGATGGTGATTGTTGGGAACCGTCTTATTAAGTTTTGCCGTATCTCAGTGTCGAGATTCTATATCTGGTATCAAAGAACCAACTGTAGACAGGCTCGGTGGTAGTTTTACGAACCAAGAGTTGAATTTGAATCGAACATTCAACCCAACAAGCCCGCATTCTCTTTTGCCGGTCACTGCGATTGATCCATCTGCTCCTGTCAACGTCGAAGTTTTTTTTTTAATTACAAAAACCTCGCTGATGGTGTTAGTAGACATGAGATTTGTTAGTTAACGACTCTCTCAATGACCTTGGCAATGACTGGGACTAAAGCAATCTGATGATAGTTATTGGGAACCGTCTTTTTTTCTTTGTTTTTTTTTTGTATGGGTTGAAACCGAGCTAGTTTCCAATGTGCGGGGAAAAGACTTCTTTTATATGATAGGGAGAGGAGTTGTTAGTTCAGCTGCGCATTTCTTCAATAAAATTGGTGGTATTCCAACGGGGCTAATGGCTTTATCGATATTAAAGCCTTTGAGAAGTTTTGCCATATCACTGTGTCGAAATTCTATATCTAGCATCGATGAACTAACTCTAGACATTCCGCGGTTACTACGATTGACTCATCTTCTCCGGTCAACGGTGGACTTTTGACTTACAAAAGCCTTTATTGATCGCTTTTGTTACAGACCAGAAAGAGCTTAGTCCATTATCGTCATTACATTGTTACCATGTGACAAACTGGCTAAGTGGAAAGTTTCAATGGGGTGAAATATAAATTTAGACGTATGAGAGGTTGCCTGCTCGATTTTCAGGTATAAATATAATTCAAACACCAGTTTTTCTCTATTAAGTTTCAGCTGAGACGATTTATTTAAAATAATGGTAAGTATTCTGTGTTGCATCAATTTTTAGGTTCGTAAAAATAGGGTTTTGTAACGGTTTGACTATTGAAAAGTTCGGGTTTACAAATAAACCATATTTAAATAAAAAAAAATATATTTCATAATAACATAACAAGGAAAGTATTTACAAAAAATGGAAGTTAGGCACAGAAGATAGATTTTTGAGCTGGCAGTGTACCACCTTACGTATGTAAAATATGTACATACTTTTATTTGAGATGTTTCATAAATTTAGATCGATAAATCACATTAAATTGAGTTAATAATTTTGTGCGGTTTTTATCGCTGCGTGTAAAATGTTCTTTACAATTACCTATATTCGCTATTGTTAAATTATATATTTTTTTTTCTACGAAAAAGAGGTCGTTTATAAACTACATTTCACTACATTGAGGGTCGTAAACTTGGCAACCATTGGCGGTTTACCCCACCACCTTCAAAAGATGGAATATTTTACATAACCTAACAATATTTGTATCAATAAAGGGGCGTAAGGAAAAGTTTTGCATTTCGAGGTCATATTTTTAATGCAACTAATTGTTTAGTTCAGCTTATTATTTCTCTTATGCTTCTCATCATTTTTCTCTTATTTCTGGAAACTTTATATAGCATCTTGATGGTGGCATTTCTTTATACTATAATTGTATTTAGAACAAAAATAATTCTGTATTTCAGTTGAAAAGACACTAAAATTCGAATTTAATAATAAACGCACTACTTCTTTGCCCTTCATAAGGATTTGTACACTTTTCAGATCACATTTTTTATAAATCTCACAATTTTTTTACTAACAAATTCAATTTAACTATTCAAGTTTCTTTTCGGCTGCAGTTTCTTGTATATCTGAGACGTCCATTGGTTTATTCTTATTGCTCAACTTATAATTTACACATCTAGTTAGTTGTACCAATTGTGCTCCTTCGTTTGTAAAATGACATGCGAATAAGAGCATGTTTTGGGGTTTAACTTTCCAAGCGAAACGCATGAAAATAGCTGAATAAAAGCAAAGAGCTGAAAAAAAAATTATAAATTTAATGTGCCTACAAGAAAATTTTAGTTATTAGTATACTAATAAGAGAAAATGTTTTTTATTATTTTTCCAATTACAATACGAAGTGTGGTGAGTGAAAATAAAGTCAAAATTTGAATTCTGTATTTTAAAATATCTGGTGTATCTTTGAAAATAGTCATAATTTTTATTTCTGAAGCATTTATCTTATTCAAAGCAATAGCAAAATCACTACTTAACCTTTTCAGTGAAATAAAATCATTGTGGGATTCAATGTATTTGTACCTTTAAATAATGGTTTTAAATTCTTGAAAATGCTTTAATGTGAACCCTTATATCATTTTTAATAGTTCCACATACAGTATAATGTTTTTCATGTTCTCCTTTTTGATCTTGAACAACCTCTAAAAGCATATTGTTGTTTTGGGGTTTTTATGCTTTTACAATTGCTACTCCTTTTCTACAGACATTAAATGTTAATGCTTCTGTGTCTTTAACTTTTGCAAAGCCTAGTAAAAATTGAGCAATTGAAGCCTCCTTTTGATGGTAAGAAAATAACTACATTTCAGTATACAACGTTAGCCACAAGCTTTTTTGATAATTTTTTTAGGAATATTTCTTCTTGATTTTTTTTATCAAGTTTCTTTAAATAATTCTAGTCACGTTTTGCTTTTATTTTTGTTTAACACGACGTTTTCTATGTGAAGTTGCCACTTTATTTGATATTTATGTGCGATGTGCTGTTCAAGATTAAGAATGATTTAAAATGTATTAGCTGAGGGACAAACTGGTTGGAATAAAAACGTAATTGCTGCAATAAAAATTGATTCACTATTTTTTATCACACTTTGTATATAAACATAGAAAGTACACCTGATTATCTAAGTAATTGAAGATGAATATCAAGATTAGATAATACAGAATTGTTGCTGTCAAACGGGATCCTATAGGATTAATTGATTAAACAGTAGGTATGATATGAGTTGATTCAAATAAAAAATTTGAAAAAAAAACATCAAAACCAAAATGAGATAATACAAATAATTTTTTCTGTAATTATTGAAACCATTTTTGTATTTTTCGTATGATATATTTGATATGAGAAAGAAAACCTAATTTGAATATTGTCAAATCATGTTGAAAGCTAATTTATTTTATATTTAAATGAATCCGGTAAACCTTTTTAAATTCATTATTCCAAATTAAATTTGTATACTTCAGACAAATTTTCAATATTAATAAAAAACTTTTATGTTGTCAATTGATTAAACAAACATGAAATACATAAATCAATTTAATAATTTTGTAATTGAACGATGTCAATGTTTATGAAAAATAAGTTTAAAAATATAAATTCAAGGTTTCTATTCTATAATAATTCAAATAAATACTCACCAACCGTCATTACCGGACTTATAAATTTGGGATCTTTTCGAAAATCTGATATAGCTGCTATCGGTATACCCCAATTAGCTACAGGGCCCCAAAAATGGGTGCTTTGGACATAAGATTTTTTTACAACTTATATGATAAACGCAAATATCACTCACCTCATTAAATAATTTCTAAATTCTGCAGATTTCAGTTGTTCTAATAGTTTTTTACTTAATGAAGCCATTTTTAATTCGATCGAAATGTTTTCAAAAAATTATAATAAACGACCTTCTCTCTCACAAGGTTCTTTTTTTGACGTTTAAAATCAAGGTTGTATTGACATTGTCTGTCAAAAATTAAACATTTCAGGGATATTTTAACGTTACAATATTTGATACGGATCTCACGTAAATTTCAAATTAATATCTATTGAACGTGAACTCAAAGAATAATCACAGTTTTTTGTATATTTCGTTAAACTTATTTTATACAATAAATAATTCTCTATTGCTATTTTAATTTTTAACGTTTTTCTAAAATTTATATAAATATATATTATTTTTGGCTTCATAATGTTTAAATTAGAACATAGAGTAGTACTAATGTTTAATAAACAGAGATAGTGTATATAGATTCCTGTGACAAGAAAAGAGATCTTTACATATTAGCGTTGTAACGAAACGAACAGAAGTATCTAAAGAAATGAACACATATTTTTAAAATAGTGTGCTGCCCGTTAGTTTTTCGGTTAATATGTTTAATTACAAATAATGTTGAAGTCAAGTTAAATAAGAAATCACCGAAATAATTTTTTTCTACTGTTTTGCTTATAACAAATTCCGATTGAATCATCAAGAGTAAGAAATAGTGAAGACAATGAATTCTAACCTCAACGTAACGCATTCGTTTACTTATAAGGATTTGCTTCTTAAAAAACTTTATTACTCAGTGATATGTAGTGTTTTCTCACAGTTAGTTCTACTACAAATTTATGTTCTTTTGTCGAACGTTGATATTTTTCATCCGCTTCAATGGATTTTAACTTCATTAAAAACATTCACATCATTCAATACTTGGTTGTTTGTAATACCATTTTTGAGCATAATATTTGCCCAAAGTATAATATGTGCTAAAGACTATGTATTTAAATCGAATTATTGCTCAACAAGATTTCAAAAATTCATATCTGCGTTTTCTATGCATAATTTAGTTCTTCTCATTCTTCACGTCCTAGCTGGCCCGATGCTAATATGGTTATTTTTATCCCTGGGTGGAGGAAACTACCAGAGTCTCATCAAAGTTACAGAAAACAAAACTTATGTGCTAAATGAAGGAAGTTTCTTCTTAATATTGAGTGGATTTTGGACTGGTTTTTACTATTTCCTTAAAGTGTATATATCTGAAAAACATTTGGCTTTTCCAATTATTCAACAAAGGAAATGGTTACAGTTGAAAGCACAAATGGGGCCTTTATTAAAAGAAAGTTTTCTACTGTCAGTTTGGCCTACGATGTATTATATTATCATTTACGCTATCTGGGGTAGTACTTTTAGAACCAGTTTAAAAAATACTTTGGGGTTATTATCAGATGAAAATAGTTGTGGTATTCTTGTTAATCTATATTTATGGTGTTTTAGTGCTATTTATTATTTTAATATGAACTTGATGAAATTTTTCTTTAATGTGTTTCTAACAGAACTGGTAGAGTTTCCACTGTATAAAATATCACCAAACTTTTTAAATCTACAAGAGAGCATATTATTATCTGATTTACCCATTATTCAAAATTTAGCTTGTTTAGATTTATACACTCTTTCTCAATGGTCTCCACAAAGACGACAAGTATTTTTTACTCTTTCACAACCAGGAGGACACCCCCATAATTGGAATCTTCTGATAGAAAATGTTTTAAAACTATTAAAAGAATATACGGATTTGTTGGGCAAGTCAACTGAAAATAAAGATGTTGTAAAACAACCCCTAATTCCTGGTCAATTAAAAAGTCCATTACAATCCCCCGATAAATTCCAAAACCTTAGGAACATGTCTTTATTATCAGACCCGGCATTTGTGGATATTGTTGATGTGACACACTCTAATTTACCAGGAATTCAGCTAACTGAAACTTTGTTTACAAAGCTTAAACAAAAAATCAATAACATCATAAATGTTACTAAAGTTCTTTTGGGCATTGACTTCATGTTTGGCGAGTTACCCCAAGCAAATATACAAAAGTGTTTAGCCAATGGACTTATAATAATCTGGACAACTCAAGGAATTTCGGATTTAGTATGTGCTGCTTTAACTGAAGATAAATATGGTATTGTCCAAAAAGATATTCCGGGTATCGTTACTACAATAGTGCAGTTGAAACAGAACCTTGATAAGTTGAATAAAGTATCTGCTTTAACTAAAAAAGTTGCCGGATACGACGATTTTAACTATAAAATGAAAGGAGCTATCACAACAGCTCTTATAAGAAGTTTATTTAATATTTGCAGAACTTATAGAAATTATATGAGTGATTTTCCTTTAAGCAAAGATGTATCTGCATATCTTTATACCATTTGTAAAAGTTGATTGTTATTTTTAATTAGTTTATAATAATTTATATCCATATTCAATAAGTATCAGTTTTTAATTTATTTCTGTATGAATTTTCAATTTTTTAAATACTTTTTATGTACATATATTGTAGGCATTTAAAATAAAATCTTGTAAACTAATTTCTATGGTTTATTTTTTTTGTATCTTGGAGATTTAAAAAATTGGGCACAATTAAATTATTTTCTGTCAAAAAATGTCTACATTTAATTTAAACAATTGTAGTTTTTTATGGCAAAGTTTGAGTTGAATGACCAACTTTGTGTCAAATAAACTACTGTAGTTTTTGAAAGAATTGCCTATGGATTTGATATGAAAATAAAATCACTTTTTATCGAATAAATATTGATTTTTATTTTAATTAATGAATCCCATTGATCAAATTTGGATTGCAATTAAAAGTTATATATACAGGAGGTAAGTTCGATGGTTGATACACCCACTGTTAAGCTCAATGTTGACAAAATGCTTTTTTTTCAAGATTTGCAGAATTATATGTTAAATGAACTATCAAACTTAACAGGATACAAAGACAAATGAAAAGTAGTTCAAATGAATCATCAAAATATACGGGATATGCAGAAAAATAAACAGTAGTTTGAATGAACCATTAGTTGCCATCATTTTTTTGGAAGTTATGCTTCATAAGCATATTTTAGAATATCAACTCTTTCAGTACCTGTATGTTTCTTAGATAACTGATTTTCTGTAGGTCATAAGAATTACTGCAGTCTTTGAAAGAATTTTATTCATGCTGTAATGAGACTTTGTAATCTGATAGTAAAAGTTCATCCATTGATAACTCATCACTCAATTATTTTGGTTTTTTTTCCAATATATACATTAATGAATCAAAAATTTTTTCTACACAATTATTTTTTATCGCAGTTTTGTGGTATGATGCTATTTAAAAGAATTTGCTGAAGATCTTTGAAATAATTGTGTTCAACATGGAATTAAATTTTGTATTTTTGAAGAAAATTTCATCTGAAATCGATTACATACACTTTTCAGTATTTAAACCCATTTATTTTCAATTTTGATGGTATTATCTCTGTACAATTGACCTACTGTAGGTCAAAAGAACTACTGTAGTTTTCTGAAGGATTTTATTAAACTTGTAACAAGACTTTGGAATCCAATGGGTAGAATTACATTGACTGATAACCCCCAATCCAATTTTTTCCCTTTTTTTAATATATAGATTAATAATTTTCTTTACATATCAACTTTTTATATCATAATCGTGGTATGATGAACCTCTAAATTATTGGATGAAGATCTTCGAATAAATATTGTTCAAGGTGAAATGAAATTTTGCATGTTTGAATAAAATTTCATCTGTAATCGATTAGTGAAACTTTCAAGTATCTAAACCCATTTGTTTTTTCCATATTTAGATCAATATTGAATTCACTTCTTACTACTTGTAATGTTTGATGGTATTATGGCGGTACAACTGACCTACTGTTTGTCAAAAGAACTACTACAGTCTTTTATTAAACTTGAAATATAATTTTGCATTCCGATGGGTAGAAATTCATTGACTGATAATCACTATTTAGCATACTTGAAAAAAATTTCACCTGAAATCGATTAGTGACCCCTTTTTAGTATTTAAACCCATTTATTATTAAATATTTCAAATATTTAGATAATCAAAACCTTGAATTTACTTATTTCTAATTGTAATTTTTCATAGTATATGTCTGTACTATAGGTCAAAAGAACTACTGCAGTCACAGAAACAATTTTTTCAACTTCAGATGGTATTTTACTATTTTAGGTATAACATTTTCTCTTGGATAATCAATTGGCTTCCGATCCCATCCAATATTGCAAGTACTGGAAATCAGAGGTTAAAAAGGACTATTAGTGTTAAGAGAAGTTTTATTTAAAAATTAAATTTATAATTTTAATAAGAAGCTTATATTACAGTTGACAACAAGTATACCGTTTTGTTCATAATGTCAAAATAAAAGAATCAATATATTATGGCGGTAGAACTGTATCTACATTTTTTTTATATTGAATATGTCTACAAATACCTACACAAAAATCACATATAACCCGACACATCATTTTGAAGTGCGATGAATTTGCAAAAAATAAAAACTATACCTGAATCAATACATACAAATTTGACCATGCTATAAATCTAGTTGTATGAATTGATTCTTCCAAAATATTCTAATAATTGATTAATTACAAACGGTTAAGTGTGGTACATTCTCTTGTTTAATCATTACGATACATAACACGATAAAGAATTCCAACAAGATGGTTCAACTCTTAACAAATTCCCAAAATTTTTCGAATTTCAATTCCCAAGTCAAACCAGCAATGTTCTATTCTTTATCTAAGAAAAAACATAACTAACTATATGATTGTATATTTTTAATACTCGAATGTAACAATTAATATGCACCAAAGGTAATGAATGTCCCGTTTTATCCTTAGACATACATCTATAAACATAAATAACTAAACCTTCTTTCTTTAATTATTATATATTATATATATATTTTTTCTTTTAAACAGTATCAAATGGGACAAGAATAATGTACAAACTGAATAGTGAACAGCGTACTAAGTGCTCAGCGTTAAACGAAATGTTTTTGGCGGTAAGCCACATTTTTGAAAAATTTCTGCTAAATTAGAAGTAAAAATACATTAAATAAATATGAAAAGTAGCCACAGTGAGTTGGACAACGCAGCACTACCGGCTGAAATCTGTAAAAAAAATAACTCTTAAATAAAAACATTCAATACTGTTGTATATACAATTATTGTGGCTTATCAATCATTCTATCACTGTCATATTATTATTCAATCTGTTTTCAACAAATACAAGTCAGTCGTCCACATCTAATTGTGTTTGCATTCCTTAAAACCCTACGAATAGTCAGACACCTGCAACCCAAGAAGAACAGCCACTGCCTGCGACCCAGGAGCCACTGGGCGCCGTCCCATCCGCACAAAAAAAGCCCAAGCTACCTCAGAGACTATATCCAATAAACATCCTTCATTAAACCTTCATATTAGTAGGGGAGATCTGTTGTATCTTCAGTTATTGTTGTTGATTTTAATCAACACTATCAATCATTTGGTCAGTGTCATTATTATTAATGTTGGATTCATTTTGAAAAAATACAAGCCGTTCACATAGCAATCATCTTTTCCAATCAATCTGCTATACTCAAAAAACGATTATTTTGATGAATAAAATAAACGAATACTTACTGATATTTAGTGTAACATGCATATTATTGCTAATTTTTTTTGTTTAATTATTACTGACAACATTGCTTGCGTACGCCATCAGAATTCATAGTTGGTTTCATATCTATTGGTTCTACATTTTGTGGTCGGATTACATCTCCTTCCGGAGGGTCTCTTATCTGTTTTTGAGACACGATTCTATAGATCTCTACAAAAAATAACATATTCCATGAAATAACACCACAAACATAATATATTGAAACCAATTTATTAATGTGTCATGCCATTACATTAGTAAAAAAATTTAATGAAATATGCAATAAAAAGTGAAAAAAATTGTGAATATATATATATATATATATATATTTATATTAAGAAATTAGTCTTTTAGAATCCCACAAGCTTCATATATAATTGTTCAGGTTCTTTTATGAGCTGGAATAGACAATATCTGCAAGAATCACCCCACTTGGAAAGGACCTCCATCTTTTCAAACCACTAGAGTGTGAAATGTACACTTTCTGGAAAACACTAGAGTGAAGAGAATAAAACAGCTGATAGATTCGCTAAAATAGAGGCAGACAAACCCCTGGTATCAGCTACAGAACAAAATTAAAAAAGAAGGTGGATAGGGATAAAACCAATTACTGGGACAACCTACAGGGGCTGAAACAAGCAAAGAAAGAATAACCTGAATGCATCAGCCTAAGAACAACTTATGAATAATAAAAGGAGTCCTATCAGGGCACTGTCATCTCAATAATGCAGCGTGCAGTGTGTGAGACAATACGGAACTCCAGAGCACTACACCTGGTGGATGAAATAGAAGACGAAGACTTTTCAAAAGGAATATCATTAATAGATCAGCTGTAAATACTGAGGATCCCCAGAAAGGGGGCGTAATAGATCCTATTATTCTATTGGTAGCCAATGAGAAACATACAGTTAATAATTGTGAGACATTTGAACCCTATTTCTAATAGTTACAACTTTTCCTTTGGTTGTACATAATACCAGACCCTTTGTTATATAAATTAAATTTGAAATTAGACCTTTTGATTGCATAAAAAGTTGAAGCAATTTTTTGAGACATTATACAAGTAAAGTTCAAAATAATCATAAATTTAAAAGTTAGGTTAGGTTCAAAATAATCATCAATTTAAAGGTATATAACAGTAACGAAATAAATAGGAAAATGTAGAGAAATGATTTTGAAATATAAAACAGAATATTTACCTGTGAGTATATTTTGGAAAGCCATATCGACGTTAGTGGAATCTAAAGCGGACGTTTCAATGAAACTGAGTCCGTTTCTTTCTGCGAAAGCTTTAGCTTCTTCTGTGAGAACGGCACGCAAATGCCTCAGATCGGATTTGTTGCCGACTAACATGATTACTATGTTCTGATCGGCGTGATCGCGTAATTCGCGTAACCAACGTTCGACGTTTTCGTATGTCAGATGTTTGGCTATGTCATAGACGAGCAATGCACCGACGGCGCCGCGGTAATAAGCGGCCGTTATAGCTCGGTATCTTTCTTGACCGGCCGTATCCCATATCTGAGCCTTTATCGTTTTACCATCCACCTCGAATACAAACGAAAATTAATGAAAACGGTGAGGAATTTCACATTTCGAGGTTATGTTTTATGTATTAGGGGTTGGGCAAAACTTTTAACTGGTAGTGTATATATTTTATTTTATATTACCGAACAAATGATTTTAAATGATAAACACGTTTTGTTTTGAACATTAATCAATCTCAGTTTCATGAACCATTTTATCATTATCATAAATTCTAGATGCTTCTATGTTACTACTGACATAATGACGACTTTTTAGCCTTTATGCTATTATAAGCGATTTAAAAATGTTCTAGAAGCTTTTAATTGATATGGAAAGTTCTAAAATGTGATTGATTTAAAACAACCAAATCGAAATGAAGTACATCTAAATTTTCTAGAATATTCTGGTACTGGACATTTTGATATCTGATGGTGTATAAACTGGAATAAAGTGACTGTAAGTCAATTCAAACGTGTTTGTAAACTAGTAAAGATCAATTGGAATAAAGAGTAAACAATTATGAAAAAAAATTCAGGTGAAAAAATCAAAACTATTTGGATGTTTTAATACCAAAAATTTCCGTGTCTGATGGTGTATAAACTGGAATAAAGTGACTGTAAGTCAGTTCAAACGTGTTTGCAAACGAGTAAAGATCAAATGGAATAAAGAATAAACAGTTACAAAAAGAAATTCAAGTGAAAAAAAAACTATTTGGATGTTTTGGTATGTTCCAATTCCAGAAAAGTCCATGTCTGATGGTGTATAAACTGGAATAAAGTGACTGTAAGTCAGTTCATATGTGTTTGCCAATGAGTAAAGATCAATTGGAATAAAAAATAATCATTTCGTAGCCATACAGTAGTTAATTATGCATTATGTAATCTATCACATACAACAATGAGGATTTCAAAATAGGATCATCTGATAAAAATTTCCTTAATCCCCATCTCCAAAACACAGAGACATTGGGAGCGATATTTAACATTTTATATAATCAATTACTCTCTCTAGATCAAGTGTGCTCAATCTGAATTCAAACTGACTCTTTTCCAAAACTTTTTTTTCACATTTCCACAACGTGAATTTAATATATGATATGACATGTTAAATAAATGTATAGATAAAATTTTAATTTCAGGTCCTTTACTGCATCATGAGTCTAGAACATACACACCAAGGTCACAAACATATAGATAATTAACCTCGACTTTTACTCTATCAATTGCAATATTAATACAAAATTTATTTAAACAATATCGATCTAGTTAAATGTATAAAGTACAAAAAATTATTTTTGATTCATTAATTTTTGGAAATATAAATATTTGAATAGATAATTATGTTCATTAGTAGGTATTTTGTGTTCTAAAAATAAATTTATCAATGGTTATATACAGGTAAATTTGTAAGGTAATAAGGATGAAAATTTTATTTCAAAAAGTTGAGGTATAACTTTAAAATGATATAAATACAGTGGAGAGTACCTTCTGCATGCCCAGAGGGAGCAGCTGTATTCTTTATTTTGTCTCCCAACTCTAAAAGCACTAGCTAACAGACATAGACTAACCCTAATGTGGCTACTAGGTCTCCTAGGTAAATTAGGAAGCAAGCAGCCTTGCAACTACTCCAATTCTAGGATCAAAGCCCTACTGTGACCTCATGAGATGCCACATCAATAATGAACTGAAAGGATGACTAAAGAATCAGATAGTATCACTGAAGAAACTCTCCAGGTCTAATATCATGCAAAATATTCATAACTGAATGAAGAAATTTGATGAGCTTCTTGTGATAACCATAAATGATATCAAACTGGTGGTGGGTCTTTTGACAGGTCACTGCCCCCTTAAACATCACCTTAAGATGATAGGCATTGACATCTGAAGAAAAAAACCAAAAAACTAGCCTCCTTTGGGAAGGAGAGTATTTTGGAAGCAGAACAATGAGATGTAGAGTCATGTACAAAATATCCTTTGTGTATAGATGCAGAGTGTCAAACAATCTACAATCTAATGTTTATAATATAAAATTCCAGAATAGTTTTCAAAAGAATTAGTCATAATAAATCTGCTTTTTTAGAAGTGGTACTGTTGAAATAACTATTTTATAGATAAGATACAGAAAAATATTTATATAATGTTAATATTATAATTCATTCAAAGTAGCAGCTATTTTTCTAATATTTGAGTAAATCAAAGATATTTGGTATTTAAATATTATAGCATTCAAATTCAAGGCTATAATGTGATTTAAAAAAATCACAATTGAGTGAATCATCAATAATTAAAATTCTTTAATATATCATCAAAATAAATAAAATCCATTGTAATAGACAATAGGAGGTGGAAAAAGGACCAAAACTAAGAATAAAAATAATGAAAGGAAGTAGAAATGAAAAAAGAGGAAATTAAAATGTATTATGAAAAAAAAAACAATCACCAATTTAGTCTCACATATTCACATATGGGACACATAACTGTTGTCAAGTATTCAATTACAAACTATTTGTTTTACAATAAACTAGAAACAACTGTTTTTCTAAAACTTCCAAATCCTCTTTGTCATTTAAACTAGATTTATTAACTGTATATATTTTTAAACATTGATTACATTTTTTATATAAATAACTTACCTGTATACTTCTAGTAGCAAATTCAACTCCTATGGTTGATTTAGATTCCAAATTAAATTCGTTTCTAGTGAATCTTGATAATAAATTACTTTTTCCTACACCAGAATCACCAATAAGAACAACTAAAACAAGTAATGTTCTCAGTACCGGATTTTTGTTTGCATAATCAAACTACAGTTGTAGTTAATTTTGTAATAATCGATATCTTTGCAATAAAAATGAACGAACAATATTACTGCTGTCACTTTTTTTGTAGCAACAACTTGACCTCTGACTTGATGACATGTCAATTTACAAGTTTTTTCTTTAATTAAATTTCACCAAATCTAATTTAACTAAAAAGCATAACTCACCTTTAAATAAATAATCGTACTCATCATCTTTAGTACTCATTTTTTCAGTCACTTTATAGTTTATATTTCAGATACCTTTACAAATATTCTTTAATAACACAAAAGATAATTTTAACACATATCAGTTAAAACGAAAATATCGTTCATATGAATAATTAGTATATATCACAGACACATTACTTTCGAAACGTTAACAAAAAATTGTAGGATGTTTCAAATTTATTCAAAATACTTTCTTTTATATTTCTATATTACCAAAATGGCGTCTGTTTTGTTGATAATTAATTTTGTACGCCCCTTTGACAACATACGTCAAAATTACAACGAAAACACGCAAGCGTCAAAGTTTCTCATATGTGCATTTTTTTTTTGAAAAATGTGGCATTTTCTTACGAGTTCATCTTTGAACAATTGGTTAAGCTTATATAAATTATTGACGTAATTACGGATGTGATATTACTTTCCGCAAAGTAATAAGTAATAAATTGTGAGATACTATAGCTGCTTTGGCAGAGTTTATATTTGAAAACCAAATGGCTTTTGAGGAACTATGATTGGATGTATCATACGATTTAAATGTTCGGAATGTAATCCGGATTATGTCCAATGTTATTCGGAAACTGATCAAAGTAAGGCTAGTTCACACTTAGCCGAATGACACAAAAGTATAATCGTTTCATATTTTCTCAGTTGTCCATTCAAGAGAAGAGGCTTCTTTACTATTTCAGGATGCGAATATCAAATTTTGATGACCTACATGTAAGAAACGAAGAATCTATATAATAGTTGTCGTACTATCCCTCGAAAATGGCACGACATTGAAGTATCGATTGACCGACTCGAACATTTTTCAAGTGTGTACGTTCTCGTATAACCTTCGTTCCTAATGTAGTGTACTCCAGCGATGTGGTTAATCTATGGTGTACCCGGCGACGTTTAAACTACAATCGCCTAAGTATGAAACTAGCCTAATTGTCAGCTGACGGGTTGCTTATTTGGTTTTTTAAACTTTATAAATTATTAATTCGCTATATATAGTTAATTCTTGCGAGCAGCTTAATTTATGGGTTTTTATGGCTTGTGGTTCTTAAATTTTCTACTTTTCAAGATAAAAATATCTTGATATTAAACTTTAATGTAAAATTTATGCGAGTGTGTAATTCGCTAATAATTGCTGGATAAAAATTATTATATAGCTAAAAACTATTATACAATTCAATAATAAGAGAGAGATATACATGAAATATTATCAAAAAATTAATACACGAAACAAAATAATAAAGGTTTTTGTAGGTTGTTCGGAAACTGATAAAAATCTCGCAATCAGCGGATATGTGATCGACCCGATCTGATGTTATAGTTGCCTCAAATAATGACAAATATAATAGTTAGGTTATAAAATGTAATAGAATTAAAGTAAAAAAATAGAATATATTTTGATAAGTTCTCATATTAGTTTTAAATAAAAATGTTAAGTATTAATAGCATGACTTTTTTATTTTTTTTTATATTTTGTATAAAATATATAAATTCTTGGAGTTGGAATCCCATGTGTTTAATGATGGAATGTTGCAACAATGATTATATTGTAGGAGATGTAAACAGTAGGTATATTTTCACGATTAGTAAATATTTCGTTTATAAAAGTGTAATACGAAATGGAATATTTTAGAATTAAGAGCTACACTTAGAAGTAAAGTGTATGGACAACATTTAGTAGAAAATGTTGTCGATGCCATTCAAGCACATTTATATTTCAAACCACAAAAACCGCTTACGTTAAGTTTTCATGGTTGGCCTGGTGGAGGTAAAAACTATGTTTCTTCATTTATTGCAAAGAGTTTATATAAGAATGGTTTAAAAAGTAAATATGTACATTACTTTATTGGAAGGGTTCATTTTCCAGAACATTCTCAAGTAAAGAAGTATAAGGTAAGTAATTGAACTATATTGCATATATATCAATTGCAGGAATTTACATCGAAATTTTAGGAAAATTTGTATGGTTGGTTACAAGGTAACTTGTCTTCTTGTCCAAAACAATTGTTCATTTTTGATGAGGTTGATAAAATGCCACCTCAATTATTAAATGCTATCAAACCAATGATTGATTATAGGGCTTCTATAAATGGTATTGATTATACTCAAGCTATATTTATATTTCTTTCAAATACTGGTGAAGAAGTTATAAATGATCATTATTATCATCTATGGAGTGAAGGTAGAAATAGAGAAAGCTTGAAATTAACAGATTTTGATAGTCTCATAGCTAAGGGAGCTTTCAACGAAGAAGGTAAACCATAAACTTACTACTATCAGATCTTTAGTTAGATAATTGCAGGTGGATTCCACTATTCAGATGTTATTAAAAGCAATCTAATTGATCATTACATACCGTTTCTACCGATGCAAGAAAATCATGTCAAACAGTGCATTTTAGATCAATTTAGGGATCGTGGAATTCCTTCTCCTAAAGAAGAACATGTTCAGTAAGTGATTTTATATTAAAGTTTATGTAAGAATAATTTGATTTTCCCAACAAATATGACCCATAAAGGCTCAAATTTAAAATTTACGCCTTGAACATCTACTAACAATTCAAGTTATAGTACAATCAAATTGAGCTCTAGTTGTGGCTCCAAAGCACCTGATCAGCTTCTCAGAAGACATCAGTCTTTGGTAATGTCAAGTGGGCCACAACGGGCCTATCTGCTAAATGGCCCCTTACAATCTACGAACATCTTCAAGCATTGTGTTGATTTCTTTTTTTAAAGTTATAGGTATTTTGTAATTTTTGATTGCACAGTTTTATTATCAGTGAGTTTTAATTTTTGTTTTATCTGGCATATGTGATAGTAAATTGTCAAAAACCAAATTGTTTTCTCATTTTAGAGAAATAATGAATGTTGTGGAATGGGGTCCGAAGGATTCGAAATTGTTTTCAAAAACAGGTTGTAAAAGAATAAGTTCACAAGTTAGTATATTAGTAGCGAAATATTATTGGCATAAACTACATAAGGAATTATAATAAATTTTATTATTATCGAAAATTACTAGAATCAGTTCATCTTAGAATGAAAAAAATTGGATTTATTGGAACAAACATTCACATTCCGATCAAGAAAATTAAATAGAATCAAATAAAAAACTACTTAATTTTATTTGAAATAAGTTTGAATTTAAAATTGCATGCTAATACTGCTGTGATCTAAATGCATCTGTAATTTTTACATATTATTGTTGTAATTAAATTATTGACAATTAAAACCTATTGTATTATTCAAAACTTGTGCTATACCCTATTTAAACACCACATTGTAACCTCTTTTACCTGGCTAGAGACTCATCCCCAGGAAGTGGTATTCAGCCTCAGTTAAACACCATGAAGCCGGTCCTGTTCGATTATAATGGCCGCTTGACATGATGTAATACAATGCAAGACACAATATTTCTCCCTTTACCTGGGTGGGACACCCCTCGCCCTAGAAAATGAATCCCCAAATGGAGGATAACTGTTTTTACTCAAACTAGAGCTCTCTTTTCCTCTTCTTTTGGCTATTGGTCGTCCTTTTTAACCAAAACAGCAGCAAACAACCCCAGCCCTGCAGAGGAGCTATTCCTATACCAGGGCCAATAAACCGTTCCCTTATCACTTTTGTGTTTTTGAACAAAATGAGACCTAAAATCTAAAAATTTCAAAATCTAATTTTTATTCAGAAGAAACCTAAAATGAAAATTTAGCAACAAAAATAAATTATATAAATTTAAAAAGAAAAAGACAAAAAAATTTAATTAAAAAATTTATAGTTACATATACAAATTATTCATATTGACCACCCTATCTTTAATTGTACAATGTTGAATAGATAAACCCATTTTTTTAAAAACATCCAAAATTGGCCAACTATTGAATGAATCTAGTTGAGACTGATGTAAATAAATGATGATCAATGTACATTTTGGTATCTGTTGGTGGATGCAATATGACAATACTGCTGCACCTAATCCTGTTACCAAATTCGGTTGTTCCAATTTTGTGTAACTCAAGTTACTTTCAATATTTGAGATGGTTTTTATAATATATGCTGGTTTCTCAAGAAGAAATGGGTTTTGATAATTATAAATAGAGTCAGATTTAATTGTATATATAATTTTTGCCTTCAATATCCAATGTTCAATTGCTTCAACTACCTGAAAAAATCTCAACTATATTATATTATTAATACTACTACGTTTATTACCTGACAAGCATTCAATTCTTTTCCTTCATAGTAAACTACAAAATACTGTTTTTCTTTAAATGAATATATATCAATTCCTCCATTGATAAGTGTACAAATAGGTTTTTGATTGTTTAAAATACAGTCGTTTAATAAATCTCTTACAATTCTGGATTCGATAACAATAAGAGAATTTATTTCGTGGGGAGTTTCGTAGTTACCTTCCCATTTAGGTGTAATTCTACAAATATGTAAAAATAATATAAATCGTAATGTTTAAAATTTATTGTTTTACTCTACGTATTCTGGATACTCTTCTAAATCTTCATCGATTAAAGCTCTTGTACTGGGTTCTACAATTTCACCAAATAAAACAGAACTCATTTTTCAAAATAAAACAATAGTGACTGGAAAAATCATTAAACTCCAAATATTTTTCGGCTTCTTTATTATTATTATTTATTGGTGGCCTCTTACATAACAGTCTATTCGCTAACCGTCTAATTTATAGCGATCAGGTATATGGATTTGTGATAAAGTTCATTATTTATATGAAAATTGTACAGGATTTGGTTTATGATTATAATTATTAAACCACAGTCCACTTCCTGTATTAACCTCAAAATATAACAAGTCTAGTGGCCTAAGCAGAATCGTTAACTAACCGTATAATTTATATTTGAAATTATTAATTTTTTGGAACAGTTATAAACAACAAATGACGAAAAAATATCAACTTCGTTTAATAAAAGTAATTTTATGAAAACAATTATCAATCCCCAACTATTTTTCGGCTTTGATGCTAGTGGCCTATATAATGGACCATTCATTTTACAGCCAAATATAGCGATTTATTAACGTGAAAACTCTACTGGACTTGGTCTATGGTTATAAATGTAACCTTGAAATATTTTGACTTCAATATAAATGGCCTCTTATTTAGTAGAATCAGTAACTATGATCTTCACTAATCATATAATTTAACTTTAAGATAATTCATTTTTTTGGGCTATTATAAACAACAAATAATAACAAAATATGAAATAGTTTAGAGTAGTTGTTTATTATTTAAAACAAAACTGTATTTAGTATTACTGAATATCATACGTGTATTTTTCAATTATCTATGTATCATTTACTGTCATGAGGCAATCTAAGAAAACAGCTGATTTACGTCAAATAAACAATTTATTTTCTCATATATACTTTTTAGATCTAATACAGCTAAGAATGAGAATTTTTGTAGTTCTTTTTAGTCAGCTTTCAAGCAATTTACAAAATTTAGAACGTCTGTGTTCGTTTTATACATAAATTACGGTTGTTTTTTTAGACATTAATTTCCACTGTTGCCTTTATAAAACTTGAGTAGGTTGCAAAGTTATAAACCAGTGGTAGCTGAAAGATACAAGGTCAAACTTGAAGCTTTTTGTGGAGTTAACCTTTGAAAAGGGTTTTAATCAAACTGCTGCTCATTTTCCACAAGTTTCCAATGTATTTGCGTTTCAAATTATATTATCCTTTGCATACACTAATCAAAACAATGCATGGTGCAAAAATAATTATTGTTTACAGAGTTTCAATGATTATTACATCCATCGAAACATTTTTTCACTTTATACTTAGGCATTAATATTATCTTTTGTATCTCGTGTGGAATAAAAACGAATGATTCAAAGTGGTATTTTGAGCAGGATGTTTCTTGATGATTAAAAACGAATGTTTAATGTATTTTGTGTTTTGGCAAGGAAAAAATACTTCAAAACCATATCATGGGAGTATTGTGGTTCATTTGATGCGGTGTTGTCCAAGTCTATAAGAAATTTGATTAATTTTTGATACATTCACAACTGTAAGTACTCTTACAGAGTTCTTTGTTTATATCCACTGTTGTAAAATTGTGTTAATAGGAGAAATGACAAGAAAAACAGTAAATATTTGTTATACCTATATTGCAATGAATATTTGTACATAACAGTATAACATTCAGAAATGTAAAACTTTAAAATTAATTTACACAACTATAAAAGATACTAAAAACAGAAAATTCAAAACATATAAATAAATACAACATATTAGTATAAATTATTGAATATAATTAAGGTTCTGCTAGCTTGGGTAGATCAGTTTTTATTCAAATCGATTTATTACAATAAAAAAAAGAGCATGGGAGAAATTGTTAAAGCAATACATTAGAATGGTCACAATTACAATTCGTCACAGCAATTAATTAAAAACACAGCTCCAATTAATGAATAGCCCGAATCATTTATTCAGGATTTTCAGTAGTTTCTACTAAATTTTCAACATCCGATTCTCTAATTTCTTCATTAGAATTACCAATAGGTTCTGCGGCTTGTTCTGTATCTAAAAATAGAAAATGCCTAGAAGTGGCACATTTTTTAATACCAGAATTATTGATTTTATATATTAATGATAAAATGAAACCCACACTAACAATTACACTGTTTTGTCTTTTGAGTCAGAAATGATCCGGTGACTTATGGAACACTTAAGAAAATTTCTTAACCGTATGTTCAATATCAGCAATTATTCTATTTTACACTCACAAAATATTGACATTCACAGAAAAGCAAACAATAATTAAATTATTCATATATATTCAATAAAATATGTTAGAGAGGGGTAAAAACAATCACTGAGACAACCTACAAGGTGTGAGATAAGCAAAGACTCTTCTGGGAAAGGAAGATCAGCCTAAGTAAGAACACTATTTTACACTAAAAAAAAATAATTCAATTATTCATACACAATCAAGTAAAAGACGGTAGAAAGGGGTACAACCAATTACTGGGATAGGGGCTGAGACCTTCCGGGAAACTATAACCAGAAAAGATCTGCTGAATGTATCAGCTTAAGTAAAAACACCTACGAGTACTAACAGGAGACTTATTGGAGCACTGTCGCCTCAGTGGACACCTAAAGAGATTCTGTTGTGCACAGGACATTCTCTGGCAGCTAGAGTCATTCCATATTTTGAACTTTCTAAGAGGAGTGGGATTAACGGATCAGCTGTAAACAATTATAGTAAAATGACAAAAAGAGAAAAGGAAATAGAAATATAATAGATAAAATAACTAGAAAAATTTTCCGAAATGCACTTGTTACATGTTAAATCATATTTCCATAATAAATCAGAATTTTTTAAAGTGTCTTTTTCTTTAGGGAAGTTTGTTATTGCTACCAAATGATTTATAAATTAACCACACTTATATAGGACTCCCTTACTACTGAAATTATGTGTCAATTTTGTTAATATTGTGTTATTTATATTGGTATGGGCGAAACAATGACCAACCAAGGTCTCCAGTTTCTAGAAAAAGTCTCTTTGACAAGATTACATCCATCGTGTTCATTATACACAAATCAACTTTTATTTTGATGTTTTAGTCCATAATAAATAGCATACCAAGTATTTCGATTTCAAAAATTCAAACGACTACTACTATTTCAAACATCATTTTTATTTACATTAGATTCGTTTCATATTTTTTGGACAGGGGCTAGTATATCTTGTTCTTCATAAAATTATTTACTATTTAGAACTTACCATATATTAAGAACAAATAGGGAATGGTTGTAAAAATTTTTCTGGTCATAGAAATCAAAAGGTTGCAAAATAAAGCGAAATATCTAATACCTGTCCTGAAGCAGCCTAAAATAACACACTTAATTGATAACATAAAAAGTCATAATACTAATTCAGAACAAGAAAATAAGGTGGAACTTGTATATTCTAATTTTGAGGGTTCTTCAAGTTCGAAAACATACATTTCCAACATAACTAGTAACATTAATAAGAGGTGGGGCTAATAAACAAAGAGACTAGTACTGGTGGAGGATCTAGGGGCGAATATATAAAAACCACTTAATACTAAATGGAAAAAAAACACTTTAAATTATAAAAAATAAATACTAGAGCTAGAATAGTCGTTTTTTAACTTAACCATTAGCAAAATTATCTATTAGATATTTTAAAAACCTAACTAATTGCCCATAGAAGGCTCCATGTGATTGTTTCTTTGTTCGAAAGACTGCTTCATGTCTTTCCTATCAGTTTCCCCACACAAAAACTTATGTTTTCCCTTTTACTGCTTAATGGAGATCAAAAATGAATTTTCTTATGTTTCTATATCCACACAAAGCTCAACGGAAATTTTCCTTTTTCTTCAAACACTTTTCCAACAACAAGAGACCCATATGTTGGTCCTCAAATTTATATTTTTTAATAGAATAGAGCATTTGGTTAGAAATTTCCAACAAATAATTACTAATTACAAGAAAATTCTAATCTCTTTCACATTTCAACAAAAATTTGGAAGTTTTGATTTTAAATTTGATCATCTAATATTAAAGCGAAGTTGAATTCTCTTAGTTCACATTCAGTAACCATTTTCTAAAGTTTAAAGTGATTTACACTGGAATTAAGGCAGATGACAACCAAAATTGCTTTAAGCAGAAATAAAAAACAAAAGAAACTTTCTATTCGCAATGTTGCATTTTTCTATGTCACCAACAATGTTATCGATCCTGTAACAAATCTAAAGCAAATCTTGGTATAAATCTGGAGTTTGGAACCACAATCTTTAATACCAGTCTGAATATTTAATACCCACACCTCATTTTAATTATATGTATAGTATATCCACAGGGGTAGTAAAAGTTTATAAAAGGGAAATAGTTGGATAGAAAATCAAGTAAATATTAGTTAGTAATAGAAAACACATTAATTATATATAAAAACATTTGAAAAAAAATTGAATGAAGTCTCACCTCTCAAAGTTACAGGTCCTTTGTTCCTACAGGTATTATAAGAACCGCAATGAGCACACTTGAAACCTACTACATGAAATTTTACAATACTTTCCTGAAAATAAAGCATTATACCTAAATATTGAAATAAATATATATTTCTTAACTAACTTTATGACAATCTTTGCAAAGTATTTCCACATAATAATTTCTATATTCTGGAGGCATTGGAGTATTTGCTATTTCCATATCGTAATGCTTCCAAAGTCTCTGCATATCCGTCAAAGAAGTTTGGCAAATAGGGCAAGCGTATAGTCCATTACGTAGAAGTTCTTCATAACACGGTCTATGTAAAAGATGACCGCAAGGGGGTATATTGCAAGCTATTCTAGATGTGTGGATGTCTTCCAAACATATCGGACAATTAGATCTCGAAACATTTTCTACACACTGAAAATTGATTATCAAAATCGATATTTTTTAAATAAAATCAAATACCTTGTGTCCTTGTTTCAATTGAATGGGAAGACACATATTACATTTGTTGCAGTGAAAGAATCTATCGGCACCTCCAATTCTGCATATACCGCATCCTTTACAGTGAAACTGCCGTTTTTCATCATCATCAAATAAATTACATTCTAAACACGCATACTGAAAAATTAATACACCAACCAAGTCGAGATATTTTTATTTATTTAAATAAGTTACCTTTCCAAAAAGCACCCCACAATTTATACAGTTACTTTGAACATTTTGTCTAGTATTACATAAAGCACATACCAGTTCTGTTATTTCTTTTCTATTAATCTGGTGATTTTCACTTTCATCATGACAAAATCTACAGGTGTATACTTTATTACAACAAGGCGCCTATAAAAAATTTTACTACGTTCTATTGTTTCGATTTTAATAATAAACATCAAAAAGGAAACTAATATTACAATATCTAACAATATTTTTACCAATAGTTTTGACTTTCTTTTGTAATGACAACATCCAACTGGTTTTTCAGTTTCTGTTGGAGGTCCTTCTGCTCTTGGCGTAGAAATTGAATCCATTTGTTTGATTATAGAGTACAACTTTCTAAGACAATCTACAAATCAATGATCGTGTTTTGATTAAAATATGTCTTGTAGATTTTTGATATGACAAAATTTGAAATATCATTAAGGCTATTCTTCCAAAATCATATGAAGTTTGTCATGTCAAATTTTATTTTAAGGCATTTTCGAGCGCGATCGATTGCAAACAATTATGACTTCAACTAATAATACCTTTGTCGTAATTACCGTTTAACAAAAGATAATGTTTTTTAATTGATTTATATATATAAAAATTATCGACTAAAAATCGAAAGTGGTTATTTTTAGATCATTAATAGTCTCGCATCCAGCTCTCAAATCGTATAAATGTCGTAGATGTATTGTCAAAACCGTGTCGTTACAATTTCACCAGTGATATTGAGCAATCTATCTAAATCAGCTGATGCCCATTTAAAAATGGGTTGCTACTTGAAGCAGTATGAAATTTCTTTCCAGAAATGTGACTTCGTCGGTTTTTTCGACTATGCTGTATTGTGACTAGTGTAGGTAAACAGTAAATAGTGTGGAAAATCAAGTTTATTGGAAACAGGTGGAAAATGAGAAAGATTCTAACTAAAACTCTTTTTATCAAGTGAAAAGGAGTTAACTCCACCTAAAGCTTTGAATTTGTCCTTCCGTTTTCACTACCGGAGAAACCGAGAAAATTAATTGTTTAACCCACGCTAACCATTTTGACGGAAGATTGTCAATCAACTTCATTTGTAACAATTTTATGGGTAAAGTTAGCAGTGGGCATCGTCGAGCCCTCTGATTGGTCAAGGTACATTTCAATTATAATATCACGAATAAATATTTTATATAATCAAATAATACAATTTTTTAATGACCATTTCAGAATATTAAAAGGCAATCAAAATACTCTGACTGAATTTTTTTTTCAATAACAACTTTCATATAAGTAACTTAATCGTCCGACTTTCGTATAAATAAACACTACCAGTAAATATACAAAACTACCAATGATTCACGACCATAGAACTAATATTAAAGATAGAGAGAGCGCGACTTGTTAAAGTGCTGATGAAAAGAATGAACATTTCTATATACCACTCTACTCTATTCATGGATCGCCATGACGTCTAAGTTTCAAGTAGTAAGAATAGAAAAAGAGGAGAATAACAAATTTTGATTTGAATAGCAAGTAGAAAAAGAGTGGTACATCCATAGACTTATTAAAATTAGACTGCCCGATTAGAAGGAACACCTATAACATAACTACACTGTAACTTTATTTGTATCTCGTTCTGAAGTGATTTTGAGAACGTGATTTGAAACGTTGGCCTTATTGTTGTGGTAGACAAACATTTTATTTTATTTGTGTTGATTGTTTTCAACACTTTTTTTATGAAAATGAAAATAAAACACCAGCACAAGACAACATGGCGGCTGGTTGTGACGTCAACCCGAAATGACATATCGGAACAAGAATTTTATAGGATACAGAGTTTAGTATTACTATGTTGATGGGTAAAACGATGCTATTTCTTTATTCCAATTATGACACTTACATACTGCCCTCTCTATTTTTATTATTAACTCTATGTTTACCATTTCCGATTGTTTTGTTAAAATAAAAAAGAAGTAGAAATTAACGTTATATAAAACATTTTTAATTTGAAATTTAAAAAGTGAAAGATGAATTGTTATTGGAAATGAATTTAAATACTTATAGAATATCACCTGTAGCACACTGTAGTTTATTGACAATAGAAGAAATATGCAAAGAAAGAATTCAGTTATATTCGATATTTGAACAAGCTAAAATTTTAGAGCTCGAGGAAGGAACTGAACCATGGTCTAATTTTATAATATCAAATATAAAGCATTTGAAATTAAACACTTATCATACTCTATTAGGTTATAAATTACACCAGGGGTTTTTGAAATCTAAACGGATAGATAATACTGCTCACTGGATTGTTGGTTTGAGTAAATATAAAATTTTTAGGTGAATTATTTCTTATCTTAATACATTAACAAATCAAAAAATTTTTAGGTTATTGTCGAACTAAGGAATTACAAAAACTTTTCGTAAATTGGGAGTTACAATGGTTTCATTTGTTATACATTAACACAAAAAAATCCGATAGGCAAATGTTTTTGTTGAAAAATAATTTGATGTGTAAGGAATTGGAATATTTGGAGAGGATATCGTTTTCTGACGAAATTATTAACGGAACTGAAGTTACTAAAAGCGATTATCACTCAACTGTGTTTTATAAAACAAAATATTATGAAATACCAGAAATAGTTGCTGGTAGAAAAGCATTTTTAAAAGGCGGAGTTGCTGTTTTTTCCGAAAATTATTATATCTGTTTTATAAAAAATAAATTGAGGCACGAATTTATGATGCATTTGAATTTTCAAAATAAAGTTTATCCTCATTTGAACGATAGATATAAATATTTAGTTCATTGTATACCGCAGTACATTCCTGTCTTAAATTTTGGTAGTGAATTAGATAGTCTTAGTTTGGATAATATTGACCTGTTTGCCGATCACCATTTCCCCCTATGCATGAGAAATTTGCATAAAACTCTCAGAACTAATCATCATTTAAAATATGATGGTAGAATGCAACTAGGGGTGTTTTTATTTTGGTTGGGTCTTTCTTTCGAAGACGCTATGGAATTTTGGAAAAACGAATTTGTTAAAAAAATGCCTGAAGATTTATTCAATAGAAAGCATGCTTATTTATTTAAACATCAATATGGGTTAGTAGGAAGGAAGAGTTCGTATCCCCCCTCGAGTTGCAGTAACATTCTTCTATATACCCCGTTGCCAAATCAACATCACGGATGTCCTTTTAAACATTGGTCTAAAACAACTCTATTAAAAACTATAGATAAAGAAGTTCCATGTTTGAAAGACATTGAGGATCTGGTAGACCAACGACAGTTCCAGAAGGCTTGTACGACATATTTTTGTAGATCGAAAAATGTTGCTCATCTTAGCGTTGAAAATGATGTTATAAAAAGCCCGAATCAGTATGTTCATGAAAGTTTTCTAGTTCGTGATATTTTAGAAACGATTTTTGATGATGATATTTAGTCGAATTGAATTAAAAAATGTAGTTATTTTATTTTTAGTAAATAAGTATATTTTTTTAATAAGTCTTTCTTTTAATCCTCACAACAGCAACGAGTATCAACTAACCTAGGAATGCTCAATTAATGTTTAAAAATTTCTCGTTTCTAAGCCTCAATATGACATACTATGACTATCATAATTATTTTTTCATATTTTGTTTATAAACATATTTTATAATTTTTTATACAATTTTTCGTAATTTTGGTTCATTCGGGTTAATTCATGTTGATAACTTACTTTTAAATTGGAATGTGCGACAAAATTTCACATTTTTTAAATCCACTTCGAAAATATCTGAAATATACCATAAATTTTGCTCTAGACACAATTTTATGTATAATAAACCACCAGCATATTCTCATCAATGAATAAGATTGTATAAAAAACACAAGAAAACCGACTAAATCAAGAAAAATAAAAACGAAGAAATCGTGAAAGAAAACCATTAATATATGCAATGGCGTAAAAAACATAACCTCGAAAAGCAAAACTAAGTTAGAATATGCCCTCATATATGTAATACTTCTATAATGACAGTTGGTATGGAAAAAACGTCTCTACGTTACGGTGCCGACAATATTCATTTCATCTCCCGCTCGAGATACTTTATCCATACTGCGCATGCTTGAGAATACGCAGAACCGAGCTGGAATCTCGGAGGATAGAGAAATTGTTTCCATTCTGTCTTCCTTAGTCGGAACTGCTTCAACTTATAGAAACTGTCCGTATAGAAGTATTACATATATACATACCCTAAGATGGTATGTTCTGTGTCCCTATGTATTAATATTAAACTTTCTCATCAAAGAGCCTTCTCTCACGAAAAATAATTCCAGCGAGAAAACTTAGTATTAGGCTAATTAATTGTGATAGGGTAATATAAAATGCAGTCAAGTATGAAGATTATCGAGTTATTTAAAAAAATATTTCTTCATATACTGATGAGAAATTAATTTATTGTTTCACCTGGTATGTGTAAATGTATTGTAAATCATAACGTTTTCATATCGAATAATTGGTTTATCTAAACTATCGATATGTATTTAATTATAACATATATAATACACGAAATCATTTGAATGCGTTTTTAATTGTTTTACATTGATAATTGTTCAAAATAAATAAACAACTTTTATCCATTATTTTCAAATTTTTTATTTTATAGAGTGTGACAAATAATTCAGGAATCTACGGAAATAAAATAACTGCATTTATTACTTTTACCTGTGAAGTACAGCTAGCGCTTGAGTCAAATATTGACAAATAAACATTAAAAAGTTAATGTTGTAATCTGATAATTAATTGTTTATTTACAAAATGTATAATATGAGCTAATGATACATTATCACTGATAACTATGTTGTTACTGCTTAAACATTTATTTGAAAAAATTGTCCGCTGCGACCTTGACACTACTATTTAAAGTTGATTATTTTTTATTAGATATATTTATAAAGATATGTGTAATTATACAATTATTGCATTACTAGATTTATTTATATGATGTTTTTTTTTAAATAAATAATTAAATGAATTTGAATATTCCCGCCGGCATTTGACAATTCAGTGGCTGGGTGTCGGTTGATTTGTCAGATTGTCAGTTAGTGTAGAGTGTGTGCAAAATGGCTACCAGTGATGATGAACCTATGCATCATTTATATGAAGTTTTTACAACTTGTTTTAATAAAGTAGCTAACAAAGCACCTGGTAAGTAATTAATTATTCCATTATTAACAAATATAAACCAGTGCTGGGATATATTTTCGGGTAATAGTGTAAAAAGACGGGAAAATAATACCATGCAAACGCGTGTGATCCCAAAACATTGAACAGCTTGCTTTAAAAACCCCTTTGTAAGATTTTTAAAATTCGTTATAATTGTGCCAGTCCATAAACCGATTATGTGCTAAAACTGTCTAGTTTATTTTTTTGTGATTGTATTATATGGTTTCACCGTTAAAATTATTTAAAATACAATGGGAATTATTATTTGTGTCATCGTTCCTTCTCTTGTTGAAGATATTTTCGTGTTTACATCTTAACATAAAAGTATGTTCGTAGTTTCCGTATTATTTGTAAGGTCGATTTTACTTTATTATTATTAAATAACTCTATTAGGTTCGTTTTAAACATGAAAGTAGATAAAAACAATGAAAAGTTTTGTTTAATAGGTTGAAACATTATTATTTTAAAAATATTTGTAATGTTCTAATAATTTTACCTTAAATCGGCTTTTTAAAATTCTAGATGTTTTTAAAAATTATTTATATATGAAATAGCTGTAAATTTTTCTTCAGTTACAATGAAATATTGATATTTAACAATGTCAATTTCTCTCTTATTATTTGTAAATTATAATGACGATCATATAAACAGTGAACAATACAAAGTATTTATATTTAAAACTTGTTCGAAATCAGATTTAAAAAGTTGTTGTTGACTAAAATATTATGATTTGATGTAATCTACAACAGAGGACAAAAAAATTTCATTGCAGAAAACTGCATAATAAATGAAAAACGAAAATTTGAATAATTTTAAATGAATCATTGGGAAACTATTTATTTTTTATGTTGGGAATAAATATTTTGTGTTAAATTTTAGCTTCCTCAAAATTTCTTTTAGTATTCGTCTTGTTCATTAATTTTTCACGTTATTAAAGTCAATAGGAGAAAGATCAGGTGATTTAGGGAGACATAATCTCTTCTTCTTTTCTTTGTTTGGTTTCCCTAAGAACATTTTCTTATTTTATCTCCTATTGTAACAGAACATTTTATTTTCACTTCTCATTTCATTCAAATTTTATGCAACCTTTGTTGATTATATTGAAAGTTTTCCTTGTGTATTCGTTTGTAATTAATTCCCTTTAGAATTTGGGTCTATTAGATGTCTTTAATAGTTTCTTTCTTTCCTGCAAGGGGGTAATAGAAACTTTTTGACAGTAAAAGAAGAATCTTATGGTTTAATGAGTGGAAAAGAAGTTCAAATGTACGTTACCCAATCTTTTGGAGAATTTTTCAAATTTAGGTGGTACTAAATATTTGTGGAGACATTTAAACTTTAATAATAAAATTAATTTAATAAATTATAGAAAAATTTGGTTCATTTGTGTAAAACTATTAAAAACTGATCATAAATTGAAATACGATGCAGTTGAAAATGTTATTTATTTCAGTTTGGTTTTTCTTTCAAAGATAACATGGAAAAACGATTTTGTGAAACAAATGTTTGAAGATTTTTTCAATTATAAACATGCTTTAATTAAGTCTTGTGATCAGAGCTGCTAAGAAGCAGTACAGAGTTGTATAATTAGTCTTGCATTCAACTAATTCCCTTTAGAGAAGTTACAAATTAGTTTTTTGTTAGTTAGGGCCTAGAATATGTCTCCATAGTTGTCCAATATGAAAAATACTTTTACAGTAAAAAAGAAGAAACTTCCTTAAGTAGGTGAAATGTACTTCTAACCTGTATGTCAAAACAAATTGAATTATTATTATTATTGAATATTTTTGGCGTGATTATTAAAAAAAATGCATGGGGCGTTTCCAATAACATCTAATTATGATAATTTATATATTTTTTGCTTATTTGAGTGTGGATGAATGAAATAATTTGATGTAACTCATGCCTAACTGGATTGAAATTCGATTATCGATATAGAGTAGCAAAATGTATATGACGTGTCCACTGGTTCCTCTGCATTATGAATTAGAGTTATTTTACATTATTAATTGGGCTTAAAAGTCTATTAATTAGTTTTGTGACAGATAAAGCGTGTTGAGTGCTGGCGACGTGAGGGGTTGTTGGAGTTGTACAAAATTTAACATATGCATCGATCAATGACACTATTTTTCTCTTTAAATGTGATAAATACACAGTAGGAACGTTCAATTTCAATCAAATACTATTAGTGCTAATTTTTGAATAATTTTAAAAACATTCACACTTTGAAATGTCTAATATTTACTTACTGTATAGTTATAAATTGTTCTCTATAAATTATTTAAACTAAACTATTTGAAATATTATTAGATAACATCAATTTATCATTATTCCTGAATTTTATCAGTTACGATAATTTTTTAAGTACTCGTTTTTATTTGAACCATAAAACTTTCGTGTCATTGGAACATTTTGTTTTAAAAAAAAATATGGATTGGATTTTTGGTGAGTTTAGTTTAGTATAAATAATAATTTTTTCTCCAGGATTCCAATATAATTGTTTATTTTCATTAAAGTATATTGATGTTGAGCAAAAAAAACATCAATGCTATAAACCTTGATCTAAGCATGCGTACATAGTTTAGTTTTTATTGTCGCAATTCTAGAAAAAAAACTAGTTATCAGTCATTTCATCTGAATGAACTTTTTAAAACTAATAATCTGTGGTTTGTTTGAGATTTTTTGTATCTCGGTTCAGGAACATCATAAAACACGTTAGTTCAACGTTTTCTAGTTAGAAAAATCCATTTGCTATTGCTTACTGTTTTATTAATAATTGGATAGTTGTTTCTGGATTTATGAACTGCATGAAACGTTTTATTTTGGGGGTCCCGTTTATAGGAGATGGCGTACAATAAGAAAAAAGTTCATTGTTTGCGTTTTTATTCATTCAACCATTATTTAAATTCGAATTGTTAATGTTGTTAAGTAGTCCGACGAACGGATCCATTTTCTTGTTAGGTTATGTTACTCACTTCAGCTACAACTAGGTTATGTTTACTTTAGCTTAGGTTAGGTTATCTTAATTGGTAGATAACACGTGATATTTTTCAATGAAATATGATATTTTTCATTAATCAAAAGGAACTGGCACTTTGTGTAATACATCGCTCAATAAGTCGTTTGACTGACACACAGATGGCGCTGCAATTGTCAAATCCATATGACGTTTATGTAATACCAACTTTCAAAAGTAAAATCCATTTCGCAACTTTTACAAAAAACCAATTTAGGGTTTAAAGATAAATTATAATGTTGTTCGGTTGGCAATTTTATGACAAATCTAGTAAATCCGAATTCACAAAAAGTTCTTTTCAAATTTCTAGATTTGATTTCCAATAAATTATTTAATATTTTTAATAAAATTTGTGGTATTTGATTGAATAACCCTTACATACTACCCAATCGTGTTTGTTCCTTTTCAAACCACTCATACAGATTTTTTTTTGTATGTTCGTCTGGTTTGGAGATCGTCAGCCTTCCCCCATTTGCAGGTATCTCGAAGATGCAAAGAAACACTAAAAGTATAACGTGAACTCTCGATTCTGTTCGTCGTAAACTGAAATGAAATCTCCGTTAGGGTTGATCAGCGGCGGGGCATCGAACGGCTCAGAAGGCTGATAGTACAAAAAAAATTACGCATTTCAACAACAATTTCCTAATTCGCCGCTACCAAATCGTTAACAGTGTGGAAGATGTGGCAAAAATTCTTAAAAACAGGCTCTGTCGTCGACGCGCCGCGCTCTGAGCGTGAAGGATGTAGCTTCCATTATGACACTCTGTGGGGCTTGTTGAAAGATCGGATGGCGAGAGTTCGGGATCTCAGCGAGTCCTGCATTCACAACATTGAGTGACTGCGTAGGATATGTCAAGGTTTGTGCAAGGTGGGTTCCGAAACTGCTGACAGATGACAACAAACGGCAACGTCTCTTCCATAATTTAGAGAAACATATGTCGAAGAATAGGGGGAAGTTTATGATTTCCAAAGATGTACTATTCAATAAAGAAAAATTTATTGAAATTGGATAATTCTTAGATTTTTTAGAATCAAAAAACTTTTTGTATGTAATGATACCACATATTCCATTAATACACGCACCAAACCTTCGTGTTTAGATCAATTTATTTAAAAGTAGTTAACCACCACCCGTTGCTCGTCACGGTTTATTCTGATACTGAGATATGATTCTCTCGAACTGGTTCTTACTTGTTAGTTTTAAACGCGAATCTATGTAAAATACGTAAGAATAATTAAGTATTGAAAACTGACAACATTGGTAATTGAATTTAATTCAATTTTTGATTCTAATTTGCAGCTAACCTAATGAAAAATAATTGTCAGTTGTGGGTAAACGCACTTTTTGGTTAGGTTAGGTTTCAATAATTTCTTAACTGCTGATGTACCGAGTGGGCAACTAAAAACGGCCATAACAAAAGTGGCACTGAAAAACGCGTGGAAATTATTTTCAGAATTGGAAAATATGAAAATTCTCGGCATTTACACATTTCTCAAGATATCTCGGGACAGAAAAAAGATATCGGCACAATATTTAAAAAATGTGAAACAACGACCTTTAGAATTGCTTGGAATTTATATATTTTGTATTAATGGATACAAGATTTTCCAAATAATATCAAGTTTATAAAAATCGACTAAGCAAAACCGGACTTACAGACATTTTTTAATAACAAGTTTCCCACTTTCCCCCACTTATTATTTTAAGAGATAGGCTTAAACTTGTTGAGTGAAAATTTGTTGAAGAATTCGTTTATCGTATATAAACTTGATTTTCGGGTTTTTTTTGAGGTTATAATATAATCCGTCCCTGAGATATGGCCGACGACCGTTTTTAGTTGCCCACCTGGTACGATTTTAAAATTTATATAATTAAATAATAAAATCAACATCTAATTTGGTTTGAAATCATTTTTTACGTGAAATCAACTCCATTTATATTTTTGTTTGAATCGTCGAAGAAATAAAATTCTACGGCGCCCCTGACACCCATAAAGCCCTATAGAACAGCTGTCCGTGATAGCCAACCGACTTTTAGCTTCAGTAATTATGATTATATGTTGAACTTTGTTTTGGTTGTTCGGAAACACCCATTTTTATTTACTCCTTATCGAATACGTGTGTAAATGATTTTTATTCACTTTTATGGAGATGAAATTTCGGCATCAATGTTTGAATTTCTCTTTTTTATATAAAAAAATAATAGATGGAAGATAATTTCGTAGCAATGATTATTACTAATCAAATTAATTTGATTCTATAATGTTTTTGTATAACGAATCATTTATATGAGTCTTTAGCCAAATGAAGTTTCAAATGTAAATGTACAATGTAAATGTACAATTCTACAGTAGATAGATCGAATCTCATTACGTCGAAAAAAAAATTTTTTATTAAAAAAAAAATAGTTTTTCTGCGTGAAAAAATAGTTGAAATATAAATAATAGTTCAGCATTATTTTCACCTCATCTACTCACTCCCGAATTTTTTGCCGGGACACCCTGTATAACCTCAAACGTAGTCATTAGATATTAAAACGAGGTACTTCAAAAAATAGAGGCAGTTGTTAAGAGATAAATCAATTTTCAGTTTTTGGGGAAAAACATGGAAAAATTGAAAATTCAAAAACTATTTTTTATGGTAAAATAGGGTAAAAAAGGATCAGGGGGTGTGGCAGGGGGGTGTTCAAAAGAGCACGGAAATATGTATAAAAAGTATTTATGAGTGAACCTAACCTAACCTAACTTAAAAACAATGACCGTCGAGTAATTCCACCTTTCATATATTGTAACACCCCCTTCCCCCACAATGCCAAGTCGATAGGGGGTAGGGGATGATTTTTTGATAATTACCCTAATTTATAACAACTCAAGTTTTGAAAAATCAAATTTTCCAAAAAAAACTTATTTTTTCTAAGTAAAGTATGTTTCATGTGGCAGTTATGAGAAAAAATTATTGAGAACACCCTGTACAACACCGAGGGTTTTTTTTACGAAAAATAAATTTCTCATATGTTGCTAACTTGGTAGGACACGCTGTATATAAAATGAGACTATTGCGGATATCTCGGTTGTGATGGAAATTATCCTAGAAGGTATCAATAACAATAAAAGACAACATGTGCAGATATCTACAGAGCGTGTTGTTGTGTTGATAACTTTTTTTTTGGTAAATTTCCATAATAAATGAAAACTATTAGAATTATCACCAGATTAATTAATAAAATAGTTTATCTTTCAAAACCTATTACATAATAAAGTTGTTCATTTCCATATCGTGTCCTTTATGAGTATTCATATTTTTTTAATTTCGTTAAGAAGAAGACGCAAGCCAAATAATCAAATAGAATAAGCATTTCGGTCACAAGTTCGAAACGGACGTGTGTGTGTCTATATCTTTCTCTCTCTCTCCCGCTATGGTGCTATCCTCTGCCCATGCCCGCATGACCGAAAACTAGTAAAACACGACGAATAACGAAACTACCGAAAGTTTCTGGGGGTCATCTTACGCTTTTGTATAGTATAGAGATGGGAATCGACAAAAGTAACGGTTATTGAAAAAAATAAATAAACAGTGGACATCCTGATGATGATTTTTACGTTTAGACGATTATTATTTGTTAGAAATAACAGTTTTTAATTAAAAGCGAGTTTATAGGCACGACAGGTTCTTCTCTTATGTAATTCCAGCGTCACCTTCGTCGTGTTATTGAAAAAACTGACGGCTATTCAATCCAATGAAGCATCGAAATTTTTATAACCAATACGAGGTCTTAATACGAATATAAACGCTACACATCAACAACTGCAGACATATTCTGGATTTAGCAGAAATAAAAGTGAACTCGACAACATCCAAGGTTCACCTCGTATATCCTTACAACTTACACACCATCATGATGTGTGTGTGAGTTCATCACGTCAGGTGGTTGGATTTTTCCAACAGAACTGGCGGAAATTGAAGATTCAAACAGTCACTGATTGACCCAACTTATCGATGAACTAACCAGACCTGTTTCTAATATCAGATCCTGATCAGTACAATTGTACATATACCACACGGAAACTGATTACAACAACGTTAAGTTTGGCATTGTAGATAGGCGAAATTGAAGGTTTTCCTTTTTATGTTTCCTTGGAATGATGTTTGTTTCAATTCCAAAGACCCTTCAGTATCGGAAATAATCTTTGCAGCAAGGGCTTTGCACGCAAGAATTTGTGGTTTAATAAAAACTGCACTAGAGTATATATCCAAACAGACCATAGGTGTTTGCAAGGAACGATATAATGAAAAAGTGAAAAACAAACTTTTGAATTGTCCAAATGGATTTGGTCTTTCTGGTTTGTAACAAAAGCGATCGGTAAAAGCTTTTGTAAGTCAAAAATTCCACCGTTGGCTGGAGAAGATGGATCAATTGAAGTAACTGCGGACTGTCTAAGAGTTGGTTCATCGATGCCAGGAATAGAATTTCAACAGATGTGGTGAAACTTTTCAAAGCCTTGGAAATCAGTAAATCCACTGGCCCCGATCGATTACCACTAATCGTATTGAAGACTGACCTAACAACTCCGCTATCTAAACTCCCTATAATATAAAAGAGATTCCTTACTCGCAGATTGGAAACTTGCTGGGGTTCAACCTATACAAAAAAAAAAAGGAAAAAAAGACGGTTTGTAATAACTTCCATTCGATTGCTAGTCTCAGCCATTGCCAATGTCATGGAGAAAGTTATGGACGACTGGTACCTGTAACAACTAACGAAAATATCAACACTCGCGAACATCCTTCATTCCATATAGGATGGAGTTTCATGTTCATTTTGGAGAATGTATAGGCAGACGAGAATTCGTTGAATGTCCTGTAGGGCCTTGTCAAGGACCGTGTTTTAGCACGCATTCTTCACAACCTCCGAACTGCAATTGAAGAAGAATTAGACCAGCCTCTCCGTTAAGAAAAGTTGTGGACCAGCAAATCTTACATATCTTGGTCTATGTCACCAACGTATGGACTGAAGCTATAGAGCAATATGGGCAATCCAGAGCGATAGCACTGGACATGTCGAAGGCTTTTGACAAGTTTTGGCAAGCTAACCTCCTAAATACGTTAATATCGTGCGGTATGTTCATTCTCATTGATCGACTGGCTTATTAGCTTTCTCAAAGAACGATTCATCCAAATCGCTATCGATGGACTCACCTCAGAAAGGTTTGAGGTTGGTATTTGGTATTCCCCAGGAATGCATCTTGTACGATCTTCTCGACAAAACTGCAAACCCCATCTATAGCTTTGTCGATGACTGTCGCCCAAAATAAACTCGGCTAGCACCCAAATTAAATCACCGATCTTAAGAACCAAGTAAACATTTGAAACAGACATTACTTATATATTTGGATCGTTCCTAAATATGTTTGTGTCGCGCCGGTCCCATCTTTAGCGGAAATTTCAGCATGGGGTCATCTTCTGCGAGTAAGTTGAACGCTTCGATGAACAAGTCTGCGACAAGTATGACATTTCATGATAATGAACGGTCGCTCGGTTGAAAAGCCACTGCTTGAGATATCTGTTAATGAATATTATGTTAACGTGGGCTCCTCCGAGGGCATGATAATGATAGCAGGTTGATTTTCATGGTACAAGGGTTGAATCGAGGTCATTTACATAACTATTTCACTATTGTCGTCGAAATGATGTTCGTATACGAAAGGGGATGGTTTTACTAAATTTTTAATCATTCGAATATAACTTGCTGTGTTTGTATATCTAAATCTTTATTATTAAATTCATTATTCTCACTATACTGTGCAATTTCATTGTCCTCATTCGCCCATGGTCTAAAGAACGCCATATTTCTATTTATTTAAAGAAATTTATGAATTAAATAAATCTCACCAATCCACGCCACTGCTTATCGCAGACTGTCCAGCAGGAATATTTCGAATTGTGTACATACAGTTTCGGCCAATAGAGATATGTTTACGATTCGATATTTTCATCGGTTAACACAGTCCACGTGGACTGACGGTTTGTTAGATGTTTACCGAATTTTATACGGGGAGTAAACATTATTTTTCATTTCTTAATTTGGTAAGAGCACCGTGTGTATTTATGAAATATTGATATAACTGTCTTCTGCAATTGATATTGGAAAAACTATACCAAACGCATAATTTTTTATATAAACAAAGTTATTTAACGATTATTTTGGACTATTAGAATATAAACTTTTTATTTCTTATGTTTTTTTTTCAATTTCATTACAGAAAAAGCTGGATTTCAACCTCCCTACGGCGGTTTAGATAATGGAATGGTAAGTAATGACAAATTACGTTATTAATACTAGGATTTCTGCGTTTGCGCTGTGTTTATTATTAATTATACGAGGGTTGCTATTGAAGTTTTAAAATTTGTTTCGTGCGCGAACAACTAAACTCAAGTAGCAACCCTCGTATATGTTTAGCCTCGGTACGTAATTTATATAATCGCCACCGGCAACTTTGCATTTAAAATAAGTCAATTAAACAGTAATAACTGTCGCTGGACATCAAAGTAAAAATAATTTTTTCACCATAAAAATGTAAATTTGATACCCTATTGAACTACGAAATGTTGATTAATGTCATTTGCATTTGCTTAACTGCGTTTTAAATTATAAATTATTTAGTAAAAATTAAATTGTGATAAATGATATTTACGGAATTTTTATTAGAGATGCGAAAAAAAATTTAATCGACCTTCAATAAGATTTCCAGAATAGTGTACGATGTACAACGTATAATTTTTCGATCACGATGCCATCATCTAACATCTTATCTTGAATGGCGTTTCGCATCGTTCTGATTATTCTTATCTATTGTTCAAATAATTATTATCTTGAATCGATAATAATCATAAGGGTTCTGTTTCAGTAAATACTTATAGAAACTTTATCGCGGGTTATAATTAGAATCAATTCCGAATAAGTTCGTAACCGATTCAGATTCACTGTCCTACTCGTGTTCGATTACGAACCGATTTAGGATTTCTAAATTAAAAAACGTAAAGTGACTCCGAAGGATGTGAATAAAAATAATGATTTTGGTATTGCGCATGAGCAACTGAAACAAAAATTCTGTTAGAACCGATACGGGATTAATAATGAACCAATTTGACTTGACCTGTGCTTGGGAAACTGCTACTAAAGATTCATAACTGAACAAACATCCAATAAACTGAATCACCCTCGTATGAATAAAAATCTTACTCATTTTTTTTACTTAGTTTTGATACGGGGGATTTTTGTTTTGTTAGCTAGTTTTGATACGTTGGGATTTCTGTTTTCGTTTTTAGTTAGTTTCAATACGGGGGGATTTCTGTTTTCATTTTAGCTATTTTTAATACGAGGGGATTTCTCTTTTTTTAGTTAGTTTTGACACGGGGGGATTTCTGTTTTCATTTTTAGCTAGTTTAAATATGGGAGAATTTCTGTTTTCATCTTATCTACTTTTAATACGGGGGGATTTCTGTTTTTATTTTTAGTTAGTTTTTTATACGGGGAGATTTCTATTTTTTAGCTAGTTTTGATAGGGGGGATATCTGTTTACTTTTTTAGCTAGTTTTAATATGGGGGAAATTCTGTTTTCATTTTAGCTACTTTTAATACGAGGAGATTTCCGTTTTTATTTTTAGTTAATTTGAAAACGGGAGGATTTGTGTTTTTTTGGATAGTTTTGATACGGGGGGATTTCTCTTTTCATTTTTAGCTATTTTAATACGAGAGGATTTCTGTTTTTATTTTTATTTAGTTTTGATACGGGGGGATTTCTGATTTTTTTTTATTTAGTTTTAATACGGAGGGATTTCTCTTTTTTTAGTTAGTATTGATACGGGGGGATTTCTGATTTTATTTTTAGCTAGTTTTAATACGAGAGGATTTCTGTTTTTATTTTTATTTAGTTTTAATACGGGGTGATTTCTGTTTTCATTTTTAGTTAGTTTTAATACGAGGGGATTTCCGTTTTTATTTTTAGTTAATTTGAAAACGGGAGGATTTGTGTTTTTTTTTTTGGATAGTTTTGTTACGGGGGGATTTCTGTTTTCATTTTTAGCTATTTTAATACGAGAGGATTTCTGTTTTTATTTTTATTTAGTTTTGATACGGGGGGATTTCTGATTTTTTTTTATTTAGTTTTAATACGGAGGGATTTCTGATTTTTTTTTATTTAGTTTTAATACGGAGGGATTTCTCTTTTTTTAGTTAGTATTGATACGGGGGGATTTCTGATTTTATTTTTAGCTAGTTTTAATACGAGAGGATTTCTGTTTTTATTTTTATTTAGTTTTGATACGGGGGGATTTCTGATTTTTTTTTATTTAGTTTTAATACGGAGGGATTTCTCTTTTTTTAGTTAGTATTGATACGGGGGGATTTCTGATTTTATTTTTAGCTAGTTTTAATACGAGAGGATTTCTGTTTTTATTTTTATTTAGTTTTAATACGGGGTGATTTCTGTTTTCATTTTTAGTTAGTTTTAATACGAGGGGATTTCCGTTTTTATTTTTAGTTAATTTGAAAACTGGAGGATTTGTGTTTTTTTTTTTGGATAGTTTTGTTACGGGGGGATTTCTGTTTTCATTTTTAGCTATTTTAATACGAGAGGATTTCTTTTTTTATTTTTATTTAGTTTTGATACGGGGGGATTTCTGATTTTTTTTTATTTAGTTTTAATACGGAGGGATTTCTCTTTTTTTAGTTAGTATTGATACGGGGGGATTTCTGATTTTATTTTTAGCTAGTTTTAATACGAGAGGATTTCTGTTTTTATTTTTATTTAGTTTTAATACGGGGTGATTTCTGTTTTCATTTTTAGTTAGTTTTAATACGAGGGGATTTCCGTTTTTATTTTTAGTTAATTTGAAAACGGGAGGATTTGTGTTTTTTTGGATAGTTTTGATACGGGGGGATTTCTCTTTTCATTTTTAGCTATTTTAATACGAGAGGATTTCTGTTTTTATTTTTATTTAGTTTTGATACGGGGGGATTTCTGATTTTTTTTTATTTAGTTTTAATACGGAGGGATTTCTCTTTTTTTAGTTAGTATTGATACGGGGGGATTTCTGATTTTATTTTTAGCTAGTTTTAATACGAGAGGATTTCTGTTTTTATTTTTATTTAGTTTTAATACGGGGTGATTTCTGTTTTCATTTTTAGTTAGTTTTAATACGAGGGGATTTCCGTTTTTATTTTTAGTTAATTTGAAAACGGGAGGATTTGTGTTTTTTTTTTTGGATAGTTTTGTTACGGGGGGATTTCTGTTTTCATTTTTAGCTATTTTAATACGAGAGGATTTCTGTTTTTATTTTTATTTAGTTTTGATACGGGGGGATTTCTCTTTTTTTAGTTAGTATTGATACGGGGGGATTTCTGATTTTATTTTTAGCTAGTTTTAATACGAGAGGATTTCTGTTTTTATTTTTATTTAGTTTTAATACGGGGTGATTTCTGTTTTCATTTTTAGTTAGTTTGAAAACGGGAGGATTTGTGTTTTTTTGGATAGTTTTGATACGGGGGGATTTCTGATTTTTTTTTATTTAATTTTAATACGGAGGAATTTCTCTTTTTTTAGTTAGTATTGATATGGGGGGATTTCTGTTTTTATTTTTATTTAGTTTTATTATGGGGGGATTTCTGTTTTTATTTTATTTTAGTTTTAATACGGGGTGATTTCTGTTTTCATTTTTAGTTAGTTTTAATACGAGGGTATTTCCGTTTTTATTTTTAGTTAATTTGAAAACGGGAGGATTTGTGTTTTTTTGGATAGTTTTCATACGGGGGGATTTCTGTTTTCATTTTTAGCTATTTTAATACGAGAGGATTTCTGTTTTTATTTTTATTTAGTTTTGATACGGGGGGATTTCTGATTTTTTTTTATTTAGTTTTAATACGGAGGGATTTCTCTTTTTTAGTTAGTATTGTTACGGGCGGATTTCTGTTTTTATTTTTAGCTAGTTTTAATACGGGGATTTCTTTTTTTAGTTAGTATTGATACGGGGGATTTCTGTTTTCATTTTTAGTTAGTTTTAGTTTGTGGGAAAATCTATTTTTATTTTTAGCTACATTTGATACGAGGGGGGGTTTGTTTTTATTTTTAATTAGTTTTTATACTGGGGGATTTCTGATTTTATTTTTAATCAGTTTTTGATACAGGGAAAATTGAAAAAGAAGGGCGCTTTGTGGATTTTCATTTACGACGAAAATTCTGATTGTTACAGGCGTACGCGTTAAATCCCGCAGGTCCGGTTTACACGGGTCCCGGTGCCAGTCCGACACAAGCACCCGCCGAACCGTTTACGGCCGATAGTCCGTATTTTCCGTTTAACGCGCGACCCGGTAGTCGATTATCGCCGGCCAAAGCGAAAATTATATCCGTCGCCGGCTTAAGGCCGACCAAAGAAGAACCCACAGGTACGGCGACAACACTAGACGGCCAATGGGGAGTGGTAAGTCTTATATATTTATATAATATAGTCGTAGATTTCTTCAATGTTCAAATCTCGATTTAGATTGCAATAAAACAGGTGGAGTATGAAACTTGTGTAACGGTTTTGGCGGTATTGCACCTCATCAGTATATCAGATATATTTCTTGTTTAGGTTTACGATTATTTTAAGTGTTCGTCATGAAAAATCATGTTTGAATTAAGATTAGATGTTAAAAAGACATTATCAAGGGACGAATTTATAATCACACGATTTATATTTAAAACATTTTTTTTGTAGGCATTGATAACTAAATATAATAAGAGAAAGGTAATTTATAATTAGAGCCTTTATATTAGTATTTTTGGAATAGTGTATTTTCATCTAGATTTTTTCTCTTCAAACGAATTTTTTATCTCGTTCCGCTGTTCTTTGGAATTCTTCCAATAAAGTCGCTTCTTATCTGAATAAAATGAGATATTTTTATAAACGACTTTCTACGGAATCATTTATCTTTGAATAAATTCAAAAATATAAATTTATTTGAGCTATTTCGTATCGATTATAAACATATTTTACCGAAAGAAAAAACTGTCACTACTTTTTACGCTATTTTTTTTATGATTTCACTCTAACTTGTCTCGTTAAAACGTCTATCGAATCACCCTCGTATAATCACCAGCATATCGTTTTTTTTTTCAAATTAACACACACAAGCGAGGGTTAAGATGAATATGATGAAATATGAAAAATTCACAATATTACCTAAATATTTCTATAGGTAAAACAATAACTAGGAATCACACATTGCCAAATCAGGGGAATTAAATGGATGGGCGTAAAAATTCAACTGTCTGTATTATGTAACGATGTCTCAATTAGTGATATAAATTGTTGCAAGAGGCCTATGGGGACAATTCTCTATCTCGTGCGCGTGTTTTCGAGTGGTGTAAACGCTTTAGTAAGGGCAGAGAGAGCACTGAAGATGATCGGCACCCAGAACGCCCTGTGACTGTTTCAATTCCGGAAATAGTGACCAAAATCAAACAAATTGTGCGTGCGGGTATTCGAATGAGCATCCGGATGTAAATGTCGATGCTGTAAACGCCGATAAAGAAAAATTATACACGCGAAATTACACATGACAAAAGTTGATGGCAAAAAATCTGACTCCTGATCAAAAGCTCTTGCGTCAACGGGTCTGCTCGGATTTCCTTGAAAGGTTAGAAAAAGATCTGCTTTGAAAGGGATCAGATTTGAGTCGATGGAAGCGGTAAACCAGAGCTCCTAAAGGCTCTCACCAGAGAAGACTTCGATCAATGGAAAAAACGTACGGAAAGGTGTGTAGCGATGGTAGGGGAATACATTCGAGGGGATAATTCGAATGTAGAATAATTTTTATAATAAAACCCTTTTTCGTAACCAGTGTCGTTATTTAATAGCCAGACCTCGTATACTAACTACGTACATCACGTGATTTTTATGGTCCTCGAAATTGAATGTACGTAGGAAGTCTTTGAAAGTTTGTGCATGCTAACTTGCCCTCGATGATTTCAAGGAGTCTGCCACCTCCAGTTTTCACTCACTATAGAGTAATAAAAGAAATAATTTGTAGTTCCGCCACTGGTCGCCAATTCAATTTCCTATTCTTTAAATTATTTATTACTTTCAATATTAAAGTTGTTAAACGAAGCGATCGTTATCATTTTAGAATGTTTACATGACAAATCAATATAAATAATTCTAATAATAAAATAATTAGATATTTGCAGTTGGTTGTTTCAGAATTTCTTTGTTTTTTTTTCTTTTTTCGCTACCAGACCAGTTTAATTAACCGAGATAGATTATTATGAAATATCTTTAGTTTCGTAATTCCTTTCTTATTGGTTCTCGTTTTGCATTCAAGTTTTTTTAAAACTATTACTAATTATTATCTATAAAATAATCTAATGAATAACCTACATAGGGAATATTATGGACAAAGGATTTTCTATGGTAATAGTCCAAGCACCAACAGCAAAAGACAATTTTTTCTTTGTCTTATTCTTTTCACTAAAAGTCAGATATATACGACGTATGCTTTCTGGGAAAAACTGCCTCTCATCAAGTTATATATTTCTTCATATTTCAGATTTTAAATTAAAATTTTTTTCATCTAATTGACCCTTAGAAAATCCACATTTATATATAAATAATTATACATGTATAAATATAAATATTATGCATTTAAAAATCTAAAATGGCACCTATCTCACAAAACAACAGCAATTTTTACCCTGACATATGTTCTTTGGCAGAACACATATTTTATGTTTTCCATTCTATGTATGATAATCAGTGTTACGCTACAGAATTTCCAACCAAAACCTCTTGGCGACTCGACTATATTGAATTATCGAATGAATATTATGGTTTCATGTGAAAAATCTTGACCAAAAACTATTGGTGGCTGTTATCTCATCGTTCGATAAAAGTCGATTCCGAAGAATTTTAGAGTATTCAACAACTCTTATTGAACGGCAGAAATATCGCAGGATATATGGACCGGTTTTAGTTTTGTTAGATCTCGTCAGCATAACGTATATGCTCTTTGATCTGAACAGATAACATTATAAGTAGGAAGAAGTCGTTTTCAGAATTTCGTCTTCTATTGTACAAATTTTGAATACCGCCCCGATCAATAAATATCTCGGAATTTTGAATATATGTAGTTATGATTTAAATTTAAATGGAAATTTGAGTGTGCGAGATCAGGCGAGTTTGGTGGATGAGGCAATACCTCCCATCGTATCTAATTAATTTTTACCCAGATTCGTCTTGCTTCGTTGTGTCGCAGAATTCCGTGTATACTCAACCAAACTCTTACTATAGCTTTTTTGGAATGTGAATCCGGTTCCGTAGTACTTCGTGGTCATTTATTTGGTGAGAGTCGCTTCCTTTTGCGTTTTGGATTACCATATACGACTCATTTTCCAAATCCATCGATCGAGCCATAAAAAAACTGCTATGTATGGTGACGTTGAAGCAAAACGTGGATTGTGATGAATCGATTGACTTTGTTCTCTTCGAACTGATTATGAGGACCCAAATAACTATTGCCATGGACCAACAAAGTTTCTCATGATCATACATGGATTAACTATCAATTCTGCAATTATCAAGTCTTTGTATAATGTTATTGGTCTTCATGATTAAATTTGGCACAAAAATCTAGTATTTAATCATTTATTAGTGACCAAAGCTTCTAGTATGATGTTGGCGGCCAAGGAACATTAAGAACAAAGGCCTGTCGTGTCCCAAAGCACATCGTGCTCAATCTTACGAAGTCTTCCATTGATATTCACATTATACTTTATGGCAGTCTGTTTTTATAGAGAAGACCTTTTTTGTTTGTTTACGTCAAAATCGAGATTTCCAGGAAATCGAATATTCTGAAAAATTATAATACATAAAACAAGTCTCTAAAAGCCGGAAAGAGTTAATTAATGTCATAGTAAACACATCGGGATAGTGAAAAGTGCTATTTAAATAAATTAGATAATAAGTGTTAGTGAATAGTTTAATGTGTAAGTGTTAACGTACAGTTTAGTGAGTAGAACGCGTTGGTTTTAACCTATTGACGTCACCAGGTAAACTGTGAGGCTTGCTCAAGTGTTCTGGACAGATGACGTGGTCTGCTGTTTCTTATTTTTCCTTGTACACCATGAGATGACAAATGACAATCAAATAAAGACATGCGCATTAGTTTTAGATCAAAATGAAACATTTCTTTTACATAAAATATACCTTAGACGATTCTCTTTTTTTTACGCCTCATATGAATCGATTTTTATTGGTATATAATGAGAAAGTTTTTTTTAATACAATGAATTAGTCGTGACTTTCTTTCCTTATAAAGAAACTAAAAATTATTTATGATTGTTTGTGGTACACGTACTATCATATATCACGAAACGTAATTTCCACAATTTTCTTTACTATTTTCGATCCGAACTGTTTATAATAAACTTCTAACTAAGCTAGTTAAATACGAAGTCAGTGATCTCTTCTTTATCTTAATAATACTTTAATAGTTTTGTCAGTTTTAACGAGCTCAACATAAACAAATCTTTTTAGAACATAGAAGATTTATACGTGTATTGAGTAAACATTTAAACGTTAAAAAAAAGTTGTGTTTATCTTAAGATTTTTTACAAAAAAAATTATCAAAACTTTTCGAAAAAATTATTTCAGCTCAGTAATTTATAATATTCCAAAGATTTGAATTTTATATTGGAAAAAGTTTCGTTTCGAAGTTTTCGTAGAAACTTTCGACGTACATCTCATCGTACTTGTTTTGATACTGATGAATTTAGATTCTAATAAGTAGATAAATCGAGTGTAAATGCAATAAAAAAGTTTATTTAAACTTTATATTTCGCTAATATCTTTCCGTGAATCCTGGAAACGTTCTAATTTCCGTTTAACACACAAATCGACGTACCCTAGTAAATTTCTAAATGGTAACTTCGTTCCGGGATATTCCGAGTTTACGAGCCGAATGATCTGCCATAAGAGACAACTCAATTATCCCCGAGATAGAATCAATTTTAAGGGATGTCGGTGGTAAGTAGATTTAAGTCTTTGGTAACAGTACAGGACTCGCCGTTCGAGATAATTAAAACATTTCAAAGAAGAATGACTAGTTTTAAAAGGAGCAGAAGTATTAGAAACTGAATTTTTTTTTTTGTATAAAGATCTGACCCAACAACGAAAACAAAAACGGTTTGGAAGCGGTGCTCAATAAGTTCAATACCCAAATTTCTCAAAATAGCCATTTACTTATACTAACCTCATACTTTTTTAAGTCTGGGAACAGAAAATAATCCGAAAGGACTAAATCTGGCGAATAGGGTGTATGAGTTAGCAATTAAAACTTCAGTTCATCAATTTTGTTTTATAAATTCACTGAAAACGTTCACCATTCGTTCGTCACCTACTTCCCACGTGTATTTTGGCATAAATTTCTTGTTTTATTGGGTTTGAGGTATATTACGGTCCTGCACTGATTCATTTTCTCTCCTCTATCCCGAATGAAGGAGAGCGAGAACGTCCACTAGGTCGAAAACGACTTTAGGAAAGACAACGGTCGAGTTTTATTGCATTCAAGAATTGAGGGTTAATGACGACAATGTAGGGAAGAAAAAAATCTAAATCGATGTTTGCTGGTTATATGGACCCCCGATTTTTTTTGGCAGCAACCAAATAAAATATTCAGAATCAACGAAAATGCAATAATTGTATCAAAATATCTGATTATCCTCATTAGATTTGTCAGAATTCATAAACTTCTTTTAGTACCATCAACCTTGTCCTCGCGTCGTTTGAACTTAGTTCATATTGACTTTTCATGACCCTCGGGGTTAATAACCACCACAAGTTCCAGATTCACAAAATCGAGATGCAACCATCAACGTATCTGTACGTATTAAAAACGGGATTAAAATTGAATTAAAAAGTTTTTTTTTCATTAGAAATTTTAGTCTTTTTAAAAACTGGTATTAGGAATTTTCTTTGATATTTTGAAATGATAAGATGCGTTTGTTTGATCTGAACGCACATGTTTTTCGGTAAAGTTATCTATGTAGTTGATATCGTCGTCAATTTTTTCCTCTTGGAGAAAAGTAGCACGAGTTTTTCCTGCTAAAATCGTAAATAACAGAAGCTGGAATACGTAGTATACATAAAATGTGTCATTTGTCAATTCCTTATATAGTTAACTGCTTTTCTGCTGACCTTTAATACCGAACTGCTTTATAACAATTTTTAACATCGAAAGTTCAAGCAATTTGAACATACTTTATCTAGAATCTACCACAATAAAAACTTGTCTAATCACCCAATTAGATATAAAACTAACCCGTTAGGTAGCATAACGTTCCTCCTAATTAAACACCTTATTATTATCCACCAAATATGTTTCCCAATTAACCGTTCATTACTATCGATGAAACTATAATATTTTCGACGCATGCAATGAGAAACCTAATTTTTCAAATTACTAATATGGGAATAAACACATGAGATTTGAAGATAAATTTACGTGCAAAAAATTATTGAGACCCCGACAATTTCGATGCGATTCCACCATTTCGTGCGATCAAAAAACGAATTGAAATGCAGTAGAAAAAAATCAATTCAAGTGATATATCGTGAAACGTAGGCGAGAACAAATCATCAAATTAATCATGTAACAAATAATTATCAATTTAGATGATTGATTACGTAATTAACGGCGTCCTAGGTATTCAAAATGGCGTCCTAGGTATTCAAAATGTCGCCCTTCATTTTCTATTGAAATGAAATCAGTCACTGACTTCGTATTGTCAGTTGTAAAAGGGTTGCTACTCAAATTTTGAGGTAGACAAATACGTCTTTGCAAGCTTTTCAACTAATTGTCGAAGCATTTTTTCCATTTTCCAAAACATGTGATTAATCGCTTCTTCAGGTGTAAGAAAAAGTTGATCTGGATCTGCGAGAATAAGGAAAAATTCACTGGGTGTCAAACAAGGATTGTACGGCGGATGATCCATCAATTCGAATGTTTTGACTGTTCAAAAATGTTTTTGATGAACTGGTTTGATGTGGTGGTGGAGAATGATTGGTCTTCTGCGGTTGATTTCCCTGATGTTTTTGAACACTTCTGGCAAACAAATGCTTGTGTACTATTCAGAATTCATCGTCAATAAACAGACGCTTAGAAGTACTTGGTTCGCGAACAACTTTCCTTGGATTTGACTCGTCTTGAAAGAGAGCATCGATGTTTTCTGGCGCGAAATTCGTCCTACAGCGAAGTGCGACGATGGTTAAATTTGGAAAACCAGCGAAATACGGTGCTTCATCACCAAAAGTCGAGGCGAGTCGATCGGCACCCTGTTATTGGATTAATCCACGTCGAAAGTCATAGAAAATGAAAAACAACTCAACTAGCACTTGTATAACCACACGCTTTGAATACGTCCGCCATTAAAAATGTCAAACTCTATAGTTTAATAGTTAAGCAATGAATGAAAAATTAGTTTTTCCCGCTAGAATTAATTTTCGCGGTATTTCTCGTATAAACAGTCAAGTCATTAGGTTTTAGTTTACTTTCAGTCTCTGAAGATGATAAATTGGTTATCGAAACGCGCCTCAGACAGTGTAATTGTGAGTGGTGGTGTAAAAGAAAAGCCGAAATTTCTTTGCGACTGTTTATAGTTCAGGAAATTAGTAGAAAAACTTTGTGAACAAAAATTATTAATAAGGAATGAAAATTGAATTTGGACAGGGCATAAATGCATCTCGAATGTCCAAAAAGTGAGAAATTTATAATTTTAGGAAATATTGCACAAAATGAGTTCAAATTTCTAGGTCTCGGAACACGAAATCACGATAGAAGAGGTCTACGAGGTACCTGGTGCCTAGGGTAAGCACCGACATCTACGTCGTCTTCTCGAGTTCCGTTTGTTCTTTTTGGGCTTTATTTCTATCACTATTAGTATATGATTTTCAAACTAGAGTGAACTAGGTGTAGGTGTTTGAATATTTTTTGAACACTGTCTACTTTTTTGTTCGGAATTTGTTTGCGATAGTGACATTTTTATTATAAATAATGGAAAAATCATCACTAGTACTGTTTTCTAATATATTTATACATTATCTATTCTTATATGAATGACTGAGAGTTTCGATACTTCATGTAATATCAGAATATCAGAACACGTATTCCTGGAAGCCATATTGTAACTAAAATAACAGTTTCTCCTCGAATAGACACACTGAATATGATATAAACAATTTTATTGATTCAACTGAACAAAAAATTGTACAGTTTTCTGATTTTCCGGCAAATTTAGGTCACGAGAAATATTTTATTCCAAGATTTCTCTTTGATTATAATTTATTCATCCACTGACTTTATTTTCTGCTTTTCGTTCCCTTCGGCCGTATTGATAAAATCGTTCAAGACCCTTAATCGACGAGATGCTTTGTTAGGTTCCTCGAAACTTAGACACTACGACGAAAAGCGGGGAATTCGGGTGCTTATTCTTTCTGATCTAGAAAACGCGAAGAATTTTTTTAAATTGCATCCAAAAACTATTTATTCTCAATTATCCACTTTTTCGATCTGAAAACAAGGGGAGTAAACAAATAAAATAAAGGGGCTGTTAAAGTAACACAAAATTAGTCATAGAAAACACCCCACGCTTTTTCACTTTTCAAGTTTTTAGTGTTTTTCTCACTGTTTTTTACTTTTTCATTCAATTTACTACTTCAAACTCATCTTTAATATGTATAGATGAGTTGATGGTGGCAATCGTTTATTAACTGTGGTAGTTTTTGAAAAAATTTATATATAATACTACTATAACTATTTTAACAACTGAGCGCCGTAGCTAACGCCGTTTTTCCTCGATTTTCCCATTCAAATGATCCAACAACTCTATGTAGTTTTCCCTGTTGATTGTCTTCCATTTTGGAGATAGTCGATGAATAATATTTCACGCGCATCCCAAAATACTGAAGCCATAACCTTACCAGCTGACTGTTGTGGCTTCGAACCTGGTTCACCAACTGCAGTCCACTTAGAATTTGATTCTAAACATGTCCAAATACATATCTGAATCATCAACGCGTCGTTTTTGATCGAAATGCATAATTATAAATCGGTGTCTGTATCACCACGTTTAAATTCAGCAAACCAATAACAAATAGTTCTTTTGAAGCCATTGCTGAGCTTGTACAATATTTTTTCCCATTAAGACACGAAATTATTTAACAAAAGTACCTTCACTTAAAGGGCTGTCACTTTTTTCTGACTAATAGAGTTGGTACTTCATAAACGTCATATGGATTTGACAATGGCAGCGCCATCTGTGTGACAGTCACACGACTTATTGAGTGTTGTTATGGTCGTGTTGATATGCCACAATACGTGCCCGATTTGGCAACAAATGATTCTTTTTTGTTTCCGCACATCTAGTTTCAACAACATAGAAAGTTATTGTTGCGTTTAAATCTCGTATTTTAGAGTGAATAATTTCAAAAATGTGTTGTTTTTAGAAATATCTATAGCAACCTTATGTTCTATTTTTTAGTTTTGATTTATTTCCAACTAGAACGAACTGAAGTCCGAGCTGTGATAGTAAGTTAATGAGGTACGTACTACGGACATAGTTAAAATTCCGAACTGCTTCATTTCCTTGCAATTCAGTTTTATTCACATTCATTGGAACGCTAGAGGTATTTATTGTTGTTGCTTTTTCCTAACAGACTTTGTGGGAAAATTTCTCAGCCGATAATTTTTTTTAAATTCGTTTTATTCTCTCTTTAGATTCTTCGATGTAATAATTTCATTGAAAAATATCACTAAGAATTTGCGCTGCGGTATACAGCGCCGTGAAAACTTGCTGGTTTTTTCCACGACAATGTCCGATTTCACCCTGCGAACGCGACAACGAATTTTGCTCAAACGTGATTGATCATCCTCCGAACAGCCCGGACCTCGCTCCTAACGACTTTCATCTTTTCTCACATCTGAGATTTTCCATTAGCGGTCAAAACTTCAACGATTATTTGAAAAATATACGTGTGGGTACAAGAAGTACAAAAAATCCGTACAAAACCTTCACTCCCAAAGCTTCTCGTTTAATTTTTTGGCATTTATTGATTTTCTACCCGATCCTAACTTTTTTTCAAGCAACTATCGGCATCTCTAAGTCAGGCCAGGTACTTCTGGAACTATCCTCGTATTTCGTTGTTTCCAAATCGCACTAGAAATTTTTTCCGAAAACTTTTGTTACATAAGTTACTTAGGGCATTTGAAAACTGCCAAATTTTGGGAAATAATAACATTCTCAATCAACGCCTACTGTATTTGTTAAACTGTCTAAAAATGTGCGGATTTTCTGTCCCCCTCACCCTTATGTAGAAAATTAGTTTAGCGGAAGTTACTTTTTGGATATACCTCGTATTATTAGTCTTGTTAATATTATAATATTAACCATAAATCATAGGTATTTTGTCATTTGGTTGTTGTCTGCGTTAACAAATTCCTTCCCAATGATTCTTTATTTTTAGATACGTAATTACAAAAAAATCCAACGTTTTTTTTTTTACCTACATTGTTTCATTTTGACATTTAGGATAAATGCTGAATACTTTTTTTTCTTTTGTTATTTGACATTGAAAACGGACGTAAGGTCATTATTTTATAAATATAAAAACAGCTTTCGAACTATATACAGAGTGAATTCCCGATTGTTTATGACTGAAATATTAGAAATATTGTTAAAAACTAAAAAATAAAAAGTTTCATTCATTATTGTTTCAAACTTATTTAAAAAAAAAATTAGTTTGAAGTGCTTCGAAAGCGTGTTTTCACTTTCTACTTGCATTTATTGTCAAAAATAAAATTTTACGAACTCGTCCACTACATGGACCGTGGAGCCGGCTCTGTTCGGTTATAATGGAATTTTAAAACTTGGCGATTTCGCGGCATCTTTTATCAACAGCGGCGAGTTGTTTTACAGCATTTTCCAAATCGCTAGTATCTTCAAGGCTATCTTTTCTTATTTGGTTCCTTTCCAAATCATCAATTATCCTTTCCAAGTCTTCTATTCTTTTATTAGCATTTTCTAGTTGCGATTCCAATAAGATCATGTTGTCTTCGTTAGATTCTGATATTGTTTGTAATACTGGATTGTTTTTCAACGTTTCCAATTCAGAAATGAGCAGTTCGTTATTTTTAGCCATTTCATTACATTCGTTTTCGAATTCTTTTAATGACTGAGTTTTGGTTAAAATTTCTTGACTCAATACATCGGAATTTTGTATAAGTTTTTCTATTTCTCTATTCTTTTCAACTAATATACTATTTTTTTCTTCCGCCAATTCCATTATTCTTGTTTCTAGCTCTGCACATTTACATTTGAAATCTAATAGAATTTTCATTATACTTTCGACGTGTTTACACAATTCAACCACTTGAGGATCATCTTCTTGTATGTAGTATTGGAAATCTGAAGGTTTCTCACATTCCTGGAATTTTTTTATATTTTCTGTAATGATATTTACATACTTATCATGGAGTTCTTGTAAACTAACTTTATGATTTTTCTTCAGTTCTTCTAATTCATCTTGAACGTCTTTTAGTTCCCTATGTAATAATAGCTTTTCTTCTTCTAATTCTACAAATTTCAATTCGTCAGTTCTATTTTTAGATTCCTGTTGTTTTAGTAACTCTAGTTCTTCTCTCAATATATTCAAGCGTGTTTCATGTTCTTCTTGGATATCTTCTAATTCGTTTTCCAAGTCCATGTCCATTCTTCCCGTTGCCGTAACAACTAATTCTTCATTATGTTTCTTAAGATTCTCATTTTCTATTTTGAAACTTTCTAATTCTTTTAAAAGAACTTCTATTGTGTCTTTTGTGTTATTTTGTTTTTCCTTCGTCGTTTCGTCTATTATTTTCAAATGTTCTTCTATTTCTTCTTTTAATATCAAGATTTCTTTATTATATTCTGTTTTCATTTCTTCTTTATCATTACACAGTTTTTTACACGTGTCTTCACTATTTGCGAGTTTAATTTGGGCATCTTCGTACAATTTCGAAATGTTTTCAATTTCTTTTTTCAAACAACTAACTTGTTTGTCGTATGTTTCCAATATTGTTGCTAGTTTATTGCAGTTTTCTTCATCTTCTAAACTTTTTATTTCATATGTAGATATTGCTTCGTTTGCTTTTTTTAATTCGGAGTATAGTAGTTTGTTTTCGCTTTCTATTTTTTTCAGTTTTTCTCTTTCGGCTAATTCTTCGGTATTTTTAGTGTCTTTTATCAATTTTTGTAATGTTTCATTTGATTTTTTTGTAATATTTAGTTCGCTTCGTAATTGTTCCAGCTCATCACTGATTTTCTGATTTACTTCTGTAATCTCGTCTTGTTATTCATTTGTTTTCGTTTGTTTACTTTCTAGACTTCTAAAAATCTCGTTTCTGATATAAATTCGACCTTGTTTAGCGGCGAGAGCTTAGTTTATATTAGAAAATCAAATTGAACGAAACGAAATAGAAAAGTAATTAGTGAATTTAAATAAAGTACAATATTTGATTATATGTTTAAATAAATTAGTGAAGTAAAAGACAGTGTATAAATTTAACCCACCATTAAATCACGTTTTGTATAAATTTAGAAATAAGAAAAACATTACATTGTTGCAAATCTCCAACAGATGTCGCAAGGAATTAAAAATTCTTCTCGAACAACATAATAGAATTTAAAGTGTTAAATTCTAAAGTAAAATTGATGCAAGTAGTATTGTAAATCTCCGACAGAGGGTAGACAGTTGTGAAATTTGGTTTTTACAACGTTAACGAGATTTGAACCCACGACCGGCGAATCTGGAGGTTGACGTCTTAGCTCTTTCGGCTAACGAATTCAATTAATGTGATGGGATATACTAACAGTAATAAGTGACTTGCTCTCAGTCCAAAGAATAGTTACAGATAACCTTACATACAAGTAAAGCTAATTTAAGCATGTTAAAATAAGGTTATGATTGGGAAATGGAGCCCATTTTATTTTTGGTTATTTTTTTGGTACGTTTAAGTTGTTTTTTTTTATCCTTTTTCAGTTTGATCACTTGGAATTTTTGTTTCTTTTGTTGAGGTTTGGAAGATCGGTTTGAACTTTTTGTTAATGTATAGATGAGAAAATACCTTGGAAAATCAGGTAATTAAATTTTCAATTTTAGACTGTATATACTTCGATAGAACCACAACCATTTAAAGTAAAATCCAATAAAGAATAACCCTGGTTACAACTGAAGCTTTGTTTCAAGCTATTTTATCTATAAACTATGTACCAAGTAAATGGTCAGTGATTTCACTGCTTACCATATATATAATTAATTAATGTGGAACTTATATGGTCAGCTTTGCATGTATGAGGCAAGAATTTTTTTTGTACGTGCATTTGTATTGTTATCTCGATAAATGTAATTTCTTGGGTGAAATCAAAGTTTTTTTACTTCTATATGTAAGTTACGAGGTCTGGCTATTAAATAACGAGACTGTTTACTGGTTATTCTACATTCTAATGCTCTAATGTAGAAGTTGAAGCGGATCACGCAAAACTAGGAGTCTATTTTCGAAAATTGATATATCGCACCTCCAAAAAAAAATTATCGAGTAATAAGCGTTTTAAATTATTACCAATTTCATTTTTCACTTTTCGGATGATGTCTCAAAAACTGACACAGTTGTAGCAATCGAAATTATGCAATGAAAGAGATTTTCTAATTTCTTGAGTTATGACACTATTTGAGTGTAGGTGCGATGTTGGCAACATTCTAAAGGAGCAAAATGTGGTTCAGAAATAGAAAAAATCGATTGGATACTTATTTTTTTCTCTGGTTTAACCTCAATCTGTGGTCGAAGGTCGATTCTGCCTAATTACTTTATAAATTCATACATTAGTTTTTGATTCATGTTGTACGCTTCTTCAAATTTTTTAGGTCTTTGTTTATTGAGGAAATTTGTAGATATTTTTCATATGAATTTTTTAGGTTTTTGTTGATCATAAATAGATTTCTCATTCCTGTGTTATCTTATTTACATGGGACAGACATCTCAATATTTCGAAAATAGATTAAGAAGTCATCAATACAAAAAAATACACCACCCAATCATAAAATATAAACAAAAACATAGATTTAATAATAAAAATTAAAATATCCTTGAATAAAGTTAGGTACCAGGAAAAGGAAATTTGTGGATGTGTTTCATATGAATTTTTTGGAATTTTTTAGGTTTTTGTTGATCATAAATAGATTTCTCATTCCTGTGTTATCTTATTTACATGGGACAGACATCTCAATATTTCGAAAATAGATTAAGAAGTCATCAATACAAAAAAATACACCACCCAATCATAAAATATAAACAAAAACATAGATTTAATAATAAAAATTAAAATATCCTTGAATAAAGTTAGGTACCAGGAAAAGGAAATTTGTGGATGTGTTTCATATGAATTTTTTGGAATTTTTTAGGTTTCTGTTGTTCATAAATGGATTTCTTATTTCTGTGTTATCTTATTTACATGGGACAGACATCTCAATATTTCGAAAATAGATTAAGAAGTCATCTATACAAAAAAATACACCACCCAATCATAAAATATAAACAAAAACATAGATTTAATAATAAAAATTAAAATATCCTTGAATAAAGTTAGGTACCAGGAAAAGGAAATTTGTGGATGTGTTTCATATGAATTTTTTGGAATTTTTTAGGTTTCTGTTGTTCATAAATGGATTTCTTATTTCTGTGTTATCTTATTTACATGGGACAGACATCTCAATATTTCGAAAATAGATTAAGAAGTCATCAATACAAAAAAATACACCACCCAATCATAATATATAAACAAAAACATAGATTTAATAATAAAAATTAAAATATCCTTGAATAAAGTTAGGTACCAGGAAAAGGAAATTTGTGGATGTGTTTCATATGAATTTTTTGGAATTTTTTAGGTTTCTGTTGTTCATAAATGGATTTCTTATTTCTGTGTCATCTTCTTTACATGGGGCAGACATCTCAATATTTCGAAAATAGATTAAGAAGTCATCTATACAAAAAAATGCCCCACCCAATCATAAAATATAAACAAAAACATAGATTTAATAACAAAAATTTAAATATCCTTGAAAAAAAGTTAGGTACCGGGAAAAGGAAATTTGTAGATCTGTTTCATATGAATTTTTTAGGTTTCTGTTGATCATAAATGGATTTCTTATTTCTTTATTATCTTATTTACATGGGACAGACATCTCAATATTTCGAAAATAGATTAAGAAATCATCTATACAAAAAAACTACATTAAAAAACCATACATTTAATTAAAAAAAAAATTCAATTACGATCGAAAACATCAGAGATATCCAAAAAAAAATAAAATATATTATTTATTCAAAAAGAAGCATAAAATCAATAACACTTATTCACGATCATTTATTAGAAGAATTGAGAAATTTACACACGTAGGTATCGATATATTCTCTGTTGAATGGTTTTTAAAAATTATTAGAAAGTTGAACGGAGACACCCACCATTATCGTGTAAATACTAGTTTTGATATATTACAAAATATTATAATTATTGTCGGTTGTCGTGTCAGAACCAGTTGACCTGTTATGGTGATTCCGTTCTCTTTCATAATATTTAGAAATCTATACAGGATGATGCTACACCAAGGGTCACGTACTAAAATTCTTTCTCGAATAATTTTTAAGATAGTTGAGAGAAAAAAAACCAGCACACGACAGATGCTTTCGTGCATAAAAACCAATGAATATTTGTCGTTGGCACATAGATAAGTCAAGGTTGCAGCGTTGCCAGTATTAAGGTATCTAAATCGGTGAAAATATTTTCGACGAACCAAAAAAAAAAGAATGTTTGGTAATCAATTGTTAATATTTCATTAATGCTTATGGTATGTATAATATTTTGATTGATGTGAAAAAATTTGAGTAAAAAATATATCAATAAACATTGAGTTTGTACTTTTCTATCTTTACACCTCCTAAACACGTCCTTATTATATTTTAGCGATAAATCCTTTTTGATTAGGTTTCTATATTCCCTGTTAGTTATATTTTTCCATACGACGATGCTCCTAGAAGTACCTGGCGTGACTAAGAGATGGCGGTAGTTGCTTGACAAATACTAAAGCTCGAAAACGCCATTTTGTTTAGTGATTGTTTGGCAGCCATTAATAGTAAACGATCTCAGTGAATTTGTAAACATGGAAAATCCTTTATTTGAAACACCAACCAATATAAAACCTTAGCTACATTCTACTCGGGTGAGACTGCTCCTTCGTTACCAACAGTAAAATATTGGGTACTAGATTTTAACATTTTCATATGTGGTAGCATTGTGCTATTGGTGAAAGTTCATCTAATCTTACGACATAATCTATGTCTTATTTTGAACGTAAGTATTTAATCACCGCGCGTTGCTCAACAAAACCCATTTTGATATCGATTGTTAATCTTTCGAATGTTGCCGTGCTTTAAAAGATTTAGTTTATAGGGTGGTAGATGGTAGGTGGCGAGATGTACTAAAATAAATTTCTAGAAATGCGGGTAGATCCACAATCATCGCTTAAAAAAGAAAAAGTGTTTAACGATGTACAAAAGATCTACGAAGAACGATTTTCGTTTATAATAAGGTTTTACTTTTTATAAAATTCTAGAATATAGAAATAACTGATGTGAATATTTGCATCTACCCTCGTAATTAAAATAAAAGTCATTATGTATTATATTCATGATGAATACTCGTCGATGTACTAAAAATAAACCATTAGATCGAGATGTTTATTTTTTTATCCAAAGAAAATAAGTTCATCTTGAAAAGTCGGGCGATTGGTACTTTTTTTGTAATTTTTTTATAAATTAGAGTTAAATAAAAACCGAGCAACGTTATAATTAAATATTTCATACAGGACGAAATAAAAAATGAATGTTTTGGGTGGGTGACTAAGAACGGCCGTCGGCCATATCTCAAAAACGGATTAATTTACAAGTCCGGCAAAAAAAACTATAACAAAAATGTTCGCGAGAAACACGTAGTGTTGTTTGAAATCCACTTATTGCGTTTAAAAAATATACAGGGTGCATAATTCAATAGGAATCCCTTAATTAATCTTTCCAAAGCCGGTCCTGGAATTTAATCAATGCCATTCCAATACTTGATCGTAGTGAAAACATTTAAAAATAGTCAACTTAAAAAAAACTCAATTTTGGTCACCATTTTGTAAGGGTAATATCCATATATGTAATACTCCTATATTGACAGTTAGTCAATTTGGAATAAAACGTCCCAAAGTTTGGGTGCCGACAATATTCGTTTTCTCTCTTGTTCGAGACACTTTATCTATACTGCGCATGCTTCAGAATGCCCAGAACCGGGATTTTACTGGTTAGGTTAGGTTAGGTTAGGTTAGGTTAGGAACAAGACTCCAAAGAACCACAAGGAGAGATTGGACAGTCAGAAGAAGACTTAGACAGCTAACCTTGATCCAAAAAGGCCAGTTACATACTGCGCTTACTTGAGATTGCGCATAGTCGAGCCTTTACTGGTGTTCAAGCGGAACAAGACTCCAAAGAACCACAAGGAGAGATTGGACAGTCAGAAGAAGACTTAGACAGCTAACCTTGATCCAAAAAAAGCCAGGTACATACTGCGCTTGCTTGAGAATGCGCAGAACCGGGCCTTTACTGGTGTTCAAGCGGAACAAGACTCCAAAGAACCACCAGGAGAGATTGGACAGTCAGAAGAAGACTTAGACAGCTAACATTGATCCAAAAAAAGCCAGGTACATACGGCGCTTGTTTGAGAATGCGCAGAACCGGGCCTTTACTGGTGTTCAAGAGGAACAAGACTCCAAAGAACCACAAGGAGAGGCTGGACAGTCAGGAGAAGACTTAGACAGCTAACCTTGATCCAAAAAAAGCCAGGTACATACGGCGCTTGCTTGAGAATGCGCAGAACCGGGCCTTTACTGGTGTTCAAGAGGAACAAGACTCCAAAGAACCACAAGAAGAGGCTGGACAATCAGATTAAGACTTAGACAGCTAACCTTGATCCAAAAAAAAGCCAGGTACATACGGCGCTTGCTTGAGAATGCGCAGAACCGGGCCTTTACTGGTGTTCAAGAGGAACAAGACTCCAAAGAACCACAAGTAGAGGCTGGACAATCAGAATAAGACTTAGACAGCTAACCTTGATCCAAAAAAGCCAGGTACATACGGAGCTTGCTTGAGAATGCGCAGAACCGGGCCTTTACTGGTGTTCAAGAGGAACAAGACTCCAAAGAACCACAAGTAGAGGCTGGACAATCAGAATAAGACTTAGACAGCTAACCTTGATCCAAAAAAGCCAGGTACATACGGCGCTTGCTTGAGAATGCGCAGAACCGGGCCTTTACTGGTGTTCAAGAGGAACAAGACTCCAAAGAACCACAAGTAGAGGCTGGACAATCAGAATAAGACTTAGACAGCTAACCTTGATCCAAAAAAGCCAGGTACATACGGAGCTTGCTTGAGAATGCGCAGAACTGGGCCTTTACTGGTGTTCAAGAGGAACAAGACTCCAAAGAACCACAAGAAGAGGCTGGACAATCAGATTAAGACTTAGACAGCTAACCTTGATCCAAAAAAGCCAGGTACATACGGAGCTTGCTTGAGAATGCGCAGAACTGGGCCTTTACTGGTGTTCAAGAGGAACAAGACTCCAAAGAACCACAAGAAGAGGCTGGACAATCAGATTAAGACTTAGACAGCTAACCTTGATCCAAAAAAAAGCCAGGTACATACGGAGCTTGCTTGAGAATGCGCAGAACCGGGCCTTTACTGGTGTTCAAGAGGAACAAGACTCCAAAGAACCACAAGTAGAGGCTGGACAATCAGAATAAGACTTAGACAGCTAACCTTGATCCAAAAAAGCTAGGTACATACGGCGCTTGCTTGAGAATGCGCAGAACCGGGCCTTTACTGGTGTTCAAGAGGAACAAGACTCCAAAGAACCACAAGTAGAGGCTGGACAATCAGAATAAGACTTAGACAGCTAACCTTGATCCAAAAAAGCCAGGTACATACGGAGCTTGCTTGAGAATGCGCAGAACTGGGCCTTTACTGGTGTTCAAGAGGAACAAGACTCCAAAGAACCACAAGAAGAGGCTGGACAATCAGATTAAGACTTAGACAGCTAACCTTGATCCAAAAAAGCCAGGTACATACGGAGCTTGCTTGAGAATGCGCAGAACCGGGCCTTTACTGGTGTTCAAGAGGAACAAGACTCCAAAGAACCACAAGAAGAGGCTGGACAATCAGATTAAGACTTAGACAGCTAACCTTGATCCAAAAAAGCCAGGTACATACGGAGCTTGCTTGAGAATGCGCAGAACTGGGCCTTTACTGGTGTTCAAGAGGAACAAGACTCCAAAGAACCACAAGAAGAGGCTGAACAATCAGATTAAGACTTAGACAGCTAACCTTGATCCAAAAAAGCCAGGTACATACGGCGCTTGCTTGAGAATGCGCAGAACTGGGCCTTTACTGGTGTTCAAGAGGAACAAGACTCCAAAGAACCACAAGGAGAGATTGGACAGTCAGACGAAGCATTAGACAGCTAACCTTGATACAAAAAAGCCAGCTGCATACTACGCTTGCTTGAGAATGCGCAGAACAGAGCTTGGAACCTCGGAGGATAGAGAAATCGTTGCCATTCTGTCTTCCTTAGTCGGAATAGCTTTCCCTTATAGAAACTGTCAATAAAGAAAGGGGTGAACTGAGGAAGTTTTGTTATATGAAAGACCCATCTAAATTTCATACGAGCAACCACCTTTTGAATTTGGAAACACCCTGTACATACATTTCCTCATGACTCACCTTGAACGATTATCAAAGAGAAACTAAGCCTCCAAAATGGCTTTATCATTCATTCAATTGTTTATAATGAATCGAGTAAGGAAATGAATATTTTGAAGCATCACAAGGTTTTCATTGTCCTGTTGACTTCGATCTCACGTGTTCAGGTGTCACGCCGGACACCGTCATAAATGTAAAACCATTTAAAAGTCCAGTGCCAAGCTGTCTCGTATGAAGCCGTTTCCCAACTAGACTATATCGCATCGAAACGACGTCGGCGGCGGTGGCGACCGAAAACTTAGTGGGGAATATCACTTCTATCGGATATTTTAGTACACAGGGAGTTCAGTTTATTCTTGCGTATACGTTACAAGGTTCGGTAATACCAAGTGTAATGAAAAATATCGTGGGTCGTGTTGTGTCGATTAATTAATTAATATTTTTTTATTCTCACCGTTTGTGTCAATTTCGAGGGTATAGAAGAGTAAACGTCATTCGAATTTTATAAAAAAAAAACAAACATTGTTACTCAGTTTCCTTTTCTTTTTCTCAGAAGCAATAATAATCGAAGGACAACCAGTTTCACTTCAAACTGCAATTGCTTTTGTTATAAATAATCTAATAATTATCCGACGAGGAATGCGGTGCATACCGCTCGATGCCAATCAGTCTGTTGCGTATTTAATTTTTTGTGATCAAACTATTAATCCGTTATCTGTTAAACAATGATCTAATTTTGTTAAAAGACAGTGTTTTTTTGTGCGCGATGGATTTTCAAAGGCATTGTTATTTGGGCGGGCAGTTTAATTCTTATTGGAGATACGGAAATCCCGATAGCGGGGTGAGTACCACGTTTTAAATACCTCAATCCACTGCTTTATCATCAATAATTCGAAGTTTATTACGTTGGTTAATGTAATTTAACTCAACAGCGGATTTTTCATTCACCAACTTTTCTTTGTATGTTTTTATCTCGTGCGTAAAAAAATGCAAAACCACTGCAATCGCAAGTCATTGACGAAATAACTGAAGACGAAATTAAAATCTTAGAGTTCATGGTATCAGCTTCAACTCACTCGAGCCATATCGAAAATTGATCCTTATAAAAGATTGACCCACCACTATCAATTGGTCATTAAATATCAACAACTAACGAGAATTCTACCTGAAAACGGACCCAACAACAACAACAAGCTACTCAAGAGGTCATCATCAAGAATCAGCGAGAAGAGGCCAGTGCGCTGAACATGAATCTCTCTGTTGTTTCCAGAGTTTACCTTTCTTACCAAGAGATGACCGATTTATTGTCAGTACATCGCTCAGAAATCGGACCTTCAGTGGTGTTCAAGAGGAAGAAGACTTCAAAGAACCACAAGGAATGGCTGGACGATCAGAAGAAGACTTAAAACAGCTAACCTTGATCCAAAAAGGCCGGGTACATACTGCGCTTGCTTGAGAATGCGCAGAACCGGGTCTTTACTGGTGTTCAAGAGGAACAAGACTTCAACGAACCACAAGGAGTGGCTCGACAATCAGAAGAAGAATTAAAACAGCTAACCTTGATCCAAAAAGGCAAGGTACTGACTCCAAATTAACCCCAGTGCACCGAGCAGTCCGTCTACGTGTTCCAGCTTGGTATTGATAGAAGAGGTCGAGTCTGGAGAAAGATTCGCGCAGTATTGCATAAGAGAAAACGTGGAGATTTCTGCATGGTCGTTCCCTACTCCATTTTCATCAGCGAATACTTCATTCTAATGTAGGAAAATGCTCGTTCACATACTGTTAGTTAGCAGGATGTCGTAATCATTGCTATGGATTTATGGATTAGTCATGAAATCGGACCTAAAAACAAATTTATTTGACCCATTGGAAACTGGTATCAGGTCCAGGGGAGGGAACACTAAATATTGATAAGTTAATTTCAAATAAATGATTATTTGGACTAATTTAAGCTGGTATTTTCTTTGCTGTTCTGTCCATCTTGTTTCGAATCTTTTCTTTGTTATTTCTCCAACTGTTTCTTCTCTATTTCTTCTATAAATATGTATACTATAACATTATGCGTACTATATCGTTGTTTTTCGATGATCGAACGTCTCATTTCTCCTAGATCATAATTTATTTTCTTAAATATTCCTTATTAACCTCCCCCCTCCCCAACTTTTATGATCAATTCGCTATCTAAGCATCATAGGTCAACGCTGGTCTTATCGCATTTTATTTAATAAATAATTCATACAAGAGATAAATTTGTTTTCCTAGTAAAGCAGCAGCACGTCTGATTACGCAATAAACTGCTAGACGGCTTGTTGCCAGTAGGTTTTTTCCATTCTAAACGTTCATTTCTATTTTTCTTTCTTACGAGGTCTGTGATGACAATACTGCGCTTGCTATCTTATCTCCAGCGGTTCCTTCGGAGACGTAGTCGTCACCTGCAAATCTTTGGTAAGCGTAATGGCAATAACCAACAATAATACTGATAAAGATATTATTATCATTGATTATTAGACAACAAAAACAATATTTCTACATATCAAAATTCGCTAGATTACTACTGGAGATAATTTAGACCGTTTTCTTTGATTATGAAAGTGATACAAGGCTACAGCTTCGGATATGAGGTAATTGGGCTCTTCATCAAGACAATGCGTCATTGCATACTTCTGAAATATCTAACATATCACCAAGTCTTTAAGCTACAGCTTCCTGGCTCTTTTCCAGACTAATAATAGCGTTTCAATGATAAAAAGACAGTTGAAACCAATACCACACATGCAGTAAAGGTATTTCCAAAAACTAATTGCTCCAGGAAGTGGAAACATCGCTGAGGACTACAGTGAATGACGTCATTCGACTTGTTTATGATATTTTTTTCATTGGAGTTATTATACGTGGAGTTCTTTGATTAAGGCGTTTCATTGAAACAAATACTGTAAAGAAGAAGATAGTGCTGAGGCTTCAGCGGTCTTCAGAGGTCACCCAGTTACAGGGAAACTGCAAAAATCTAATAGCATCGAAGTTACCTGCTCAGCTTCTTTTACGCCTGAATTAACTGTAATGTCTTTTTATGAAGAAGAGAAAATAAAAAGAGGAGGTTAAGGCTAAGACTAGAACCACCTCAATCTTGTTTCTTGGTCAAAAGTTCTTGTATAATTGTATATACGAAAAACGCGCTTCTGTTGGACTTTTCTTTTTACCCACAGTTAATTTTGGTTTTCGAACTAATTTTCACGAAGTTTCTTATTAAAACACGCACATTCTCAGGATGTACGAGCGCTTTCCACGAATAAAGTTCCCAAGGAGTTGCGGACGTAAGGAACGTTGTTAGTAGAAGTGCGTGCTGCTTGGGTACCGCCCCAGCGAACTGGAAGAAAGGGAATCAAAAGAACACTTGGGAGAGATACATTTCATAACCGAGGAAGAGCTGGAAGAAGAGGTTTTAGGTTGTCTCGGCAGTCTGAGAGATATAGTGTGGAGAAACAAAGAAACAAACAGAGCAAGACCTATTCTCACATACGCCTCAGAAACCAGAGCCAAGACAGCAACAACAAAAAGAATAATGAGAACCACAGAGATGAAACTACTGCGAACCATCAAGGGATGACATAAGAGAAGAATGGGGCGTACAGGATGTGGTGAGATGGGTCAGGGCACGAAAAAGATTCTGGGGGGATCACGTAGAAAGAATGCCAGAAGATAGATGGGCTAAAACTCTAAAAACGAGAGCTGGAGTTCAGCTTCTCAGGAAGGTCCAGGAAGAGGGCCAAACGTACAGGTTTGAACAGGACCTGGTCATATTTAAAGAGGAAGAAGAAGAAACATAAAGAAGATGATTGATCTAAACGGCGATTATGTCGAAAGATAAAGGGAAATCTAAGCTTTCCAAACATGTATTGTTCTAAGTCAATAAACATGTTTTTCATTGTGAAAATTCGTTGGGAACGTTATTTTATGGACAAGCCTCCGGACAGCCAGTTTTCCGAAATTACCGAAATCTCAATAACCGAATTTCGTATTATATAAATACATTATCAACGTAAAACAAAAATTGGAAACATATCCTTGACCTTTTGACGTATTTAAATAAAATTATAAATACGATGGGCAACAAGCAGTCTACTTGTAACATTTTGCGTTAAAACAGAAGAGATAAATTTGATTTA